>NC_138779.1:140435632-141035632 GCF_965119305.1 Pelophylax lessonae | reverse complement strand
AAATTTTGTTTGGGTATGGCGTCGCATGACCGCGCAATTTTCAGTTAAAGTCGCACAGCGCCGAATCGCAAAAAGTGGCCCAGACGTAAGACAGCAAAATGCTCTAGTGGTAAAGTGGTTAAGGCTGCTCCTCACTTTCCCAAGTGTGTCATTATTCTTATTGCCTCCTTGGTGCCAGATCCTTGTCCTGTGATCCTGATCTGACCTGCACCCTACCCTGCTTCCTTGCTCTTTTACCCAGTCTTGTTTCCGCTCTTCCCTGCATCCCTGTATTCCCTGTTACACTTGTCCCTTATATTGTATATAAAGTATTTGTATATAGTCAGTTGTTAGGTTTAATAGTTATTTTTGTCATTGGGGTGGGTTCTTGTTTGCTTGTGTTTCCTATGTTCACTGTTTGCTGAGTATGCTTATTTGTGTGTTTTTCTCTGTAAATAAATCTCACTTTAATTATATCTACATTGTTTGGTCTCAGTTTTGATGTGTAGCTACATGTTTGGTCTCCCTAGCTGCTGCTGAATCCTGACAGATATGCCGGACCTTTAGAGCGCATGCACCGTTAACGTCAGCGGCTGTATGCAGGGTGAATATTTCTTAAACGGTGTACTGAGCGCTGTTTCTATCACACAAGGCGATGTGAAAAGTGAGAAAGGATTTTGTGATTGATGGTCAGGAAAGGTCCTTTGTGGAGGGGACTAGGGAGGCTAAGGTGGTAATAAAGACGCTATGGTCTGACCAGGAGAGTAGGGGGGGAAATGAAGCAGCGGTGTGGCACCTGTTGTAAGGAAGATGTGATCAATGCACGAGAATGTGTTTTGGGGGTGAGAATAAAATGTGTATTGACGTCAGGCTGGGTTATGTTCACGTCACGAGTCAACTAGTGAGTGACGGTGTAGGAGATATTGGAAGCTTCGTTTTGTACCACTGTGGAGGGATGTATTGGGAGATTTGTCCAGAAAGTGGTATAGGGACAGGTGGAGTCCCTGCAGAGGAGAAGTGTGCCTTTTTAATAGGCATCAACAACATCCAATAAATGGGAAAGGAATGTTAGAGGTTTAGAGTTCGATGCATAATAGGATACTACTGTCACTTCAGTGTCAATCAACATACCAGACAGGATTAAGTAGCGACCTTCTGGGGTTCTCCTCTACTTTTGGAGTTAGCAGACACTGTATATACAGGTGGGTATACCCGATTAAAGTATATAGGGGTGGATCAGGGGGTGAAATGGGTCTCTTGCAGACACATATAATGTGCCTTGGTGGTGGCAAAGGTTTTAAAAGCTTTGGTCTTTTTGTGCGGAGAGTTTAGCCCTTTGGACGTTGAGTGGTAATACATTTAGGGATTCCATTGTAAGGCTAGGTATACACAGTATTATGACTGGAGAGTAGAATTTGCTAGGTAACACCTGGGGGGAGAGTGTAACGTCACAAGCCCAAGGGACAAGAATAGTGCCATGGGGAAATAGCACAAAGGGAGTAAATGATCCAAAAGGTGGGGCACAATGATTAACACTAGGGCTAAAACAGCCCAACTAAAATATATAATGTATTGTGTTGGACCCTCCTCTTGGCCGGAAGTCAGGGCACGATGAACCCTGTCCATCTCTAAGTGGTCTAGTGGTATGGCAGGGGCCAGCTCTTGGAAGAGGGCCGTGACTGTAGATTGTACATCAAGTATGGATTCAGGGAGTCCACGAATGCCCTGTTCTCAAAGTCCTCCAGGCATGATTTAAGGGATACGTTTTCACCCCTGAGGGCCTCAAGCTCTTCAAAGTGTGAGTGAGAATGTCCATATCATCAACCCTCTGTTTTAGCTCTGCTGTTCTTTGGCCCAGTTCCCTGCTTTCTCTGTGTAGCTTGTCTGTTATGTGGTCTGATGTCTACTTAAGAGCCTGAGCATTCTCTCAAATTGTTTAAGGAGCTCTGTGGGTGTTGTATCAGTGCAGGGAGACAGGGGGGGGGGGGGGGTGATCCCTAGGTTTGTGTCTGACTCATGGTTTGCCTAGTGCTGCTTAGCAGTGCCTGGGGATCAATACTGTGTGGAAGGAGCCGCCGCCGTCCTTGTGAAGGGCCACGCTTTGTTTTGGAGTGGACAGCTCCATGGACGTTGGCTAAGCAGGAAGCGGGCACCGGTGAGCCTGGCTTATGCTGCTAGCAGCTGTTTGTCCCCCAAGGCCTCAGGCTTGCATGTCCGACCTGATGGCTTCATGCTTGCACCTCCTTCAAATTTTTTTGTTTAAAAAAATAAAAAACATGTCATACTTACCTGCTCTGTGCAGTGGTTTTGCACAGAGCAGCCTCAATCCTCCTCTTCTCGGGTCCCCTGCCAGCAACCCTGGCTTCTCCCTCCTGCCGAGTGCCCCCATAGGAAGCAGCCTGCTATGGGGGCACCCAAGCAGGCTTGTTCCTGAGCTACTGCTCTGTGTGTCCATTCACACTTCAGAGCGTTGCTAAGCTCAGCTCGGCCCCACCCCCCGCTCACTCCTCAATGGCTGTGATTACCATTGGCTCCCACTGCTGTCTCAGCCAATGAGGAGTAAGAGACCCAGTAGAGCTGTTGCTCTTGTTCACATCGCTGGATCGAGATGGGGCTCAGGTAAGTATTAGGGGGCTGGGAGGGCTACTGCACACAGGAAGTTTTTTACCTTCATGCATAGAATGCACCAGATTTTGCACTCTCCAGTTTTAGTAAATCAACTCCAATATATCTTCTATTTACTCAGATATTATATTTGCAATATATATATATATATATATATATATATATATATATATATATATATATATATATATATATATATATATATATATATGAAAAAAAATTCTTTAGTTGAATCTCCCTTCACCTTAAGCCCAAGACAATGGTCATTAGGATAAACAAAGAGGGTGAGTCTCCCCAGACAGAAAAAAATAAATAAATCAGACAGAAGTTTGAATTATTTAATGACTTCTTTACCTAAAACTAAAAAAAGGCTTTAACCATATAGTTAACTGAGTGTAGAGAATGTTCATGAGACTGTAAAGAGGAAAGGATTGCTGCTACTCTCAAACATTACATTTGCTAGCCCTCTGAATTGGTATCAGACCAAGCCCGCACCCCATGTTCTGGGATATAGGGATATGCTTTCACTTCTGCTTCACGTGGCGCCAAAAGCAATATAACAGGTCACAATGTTTGTGAGACTGTTGTAAAACCAGCCAACAAAATTTAAGAAAAAGGCTATTTATTTGTTTATTTACTAAGGAACCTACAGTACACTGAATACTAACTGCAAATTTAAAAAAATTAACCTGCAAAGAGCACAATATAAAAAAAGAATGAATTAATGAACAAATAGAAGTGAATGATACTGTTTGCAATGCCTGCACCACGTTTGCCATTCGCCAAGTGAATTCTTCTTCTGCGCAATGGGTATGCACTCAGCAGCAGTTCCATTTACCACATGCCCCTATGGGGCTATATACAGCAGTATGCTTATGTCTAGTATGTAATATCATAGCAGAGATATAGCTTGTAATGCACATTAATGCTTATGAGAACACATAGTAAATGTATTTTAGAACATTTCCTTCCTAGAGATAAGATTGATGTTGATTGTTATTGCTCATGATGAACTGGCTGTCAAGGAAAATTGGTTGCCTTAACTCTCAGACTATTTTAAGTAAGTTACCATGTCTGCAGTTCTAATCTTGGTGGAATTATTTTATGATGCCTTTACCTTTCTACCTTTCTATGAACATGCAGCTTTTTCATTAGTAGCTTTTCTTTGTACTAAAAAATATAAATAAACAAACGCACACACAATTGTGATATGTAGTAAAAGCCATTCCATCTGTTAGTCTCATTTATTCAAAGCATTTAGATCCAACCCAAGCTAATAAAAATCATGATGGTTATCTTTTCATTAATACTTCATTTTAATTTTACATATGATTGTAAATTTTGCTAAAAGGGTATACATAGTGTATTTTCAATAAACACATATTATGGGTAATTGTTGCAGTTTTCTTAAAGCTTGACTCAAGGCGAACAGCTAAATAAATGGTCGAAATACACATTTACTTTTTTACCTAAATTTTACCCGGTATATTTGTGATACAAACACTCCTGTTTAGTGTTGAGCGAACACGGACTGTATTATTCGTGTTCGTACCGAATAATTGGATTTTTGTTACCCGAGCACGGACACTTTACTGTATATTCGGGTAAAAATCCGTGTTCGGTCGTTTTATTTCCGGGTTTTGCATGCTTTGGCGCTCTTTTCATGGCGGGCTTTCAACAGCCAATCAACAATCGTTTAACTGGTGTGCCTTAAGCCATCCCAGCCATGCCTGCAAATGTCTCAGTAGCTGTGATTGGCCGTCTGAAGCATGTGACCAAGTCTTTATAAGTTCGAGGCAGCCGCAGCGGCGTCATTATGCTGCTTAGATCAGGGACAGAGCACACATCAACGTGCTGGCTGCTGATTAGGGAAAGATAGGCAGGAAAAAACCATTTGTGTCCGGATAGAATTGAGGGACAGGTCGGAGTGTTTAGGCAGGGCGAGTTGTAGGCATTTTAGGGATAGAGTCTGCTGAATTATAGGGTCAGTGTCTTCTGCAAACTACAATCGATATTGCTGTGTGGGGGGTGGGGTCTGCACTCAATCCTGATCTACGATCTCTTCTCAATCCTGATAGGGAGAGGCTGCTGCTGAATTTTAGGGTCAGTGTGTTCTACAAACTACAATCGATATTGCTGTGTGGGGTGGGGTCTGCACTTAGTTCTCTTGATCTACGATCTCTTCTCAATCCTGTTAGGGACAGAGTCTGCTGAATTTTAGGGAAACTGTGTTCTACAAACTACAATCGATATTGCTGTGTGGTGTGGGATAGGAGATAGGCAGGTGTCAGTGATCCACATCCATTTTTCTGTGTGTGGGCTGCAGTGAACACAATATTTTTGGGGTGCAGTGAACACAATCCTTTTGGAGTGCAGTGAACAAAATCTTTGTGGGGTGCAGTGAACAAAACCTTTGTGGGGGTACAGTGAACACAATCTTTGTGGGGTGCAGTGAAGACAATCTTTTTGGGGTGCAGTGAACACAATCCTTTTGGAGTGCAGTGAACAAAATCTTTGTGGGGTGCAGTGAACAAAACCTTTGTGGGGGTACAGTGAACACAATCTTTGTGGGGTGCAGTGAAGACAATCCTTGTGGGGTGCAGTGAAGACAATCCTTGTGGGGTGCAGTGAACAAAATCTTTGGGGGGTACAGTGAACACAATCTTTGTGGGGTGCAGAGAAGACAATCCTTGTGGGGTGCAGTGAACACAATCTTTGTGGGGTACAGTGAACACAATCTTTGTGGGGTGCAGTGAACAAAACCTTTGTGGGGTACAGTGAACACAATCTTTGTGGGGTGCAGTGAACACAATCTTTGTGGGGTGCAGTGAACAAAACCTTTGTGGGGTGCAGTGAACACAACCTTTGTGGGGTACAGTGAACACAATCTTTGTGGGGTGCAGTGAACAAAACCTTTGTGGGGTACAGTGAACACAATCTTTGTGGGGTGCAGTGAACAAAACCTTTGTGGGGTACAGTGAACACAATCTTTGTGGGGTGCAGTGAACAAAACCTTTGTGGGGTACAGTGAACACAATCTTTGTGGGGTGCAGTGAAGACAATCCTTTTGGAGTGCAGTGAACAAAATCTTTGTGGGGTACAGTGAACACAATCTTTGTGGGGTGCAGTGAACAAAATCTTTGTGGGGTACAGTGAACACAATCTTTGTGGGGTGCAGTGAAGACAATCCTTGTGGGGTGCAGTGAAGACAATCCTTGTGGGGTGCAGTGAACAAAACCTTTGTGGGGTACAGTGAACACAATCTTTGTGGGGTGCAGTGAACAAAATCTTTGGGGGGTACAGTGAACACAATTTTTGTGGGGTGCAGTGAACAAAACCTTTGTGGGGTACAGTGAACACAATCTTTGTGGGGTGCAGTGAACAAAACCTTTGTGGGGTACAGTGAACACAATTTTTGTGGGGTGCAGTGAAGACAATCCTTTTGGAGTGCAGTGAACAAAATCTTTGTGGGGTACAGTGAACACAATCTTTGTGGGGTGCAGTGAAGACAATCCTTGTGGGGTGCAGTGAAGACAATCCTTGTGGGGTGCAGTGAACAAAATCTTTGGGGGGTACAGTGAACACAATCTTTGTGGGGTGCAGTGAACAAAACTTTTGTGGGGTACAGTGAACACAATCTTTGTGGGGTGCAGTGAACAAAACCTTTGTGGGGTACAGTGAACACAATCTTTGTGAGGTGCAGTGAAGACAATCCTTGTGGGGTGCAGTGAAGACAATCCTTGTGGGGTGCAGTGAACAAAATCTTTGGGGGGTACAGTGAACACAATCTTTGTGGGGTGCAGAGAAGACAATCCTTGTGGGGTGCAGTGAACACAATCTTTGTGGGGTACAGTGAACACAATCTTTGTGGGGTGCAGTGAACAAAACCTTTGTGGGGTACAGTGAACACAATCTTTGTGGGGTGCAGTGAACACAATCTTTGTGGGGTGCAGTGAACAAAACCTTTGTGGGGTGCAGTGAACACAACCTTTGTGGGGTACAGTGAACACAATCTTTGTGGGGTGCAGTGAACAAAACCTTTGTGGGGTACAGTGAACACAATCTTTGTGGGGTGCAGTGAACAAAACCTTTGTGGGGTACAGTGAACATAATCTTTGTGGGGTGCAGTGAACAAAACCTTTGTGGGGTACAGTGAACACAATCTTTGTGGGGTGCAGTGAAGACAATCCTTTTGGAGTGCAGTGAACAAAATCTTTGTGGGGTACAGTGAACACAATCTTTGTGGGGTGCAGTGAACAAAATCTTTGTGGGGTACAGTGAACACAATCTTTGTGGGGTGCAGTGAAGACAATCCTTGTGGGGTGCAGTGAAGACAATCCTTGTGGGGTGCAGTGAACAAAACCTTTGTGGGGTACAGTGAACACAATCTTTGTGGGGTGCAGTGAACAAAATCTTTGGGGGGTACAGTGAACACAATTTTTGTGGGGTGCAGTGAACAAAACCTTTGTGGGGTACAGTGAACACAATCTTTGTGGGGTGCAGTGAACAAAACCTTTGTGGGGTACAGTGAACACAATTTTTGTGGGGTGCAGTGAAGACAATCCTTTTGGAGTGCAGTGAACAAAATCTTTGTGGGGTACAGTGAACACAATCTTTGTGGGGTGCAGTGAAGACAATCCTTGTGGGGTGCAGTGAAGACAATCCTTGTGGGGTGCAGTGAACAAAATCTTTGGGGGGTACAGTGAACACAATCTTTGTGGGGTGCAGTGAACAAAACTTTTGTGGGGTACAGTGAACACAATCTTTGTGGGGTGCAGTGAACAAAACCTTTGTGGGGTACAGTGAACACAATCTTTGTGAGGTGCAGTGAAGACAATCCTTGTGGGGTGCAGTGAAGACAATCCTTGTGGGGTGCAGTGAACAAAATCTTTGGGGGGTACAGTGAACACAATCTTTGTGGGGTGCAGTGAACAAAACTTTTGTGGGGTACAGTGAACACAATCTTTGTGGGGTGCAGTGAACAAAACCTTTGTGGGGTGCAGTGAACAAAACCTTTGTGGGGTACAGTGAACACAATCTTTGTGGGGTGCAGTGAAGACAATCCTTTTGGAGTGCAGTGAACACAATCTTTGTGGGGTGCAGTGAACAAAACCTTTGTGGGGTACAGTGAACACAATCTTTGTGGGGTACAGTGAACACAATCTTTGTGGGGTACAGTGAACACAATCTCATACTTCTGAAGCTTTGAGGGTGCTGCCTGTTCTATACTCCTCCTCCTCCTCCTCATCCATCCTTTTAGGTGTACAAACAATAGTAATTGGGGCCTAGTGTGCTTCTGTACGTGTGAAAAACATACACTTTTTTTTTATCATATTTCCTATTCCGCTATTCAATAAAAACCTTTGGGGCTCAATTAAATTGCGGAATAGTCTGTGTCGGTACGTGTGAGATCCACCTTTCCAAGTTTTTGGGGTTCATCTCATACTTCTGAAGCTTTGAGGGTGCTGCCTGTTCTATACTCCTCCTCCTCCTCTTCCTCATCCATCCTTTTAGGTGTACAAACAATAGTAATTGGGGCCTAGTGTGCTTCTGTGCGTGTGAAAAACATACACTTTTTTTTGATCATATTTCCTATTCCGCTATTCTATAAAAACCTTTGGGGCTCAATTAAATTGCGGAATAGTCTGTGTCGGTACGTGTGAGATCCACCTTTCCAAGTTTTTGGGGTTCATCTCATACTTCTGAAGATTTGAGGGTGCTGCCTGTTCCATACTCCTCTTCCTCATCCTCCCTTTAGGGTAGGAAAAAATTTAATCGGGCCTAGTCTGTGTTTGTACGTGTGAGATACACAGTTTTTTATCCTATTCCGCTATTCAATACACACCCTTTTGGTGTAAAAAACATTAAATTGCGGCATAGTTTGCATATTTGACTGTGAGATACACCCGTGCGATACTGTTGTTTTTTTGTTCCGCTATTCAATAAAGACCTTTCTAGGGCAAGATCTTAAATTTCAGAAATATGAGGAGAGCGTCAAATAGGGGCCATGGCCGGGGTCGTGGTGCTGCTGCTAGAGCTCCTGTTGCAAGGAGAGGACGTGGTCGATCTGTGCCAGCTACACGCACAAGTGAAACACCTTCCTCAAGTGTGAGTAGGCGACAGAACCTGCAGCAGTATTTGGTAGGGCATCATACGCCTCTAGAAGTGATGAGGCCAGAACACAGAGAGGCGATAGTAGATTGGTTTGCTGCTGACAGTGCCTCCAGTTCCTTCACATTGTCTCCCACCCAGTCTACTGCAGAAAGGTCACAGTTGGCACCTGCAGCCGATGTCCAACCGTCTTTCACCTCACCCCCTTGCAAATCAGGCAAGCAGTCTGAGCCCCAAGCCATACAGCAGTCTCTTCTTCTTTTTGATGACTCTGTCAGCAGGGTTTCCCAGGGCCATCCACCTAGCCCTGCCCCAGAAGTGGAAGAGATTGAGTGCAGCGATGCCCAACCACTTATTTCTCAAGATGAGTACATGCAAGGATCATCGCAGCACGTCTCCGATGATGACGAAACGCAGGTGCCAACTGCTGTGGCGTTCAGCATTGTGGAGACCGACAAGGAGGGCAGGGGTGAAGACTGGGTGGAAGATGATGTGGAGGACGATGAGGTCCTCGACCCCACATGGAATGAACGTCATGCAGGTGACCTGAGTAGTTTGGAGGAAGAGGCGGTGGTCGCACAGAGCCACCAGCACAGCAGAAGAGGGAGCAGGGTGCAGAAGCGGAGCGGCCGTGCCCTAGACACTACGCCCGCTACTGCCCAACGCAGCAAGGGAACGAGCGCACCAAAGTCAGCTCAAAGGAGTTCTCTAGCGTGGAAGTTCTTTAGAAAATGTGCTGATGACAGGACACGAGTGGTTTGCACCCTGTGCAATCAGAGCTTGAAGCGAGGCATAAACCTTCTCAACCTGAGCACAACCTGCATGATCAGGCATCTAAGTGCAAAGCACGAGCTGCAGTGGAGTACACACCTTCAAAACCAAGAAACGTCTCTGGCTCATCCTGCTTCCTCTTCTGCTGCAGTCTCGGCCGCTCCAGCCACATCTGTAGTGATACCGGCACCTGCCACCCCGCAAACAGACGATCTGTCAGCAACACCACCACCTGGGTCACCAACAACCATCTCCACAATGTCCCGTGGAAGCGTTTAGATTTCCATCTCCCAAACACTTGAGAGGAAGAGGAAGTACCCCCCTACCCACCCGCGATCCCTGGCCCTGAATGCCAGCATTTCAAAATTATTGGCCTTTGAAATGCTGTCATTCCGTCTGGTGGAGACGCACAGTTTTAAAAACCTTATGTCGGTGGCTGTCCCACAGTACGTCGTGCCCAGCCGCCACTACTTTTCCAGGCAAGCCATCCCTTCCCTACACAACCAAGTGGGGGAAAAAATCAGGTGTGCACTGCGCAACGCCATCTGTGCCAAGGTCCACCTAACTACCGATACGTGGACCAATAAGCACGGTCAGGGGCGTTATATCTCCCTAACGGCACACTGGGTAAATGCAATGGCGGATGGGCCTGAGGCGGATAGCAATTTGGCGCATGTCCTTCCACCACCGAGGATTGCAGGGCGCTTCAGTTTGCCTCCTGTTCCTAACTCCTCCTACTCCGCTTCCTCATCCTCTACCGCCTCCTCATCCGGACAGCGTAACACCTTCACCACCAACTTCAGCACGGCCAGGGGTAAACGACAGCAGGCAGTTTTACAACTTGCCTGTTTGGGGGACAAACCACACACCGCGCAGGAGTTGTGGAGGAGCATGGAACAGCAAACAAATGAGTAGTTGCTGCCAGCGAGCCTCAAGCCCGGCCTGGTGGTGTGCGATAACGGGAGAAATCTCATAGCAGCTCTGGGCCTAGCCAGTTTGACGCACATCCCTTGCCTGGCGCATGTGCTGAATTTGGTGGTGCAGAGGTTCCTTAAAAACTACCCCGATATGTCAGAGCTGCTGCAGAAAGTGCGGGCCGTTTGTGCGCACATTCGGCGTTCTCACCCTGCTGCTGCTCGCCTGGCAGCGCTGCAGCGTAACTTCGGCCTTCCCGCTCACCGCCTCATATGTGACGTGCCCACAAGGTGGAACTCCACCTTGCACATGCTGGAAAGACTGTGCGAGCAGCAGCAGGCCATAGTGGAGTTTCAGCTGCAGCACGCACGCGTGAGTCGCTCTGCGGAACAGCACCACTTCACCACCAATAACTGGGCCTCCATGCGAGACCTGTGTGCCTTGTTGCGCTGTTTTGAGTACTCCACCAACATGGCCAGTGGCAATGACGCCGTTCTCAGCTTAACTATCCCACTTCTATGCCTCCTTGAAAAAACAATTCGGGCGATGATGGAAGTGGATGTGGCACAGGATGAGGAGGAGGAGGAGGAGGATGAAGAGGTAACATTTCAAAGGCTTTCAGGGCAGTCATTCGCAAGGGGCTCCGAGGGTGGGTTCCTGCACACACAAACGCCAGGGACACAATTGTCCAGCAGGGGCACAGTTCTGGAGGATGAGGAGGATGAGGAGCTGGAGGAGAAGATGGAACCATGTTCACAGCAGGGTGGCACCCAGGCCAGCTCATGGCCATCACTGGTGCGTGGCTGGGGGGATACAGAGGACACGGACGATACACCTCCCACAGAGGACAGCCTTTTGTCGCCTCTGGGCAGCCTGGCACACATGAGCGATTACATGCTGCAGTGTCTCCACAACGACCGCCGAGTTGCCCACATTCTAACTTGTGCTGATTACTGGGTGGCCACGCTGCTGGATCCCCATTACAAGGACAACGTACCGTCCTTAATTCACTCACTGGAGCGCGATCGCAAGATGCGCGAGTACAAGCGCACGCTGGTAGACGCGATGCTGCTGGCATTCCCATCTGACAGCGGGGCCACAGTGGAAGCACAAGGCAGAGGAGGAGGAGGAGGAGGTCGCCAACTCAACCAGGGCACCGCCAGCACCTCAGAAGGCAGGGTTAGCATGGCCGAAATGTGGAAAAGCTTTGTCAGCACGCCACAACAAACAGCAGCACCAGCAGCTCAGATGGAACGTCTTAGCAGGAGGCAGCATTTTACCAACATGGTGGAGCAGTATGTGTGCACACGCCTACATGTAGTGAATGAGGGGTCTGCCCCCTTCAACTTCTGGGTCTCCAAATTGGGCACATGGCCTGAGCTTGCCCTTTACGCCTTGGAGGTGCTGGCGTGCCCTGCAGCCAGTGTATTATCTGAACGGGTATTTAGCACGGCTGGGGGTGTTATAACAGACAAGCGCAGCCGCCTGTCCAGAGACAATGTGGACAAGCTCACGTTCATTAAAATGAACCAGGCATGGATCCCACGGGACTTTTCCGTACCTTGTGCAGAATAGCAATGGATACCGACCTTACCCAGCCATTGTTCCATTTTTGCTCTTTCTCACTCTTTTGGGGTGTACCCTCATTTAAAATTTGTGAAAAGAAGCAGTGTTGGCTACCTCGTCCTCCTCCTCAGGGCCAGATTAACGTAGGGGCTATTGGAGCTGCAGCTCCATGCAGGCCCCTACCTTTTATATAGGCCCCGGGTTGGCCATATTCACTGTGACCGCTCTTCTGTCACTTGTAAACACAGAAGTCTGGCTTCTATGCTCGCTTCCCCAGGCAGCACCCTCAGAACCTCCCCACACAGCGCGAAGGCCGGACAAGGAGGGACAGTTGCCGATGCATGGATGTGTTTATGGGCTTCAGAGACAGCATCCCATGTTGAATTAGGCATGCATGGCTGCACCCTTCCTCCTCTGGGTGCATGCCAAGGCACGGCCCTTAAGGCCCTTCAAAATCCTCAGCACCAAGACCATGATGCTCTTAATCCGGCCCTGGTCCTCCTCCACCGCCACTTCCACCTACACCGCCCATAGGTGTGCGCAGCCTATTGCATTAGGGTGTGCACCCCAAAGTTGAAATACACATGCATGTGTTTGCCTACATGTACATGGCCCCGATACATTACTCTCCCTGCTGGCAAAGAGAAATAGAGCAGAGCAGGTGCGAGGGAGATCTTTCCCATCTCCTCACTGGCAAACAGAGCGATAATGCTATGTGCCCTAGGTGATTAGGGTGTGCCCAGGTACACCAGGCACACCCTGTGCGCACGCCTATGACACCGCCACATCCACCACCACCTCAACCTCCCTCCTACTCCTTATGGGCCTCGTCCTTCAGAGATGAAGAACATTGTTTTATTTTTCTGTTTTTTTTTTGTTGTTTTAAGTTATTTCCCTATCCACATTTGTTTGCAGAGCACTTGCCATGCTCTTAACTACGTTTTGCTGCCATTTGCAGCACTTTAGCCCTTTCCATTGGTGTTTTAGAGCCATTTTAGTGCCTTAAAGTTCGGGTCCCCATTGACTTCAATGGGGTTCGGTGTCCGGGAAAAGTTCGGTAAAAGTCCGGGACACGGACCCGGACTTTTTTTTAAAGTTCGGCCGAACCCGTCGAACACGGACATCTAGGTGTCCGCTCAACCCTACTCCTGTTAGCTAGTGTGCCCACTTTGCTCCTTCTTAAAATGACTGCTTTCTAGACCCAAACTTATTGAGTAGAGTGATTATAATGATTTGCTGTTCAAATTTTACAATGCTGAGCAAAGTGGAGGAAATGCTTAAAGCTTAACTCCACTTTTGTTGAGAAAAAAACATTTCCCTCTGGATGATCTATGTACATTGCAATGATTTTAACAAACTTTGTTGCATATTGTTGCAAAACTTTGTTGCATATTCCTACCTTTTGTTGTTCTGAAGAAATCATTGTTTGTTCCTCTGTGCCTCTGTGCTGAGTGGGTCAAATGGGAGTGGTTTCATAATTATCTATCAGCTGTGGCAGCTGCAGGGCTCTAATGAGGGAAGCTGCTGGGCCTGCATCCCTTTAGACGTGTTTCTATTGGGAGTATCTCACCAAAAATGACATTTTTATTGCAGGGGATGCCAGAAATCTGACTTGTATCTTGGGCAGACTTCTGGGAAAATTGGGGAGCCAATCACACAAGCAGGAAATTATGTTTCTGGGATGTGGTCAGTACACATTCTGTGTACAGAACAGCTCCAGGTAGCCTTATTGTATCGCATTTCCAGAAAATTAAAACAGCTGCAGATTGAAAAGGAAAGTTAATTTTTAATAACGTTCAATTACAATATGATTTGTTTTACAACTGTATACACTATATTGCTTTTTCTTTATTTGCTATTTTTTTACCCCACGAAAGTGGAGTTACTCTTTAATTAGGAACTACTGCATCACCTAGCACAATAAAAAATGAGGTCACACTCCACAGAAATCCCGCTAGTAAGTTCATTGTGTATAACTGGCTGTTGACACAGCCCCATCCTTAGGCCATGCCACTCTGACATGTTTCGCCTTCCTAGGGCTTGGAGTGGTGCAGTTTTTTTTGGTATTCTATGTGTATCACTTCTCTGGATCTTTGAAAAATATGGATACATTACAAGACTGGCAGTACAGAATGATAAATCCTTTGGCAGGTAAAGTAGTAAGCAAATAGGCTTTTATACTATACATGCATTTGTTTGTATGCAATTTCACTTTACCGTAATATTCTACGGCTTTTATACATTTTGTTTCCAATATTTATGTAGCAGGTTTTCCAGGCATTGGGCCTGATGTGGGTCTGCCATTGTTACCGGTTACCTCTCCAGCCCATGTGAGCTGCGACCCTGGGTGTGAGAACTGAGACATTGACAATTCCGGCATCTTGGTTTTTGTGGTTTTATTGTAGATAGAAGGGATGGGAGAAGGGAATGAGTGGGATACTCCTTTAGGCTTAACTAAATACAATTTTGGACTTTATCTGGAAAATGTCTGTTAACGCTGCCTTGACGCCAGCCGACGCTAGCCAGCGCTCAATGACGCTTAGAACACACTGTATCTTGACTGAAGTGCTGAATCCTCGACTCTTGGTCCAGAAGACTCAGGACTGTGAAGCATAGAACTACTGACACTGCTGCACTGCAGAGTCACTGACCCCCCTCTCCAGCCTGGCACCGGCTTGAGGTAGCTCACTGTGAATTACTTTATAGCTGCAACTCTCAACTGGCACTCTGCACAATTCAGGGCCCAAAACGCAGACGCCCCCTTTACGATTTTAGCTCTTCATGGCCCACTGACTATGTACCCCCTTTGCTACTTCAGGGTCCTCAACCTAGGTACCCCCTTTACAGCTAGCTGACACTGCATTCAAGAACCTCCTCCGGAGTGGTCTCCTCTAACTCTCCAGGCAGACCCCCAGGGGCAATCCTCAGTACTCAGGACCTATGTAGGCTTTCCTGGGACAGAACCCCTCTCACTCTCTGCTGGTTCTTGGCACACCGGATCCCCTCAGCTCAGCTCAGCACTCTCTGGATTCTCAAGCGACACCCCGAGACATCCTCTTCCTCAGACAGGAGGACAGCCGTTCTCTCTCTCCTTGGACTCTGCTCCTGCCAAAGACGCCGGGTCACGCGATTCTCCCAAACTTATACCCAGTCCCAGAATCCTTTGCAGCATAATCTGCCTTCTGGGGTAGTTACAAGCCTGAATGAGTCCCCTGACTGGGCTTACTCCACTACCCTATGAGAAGCCTCTCACAGGAGCCAGTGGGGAGACTTCCCCTTCAGCAGGCAAACCTGGAAACCATGACACCCTAACCAAAGAAATCATGGCCATGCTGTTAGGCAGACAGGCCCACTATACATTTACCTAGCACCTATCTGTAGGGTGCTACACCTATTTCTTAGGAGTTTATAAAGGGTACAAAATACAACACCAAAGAGAGACAATCATGTACTAAATAAGATTTACATTATAAAAATTAACGGGGTAGAATTGCTGCGCAATAATCATACTAATGAAATAAAATGTATATAACAAATGGTAAAATCATTTAAAAGGAGAAGCAGCTGACACGAAAAGACAAGGAAACAAAATCTTCAATAAATGGTATGGGATGGTGTCGCGCTAATCCACATATGCAAACATTGCTGACAGAAAAAGGGAAAAGTCCCAAGTGCTGTTAAAAAGTCCACATAGATCTCAGAAATGGAGGGGTGCAATCAGGAAAGTCCGCCACCAAACAGAATCACAAGGTTACTCTTACCAACTTGCTTAGACCCCACAGGGTCAAAAACGCCCAAAGTATTGATAAGTCTGTGGCAGGGAGAAACCAATCACATCCGTACAGCACCTCCTATGACAGGCCAAACTGGACTCCTCAAAGCTCCTCGTAGCATTTTTGAAAAAGGTCGGTTGCCTGGCTTTAATGCTCATCCTCCGGCTTCATATTTGAAGTATTGACCCAGAAGAAGTGCAGATAACTGACTAAAACTTAAAGTGGAGTTCCACCCTAAAATTTAACTTCGGTCCATCTTCTTGCTCCGGGTCACCTGCTTCTGCTAACACCGACACCTGGTCACCTCCTGCTTCCTGAGTGGGCTGGTCTACTGACACCGACACCTGACTCTGGTCATTTCCTCCTTCCTGAGTGGGCGGGTCTTCCTGAGACCCACCCACTCAGGAAGCAGGAAGTGACCAGAGTCAGGTGTCGGTGTCAGCAGAAGCAGGTGACCCGGAGCAAGAAGATGGACCGAAGTTAAATTTTAGGGTGGAACTCCACTTTAAGTTTTAGTCAGTTATCTGCACTTCTTCTGGGTCAATACTTCAAATATGAAGCTGGAGGATGAGCATTAAAGCCAGGCAACCGACCTTTTTCAAAAATGCTACGAGGAGCTTTGAGGAGTCCAGTTCGGCCTGTCATAGGAGGTGCTTTACGGATGTGATTGGTTTCTCCCTGCCACAGACTTATCAATACTTTGGGCGTTTTTGACCCTGTGGGGTCTAAGCAAGTTGGTAAGAGTAACCTTGTGATTCTGTTTGGTGGCGGACTCTCCTGATTGCACCCCTCCATTTCTGAGAAATATGTGGACTTTTTAACAGCACTTGGGACATTTCCCTTTTTCTGTCAGCAATGTTTGCATATGTGGATTAGCGCGACACCATCCCATTCCATTAAAAAAATTTAAATAAGGCAACTGTTCAGTTGAAGAAACTTGATTGAGAAACATTAAAGTGTTTGATACCCTAAAAAAAAAAACAAAAAAACAGATCCTGTTCCCTTGAATAACAGCACAGTGCTTGTACTGTGTAATTTGGCCTCTTCTATACACTCCCCCCTGTAAACTGACTATGGTTTATCATGGTTGCTGAGCCCTGATACCATGGTCAATTTACGTGCCTCCATCATCCACACCCCTGCTCTGTCCTTCTCCGTCTTCTCCCCCCCTCCCCTCCCTGCCGGTATGCTCTGTGTCAGTGCCCACCCCTCCCCTCCTGATGCTATTATAACTACAATAAAAAACATCCCATCCCCTCTGTAACATAACGTTATGTGCTCCTGTGTCTGTGTTATATAAAAATGATGCCGATCTGTACTTATATTGAAGTGTCTCCCAGTGCTCACATGACTCCTCGGCTTGTGATGATTAACAACCACTTCAAGTAAAGGAGGAGTTAATAACATGGGAGGGCTCACAATGGTCTATAGGTATGAATTACTTAAACCTCTCTACAAGATGGTAAGGAAAAAAGGATGAGTAATGGAGGAAAGGAGAAGGGATAAAAAGGAGTAGAATTAAACAATAAGAGAAAAAAAAAGGGGGGGGGGGTGATGGTGTTTATAATTATACAAGTTTGTTGATCCATATTCTTGTTAAGGAAATAAATATACTTTGGCAGGTAAAATAGTAAGCAAATATGCTTTTGAACTTTACATGTAACTGTTTGTATGCAATTTCACTTTAATGTAATATTCAATGGCTTTTATACATTTTTTTTATCCAATATTTCTTTATTAAGAGTTTATAAAGGGTACAAAATACAACACCATAGGTGGGTAATAATGTACGAAATCAGATTTACATTAAATAAAAAACTGTTCAGTTGAGAACACTTCATTGAGAAACATTATGTAAATACTAAAGAGGAGGTAATAACATGGGGCCACAAAGGTCAACGGTATGAATTACTTCAACCTTTCTACAAGGGAGTAAAGAAAAAAGGAAGAGTAATGGAGGAAAGGAAGGAGGAAAAAGGAGTAGAATTAAACAATTAAAGGAAAAAAAAGGAGGGGGTGATGGCCTTTATAAATCTACAAGTTTGTTGAGCCATATTCTTGTTATGGAAATAAATATACTGATTTATAAATATTATTTCCTGACAGACTCCATGGCAGCATACGTATCGGGTTTGGCCCCGCCCCCAAACCTATCAATAGGACATCACTCCCATAAATCTTTGCTCCTGTTCAGCACACGTGTTCCTTTTTTGTCCTCCACTGTATCCTACCTGAAGATGGATCCCGGGAGATGGATGTCTCTACCAGTCGGGTACAGAGTTCTCCAATAAGCCCCAGCTCCTGCGGGGTATGGAGTAGGGGCGAAGATGCATGCAGCCTTTGGCCAAAAAGCCCAGCTGCTGCGGGTGGCCGGTACCCTAAAAGTGACATAAGTCCGGTGTGTGTGATCATCCATCCCTGGTGGTAGCGGTTCGTCAGTACCTCTTGGTTTCAATATCTCCATGGCAGCTATGATTGTATTATTAATATCTGTCTTGCCTTTATGATTCTTACATGTTCCCTGGTGGCTAGCGGTCCGGGACCGATCGGTGTGCATTTCCTGTTCGGTCGCCGGTTAGATCCGTAGTGCGCATGTGCGGGCGCCTTGAGAATGAGGCTTGGTTCTCGCGCATGCGCAGTAGCAAAGCGGCGCATGCGCAGTATCGTTTTCAGGCGGCGATCGCTGATGATGTCATAGGGCGCCATATTTAAATCTCCTCAGCTGTCAGCAGTGTCTGTGTGTATACACTGCTGCTAGGAGACGCTCTGTGTGCTGCCAGCTTGTTCCTGGAAGACATTCCTACTGCTGCATCGCTGCCGCTCTGCCTCTTATCCACCTGGTTTCCTGGTGAGTAGCTGGTCCCCAGTTTGGGAGCCTCCCCCCCCCATGTTTGTTTGCTTCCTTCTCTGATATCGTTGTCCGGCTCACCCTGTAGGTCAACGCCAGAATGGAAGCCTCTCTGCCCTCCGGTGGTCAGCCCGCCCTTATCAGGTATTAGGGGCTTTTCAGGGTGGGAGTGTGGATTTTGGGGGGGGGGGGGACGGGAACACATGTTCCTAGCTTCCTGTTTGTGTCTCTTTGCTTTCTCTTTTTGTTTCAGCCCTTCTCATTCAGAATCTCGGCATTCCTCTCATAAGGGTGAAAGGCGTTCAAGTTCACACCACCGGCATTCTTCTTCTCGGAAGTCCCCATCGGGCTCCCATCACCATAAAAGAGCGTCCACATCAGCTAGTCACTCAAGAAAACCTGACAAAGCAGGTTGTTGGGGCTGTGGAGCTCATGTCCCCGAAAAGAAGTCCCTGTGTGACAGGTGTTTTTCCCAGGCTGCAGGAGAAATTGATACTTCTGACCAGCGTATTGAGGCCCTAGTCAAAAGGGTAGTGAAGGACTCTCTAGCCGAGATGGGTGTCAATCAATCCCAAGGCTCTACAACGGCTCCTTCAAGCCCTTCCCCTGCAATGCTTCATCTGCAGGAAGACCTGGAGTCTGCTCAGACAAGCCATCAGTTGGCACTCCTGTCGGAGAGCGACTCTGAAGCTGAAGACCCCTGTCTGGGGTTTGAGTACGCCTTAGTTCCTTCCTTGGTAAAGGCGGTAAGGGAGACCTTGAATTGGGAGGAGTCGGTGGTTCTCCCTCCAAAACAAAAGAAATACTTTAAACAGCTCAATAAGGAGCGTGTTAATTTTCCCTTCCTGGGAGAGCCGGGAGATATTATTTCAGAAGGGTGGGGTAAGGTGGAGCGAAAAAAATCCTTAGTCTTCAAGATGTCCAAGTTATACCCTTTTAAAGAGGAAGACGTCAAAAATCTTGAGTCACCCCCTCTGGTGGCCGCAGCAGTAATGAGGCTGGTAAAGCACGTGACCCTTCCCCTAGAGGATACGGTCTCATTCAAAGATCCGCTGGATTGAAGAATGGACTCAGACTTAAAGAGTATTTATTTGACGGCAGGCATGGCCTGCAAACCGGCCCTAGCCCTGGCCACTCTATCCAAGGTTATGGAGTCATGGGCTGATGTGGTGGATGAATCCGTCAAGACAGTCTCGGAAGAGGTCGCCAGAAGTTACCCAATTCAGGAACTTAGACTGGCCTCGTCGTTTCTTGGGGAGGCTTCCATAGATCTTATCCGGCTGTTGGCCAGAGTTATGCTGTCCTCAGTCACAGCTAAGAGGGCCCTTTGGCTTCGTCCATGGGTCGCTGATCCGGCATCAAAACAGGTCTGGTGCCGTATTCCCTTTGAGGGGTCCTCCCTTTTCGGGAACAAGCTGGACGAGGCCATAGCCGGGCCACGGGCGGGAGATCTGGGTTTCTTCCTCAGGATCGAAGCCAGTTTAATGTAAAGAAGGGGCAACCTAATAGGAAGTTCGTTCCAGATCGAGCCAGGGAGGCTCGCACATATAGGCCTGGACGAGAATTTAATAGAAATTGGAGGTCCAGACAATCCTCCAGGAAAGCTTCTAAGAACGTCTCTTCCGGGGACCGCAAGCCCACTAAGTCCTTTTGAAGTTGGGCCCGCTCAGGCATACCGAGTGGGAGCACGTCTACTCTCCTTTCGTCATGTCTGGGCGGCTTCGATTCAAGATCCATGGACCGTCAGGACAGTGTCTTCAGGTCACAAGTGGGTCTTCAAAGAGATGCCAGGTTCAAGATTCCTGCCTACTGCCCTACCATCCTCAGTAGAAAGACGTCAGATTTTACTTTCTTATGTCGAGTCTCTCATTACTCAGGGGGCTGTCATCTCCGTTCCAGAGTCTGAGCGAGGCCAAGGAATTTACTCTCCGCTCTTTCTGGTACAAAAGAAAAACGGGTCGTGGAGACAAGTCATAGACCTCACTTTCTTAAACCAGTTTATAAAGAGAGAGAAGTTCAAGATGGAGTCTCTGCTGTCCATACAACAGGCAGTTCAGCCGGACGATTGGATGGTGTCCATCGACCTGAAGGATGCCTACTTTCATGTTCCTGTGGCAGAAAGTTTTCAAAAATATCTCCGGTTAGCAGTGGGAGGTTCACATCTACAGTTTATCTGTCTCCCCTTCGGGCTCTCCACATCTCCATGGACCTTTTCAAAAATCTTATTGGCCGTGGTAGCCCTGCTTAGAACGAGAGGTATTCGGCTCCATCACTATTTGGACGACCTCCTCCTGTTATCTCAAAACAAAGATCAACTGGTAGTTCATCTGGGACAGGTCATATCCACCCTTTAGAGTTTCGGCTGGCTTCTGAACGAAGAAAAGAGCCATTTAACCCCAACACAGTCCCTTGTCTATCTGGGCGCTCTGTTCGATATGGCCAAGGCGACAATATCCCGGCCGGTAGAAAAGATAGATACAGTCCGGGACAGAGTTCGTCTGCCCTCTCGTCTTCTCATCTTCAGGCCGCCATTGCCTGAAGGTAATCGGGACTATGGTCGCAGTAGTTCCCATGGTAAAATGGGCCCTGTGGAAGATGAGGCCTTTTCAGAAGGGATTTCTGCAGCAGTGGGATGCATGGCACCTGGATCAACCGATCTTTCTGACTCCAGCTATGAGAGCGAGTCTCCCGTGGTGGTTGTGCAAAGATCATCTATTGAACTGCCACTCGCTGAGGCCAGCCCAGTGGGTAGTGATCACTTCGGACGCCAGCAATCTAGGCTGGGGCGCCCACTGTCAGTCGGAAGTGGCTCAGGGCAGGTGGAGGTTACCTACCCATGGGATAGTGTCCAACGTCCTGGAACTCCGGGCAGCATATCAAGCCCTTCAGGCATTTTCTCATCTGATAAAAGGTCTACCTGTCATGCTACGACTGGACAATACCTCAGCAGTAGCGTATGTGAGGAGACAGGGTGGGACGCGCAGCTGGTACCTTTTAAGGGAAGTAGAGCCGATCATGTCATGGGCACAAAAGAACCTCTCAGATCTGTCAGCAGTCTATGTCCCAGGAATCCAGAATGCCCAAGCGGACTTTCTGTCCAGACTAGACCTGGACAACAACGAGTGGTCCCTACACTGGGAAGTATTCAACTAGATCCTGTCACTGGGGTTCTCCCCAGAAGTCGATCTCTTCGCTTCCCCCTGCAACCACAAGCTATGGAAGTATTACTCGAGGTTCAGGTATCCCCAGGCATTCGGGTGGATGCCCTTTCGGACCAGTGGAGGTTTCACAGGGCGTACGCTTTCCCACCGGTTCCGATAATTTTGAAATTTCTCCGGAGACTCAGGTCGAAGCCTGTAGAAATACTGGCAGTGATTCCCTTCTGGCCCAACAGGCCATGGTTTTCCCTCCTGACACTTCTCAGTGTCCGAGACCCAATCCCTCTACCCATCAGACCGGATTTGTTGTCCCAGGGGTCGGTGCTACATACATACCTGGCTCGTCTACATCTGAGGGTCTGGATGTTGAAAGGAGGAGATTACAGTCGCGAGGGTGTCCTGAAGATGCGATTTCTACGCTACTCAGTGCCAGAAGAGATTCAACAAATAGAGTATACCAAAGAATCTGGTCAAGGTTTTCCGCACAGTTGGATGCAAGACCTGATCCTCTTTCTTCCATCAAAATTCAAGATGTGTTGTCCTTCTTGCAATCAGGTCTGGATCTCCCTCTTTCCGTGAGTTCCCTCAGGGTCCAAGTGTCAGCTATCTAGGCCTTCACGGGGTCTCTTGGACTAGTCATGCTCTGATACGACAATTCTTTAAAGGAGCAGTGAGAATTAGGCCTCAAAGAAAGCCTAGATTTCCCAAGTGGGACCTTCCCTTGGTCCTGGATTTCCTGTCTGATCGGATTCAAGACACGTCGGAGCCCCTCACCGTCAAGGAGCTTACTCTGATTACAGTCTTTCTGGTAGCTGTAACTTCGGCTAAGAGGGTATCAGAAATTGGGTCCCTAGGGGCACAAGAGCCCTTCTTGACATTCTTTCCGGACAGAGTGGTTCTTATCCCTATGTTGGATGCAAGACCGAAAGTGACTTCTGTTTTCCATGAGAACGTTGAAATTCTGCTACCAACTTTCAGACAAGAGGAAGATTCTCCGGTTCAGTCTTTGGATGTCGGCAAATGCATCAAAAAATATCTGGAAGCTACATCTTCTTTCAGGAAATCAGAATATCTCTTTGTTGCCTTCTATGGGAAGAACAAAGGTTCCAGGGCTTCTACGAGATCTATCTCCTCATGGGTTATTCAAACTATACAGTGGGCTTATAGGGCTAAGGGCTTGACCCCTCCAACAGCGGTTACGGCTCATTCAACGCGAAGCATCGCAACCTCCTGGGCAGTCTCTAGACACGTTGCTCCCGACGTAATTTATAAAGCAGCGGCATGGTCCTCTATTAATACTTTTTTGTCACACTACTGTGTTGAGCCAGCGGCTCTCTCATCTGTAAATTTTGGTTTGCAAATCTTGTCTGTTGACAAAGTGAATTAAACTTTTTTCTGTTCAGCACCTGCCCACCCTGTGTGTACGGCGAGTTATTTACCGATACGTATGCTGCCATGGAGTCTGTCAGGAAAACGGAAAATTTATATCAAATACTTACTGTAATTTTCCTTTCCTGATGGACTCCATGGCAGCAGGAGTTCCCTCCCGGATTTCTGTGGAGGATAGTTACAGAACACGTGTGCTGAACAGGAGTAAAGATTTATGGGAGTGATGTCCTATGGGTAGGTTTGGGGGCAGGGCCAAACCCGATACGTATGCTGCCATGTAGTCCATCAGGAAAGGAAAATTAAGGTAAGTATTTGATATAAATTTTCCGTTCTCTTTATTAAAGTTGAACTCTGGGATAAGCAAACATTATTTAAATACAAATGACATTTATTCTTACTTGAATCTTGGCGTGACTCATGTATGTTTTACAGATCTGTGCAATAATCTGGTGTGAAATCTTTCTACTGGTTCGCTCCCCCAACTTTGCTCTCTGCACAGGCTATGTGCAGCACAGTGATGATGTCCCTGCTAATGTTTTCAAAATAATAACTTGGTTTGCGAAAGATATTTGGGGCCCATAAGGTATATATATATATATATATATATATATATATATATATATATATATATATATACAGTTTATTCTTTGTAACTATTGTGGAATTTACAATATTTAAATTATAGGTTTTATGTGTGGAATTTAAAGTCAAAAGCCAACTATGCTTAAATCTACTCCCATGCTAATTCTAAGCCTATTCTAACTACCTTGTAAAAGGAACAATGCCTATACTTACCTATGAATTTTCTCCAGTCCAGTCACACAATCTTTCCAGTGCTGGCTTCAGTGAAGAGGAGGAATTGCCTACAATGCCTGCAGAGCCTGGGAGATGACATAATTGGCTGGCCCCTCCTCTACACTGAGTCGACTTCTGAATAGGTAAGTAAAGACTCTCTGCAATGGAAGTCAGGGTCCAGGGTCCTACCTTTCTGGCAGCCCTCTTCTCCTATCTTTCCCCTGTTCCAGGTCTGCAGCCACAGAAAGCATCTATGCTGTCTTCTATTGGAGGGACCTGCTATATTAAAACATTTAGATACCTAACAGGATGGCGATAAATAAGAAAATGAGGCAAGACAAAAAAGTCAGTAATGTGTTTGTAAAGGAATAAACAGATTTTATTTAGGATTAACATTTAGATAAAAGCATAACATTTTTGATACTGAGTATTCCTAATGAAATAAACCACCCTCACTGACATCCACAACCTGTTAAAATTGGAGGCAAGCATTTATCTGTGAAGCAACTCTAAGAAGATCTGCTATTAGAGACATAAATTAGCTAACCTTGTTGATCTTCTTTTCAAAGGTTCTAGCTGCCTGGCTGTTGCTGGCTTCAATATTTTCTGAATCACTGATCCAGAACAAGCAAGCAGCAAGTAAAATCACAGTTCCCTTCCTATTAGTTCTGGGTCAGTAACTACAAGGGAATTGATGCTGTAAGATCAGAATAATAGCCAGACAGGTTAACAATAGTGGCCTATCTATTAATAATGACACATTTCCAATCAAATAATGTACTACTGAAATTAAGCAGCAAGTGCAAATAACCTTATAATAATGAAATTACGTTAAGGTACTGGTAAAGTCCTTTTGGGTATTTGTTCATTAAATTAAGTTACTGAAGACTTTTTTTTAACCCTGGTTGCATTTTCCTTTACTCTCAATAACATGTCCATTCTTAAAGAATGACTTATCCTACAGAACATTTATATCTGTTATGCAAATGTTTTTCTATATACATATCTCACATCAATACAATCTATTGACTAAAGGAAAAGAGAGAATGAAAAAATAAGCATTGATTAATCAAGACACAATGCTAAAAGATTTCCAGACCTCCACCTTACTGTAATGGTAACTGTGCTGACATTGTGGCAGCGGAAATGGAGCCATTGGGAGCACAGAGTAATAATGACTCTTCATTTATATCATCAATCACATAATCAATTCAGTTAGATTTTCCCAGCAGAGGAGAATTCTTTGAATCTAATGGCAGTTTTCAAGGTTGACCTGGATCAAAACTGCTGCCTTGGTTCTAGTACCTTTCAATTACACTGTCCAATACACTCTTGAAGAATTGCAGTCAGGCCTTTCTTTTTGTGAAAATAGCAAGATAAATATCATCACATATAGTGTGGTTAATTATAATTAGATAAAAGAATATGAGCCCACAATTTGAGTTTTTGCTAACAGCAACTAATCAGATTTAATCTTTTAATTTTGTGGAAATATTACAATTAAAATAAAAGTCTTACATATTTTATAGTTATTAGACTCACATCTATTTCAGCTTGAGAGTGTGTGTGCATGTTTGTAAGCCTACTATTTTTCTTATCCCTGTACATTGTGAAACACATCTCTCACTCCCAGCTGACACCTTCAACTGTGGAAGGGAGTTCCACATCCTTACTGCTCTAACAATTGAAGGAGCTGTAAAGGCAGAAGGTTTTTTTTTTTTTTTTTTTTTTTTTTTTTAATCTTAATGCATTCTATTCATTAAAGGAATAGTAAAGTCAGAAGGTTTTTTTTATCTTAATGCATTCTAGCATTAAGATAAAAAGCCTTCTGTGTGTAGCAGCCACCCCAGCACCCCCTAATACTTACCTAAACCCAATCTCTGTCCAGCAATGTCCACGAGTCTCTCAACCATTGGTTCCCGCGGCTGTCAATCAAAGTTAGTCAGCCAATTGGGAGAGAGAGGGGGCGGGCTGAACAGCAGCTCCATGTCTGAATGGACAGAAGGAGCTGCAGCTTGGCTAGGGTGCCCCCATAGCAACCTGCTTTCTGTGGGGGCACTCAACTAAAGGGAGGGCCTAGGACAGTGATGGCGAACCTTGGCACCCCAGATGTTTTGGAACTACATTTCCCATGATGCTCACCTACACTGTAGAGTGCATGAGCATCATAGGAAATGTAGTTCCAAAACATCTGGGGTGCCAAGGTTTGCCATCACTGGCCTAGGAGATGCAAAGAGGGACCCAAGAAGAGGAGGATCCAGGCTGCTCTGTACAAATCCACTGCATCAAAGCAGGTAAGTATAACATAAAAAAATAAGACTTTACAATCATAAGATAAAAAGTCTTCTGTGTGTTTCAGCCGCCCCAGTACCTTCTAATACTTATGTGAGTCCCATCTCCATCCAGAGATGTTCACAAGTCCCTCGGCCATCCGGGACTCTACCTCCTGATTGTCAAAGACACAGCAGCGGCGCCATTGGCGCCTGCTGCTGTCAATCAAAGTCAGTAAGTCAATCAGGAGAGAGAGTGGTGGGGCCGAACTGTAACTCATGGAGCTGCAGCTGGGCTTGTGCCCCCATAGCTAGCTGCTTGCTGTGGGGGCAATCAGCAGGAGGGAGGGGCCAGGAGCAGCAAAGAGGGACCTGAGAAGAGGCAGATCCGAGATGCCCTGTGCAAAACCACTGCACAGAGGAGGTAAGTATGACATGTTTGTTATTATAAAAGAAAAAAATACAAGATTTTACAATCACTTTAAGAGCCGGTTCACACTACCACGACCAGAAAGTCACCCCGTGACTTGAAGAGACTTGTTTAGAGACTTGGAAGAGACTTGGAAGAGACTTGGAAGAGACTTGGAATAGACTTGTGCACTACTTTGAAGAGACAGGCGACTTTGTCTGTGGGGAATGCCTGGCTAATCTCTTTCTTCTTCCTGGAAAGTCTGATAACAAGTCGCTTCAATTAAGATAAGGAGGCGACTCCCATTGAACTATATGGGACAGTCAGATCACAGGTCGCCTCAAAGTAGTACAGGACCCTTTTCTGAAGTCAGAGCGACTTCAGTAGTGCCAATTAAGATGGCACTGATTGATTAACATTGCTTTTGTTATGTCAAGCGACCTGGGGCTACACAAGTCGCCTCACAAGTCGTGCTAGTGTGAATGGGCTCTAAGAATCCCTTATGCAGTTTTTTTATTGAACCGCTTCTCATTTGAATTCACTGTGTCTTCTTTAGAGACATTTGGATAAATAATATCCTCCCAATGCTATACAGTATTTGCCATTCAAAGATTTGCATATTAAGATAAAAATCTCATCTTAAGCATCTCTTACCTAGAGATAATAGGTTTAATTTCTGTAGTCATTCCTCATAACTAAGGTCCTCCTGCCTTATTAGCTGTGTTCCCCTTTTCTGAACTGAAGACTAGTGACCAAAACTGGACTCAATAATAATGATATGGTTATAGAATTATAGTTGTATTTCTTGAGAATATTCTGATTGGTTGTTATAAGCAACCAGTTTAACCACTTGCCGACCGCCGCACGACTATCTACGGCGGCGGTCAGCCCCTCACAGGCAAAGTGACGTAGGTCTACGTCGCTCGCCTGTGAGGGTTTAGGGAGCGAGCGTGCGCCGCCGGAGGCGCGCTCCCACTCCCGCGTGGTCACGGATCCCCCCGCGCGTGTGACCGGCGGACCCGATCGCCGCCGGCCACTCTGCGATCGGCGGGGGAGAGGGAGAAAGTCAGGCAGCTTGTGTAAACAAGCTGCCTGTCATTCTCCTCTCTGTATGAGAGATGATCACATGGATCTACTATGTAGATCCATTGATCACTCTGCATACAGTTGAAGCCACAGCCAATCACAGTTAGAATCACGCCCCTAGGGACACACACAGCCCCTCCCTCTCAAATAAAGTTAACCCCTTCACTACCAGTGTATTTTTACAGTAACAGTGCATATATATAGCACTGATTACTGTAGAAATGTCACTGGTAACCCCAAAAGTGTCAAAAATGTCAGTCAAGGGTCCGATCTGTCCGCCGCAATGTCGCAGTACCGCAAAAAAAATCGCAGATCGCCGCCATTACGCGTTAAAAAAAAAAACAACAAAAATGACAAAAATCTTTCCCTTTGTTAGTAAACGCAATAACTTTTGCGCAAACCAATCAAAATACGCTTTTTGCGATTTTTTTTACCAAACATAGGTAGCATAAAACAAATTGGCCGAAAATATTAAAAAATTTTGATTTTTACATTTTTTTTGGGGGGAATTTCATATAAAAAAAAGGGAAAATATTGCTATTTTTGCAAAATTTACGCTCTTTTTTTGTTTATAGCGCGTGATCAAAAAATCGCACAGGTGATCAAATACCGCCAAAAGAAAGCTCTGTTTGTGGGAAAAAAAGGACGCCAAATTCGTTTAGGTACAGCGTCGCACGACCGCGCAATTGTCCGTTAAAGTCACGCAGTGCCGAATCGCAAAATACCCTCTGGTCGTTTAGCAGCCAAATCCTCCGGGGCTTAAGTGGTTAATTGTGTGCTCATATTATTTTCTTCGGTTTTTATGAATCCACCCAAATTAGGCTTAGTTACATTTCTAAGTCTGTAGCTCAATTTACCATGTCACTACATTGGTAGTGTCCAACCTAAAAGGGCCCAAGGGTCACATTTGTATTGACAAGTCATGGTGATGGCTGCATCTAAGTTTTTTTTTTTTTTAATTTCCAATTCACAAATATCAGGTAATGGACAGAAAAAGACACGCATAAAAGGGTTTTGATCACCTTCCGCGAAACTCCATCTTCAAGGGCCCCTCTGTTCACCTGCATGTTGCCGCTGTATCCCCCCTCACACCAGCCTGCATAGAAGCCATACATTGCCACTGACATGGCCATACAATGGTTTTTGGGAAGTGGCATTCAGCTTAGATCCCAGACAGAAGTAATATACCCCCTTTTATTGGTAACAGTATCAGCAAAAAATAATCCCCCTCCTTTAATGAAAGTGTCAGGATTATTAAGCCCCCCTCTTTAACCCCCTCAGTACTGGATACTTTAACCTACTTCCTGCCCAGTTTAAAAAAAAAATTGAGACAGATAGAACCTTCCTTTGGTGGTATGTAATTTTTTATTTTTTTGCCATATAAGCGAAAAAATACCGAACATTGAAAAAAAAAAGCATTCTTCTCATTTCAGTTATAAAATTTTGCAAATAAGTAATCTTTCTTCATAAATTTAGGCAAAAATGTATTCTGCTACATTTCTTTGGAAAAATAACCCAAATCAGTGTATATTATTTAGTCTGTGTGAAAGTTATATAGTCTACAATATACAGTATATATTTGAAAATCGACCAGTCCTGACTGCCTACCTATATTCTTTAGGCCCTAAAATGCCAGGACAGTACAAATACCCCCAAATGACCCATTTTAGGAAAGTAGACTGTCCATGGCATTTAGTAGAGACATGGTGAGTTTTTCGTAGCTGTAAATTTTTTGTCAAATTTTTTGGAAAATTAAGGAATTAATTTTTTTTTTTTTCACAAAGTTGCCATTTTAACAAGTTATTTCTTACACACATCATAGGCATGCTTATAAACAAGCAAAAAATTGGGGGAGCAGACCCTGAACATGTATATCTAAAGCCGGTGCAGCTATGGACCAAGCAACATGTATATTAAAAAAGAATAGCGCAACCATGCAAAAGAAATGACTATCAAATATGGAGACCATCCCTAAATAAAAATGGGGATTTAGTTCCACCATTTGGCCATATCGTGCTCAAGCCCACCACTGCGTCAAAGTACCCCATTATCGGTGGGTCCTACACTATCCATAAAAAAGGGGTGAATCCAGCCTCTCTTACCCTTGGAGACAACGCTCCTTGCTGGGAAGGTGTGCTAATGCACTGCAGGGGACTCCTCCTATATCTACTTGATAGAGGACACCAATAGAGTACAGGTGTGTGTGGGGGATGGGATGCTCAACCTCATAAGTCTGGTCAGACCGAATACATAATAAACAAGCAAAAAATTGGGGGAGCAGACCCTGAACATGTATATCTAAAGCCGGTGCAGCTAAATAAATCCATACCAAACACATTCAACTATGTCTCCGGAGATACCACATGTGTGAGACTTGTTCACAGCCTACCCATCACATTTTTGGAGGCCCTAGAGCAGTGATGGTGAATCTTGGCAGCCCAGATGTTTTGGAACTATACTTTCCATGATGCTCAACTACACTGCAGAGTGCATGAGCATCATGGGAAACGTATTTCCAAAACACCTGGGGTGCCAAGGTTCACAATTACTGTCCTAGAGCACTAGGACAGTGGAAACAGTTACAAAATGACCCCATTTTGGAAAGCAAACACTCCAAGGTATTTTGTTTTTTGTTTACAGTTTTTTTTTAAACAAAATGAGATAACAAAATGTGGTACAGAAACAAAGTGTCTTGTATCAAATATAGACAGCATTTACATGAGATGTAGCTCGAAAGATAATATATGATTGTACAATCCAAAAATACAAGTGAATGTAATACTAGAAAGAAAGAAAAAAATAAGTGACAAAGGTCATCTTCTAATGAGGCTGATGATGATAATACAAAAACATACCAAGTGAAATCAGAAGAAAAGCAACATCATACAGTGATTTGGCATCTAGTTTGTGCTAAATACCAGGACTGATCAATCAAATACATTACAGTTATCAAACCATTGGTTCCATTGGCTGATAGCAATTTACAAGTACCTCAAAGGTGATCTCAACATAGAAAAAAAACTGTTCAGTCGCAATGAATGCATGAGGACACGAGGCCATACAATGCAATTAGAGAAGAAGAGATTTAACCTCAGGCTACACAGGGGTGTTTTTTTCTACAGTAAGGGCTACAAGATTGTGGAATTCTCTACCACAAGTGGTAGTAACTGCGGGGAGTATGGCTACTTTTAAAAAACTCTTGGACGTACATCTCAAGGATCAAAACATTCAGGGGTATGGGATATAATTACATCCACACACACCTACACAGGTTGAACTGGATGGACTATTGTCTTTATTCAACCTCAACTACTATGTAACTATGTAACTTTTTGTCATAATAAGGCATAGTATGGAATAATGTGTGGAATATCTTCTCTACTCTACAAATATATTCCACTCGCATCTTAACCTCAGGAAGATTTCCAGTGCAAGTAACTACCCATTGAATAGCGACACATAGGGCCTACAGTGGGGATCGAACGTTTGGGCACCCCAGGTAAAAATTTGTATTAATGTGCATAAAGAAGCCAAGGAAAGATGGTAAAATCTCCAAAAGGCATCAAATTACAGATTAGACATTCTTATAATATGTCAACAAAAGTTAGATTTTATTTCCATCATTTACACTTTCAAAATAACAGAAAACAAAAAAAAATTTGGGCACCCTGCAGAGTTAATATCTTGTACTGCCCCCTTTGGCAGTATCACAGCTTGTAAACGCTTTTTGTAGCCAGCCAAGAGTCTTTCAATTCTTGTTTGAGGTATCTTTGCCCATTCTTCCTTACAAAAAGCTTCCAGTTCTTTGAGATTTCTGGGCTGTCTGTCACGCACTGCTCTTTTAAGGTCTATCCATAGATTTTCAATTATGTTGAGGTCAGGAGATTGTGAAGGCCATGGCCATTATCCATTTGTAGAAGCCATCCTCTCTTTAACTTCAGCTTTTTCACAGATGGCATCAAGTTACCATCCAAAATTTGCTGAAATTTTATTGAATCCATTTTTCCTTCTACTCGTGAGATGTTCCCTGTGCCACTGGCTGCAATACAACCCCAAAGCATGATTGATCCACCCCCATGCTTAACAGTTGGACAGAGGTTATTTTCATTAAATTCTGTGCCCCTTCTTCTCCAAACGTACCTTTGCTCATTCCGGCCAAAAAGTTCCATTTTAACCTCATCGGCCTACAGAACTTGTTTCCAAAATGCATCAGGCTTGTCTATATGTTCATTTGCAAAGTTCAAATGTTGATTTTTGTGGTGAGGACGTAGAAGAGGTTTTCTTCTGATGACTCTTCCATGAAGACCATATTTGTACAAGTATCTCTTTATAGTGGAATAGTGTACCACAACTCCAGTGTCTGCCAGATCTTTCTGGAGGGATCGTGCAGTCAAACGTGGGTTTTGAATTGTTTTTCTCACAATCCTGTGAGCTGTTCTGTCTGATATTTTTCTTGGTCTTCCAGATCTTGCTTTAATTTCCACTGTTCATGATGACTGCCATTTCTTAATTACATTCCGAAAATAGGATATTAACATCTGAAAACGCTTTGCTATCTTCTTATAGCCTTCTCCAGCTTTGTGAGAGTAAACTATTTTCAGTTTCATTTTTTTCTAGACAACTGCTTAGAAGATCCCATGGTGCTGATTGTTGGGGCAAGGTCAGATGAGTCTGGGCATTTAAAACTTTGAGATTGACATCACCTGGTCTTCCCAGACGATGATTGAGAACAATCCATGACACTGGCAGGTCTCAGCCTTGTAAAGGGGGCAGTGCATGCTACAAATTCTGCAAGATGCCCAAACTTTTGCAGACACCATTTTTTTGTTTTCTGTCATTTTGAAAGTGTCAATGATGGAAATAAAATCTAACTTTTGTTGACATATTATAAGATTGTCTAATCTGTAATTTTCCACCTTTCCTTGGCTTCTTTATGCACATTAATACAAATTTTTACCTGGGGTGCCCAAACTTTCGATCCTCACTGTAATTCATTAAGAAGAAGGGGGAAAAAATTGTCGCTCTACATTTAACCTCCCTGGTGGTCTGATTATGTCAGAATTTTTATCTCAAAGTGGTACATTGTTTTGCATGGAAATCTGTTGCTTTATATTCTAGGTCTGTAATTCTTAGGAATAACTCACTTAAATCTGTCCAAACAAGAGTCTAGTAGACATCCCGGGTATGATAAAGTTTGAAACACAAAATCATAAATTATAATATAATAATAATACATTTTATTCAACAATATAATCAAACCAAAAACACTGAAATGTGTACAAACAAGGGGTGCGATATTACTAGTCACTGTAATAATGGTTTAGTAAACATCTCGGGTTTGAAAGATTTTAAAACATGGGACTGCACAAAGTCGCAATCGGAACATTAGAATCTGGTTTCCTTTCTTATTTTCCTTCCACTGTCATCTCTCTTCGAGCAACAAACCACGCACCTCCTTGTAGGTGCTGACTTTTTCTCAGTTGGTGGGATGTAGTCCAAGAAGTGATGACCAGTCAAGCGTTCCTGGTTGACAACACCAACAGCACGATGTCCAGATCTATTCACAGCCATTAATGGTGTTTGATGATTTAGAATGATATGTTTGGCAACTTTCCAAATTAAGTCCAAATGAATCACAGGCTTGTCACTCTTTTTTTTTTTTTTTTAGCAGAATGTAGGCATTGCTCAAGAAGATGTCTGAAGATCGTCTTATAGTACTTATTTTGCTGTTTCCTCATTGCTGGGTAGAATGTCATTGCTTGGTCGTTGGCCGGCTCTGTCGACACCTCTCATGGTGTTGTTGTAGTCTATCACTACTTGTGGCTTCATGACTTCTTTCCCACCTTTCATGCGTACCATAACAGTGGAGGAATTATGCACTGTACTCAATAGGCACACATCTTTCTTGTCCCACCATCGCAGTGCCATCATTTTGCCTTTCTGCCAGGCAACCATATCTCCTGTCTTGGCTGCATGTTGCGCGGTTAGTCCTTACAGTTCCATAGGCATCAGTTTTGTTTTGCAGTAAAACCTCATAAAGTTCAGGAGATGTATTAAAGTTGTCAGTTGTTACACAATAGCACTGATTTAGCAATGGCTCAATTAGTGAAAGAACATAAGATGTTGTCATTCCATAATTGCTGTATTTTTGATCAAATTTTGTTCCTTTTCCAGTGTATATCACAGTGTATGGAATTCCAAATGTAGCCAGTTGACGATTCGCATGCCATGTAGGATTTTACACCAAATCGTGCCCTCTTTGATGCAAATGTATTGCACCCAGCTGAGCCTTTCCTTGTAGGCTATTAGACTTTCATCTATGCTGGTGTCTCTTTCTGGCACATAGTCCTATTGGAAATTCTGTAGAATCATTTGATATACTTCCCAAATTTTCTTTAGTTTTGGTGCAAGATGAGTAGTTTCATCAAATTCTTCATTGTTTTTGAAGTGGAGATATTTCATTTTGAGAGAAAATCTGTACTCTGACATGACTGTGCCAAAGAATGGAGCTGCAAGTAATGTATTGGTTGTCCAATACCACTTCTGCAGGGGTTTCCCCACCACTCCCTGAAGAATTATTTGGCCCAGAAATTCCCAAATGTCATCTTTGGTCACTGGTTCCCACTTTCTGCATCTTGCAAACTTCTGATGCGTAGCCGATTGTTTCTCTTTGTACCGGTTTGTCTTGGTAACTATTTTTTCAATAACCTCATCGGTCAGAAATAATTGTAGGTATGCCAGGGGGTTGTCATGTTCAATTTCAACTTTCATACAGGTGCTCCAGTAAATGGGAATCTTTAGGGCGCTGCCTGATCCATACCACAGTCAATAGAGCACCAAGTTCTCACATCGCTGAGCTCAGTCACAGAATCATTGCTGTCGTCACTTTCAGTACCTGATGACAAATTTTCCCACTAATCACTATCGCTCAGTTCTTTAAATAATTCCGATTGACTGTCGCTTGGACATCCAGGATCCGTCACCTAAGAAAATGAAAGTGGCCTTGGTCGTCCGAGCGCACCGCACCCATGGCCCAGGGGACCGACTTGGCTATAAGGATACTGACACCCTTCACTTTTGAAATGGGAGAGGAACTGTGGTACACCACCGGAAAGTCTCTGTTAGAAAGCCTGGGAACATGGTCGGCATGAAAATGCGTTTCTTGGAGGAAGGCAACTTGTGTCCTGGAGCGGCGCAAGTCCGCCAGGAGACGGGAGCACTTTTCAGGGACATTCAGACCCCTCGCATTAAGGGAGGTAATCTTCTGTGTCCCCATAGGGGAGGCAGAACACGGGACAGCAGGACATCCCATGCAACAGGAGGAGGGGCAGTGAGCTAGGGCCAGCCCGTAGAAGCCCGACAGTCCACGAGCAAAGCACCACAGAACGGGATAGAGGAGAAAGAGGAGAGCAGGGGGGAAGAGGGGGGGAAAGGGGGTGACAGGAGAGAGCGAAGAAGAAGAAAAAGAAGAATATACTAAAAGCAAACCAGCGTAAAGGGTCCCTAGCTGGACGTCCAAACAGAACGACCAGGTAGGGAGACCGCCCTCAATCAAACAACTTTATCTTTGTCTACCCCCACCCCCTCATTCTCTCTCTCTCTTAGATTATCTCCCTCTCTCCCCATTCTGTAATCTTTCTATGCCCTGTCTCCACCCTCCCTCTCTCTTTCTCTAAATATTCACCCATTAACCCCCCTACTCTTTTACACCTTTCTCTCTCTCTCACACCCTCTTCTCTCTATACCTCTATCTCTCTCACATCCACTCCTCTTCTCTCCAACCTATTTGTCAATCTACCTACACCTGCCACACCCCTCTAAAAGGGTGCTTTGCATACCTTTTCAGTGGTGATGCTGATTTCTACAGTTAAAGCTTCCTGCTTCAACGAAAAGCTTGGAGCTCTAAGATATGTACTACTTACTTCTGTACTGAAGGGGGTTTTATGAAAATGTATGGGTGAGGTACAAACAACATTAAGTGTGCTCTGCACCACATACATAGACCCTCTACACTAACAAAAAGGCACATTTTGCAATATACACAAACAGTTGCCTTACCTTGAACAACTTGGCCCTGCTGTGGGGCAACTGAATGAGTCACAGAATCTGTGGACTCAGGGTAGGACCAGCCTCCTCTGCATAGTGTGATAGGCTGCTGGGGCTGATCAAATTGCCATAAACCTAGACAAAAACAAACACAATTTTTTAAAACATATTTGTGCATTCCAGCGGCATTTACAAGCTTAACAACAACACACACAATTTGTAAAGCAACCCACAAAAATATTGATGAGGTTAACAGGCCAAAAAAACAAAACAATATGAAACCAAAAAGTCCATGTCAAATTCTGGGAACAACATAACAAATTAAAAGAGGGTGGCCTGAAAGATGAAACCTAAACATGAAACTGTCTAAAGCCTAAATTGAGCAATGCTCCCCACAGCCCCCACTACTAGATTTGAATAGGGCAAAGTTAGGCACTACCCAATCAGCAAGGACTGTGTGAAAATACTATTAAAGATATTTTGGCACATTGGTAGTAAAGAAAAACATTTCCTGGATGAAAAGCCTTACATTTGTCCCTGACGGGAGAATCTCTGTCCCTGAACTTCAGAATCCTTCCAGGCCAACAAGTCCACCTTTTAGTTACGTCCAGCTGACTAAATGGCATCATCCAATACCTTTAATTTGCACAAATACCATAACAATAGTACACACATTACATGTTTGAATACAAAATAAGCTAGTTACAGTGAGGCTGTGGTGAGAGAGCCTCATTTGTATGCTGGGCCTGCTCCTGCTTTAAGTCTGCAGGTGGAAACCTGGTTGCTACCAACCAAAAAAGAAAAATTAAAAATTAAAATAAATCTTGTCAACTTTGAAAAGGAACAATGAAAATAGGCAGACACATTAAAGGAACTTACAGGAGGTGCCAGGTGCTACATAAACCAAACAAACGTAACCATAAGAAAACATTAAACATATGTCATGAAAAATAAAGCAGAGACACAGAGAAGAGCCAAACGCATTTTAGGTACTGACATAGGGCTGGAGGTGGGGTAGCCTCCTGGTTTCCCCTCTCATCTTTCTCCTCCTGCCACCTAGGGGAACACAGGGCTGCAGAAAACAAATAAATAAATATCCAAAAAAACAGAAAAAAAACACATTACTGTCACTTACAGATAAAAATAGTCAACACAAATACAACTTTCACACACACACATCCTAAATGTGCACACATAACATATGGGAATCACATTGAAGATACTTACAGTAGGCCAGAGGTGTGCTAGCCTCCTCCCTCTGCTGCTGCTGCCGAGCCTCCTGTTCTTCCTGCACATCCCCTGGGGACCACACTTGTATAAAGTACTCGAAAACCCATACTTGAGTAAAAGTACAAGTGCTCGATCAAAAAGTGACTTGAGTAGAAGTGGAAGTGCTCTATCAAAAAGTGACTTGAGTAGAAGTACTAAAGTATTCAACATTTTTTGTACTTAAAGCGGAGTTCCAGCCATTCACTCACCTGTCCAACGGTCCAGCGATGCGGCCACCCGAAGCCTCGATCTTCTCCCTCGGCGCCAGCATCACTGCTGTGGGCACCCGGCTGTGACAGTTTGCGGCTTCACAGCCGGGTACCCACTGCGCATGCGCGAGTCGTGCTGCGCGCCGTGATTGGCCGGCAATCTTCTGGGACCTCTGACGTGTCCCAGAAGATTGCAGGGAGGGAGGGGGAGAGGAGAACTTCCGTTCAGGGCGCCACGGCGCTCCGAGCGAAAGTGGGAGCGGGTACCTGTCAAAACTAGGTACCCGCTCCCCCCCAACAAAAATGACATGCCAAATGTGGCATGTCAGGGGGTCAGGACTCCCTAAAGCGGAAGTTCCACTTTTGGGTGGAACTCCGCTTTAAGTATTGCAAGTAGTTTTTTTTTTAATTTTGCTACTCAAGTACTGAAAGTAAAAGTACCAGTAGTTTTAAAAAAAATTTGCTACTCAAGTACTGAAAGTAAAAGTACAAGTACTGTGTTATGTAGTTATTAAAGAAAGAAGTCAAAAGTTTGAACATCAAATTGTTTTTTATTATTTCAAATGATTAACCTAAAGGACAATCACAATTCCTTTGGCTGTAATTGTTTGTAAACAAAAACAGATAAAGTATGTCCCTCCCTTCCCCCTTTAAAGCATCCCTCCTTCTCTTGCCTGCATGTTTTTTTTTTCTCCACAGCTTATTGGTGCACGAAATCATATATAAACCAATGTGATATACAACAATATATTCCAATAATGAAATAAAGGAAGAGTGTATGAAATCAAAGTCAATAAAAAGCCCATATATATAATGCCATAATACCATATATATGTGACAAAACAAGATGAATATATTTTCAAAGGTGCAGGAATCAAACAGGTGCTATTCCAAATAATAGGTACAGACTCCCACCACCTTGTGGATTTCCCCCTTACCCGGCGGGTGAAGGTAAGTGCAAAATAATATCCAAATAGACTCTTCCAGTGAAACAAAACTGCAAAACCTGTACTCTCAACTTCCAGTGAAAAAAGCAAAATCAGCCTCTTACTAGAAAAAAGCTCTATGTACGCTTGTGACTCTCCTTGGTTGGGGGAGGTTCTCTTTCCCCTTAACAGCAGATATGTAGACCATTTTATTTACACATACAGTAGCATTTATTTTCGTATGCTCTGATTTACACATGACATTAAACACATTTTTTTGAACTTCATGAAACCTGCCATCTACTGTTCTGGCAGTGGTAATTTTTATAATTGTAACAAGTTACTATGCAGCACAAAAAAAAAAAATACCGAAGTAGAAGTATTGAAATCATCGAAAAAAATGTAGTGAAGTAAAAGTGGAAGTAGGAGAAAAAAATTCTACTCCAGGAAAGTACAGATACCGCCTTTCTGTACTTAAGTACTGTAGTGAAGTAGTTCTACTTAGTTACTATACATCTCTGCTGGGGACAATACTTGGGGGCTACCCAAACAACAAAACTAAAAAGCAACAAACACATTTTAAGACCTCCAAGTTGGAAAAGGGAAAAAGAGAACAGGCAATGACATTTAAGGGTATTCCAAAACAGTATCTCTCCTGCACTCAAGTGATGTGCAAGAAGGTGAAAATTATGAATGGCCTTTTGCACAAAACTTGCGGTCTTGCTGCCCCCTCAGGACCAAGGGTATCCAATTAGACTGAAAAACAACAATAAGAAAAGGGCGCACCAACCTTGTGCATTACCACCAAAAAAGTTTATTAAAATCCAAAAAGGTAGCATACATTGTACTCACAAATGTAAGATGTGTACACGCATGTAAGAAATAGGGACCAATCGCCTCCAGGATCCTCTTATACTGCTGGATGACTTGATGGTGTCCGCAATGGTCTGGCTTAATGACATTTAAGGGACTTACAGTGGGTCCGAGCTGAGACACCCTCCTCCCTCTGCTGGTGCTGCTGCTTCTTCTGATCCTCCTTTTTTTTTATACTCAACCTCTGGGGACCCAACTTTGGGAAATACAAAAAAAAAAGAACACAACAACACATTTTAAGAACTCCAAGTTGGAAAAGGGACAACAAAAACAGGCAATGACATATAGTATAAGGGACTTACAGTGGGCCAGAGGTGTGCCAGCCGCCCTCTCTGCTGCTCCTCCCTATTCATCCCCTGTGGACTCAACTTTGGGGGCTACACAAACAACAAAACAAGAATACAAAAGAAAAAACATTTAAGATTTTGTAAATGCACACAGAGAACAGTCAAGGCAAGCACACATAAAGATCTTTCCGATATTTTGGAAACCATAATAACTTACCAGAGATTCGAGTGAAAACCTTCCTTAAAAAACTGTGTTTCTCCTCTTTACATCACTCCATGTTTTCTGTATTTTCAGGACTGTTGTCCATTGTCTGAATCTCTGCCACAGCAGCTGGCACACTCTTCACAAGATGGTCTGTTTAGTGAAGTTAGACTTCCTCCCATCAAAACTGCAGAGGAGAAATATCTTTGTATACCTAAAAATTAGGATGACTAATATATTTTGTTTTTTGAGTCAAAGTTAATAATGCCACATAAGGCAAGGCCTAAGTGGACCCCAAAAAACAAGAACATTGAAGATTAGATAGATAAACCTAGCTGAACACCTATGAATAAAGAGCTATATATGTAGAGCAACTCCAACTTCTTTTCTCCAGGCTGCTTCTGGGCAGGTAAGGTAAGACTCCTGGCTGCTTTAAAATCTTGTCTTGCCCACAGCAAAATTCTGGCTCTATGGGAACATACATTGGCTAGCACCAGAGCAAGGTGTCTGCCCCCTCCATACACAATGCCCCCCTTCTGTCATGCACCTCTCTCCTTTCATAATGGCCTCCTGTCACAATAGGGGGCGACATTGGGATATGGTTTGCCAAACTTACCTTTGTCTATGTTGTAAAAAATGCCTACACCGGCTCTGGCAGACAGGCAACACTGTCCACAAAGGGATTCATTTTTTTGAGGTAAAAGTAGACAGTATAAGGTATTGTTTAAGAGGCATGGTGAGCTTTGTGCAGCTGTTTTGGAAACACACATTTTTAGGATCATGAAGACATGATTGATTTCTGGTATTGAAAAAAAAGTTTCTAGGCACATACTGCTCCAATCAAAATACAGCACCATCAAATGACTGGGGGGTTAGGTATACGGACTGGTGACAGTAGTCCTAAACAAAAAACAAAAACATTGTGTGTGTGTGTGCCACAAACGTGACAATTTTTTTTAGTGATAATCTAGAAATGTATATTTGCAAATTTCAGTAGTTCAGTGCCAACATCAGGGCCGCTGATGGGGGGGGGGACCTCCGGTTCTCCTGTAGGGGGCCCAGGCCCACAGGGGGCCCGGACAGCAGGAGGATCGGTGAAGCTGAAAAGCAACAATACCCTCTGTGTCAATCACCCAGTTCCTGGGAGACACAGCAGGCCGGATCTAGGGGGTGCTGGGGGGGGGGGGGGTTGTGCCCACCCAGATTTCAGTTCTGCCCCCCTGGCTGGCCGCCACTGAGCTCCTTCCCCTGCCCCCACCCACACTCATAGCCAAGACAAGGAGACTGGAGGATGAAGCAGAGAGAGGAGCCAGGAGGAGGTGCGTTGTGTTTTGCTCTTCCTCTTGGGAGGGAGGGGCGGGGTGGTGGTGGCAGCCCGTCAGGTAGGCTGTATGGGGCCCCGTGATTTCTAACAGTGGCCATGACCAACATAGTTACATTGGACTAGTCTGTTGGGTAGATAGCCTTTTTTTTAAATGTCCAATTTTGGCTTGCTGATACCATACAAATCACTGTACCAGCCAAATTTTGAGCAGTCAGACATAATTGGCATTATTGTCAGCTGGGATTACTACTGATCTGTGATTAGCTTCAGATAATCACATGGTACAGGCTGTTGTGCTTAGCCCAGGTGCCATGTAATAGCTGGGGCCCAATCCCAGCTCACCAGTCTAGTAAACAAAGCTGTTATTCAAGCAGGGCTCCAGCCTCCCCCCCCCCCCACAGAAATATTAAAAGTCAGCAGCTACACATACTGTAGCTGCTGACTTTCATTTCATTACCTGTCCTGGAATCCAGTGACGTCGGCACCCCAGCCAATGTTTCCATTGGCTCTCGGGAGCTGCCGCCACTTTCAGCAGTAGTGAAGCCTGGCAGCTTCACAGCCAGTTCCCTACTGCACATATGCAAAGCGCACTGAGCTTTCTGAATGGCCCAGCAGCAGATAACGAAAAAAGGGGTGCAAAAACTTCTGACCTAACTCGCTGCGGCAAAGTCAAATGGAAGTGAGGATAGGTACCTGTTAAAAACAGGTTGGGTATTTACTCGGCGTAACATTATCTTTCACATTATGGGAAAAAAAATGGGCTAACTTTACTGTTTTCTTATTTTTTCATTCAAAAAATAATTTTTTTTCCAAAAAAATTACGTTTGGAAGACCGCTGCGCAAATACGGTGAGATAAAAAAATATTGCAACAATCTCCATTTTATTCTCTAGGGTCTCTGCTAAAAAGAAATATATATAATGTTTGGTGGTTCTCAGTAGTTTTCTAACAAAAAAAAAAAAATGATTTTAGCTTGTAAACACCAAGTGTCAAAAATAGGCCCAGTCTTAAAGTGGTTAATGCACAATAGAACAATATCAGCTCACATGGAGTAGGTGATGAGCATAACAGATGGAAGGACAGTCATAAAAATCCTTGGTCGATGTATGGTCATCCGCTATCACAGCAGCACAGTGCAAACTGCTCCCCGCTGGTCACTGTAGGTGCCGGCTGTATGGTGGGTGGAAATCCAAAGGAAGGTTTGGAAAGCAGAAGGTCCAGTGGCGTGGCTGGATGACGTCACCGGGATGCGACGCCTTTCTGAGCGTGTGTGCTGCGAGTAGTCCAGCAGCCGCGCTCCTACTTCATAGCAAGCTCCACCTGTTATGCTCATCAATACCTACTCCATGTGATTCGATATTGTTCTATTGTGCATTAACCACTTGTCGACCAGACTCCGCAGATATACGGCAGCAGGTCCCCGTTAATGCTGCATCCGTATGTCGCTTCGTGGGAGCGCTAGCGGGGAAGCTGATCTGCGGGACTGGTGGCCATGATTGCTGCTGGGCACCCACGATCATTCCCCGTGAAGACAGAATGGCGGTCTGCTGTTGTAAACCGTTGTTCCGTCAGCAATCAACACAGGGCTCCTGTGTTCCATCTATTTAGGAACACAGGTCCCTGTGTTGATTGCATAAGCCCACCCCCCACAGTTAGAAAATACCCCCTAGGCATACATTTAACCCTTTGATCGCCCTGGTGTTAACCCCTTCCCTGCCAGTGTCATTATTACAGTAACAGTGCATATTTTTAGCACTGATTACTGTAGTAATGTCACTGGTCCCCCATAAAGTGTCAAAAATGTCAGTTAGGTATCCGATCTGTCCGCTGCAATGTCTCAGTCCCGCTAAAAATCACTGATCGCCGCCATTACTAGTAAAAAAAAAATAAATAAAAATTACATAAATCTTTCCCCTAGTTTGTAGACACAATAACTTTTGTGCAAACCAATCAAAATTCGTTTATTGGGATTTTTTTTTACCAGATATATGTCGCAGAAAACAAATTGGCCTAAAATGATGATAAAATCAGATTTTTTTATTTTTTTATTGGGAATGTTATATACTGTAGCAGAAAGTGAAAAATATTGTGGTCGCACAAGTGTGAATGTGGCCCAAATTAAAGGTGTTATCAATGATTAGAGAATGAATCTTATTCACACTACTGCAACCCGAAAGTCCCACAATTTTGCTTCGAATTTGCACAACGTCAGGGAAGGCCTGTTTAATATGGAGGTCTATGGATATCAAGTCGCATCAAAGTCAGACCAAAGTAGTGCAGGGACTAGTTTGAAGTCAGTGCAGCTTGAAGATGCACAGATATGAATGGTATTCATTAGAAATCATGGTGTATGGCTTGTCATGTGACTCTGAGGTCCAAAGTTGCAAGAAAAGTCGCTCAAGTGTGAAAGAAGCTATATATACTGTATATAGATATATGTATATATAAGTATATATATATATACCGTATTTATCGGCGTATAACACATACTTTTTCCTCCTAAAAATGGAGGAAAAAGCAGCAGTGCGTGTTATACGCCGATATTAAAAAAAAAAGTGCCAGGAAACATCGCCGAGAGCAGAAGGGACGGGCCGGGCAGAGGAGAAGGAACGACGAGCTGTCATTAGAGCAGAAGGGGGCGGGGCGGGCCGAGGAGAAGGAAGGACTAGCTGTCATTAGAGCAGAAGGGGGCGGGCCGGGCCGTCATCGGAAGTCCCGCCTATGACATCACGTCACACGTCTCGGCAGAGGAGGCGGGACTTCCGATGACTGCGCTCGCTAGTTCTGTCTTCTCCTCGGCCAGGCCCACCCCGCCCACTTCTGCTCTTATGACAGCTCGTCCTTTCTTCTCCTCTGCCCGGCCCGCCCCTTCTGCTCTCGGAGCTGCTTCCCGCCCATTTTTAAAACCTATTCGGACTGTTCCAATGGCGCTTGCGAGGCTGCATATTTGAACACTGCGCTTGCGAGGCTGCATATATTAAGGCTGCATATATGGACCCTGCATATATGGACACTGCTGATGGCCTGCATATATGGACACTGCATGTATGGACACTGCTGATGGCCTGCATATATGGACACTGCATGTATGGACACTGCTTATGGGCTGCATATATGGACACTGCTGATGAAGATGCATTGCTGGACACTGCTGATGAGGATGCATTCATGGGCACTGGTGACATGTCATTTGATTTAAAAAAAAAAATGTTCTGAGTTCAAAGCTGTTTATTTTAAATTTAAGCTTTTTTCCCTGAAATTTCTCTCCAAATATTGAGGTGCGTGTTATACGCCAGCGCGTGTGATACGCCGATAAATACGGTATATATATATATATATATATATATATATATATATATATATATATATATATAAGCACATGCACAGTCCTCACTGATTTACATTTGCATGTAGAAATGCAGGAAGTTTAATGTGTCTGGAAACAGGAAGTGATGTGTGTGCATGGGTAGGAAGTGATGTGTGCTGAGACCAAATGATCACATAAATTAAAGCCACCCAAAACAAATTTTACTAACATCCTCCCCTACAGTGAATAAGCACAAGTATATACTACACTGACCCAGAAAATGAGCAGCACCTACTCTTTGCTAAAGAGGGACCTCGCCATCTTCACATAGAATAATATGCACACCAGCACAAGCACTTCCCGGGACAAACACATGTTTTCGGGTCAAGATCCGAGACTGCGATTGTGTCTGAACTTTTGTTCAGGAATATTACTTTGCATACAGTTGAATATTGCTTCGCATATGTAGCGGGGTTAAACATGCCTAAAGACACTGTTTGATATGTGGGAAGGAACTAGGCTCCCTCTAGTGGTAGCTGCATGGAATTTCCTGGGCTGTGACTTCCTTTTCACAAGATGAAGAAACTACATCTCCCAGGCTGCTTTGCAAGATCCAGGAACTAGGCTCCCTCTAGTGGTAGCTGCATGGAATTTCCCAGGCTGTGACTTCCTTTTCACAAGATGAAGAAACTACATCTCCCAGGCTGCTTTGCAAGATCCAGGGTGCACGGCTGCACCACACGGCACTATGGGGGAGGTTATTTAAAGGAAGAGAGAAGCGCGCGAAGGGGGGGGGCCTTTCTGCGCTGGACTCTGAGGAACCAGCGAGCGAGAGTGAAGGACTGACACTGGATATTGGGCCAGAGCCTTTTAGCCTGGAGGGACGACGTGGAACCGTCCCATCTCAAGCACGAGGCACATTCCTGGAGGTCATACTGCTGTTTGCCGAGACCGGAAGTCATCCGCCAGAAGGACCCCGCGCGGCTGGCATATAGCCAAAGGACTGAGACCGCAGTGGAAGCGCGCGAAGGAGAAACTTCTGTTGGTGAGAGGGCACATGCCCAATAACTGACTTTATCTGCTGAAGAGACAGTTTTATCTACAGATAGCGGTAGCGCAGCAGGAGGTGATAAAACCCCGGGGTTTATCACCATACTCTCTCAGGAGACTCATAGACAAACAATAAGGTCTGTAAAGGAGTCGCCAGAGGCTTATCTCTCTCGCAGAAGTTATTGCTCAGTTACGCAGACACCCTGCGGTGACAACTAACAGCTCGTTGTTTTTTCTCTCTTGATCTTTATTCCTAATCTGGATTACAAATGAGCTCTATTCAATAACCTTGCTAGCGAAGATCAACAAGAAAGAAGAGAACTCTGGGGGAGGGACTCAGGTAGGCCCACCTACCTGGTACTGTGTCTAGCCTTAATGCAGGAGGAGTGTGGGGGTATTCTTTTACCTTTTTAAAGCTGTTTTAAATAACCTTTTATGGACTTGTATTGTATTGTATTGTATCTCCCCTATTCAATTTGATACATAGTAAACTAAGTTTGGTTAATTACAATCTTGTGCGTTGTTCCATTGTGTCACCCAGAAGGACTACTATTCAAGAAGGTAACAAGGTATTGTTGCATAGTGAAGTATTGTATTCCAACCTGTGTATCTATTTGATAGTCCAGTCCTATTCTGGGTCAGTTGTGCCTGAGGAGGGATCGAGCCAATTTGATTGGGTTGTTAGGCAGGGTGTAGACCCAATAATATAATCAGCAGCTCCTGCGGGGGTGGTGCTACACGTGGGGGCTCGTCCGGGATTTCTACAGTCCTGCAATACAACCCTCTCAGCCATAGAATTCCCTCCCACGCAGAAATGGATCCTGTCGCTGCTGCTGAGTGGTGCAAGGAAGAGAATGTCATAGTGGAAAATGGCCTGGTGGTTGAAATCAAGGGAGAAGCCTGGACTGAAGGAAAGCTCCTCCCTGTTTTGAGGGCACTATCCACAGACAGGAAATTTTGGGTGATTGACATGAAAACTGACACCACTGTCCCACACACGTATGCACTGTGTGAGTGGAGGAAGGGGGTCCCTGATTATTTCAACGGAAACAGTGTAAAAACTACTGACCAAACAGAACTTTTCCTGATACATCCAGGAGTTCCTATTGCGGGTCCCTCATCCACCACCCCTGGGGTATCCAGCCAAGAAAAAGGTGTCCAAGAAGGGCATCCTGAGTCATCACCTTTGTCGACTTTTAGCTCAGAACTGTGTGCTGTTCTTGGGGAGATTGTGGCAAAATGTAGTAGGGACTCCTCGAGCTATTTGATGACTGGATATAGGAAGCTCCGGACATTCTCTGGGAAACAGCCTGTGCCTTCAGCAGAAGATGGGTTCGAAGAGTGGTTAGATACCGCCACTCAGGCTTTGGAGGAATGGGAGGTACCAGAACAGCACAAGAAGCAGAGAATCACAGAGAGTTTAAGGGGACCTGCATTAGAGGCTGTACGTAATCTAAAGCTTAGCAAGAAGAACTGCACTGCACAGGATTATTTGGACATTCTGCAAGATGTGTTTGGTCGGACGGAGAACGCGGCTGAACTTCTCTACCAGTTGGACCACTGTTATCAAGAAGAGGGGGAGAAGTTGTCCGAATTCATTAAACGTCTGGATAGGATTATCCACCAGATTCTGTTAAAGAAAGGAATAGACCACCGGAAAATAGATGAGACTCGTGCACGACAGGTTCTGAAAGGGGCTCAACCTTTAGATCCCATTGCCATACTGTTACGAACTCGTCGAGATGGCGGCATTCTAGAATACCCCGATCTGATTCGAATGGTCAGAGAGGAAGAGGTTATGTTGGACAACAAGAAGAAAAGTCGGCAGTTTGACTCAACTGCCCGGGTTGGAGTGATAAGTGTGGAAGAGGGTGACTCTCAAGTTGAACTCCTAAAGACCCAAGTGTCTCAGTTGATAGAAATGGTGTCCATCCTGACTGGTCAGGTATCCACTCTACCCAAGGGGAGTATATCGGAGAGGCCAGATGAACCTGTTAGTCTCAGCACAGATCCAGAGCCACGGCCTGCAAGATTGTTAACTTGTTTCAACTGCGGGGGAGTTGGGCATGTTAGAAGGGTATGTCCCAGCTCAGGAAATGCTGCCGCGAAACCTCGCGAGCCAGCGGGAAACTTCAGAGGACACCGGTGAAGGAGTCAACCGGGTGTCCGCCAGTCTTAAGGGACTCCAGAAGTGGTGCAGGATCAGGGAAACTGAGTCAGGGGGTCAGACCCAAATATAATACCCCCAGTTCTAGACTCCGGGTTACTGAGGGAAGGAAAGTCAATGCACACCGGGTTCAGCGGGGGCCCAGATCAAGGAAGAAAAAGGAGAAGAGGGCCAGGGTACAGAGAACTGAATCAGACAACCAGGCTACATCAAGAGAATTCCCAACTAACTTGGTCGGGCCCTCCCCAGTGGTCTCGGTTCAGGTGGAAGGAATTTACACAAGAGCCCTCCTTGACACAGGGGCCCAGGTGACTCTTTTGTATAGAGACTTCTATGATAAATATCTTACCCATCTACCTTTGCAGAAGTTGGAAGATCTGGAGATATGGGGTATTGGGACCCAAAGTTTTCCCTATGACGGGTATCTGCCAATCAAGTTGACCTTTGATCCATCAGTGGCTGGTGAAGCGGAAACCTTCGACACCTTAGCGGTGGTCTGTCCTCGTCCACCAGGGGCCAACAAAAGCTCTCTCATCGTAGGAACAAACACTGACCTGGTAAGGCGCCTTCTGATACAACTGGTCCAGGGACAAGATGCTCAGGCGCCAAGGATCCATCCCATGCTACGGCAGGCCTACCAACGATTAGTGTTGGAGCAAGAGACCCCCGCAGAAGGAGTTGGACAACTCTGGAAGCTGGATAGAGCAGAAAAGGTCTTACAGCCAGGAGAGGTGGCCTGTTTTAAGGCTTCTGTTAAACTCACATGGCAACAGCCGGGTCCCTTCATTATCTTTGAATCAGGTCAAAAGGAGAGACAGAGAGGGATAGAAGTGATCCCTGAGGTGATCCCTTTGAAGGTGTTACAGGAAAACCGTGGAAGGGTTTTAGTGAGTGTCAGAAACACCTCTATTACACCAGTGAAGGTACCGGCCAGAGTGCTCCTGGGCCAAGTCAACCCGGCTACCCCAGTTGCCCCCATTGATTTCAAAGAAAAGGAACAGGGTGAGGCGGTTATAGAGGAGCTTTGCTCTGGAAACGCTGCCCTCCCGCCGGAATGGGTGAAGAGGGCCAAGGCACAACTTGCTCGATGTAGGGAAATATTCTCTAAGGACGAGTTTGACGTGGGATGTGCCAGGAGCGCCACTCATAAGATCCGCCTGAGTGAGGACAAGCCTTTCAGGGAGAGAGTCCGGCGAGTCCCCTTAGGTGACTTGGAAGATCTACGTCAACAGCTGGCAGAGCTCAAAAAGATCGGGATTATCCGAGAATCCAGGAGCCCGTATGCTTCCCCGATAGTGGTAGTCCGAAAGAAAAATGGATCTTTGAGGCTTTGTATCGACTACCGAACGCTGAACAGAAGAACCATCCCAGACCAGTATGCCACTCCTCGAATCGAAGATGCCCTACAGAGTCTGTCAGGGGCGAAGTGGTTCAGTGTGATGGACTTAAAGAGTGGGTATTATCAGATCCCCATGCACCCTGAAGATCGGGAGAAAACAGCCTTCATCACCCCTGTGGGGTTCTTTGAGTTCAATCGCATGCCTCAGGGGTTGTCCGGGGCCCCTGCTACCTTCCAAAGGCTGATGGAGAGGACCGTTGGAGATATGAATTTGATAGAGGTACTGGTATACTTGGATGATATCGTGTTTGGCAGAACTTTAGAAGAACATGAGGAGAGGTTGGAAAAGGTCTTGAAGAGGCTACATGAAGAAGGTCTGAAACTTTCTCCTGAGAAGTGCCAATTCTATCAGTCCTCGGTCCATTACCTGGGCCATATCGTGTCTGAAGAAGGGGTGGCCACTGACCCGGACAAGCTGGATGCTGTTGCTTCCTGGCCGAGACCCACAAATGTGACCGAACTCCGGTCATTCTTGGGCTTTTGCTCCTATTACAGGAGGTTTGTGGAGGGGTTCGCCCAGATTGCCCGACCCCTAAATGAGCTCCTGAAGAATGAAGAAGATGATGTCCCTGAGTTGGTAAAGCCGGCGAAGTCCACCATGGGCCCCCGGAAGGCTAAGGAATCCATCCAGGATCAGTGGACCCCGGAATGCGAAGGGGCCTTTGTCCAGCTGAAGGAAACCCTAACCACTGCCCCTGTGTTGGCCTATGCGGACCCCACAAAACCATATGAACTGCATGTTGATGCCAGCCGAGATGGGCTGGGGGGGGTACTTTATCAGGAGCATGAGGGTCATCTGCGACCTGTTGCCTATGTGAGCAGAAGCCTACTGCCTGCTGAAAGGAATTATCCTACTCACAAACTTGAATTCTTGGCCTTGAAGTGGGCAGTGGTTGACAAATTGAAAGACTACCTGTACGGAGCTGAATTCATTGTCAAGACAGATAATAATCCCCTCACCTATCTGTTGACTACGGCCAAGCTGGATGCAACAGGACATCGATGGTTGGCTGCCCTCTCTAGCTTCAATTTTAGCCTGAAGTATCGGCCAGGAATCGGAAATAGGGATGCAGATGCCCTATCCAGAAGGTTGCATGTTCCACAGGAACCTGCGGAAGAATGGACTCATTTGGCTCCAGAAGGGGTGCGTGCCCTATATCAGGGAACTGAATTTCGATCCCGAGGAGGGTCAAGAGCAGAAGAGATTGGGGTTTCGGCTATCGGAGTACCCAAATGCTACTGCCAGGTGACCCAGGTTGAAGGGGAGGGTTTGCCCCGGCTGTCCAAAAGGGACTTGCGGAAGGAGCAGTTGGAAGACCCTTTGGGAAAACTTCTTTTGGAAGCCTTGGAGATCCAGAGCCCTGAGTTGCTTCTAACTGACTCCCCTCAGGGGGCCCGTCTGTTACATAGAGAGTGGACCCGGTTACAGATCAGAGAAGGAGTGGCCTACCGGAGAGGTCCATCTGAAGATCTGGAGGAGAAGTGGCAACTGTTCTTACCAGCTAAATACAGAGAGGGAGTTCTGGCAGCTCTTCATGATAATCATGGCCATCTGGGGCCCGAAAGAACCTTTCAGCTTGTCAGGGACAGGTTCTACTGGCCTTGTATGAGGGCCGAAGTTGAAGGATACTGTCATTCTTGTGTCCGGTGTATACAGAGGAAGACTCTGCCACGTCAAGCAGCCCCAATGGGCCATCTACAAAGTCAGGGACCCATGGAGCTGGTGTGCATTGATTTCCTTTGCTTAGAGCCTGATCTGAGTGGCCAGGGGAATGTCCTTGTGGTAACAGACCATTTTACCAGATATGCTCAAGCATTCCCAACAAGGGATCAGAAGGCCTCAACGGTAGCCAAAGTTCTTGTAGAGAAGTTCTTTGTACATTATGGGTTACCACAACGCCTCCATTCTGATCAGGGAAGGGACTTTGAAAGCAGACTGATCAAGAGACTGTTAGATATGTTAGGCATTCAAAAGACTAGAACCACTCCCTACCATCCACAGGGGGATGCCCAGCCTGAACGATTTAACAGGACTCTTTTGGATATGTTGGGGACTTTGAGCTCAGAGAAGAAACAGCATTGGGGCAAGCACGTAGCTGCCATTGTGCATGCCTACAACAGCACTGTCAGTGATGCTACTGGATATTCCCCTTATCGGCTGATGTTTGGAAGGGAGGCTCGGTTGCCAGTGGATTTGGCCTTTGGCATTTCGCCTGATCATACCTTTTCAGCATCGCATAGAGGATATGTGGACCGACTGCGGAAGAGTCTGAAAGCGGCCTATGACAAGGCTCAGGCCACATCTGATCAACGTGGACTGCGGAATAAAAAAAATTTCGACCTAAAAGTTCGGATCCATGACCTGCAACCAGGGGACAGGGTTTTGTTGAGAAACTTGGGTGTCCCGGGAAAACACAAGTTGGCAGACCGCTGGAAGTCCCAACCTTATGTTATCTGCAAGCAACTGCCAAACCTTCCTGTGTACCAAATTCGGCCTGAAGGAAGTGTGGGTCCATTGAAGGCTTGGCATCGGAACCATTTGCTGCCTCTCTCTGAAGCGGTTCGTATGCCCCCTGTGGAAGACGTGTCAGAGGCCCCTTCGACTTCTCGCCGGTCCAGACCAGTTACCAGATCTCAGACGACGCTCCCAGATGAGGGAGAGGGAAGTTCTCCATCTGAAGATTTGGAAGATGAAGAGGAGGTACCCGACTGGTTGTGGTCATCTCAGTTGCCAGAACCCACACCTGCCTCCCTGTCTTCATCTGACTTGGCTGATAGAGGAGCCCTTCGGGCAGAAGCCCCTGAATTCATACCCTTTCATATGCTTCCAGAAGAAGCAGCTGAGGATGAAGATCCTGAGGAGGAGGTTGCACCCTTCTCTGAAGAAGAACTGACCTCTCTTGAACCATCAGGTTCCTCTGTGTTGGAACATGAGGAGGGGGACATTGAAGAATCCTCAGAAGTGCCTGATCCTAGCACCTCTGAGAGCATGCCTCCACGGGAACAGAGGGAAAGGAGAGTCATTCACCCACCTAAGAGACTGACCTATGATCAATTGGGTGAATGTTCGGAAGAAGCTGTTTTTACCTCCAAAAGATCTCCTGACCAGCCTAGTTCCTCCACTGTAGATTTGGTGGGGGACAACCCTAGCTCACCCCCAGGCACAACTGTACAAGCCACCCAAGTTTTGGGGGGTCTGTGAGAGATCATGAGAACAAAGTATTGAAGTAGAAAACGTTTGCATTTAAGTTTGTACATAAGGATATTGGGTTTGGCCATTATAATAAGCACAGTTTTTGATGTTCACAATTTGGTTTACTTTGTGAGTTAATGTTTGCGCACATTTGGTTGCTCTGACCTCACTATGTTTTTTCTCTTTCTCACCTTTTGATGTTTTTTTTTTCAACACAAACTTTAAGATGTAAGTGTTTAAGAAATTGCAAAGGCACATGTGCTTTTTAAAGCAGCACTATATTAACACTGTAGAAATCACTTATTTGCTTATTAATTGCACTTTATCGTTTTACTGTTGCACTGCTATTAGAATACAAAATTGGATGTATTCAGATTGACTTATTTCAGCAAAATGTTAATGTTTTTGTTGTATAATGCCAACCTATGCACTAGGGTACATACTGTTGACCTCTTTGGGGACCAAAGTTTCTCAAGTGGGGGGAGTGTGTAGCGGGGTTAAACATGCCTAAAGACACTGTTTGATATGTGGGAAGGAACTAGGCTCCCTCTAGTGGTAGCTGCATGGAATTTCCTGGGCTGTGACTTCCTTTTCACAAGATGAAGAAACTACATCTCCCAGGCTGCTTTGCAAGATCCAGGAACTAGGCTCCCTCTAGTGGTAGCTGCATGGAATTTCCCAGGCTGTGACTTCCTTTTCACAAGATGAAGAAACTACATCTCCCAGGCTGCTTTGCAAGATCCAGGGTGCACGGCTGCACCACACGGCACTATGGGGGAGGTTATTTAAAGGAAGAGAGAAGCGCGCGAAGGGGGGGGGCCTTTCTGCGCTGGACTCTGAGGAACCAGCGAGCGAGAGTGAAGGACTGACACTGGATATTGGGCCAGAGCCTTTTAGCCTGGAGGGACGACGTGGAACCGTCCCATCTCAAGCACGAGGCACATTCCTGGAGGTCATACTGCTGTTTGCCGAGACCGGAAGTCATCCGCCAGAAGGACCCCGCGCGGCTGGCATATAGCCAAAGGACTGAGACCGCAGTGGAAGCGCGCGAAGGAGAAACTTCTGTTGGTGAGAGGGCACATGCCCAATAACTGACTTTATCTGCTGAAGAGACAGTTTTATCTACAGATAGCGGTAGCGCAGCAGGAGGTGATAAAACCCCGGGGTTTATCACCATACTCTCTCAGGAGACTCATAGACAAACAATAAGGTCTGTAAAGGAGTCGCCAGAGGCTTATCTCTCTCGCAGAAGTTATTGCTCAGTTACGCAGACACCCTGCGGTGACAACTAACAGCTCGTTGTTTTTTCTCTCTTGATCTTTATTCCTAATCTGGATTACAAATGAGCTCTATTCAATAACCTTGCTAGCGAAGATCAACAAGAAAGAAGAGAACTCTGGGGGAGGGACTCAGGTAGGCCCACCTACCTGGTACTGTGTCTAGCCTTAATGCAGGAGGAGTGTGGGGGTATTCTTTTACCTTTTTAAAGCTGTTTTAAATAACCTTTTATGGACTTGTATTGTATTGTATTGTATCTCCCCTATTCAATTTGATACATAGTAAACTAAGTTTGGTTAATTACAATCTTGTGCGTTGTTCCATTGTGTCACCCAGAAGGACTACTATTCAAGAAGGTAACAAGGTATTGTTGCATAGTGAAGTATTGTATTCCAACCTGTGTATCTATTTGATAGTCCAGTCCTATTCTGGGTCAGTTGTGCCTGAGGAGGGATCGAGCCAATTTGATTGGGTTGTTAGGCAGGGTGTAGACCCAATAATATAATCAGCAGCTCCTGCGGGGGTGGTGCTACACATATATGCGAATATTTAATTTTTGCACTTACCAAGATATTTTCAGTGAAACTTAAGTGCGTTTATGACAAGGTGGTGTCCCTGGGGTTGCAGCAGGTAAATTTCAAAAACAAAGGCCCACTCTGCCTATCCACCACCTTGAATTCATTATTACCTGCAATTATCCCAACCTTTATCAATTACTTGCAGGTGTGCTGAAGATGTATTTTTCAATTTTTTTTTTTTTTAAATAATCTATATTTAACAAGTTCACAACGGTACAAGTATACGCAAAACAGCAAGCAAAGTGCAGACAATAGATACATAGAGAAGGCACAATTGGCCTCAGGGTAACTCAGGACAATGGATTTTTGAATCTCCCATAGAGGGTTCGCCCAGGCCAAGGCAGTGAAATAATGAAGCCTACTTTGAGATGCTGCACCAGGCATTCCCCTAGGACAGAAACAAAGTATATCCGAACCTGGTTGAGAAACCCTCTGCATTGAACTGGATTGCCCCCAAAATGCTGGGGAAGCAGGGTAGAACCAGACATACCATTTACAGAAGTAATATTTGAGGTAGATAGGTCTGCAACACTGGTTGTATCGGAACAGCCACAGTGGGAGAATCCAGGTGAGTAGTACGAATCAGGAGCATCTGTAACGCTATGGCAAACTAATCCAAGTGGTGGTCCTGCTCATTCAATCTTGAGAAAATTATACCACTAGGAGGATTACCTGCATATTCTGAATTCATGGCCTTCGCCTACTATCGGGAATCATGAATCAGACTGAGACAGAAAATGTAGTAAAAATCACACCTTTAATGTAATGGTAAAAACAATAGTAAAGAACAGAAAAACATAAGCCAGGGGTCAGAAGCAAAAATGAGAAATCAGACTAGCCAGTGATCAGGTAACCCGAAATCTGAGGTAGAGGAACAGGATGAGGAACCAGAAGGGACGTCAGCCAGGCAAAGTCTTTCACAGGAACACAGCAGAGAAACTCCAGATATGTTGACAATTATCCAACAGCTGAGCAGCCTGAGCACAGAGAAGAGAGCTGCTGTGAGCCCTGCCCTGGACACCACTACTCTCCTAAGACAGTCTTTTAGCCAGTTTTTTATCCATTAACAAACTGATTTTTACAAGCCTGTAGACTTTACCTTACACATTAGCTGTGTGTAGGAAACAAATGCTTTTGCAAAATCCAAGTATACTACGTCCACAGCCACTCCTTTGTCTAAGGTTTTATTTACCTCATAAAAAGAAATCAGATTTGTCTGATAACTTCTGTCTTTCATGAATCCATGCTGTCTGTTACTTAAAAAATTTTTCCAGCAAGAACTCATCTTTGTGGTCTTTTAATAAACTCTCTAGTATCTTCCTAACAATATATGTTAAACTAACAGGTCTATAGTTACTTGGTAAAGACATTGATCTCTTTTTAAATAGAGGCACCACAATGGCCTTATGCTAATCCGGTGGTACTATTCCAGTCATTTAAAAAAAAGTCCCTAAATATTAGAAACAATGGCTTTGAAATAACAGAGCTCATTTTTTTATGATCCGTGGGTGTATGCCATCTAGTCCAGGTGCTTTATTCACCCTTATTCTGTATAAATATTTCTTGACCATATCAATTTTGAGGATCCTTTAAGGCTGTGCCAATATCATTCCACTATTGGACTTGAGTCCCCCATGCTCCTTTATATACACAGAGCAAAAGAAGGTATTTCCCAGTCCCACTCTAGATTATTTTGTAAAAGGTCTACATGCTCAGAACTGACCTTTTCACTGTTCATATAGTTGAAGAATTTTTGAGGGTTTGCTCTGCTATCTTTTGCAGTTTCTAGTTTGTTTTGCATTTTTCCTAATTAAAGTAGTTTTGAATAACCACTTATATGTTACCATATGTATCATCACAGTCCTTTCTGTTTGGTGAAGCTGTTTTTGTTTTTAAGCAGAAAAAGGCCATACACAAAATACATAGACATATGGATCCACGTACAAATTCAGAAAGGGTAATATTAGGAAACCACCATAAGTCTTGGTCTAGCATATTCAATATAGGTACAACATAAGCCAATCTTGGGCCAAAAGCATAGCCCAACATATTACAGATAGTTACATATAGAGATATAAAACAGATAGTTTGTGAATCAATAGCCTGTCATGAAACTCAATGCAATGTGGAAGGGTATACTAAAGACCTTTCTTTTTTCTTTCTTCACCACAACTCTATCCCTGCAAAACTCTACCAGAAAACAATCTTAAAGTATAACTAAAAGTAAAGCTTTTTTTTTTTTTTTTTAGTTTTGGATAGAGTAAAGAGGGATTAGAACACCTGTCAGTTTTTATTGCTGTCTGTGCCCCTGTTAAGGAGATTCATCTTCTCTATTTGTCTATCACTGAAATTGAAAGTAAAAGAACATCCAAAAAGTAATAGATGTGAAATCTTCCATTGGGGACAGTAGTTCTGGTGACCTGGAGGGCCCAAGGGATTCCTTTAATTTTACAGGGATTTCCATCACTTCCTCTTTGGCTATGGTACAGGAAGGGAATAGGATACAGATGGCAAAAAAAATCTGACAGGGGTTATAACCAAAGTTTTGCCTATAGTTTTACTTTAAGGCATCTCCTCAACTATGGTAAGCTTGTATCCCTGCCAGTTGGAGGATGAAATCCCACCATCTATTCAGATGTGTCTAAATAGAGTTGAGACTATTAGGAGACTGGGAGACTTAACCTGCTCTCAAAAAGGCTTGCAAGATACCTTTCCTAAGACATGGCAACATTGGCATATTTTCATATATTCTGAAGAGACTTGAGTAATTCTCTTCTACTGCTCTATCTCTGCGGATATGGTATGACTACTAGATTCCCTAGAGGCCATTTTTTTTTTTGAACAACCCACCCCCCCCCTTTCTTTTCTACTTTACTTTTTTCCCTTCTATGTTTGAACAAACAGTCAGGTTGAAGGCTGATCTCCATGTGTCTCTTCAGCACAATTTCAGTACAGGATTCCCTATCCTCCCTTTGTCCTATTTTCTGGGCACCAGCTCTAGAGACCTTCAATCCTCGATCTTCATTTTCTTAGTGTGCTTTTCCCTACCCAAAGAAACATATGCAAGATTACAGTGTAACAACATTTAAACTTAAAAAAATAAATAAAACAACTAAAAGTCCTATACATTTCATGTACTTTTTTACCAAGGAAATGTACAAGGTAACCTTCATATTAACTTCCTCTTAGTTTTTTCATTAATATGTTTTGTCTCATTGGTAATACAATCATAAGTTAGTCACAGCATAGTTGTGCCTTATTGTTGCTCTTGACATACTACTCTGACATGTTTTTATCAGATTCAAAAACAACTTTTTGACCAGTCAATTTTCCTTACTCTGAGGTAGATATTATGTATTCTAATTTGTTTATTTTAAATGAGAGTCCTGCTATATTTTTATTTTGCCATGTTTCATGTATGCACACATAGATTAGATCATCAGATCATAGATTAAAGTGGGGAAATGCTTTACAGGGAATTTGATTTCTAATATATTTGCAAATGTACGCACCTGAAACCTCTATTTTGAACTGAATTTTAATCAAGTATTATTGTGCAAGTGTTAATATATAGTATTTACTTGCAATAGGCTAATGTAATACTATTTTCAAGCATCAGTCTATCGCTCAAAAATACAGAATCTATTATAATGCCTATAATCATGTAAGGCTTTGCATATATACAAGTAATAACACTTGATGTGGATATTTTCAATTTTAAAACATATTGCTATATCAGAGTTGCTGATCTAAGGTGTCAAAAGGCTCACCCCTACATACAGTATGCCTGGGTCTGATACTGTAAGATGCAACTTGTTTTTTAGGAGGGGACAATTATTCAAATATCAAATTTCCAGTATCTGTATTATCTGTATTATCCAAACTGCTCCTACATACTCCTCCCATTCAATGGGAAAAATATGATATCTGCTGGATAGAAGATTTCTATATCCAGGAAGCCCCAAGTCACCCATACACCCTAATATAACCTAGGTGATGCATTACCAGTGTGGGCACATATGGGGTTAATCCCTGGGATGCCGGCCTATAAAGTGTTTGAGCCGTGCCGTGTGGCCACGACCTCTGACGAAGTTGATGATGAAACGCATTAGGGCGTGACCACGCGACAACAATACGTTCGCCGGCTACTGCTGTCAGGCTTTCCCCGCCGCTGGAGATAGAGAGCGGTGAGACAAGCAGGCAACACGTATCCCGAATGTTTTATTATTTGAATATCTTTTGATTCTTTTGCTTTGTGTAAGTGCATAGTGTGAGGGGGGTCTTGAGTGATATCTAATAACAGGTAAACGGACTACACTATGAGTTATTTCTTCTTCCTATAATGCCGGTTCTCTGGTCTCACGGTATCCAATTGGAGGAGATGTGACGAGAACACTTTACTAAGGATCCGAGACAGTGCTGGGAGATTTGATTTGATTGGTCCCATTATCATATATTTGTGGTGAGTTTGGGGGTGATTATCCTTACCTTTGGGGGTGATTACCTTTGGGGTGATTATCCACGAGGTGCGGTGACGGTACAGCTCTGTGATCACAATTTTCTCCGGCCAAACTGATCACTCCTGTTTAATTCAAATCATCACCGATCACTGGTATTATTGTAGATGAAAGGACTATGACCACTGAGACTCTTCTTCCATTAATTATTGATGCATAGCATGTTGTTATGTCAAAGCGCTGCTAATGTTGGACTGATTTATCATCTCAAATATTCTTTTATTTGTCATTTTATATATTGGTGGCTGCTTTTTGTTATATGTGCTTGTTGATTTTTTTGGGAACTAAGCAACATGGTCATTTCTTAAGTATTGTGTTTGGCGCTGGGTGGATACAATAATTAATCAATGCATTGATTGGTGGGTCCCTTTTTTACTAATAAATATAACCTGCCTCAATGTTTATACTTCACCCTACTTAGAATAAACCAACTATTGAGCACAAATCCCCTCCCCACACTTAAAATTCACCCTAAAATCTGGAAAATCCCTTCTAATCCCACAAACGTCTGAAAGGGCATTTCCATAATTTATTTCAAATAGTTTTTATTGGGTTTTTCAAAAAACATGAATTAGAAAACACGCTCTCGGACGCAGCCGCAGAGCCAGAATGAACAATGTTTGGAACAAAAGAATAATCATGAATAACACGATCAACAAACGTACATACAAGCGGTCATGGGTTACAGCTATATACCAACGTAGGCAGGACAGCGGTAATCAACAGGTAAGTAAGAAACATTTGTACCACAAATACCAAAGGAGAGGGGGTTAAGTACTCATACCAGTCTGAAAGGTGGAGGGATGTGTAGATGGAATGAGGGGGTAAGGGGGGGGGGAGCTCTGCTCAGTGGATGGGAGTTCCAGAAGGGGGGAGGACTGAGGCTTCCCGGGAGGGGAACCTGAGGTGGAAGCGGCGGCGGAGGGGATCCAGTCCGCCACTGCCACCAGGGGCTCCAGGTGGTGTCAAAGATTTTGAGGGAGGAGGTTCGCAAGGCTAATAGGTGTTCGTAGTGACCATTAAGGTGGATTTGGGCGATCACCTCCGAAGGATTGGGAGGTGACAAACTGCACCAGTGACGCGCAATAGCTAGCGTTGAGGCTAACAATATGTGTGAGGTCAGTGTTCTTGCCTTAGGTGGGATGGCGTCAAAACCCAACAGGAGAAGTGCTAGGGCTGGGTCGGGGTCCACCGTCGTGCCTGTGATTTGGGAGACAATGGAGAAGATTTTCTTCCAGTAGCTAGTCAGCGATTTACAAGACCAGAAGATATGGAATATGGTCCCATGTTGTCCACATCCTCTCCAACAAAGTGGAGACAGGGAAGGGTAGAACCTGGCCAGTAGTTGAGGGGTCCTATACCATCTTGTCAGGATTTTCTGGAATGTTTCCCAGTGATTAATGCAGTGGGAGGAGGAGTAGGCAAATTTAAAGGCCTGAGCCCATGTGGCAAGGGAAAATTCCCTACCTAAATCTGCTTCCCAGTGATCCATGAAGGGGGTCTTACAGAGTTGCGTTTTATGGTGGAACAGGGAGTAAAAGAGGGAAATGCCCCTCGTGTGTGGCTTTGGTTGAGTGAGGTGGCTCCAAGCTTGAAAATTAACAGTGATAGTCGGGGGGGGGGGGGTGCCTCAGTAAGAAGGAAGAGATACGGAAATGAGAGAACCTGGCCTTGGCCGGGAGACCATACTTGGTGGAGAGGGATTCAAAGGTCATTAATTGTGTGCCTGTATAAAGTTGATCAACCCAAAGAATGTCCCCTGTCTTGAGATGGTTGAGGGATAGGTGAGGGATTAGTATTTCCAGGGTTGTGATAGGTATTCTAACCTTGGTGGTATTAGAGTCTCATTGTGAGTAGGAGATCAACGACCTCCAGGCAAGGATGGAGGCTTTGGTGGGCTGTGGGAGGTTGGAGAGGTTAATCGGGATCCATGAGTCCGCCAACAGTAGGAGGGAAAGATCGGGGGTATGTGAGCAGGATGCCTCCAGTGAAGCCCAACAGGAGTGATTCGGGTCCGTAAACCAGCATGAGAGTTGGGTGAGTATAGAGGCTTTATAGTAGTCCTCAATATCAGGAAGGCCAAGGCCACCCACTCTCCTATGGAGAGAGAGGTATTTTGCAGCACATCTGGCCCGCTTTCCCTGCCACAGGAAGCGTCTCATGGATGTGGACAGTCTGTTAAGTTGAGGGGCGGATAGGGGGATTGGAAGGGCCCGGAAAAGGTAGAGGATTTTGGGTAGTAGGAGCATTTTAAAGGTGGCTACTCGTGTTTGGCCAGGGACGCCACATCTTTATTTAGTTGGGTCAAGAGGTGGTTCAGGTTAAGGGAGGACATTTTGGGGGCAGTAGGTGCAAGGAAGATCCCTAAATAGGGTATACTCTGATCCGTCCAAACGTAGGGCAATGAGGTAGATAGGTGTTTCTTGGCCGAGGCCCCCACCCCCAGGTCGAGTATGACTGACTTGGTGAAGTTCACCTTGTAGAAGGAGACAGTACTAAATTGTTGTAGGAGGTCATGGGCAAAGGGGAGGGATACTGTCGGATTTGATAGGGAAAGTATTATGTCGTCCGCGAACAAGTTGATAGTGTGGGATTGTCGGTTCAATTTGAAACCAGTGATATGCGGGTGTGAACGCACGGCTTCAGCTAGTGGTTCTATGGCTAAATTGAAGATGGACGGTGAAAGGGGGCAGCCCTGACGGGTCCCGTTTGTAATGGGGAAAACTTTGGAGAGCATGCAGTTGGTCAAAACTTTAGCCGAGGGGCAGGAGTAAAGGGCCAGGATGGATGACATAATTGGGCCCTGGAACCCAAATCTGTGCAGCACTGCCCTGAGATACCCCCAGTGGACCCTGTCGAACGCCTTCTCCGCATCTATGGACAGAAGAAGAGAAGGCGTCCGACTGGCCCCAGCATGGTGGATCAGATTAAGCATACGTCGTGTAGCGTCCGATGGCTGCCTGCCCTGCATAAAGCCGGACTGGTCTGGGGCAATCAAAGAAGGGAGAATGCGTTGAAGTCTGAATGCTAAGAGTTTAGCATAAATTTTAACGTCGAGGTTGAGGAGGGAAATAGGGCGATAGTTGGAAGGGGAGTCTGGGGACTTGCCAGGCTTGGGGATAGTAACCACATGGGCCATCAGCATCTCCTTGGGGAAGGAGCCACTGACAGCTGCGGCTTGGAACATCGTTAGGAGGTGTGGGGACAAAATAGGGAGGAAGGACTTGAAGTATTCCGAGGATAAGCCGTCTGGGCCCGGAGATTTGCCAAGGGGCAAGGAGCGGACCACAGCCGAGATCTCCTCGGTAGTGAAAAGTTGGTTCAGGGATTCCAATTGCGTGGAGGATAGGGAGGGAAGATGTAGCTTGGACAAAAAGGAGTCTATATTGGCGTTCGTGGGTTGGGGCGTAGAGGTGCAGGACCCTAGATTGTACAGGGAGGAGTAATAATCAGCGAATGCATCAGCAATTGCTTGAGGGTTAGTCAGAGTATCGTGGGTATGCGGGTGGGTAAGGGATGGTATCTTGGTCTTGGTTCTACGGGCTTTCAGGCGGTTAGCCAAGAGCTTGCCAGCCTTATTGTTGTTGGCGTAGTAGTTAAGCTTCAGCGTGCGCATGTAGCGGTCATGTTGGGAGGACAAAAGTTCCTTAAGTGAGTTGCGAAGGTTAGAAAGTTTGTCGGCCAAGGCAGGGGAAGGGGAGGATTGATTCTGGGCATCAAGGGCACGGATATCTGTAAGGAGGGTATCAAGTCTGGAGCGGAAGGACTTACGAAGCCTGGAGTTCAATTTCAGGAGGATACCCCTAATAAATGCCTTGTGGGCGCACCAATTATTAAGGGGGCTCGTGTCTGAGGGTAAGTTTAGGGAAAAGAACTGCTGTAGGTGTTGGGAGACCTCATCGCGAGTGGCGGGATCATGGAAGAGAGATGCGTTGCATCTCCACACTCTTGCTGGGGAGAGGGAGTTACTATCCTCGAGTGTGAGGGAAATCGGGGCATGATCCGACCACACGATGTCGTGAATAGAATAGTCAGAGACTCTTTGTAGTAACCATTTGTCCACTAGGAAGTAATCTAGACGGGAGTAGGAATTGTGACTCGGGGAGTAGTAAGTGTACGACCTATCTGTGGAATTTAGACAACGCCAGGCATCGTACAAATCCTCAGACTCAAGCAGGTCCGCCAAGGCGGCGGGCCTCCTGTTGTGAGAGGAGGAGGTGTCGAGGTCTGGGTTGACAGGCGCATTCAAATCCCCACATAATAACAGGTTACCATATTTGGAGAGGGAAACTTTCTTTAACAAATTACGCAGAAATTTCTTTTGACGCATGTTAGGGGCATATGCAACTACTAAAGTAAGAGGCATGTTATTAATGACACATTTCAAAACAATATACCGACCGTTCGTTTCAATGATGGAATCCGTGAGGGTGAACGTAACAGTGTCTCTTATCGCTATGAGAACTCCTCTCTTCTTCTCTGCGGCGGAGGCTCGGAATACATGGGGGAAGGCTGGGTGGGAGCATTTCGGAGATGTCTGGCTGTTGAAGTGCGTTTCCTGAACTGCAAGGACATCCGCATGGAGGTCTAGAGCTTCCTGCCAGAGGGATCTCCTCTTTGCCGGGTGGTTGAGACCACGGGCATTTATCGAAACAAATTTAACCCCATGGAGAGAAGCCATCAAAAGATTTAGCAGCCAAAGGTGGTGGAAAACATCTACTTGCAGCAGGCCAATAGTTCGCAGAGCACAGGCAGGCCGGTCCGAGGAGTAGTAGTGGATAGGAAGGGTGGCAGTCCAGTAGTGACGGGGTATGAGCAGAGAGCTACAGTCCAGGAAATAGGGACAATAGGTAGAGCACAGTCAGCAAAAGGGAGGGTGGTACAAGAACTGTGGTGGGTGGGATACAGGTGCGGGAGCAAGGGGTAGCCATAATGACCTTGTATGGTACATCCAAAAAAAATTAGGAACAACCAAAAAAGGGGTAAAAAAGTGGCCCCAGTGAGGCCAGAGCAGTAATCACTGCGAGCAGCGGGGGGAAACGGGTACATCAACAAGTACCCGCAAAACACTCAGGATTCAGGTCGGTGGTGGGAGGAAGGAAGCATTCCTGGTTTCCTTGGTTTGCTTGGGCGGTTTCTTGTAGGAGACTGTGTGCCATTCTTGGCGGAGATATTCTGGAGATGGAGCAACAAAGTTGTCGCGGGCAGGTTGCTCTTCAGGCAGAATGTTCCAGGTCCACAATAGGCGGATGCCGTCTTATAGGGAGGAAACATAATGTCTCGAGCCTTCACGGGTTATTTCAAGCTTGGCCGGGTACTTCCAGCGGTAAACAAGCTGGTGGTTCCGCAATGCCTTCGTGATAGATGAGAGGTTGCGGCGCCTCTGCAGGGTAAACTGGGAGAGGTCCGGCAGGACTTGGAGATTTGCAGCCTGGGGGGGTAGTTCCGTACGTTTGCGGAAAGCTGAGAGGAGATGTTCCTTAACTTGGAAAAAGTGAACACGCAGCAGCACGTCACGGGGAACCTCAGAAGGCAGAAAAGAGGGTTTGGGTACTCTATGGATCCTATCAATCGTGAGATCCGCATTGGAGAGGGATGGGAGTACCTCTAGGAAGAGGTCCTTGGCAAAATGTGGGAGTTGATGAGGCAGGATGGTCTCCGGGACTCCCCTAATTTTCAGGTTATTCCTGCGGGACCTATCTTCTAAGTCTGCGATCTTTGTTTGCATGGAGGAGATGATGTTATAGTGAGAGGCATGAGAGTCCACTAAGGTGTTGAAGGAAGAGGTGAATTCTCCCATATGCTGCTCAACAAGGTTAACCCTTTCACCAGGGTGGGAGATGTCTGCCTTGCATTCTCTAATACAGGATTGCATGTCCAGCTGGATGGATGATCTGAGGGTTCTCAGCATGTCCAGCATGAGGGTCACTGAGAGAGGCTGGTCAGATGGGGTGAAGTTGCCAAAGGGATCCGGGGAGGGGACCGCAACCGTGTCCATAGGGGATGAGTAGGCCTCATGGAGCTGGTGGTCAAACTGCGGCCTAGATTTGGCCGGGCTCCTCGATGTAGGGGAAGACGGCTCAGACGTGGGGGAAGGAGAGGAGGGCAGAAGACTTGCCTGGAGTTGAGGATGCCGTCGCTCCTGGTCCGGTCCGTCCATGGATGGATGCGCCTGTGAAGTCTGAGGCGGAGGGCCGGCCGCGGCGCCATCTTGGCAGCGATCGCGCTGCATGGGAGAGAAGAAGGTGGACAGCTTTGGTATCTGCAGCGGATCGAGGCGGCGTCTCCGCATAGCAAGAGTCCCGGTAAGCGGAGGGTGTCAGGCAGCAGCAGCTGGCGTGATGATCGGGAGCTGGAGGCTTGATATGTGCCGATATGGTCCTGAGTGGAGCGGAGCTCAGAGACTATGCGGCCATGCTAGACGGCGGTCGCCACGCCCCCATTTCCATAATTTATAACGCGCTTCACAATAAAAAAAGATTTGAAAAAAAAAACACTCCCATGCTCAAATGGGAAACAGAACTCCAATCCTTCTTTGACTCTCAATGCTATTAAATTGAATCAGTCTGTCTTTCACTGCACAAATTACTGGGAATTAGCCCTTACAATCAATACTAGATGGTATCTAACCCCCTATTGGCTAGCTAAGATGTTCACTAACTCATCTGCTCTCTGCTGGAGGGGCTGTGGATCAACAGGCACTTTATTACACACTTTGTGGTCCTGTAATAACATTTGCAGCTTCTGGTGGAAAATCTTTCAGATTATCTCCTCAATCACGGAAATCATTGTCCCACCAAATCAGGCACTAGCTAACTTAGGTTTAGGGATTGAAACTATTCCCACAGAATTCCAAAAAATCTCTATGCTTATCTTGTTAGCTGTGAAACTCACGATTACAATACATTGGAAGCTAGATTTAGCCCCTAACCCTTCAGAAACTGTCAACATTTTACATCAGAACTCCCTATTAGAGTTGAGCGGACACCTGGATGTCCATGTTCGGCGGGTTCGGCCGAACTTGAAAAAAAATCTGGGTCCGTGTCTGTGTCCCGGACTTTTTTCGAACTTTACTCGGACAGCGAACCCCATTGAAGTCAATGGGGACCCGAACTTTCAGGCACTAAAATGGCTCTAAAAAAACAATGGAAAGGGCTAGAGCGTTGCAAATGGCAGCAACATGTAGTTAAGAGCATGGCAAGTGCTCTTAAAAAAAAATTCCCCTTTAAATTTGTAATTTTTAAATAGCAGATTAGAATAGCACTCTGTAGTAAAATATAGCTGAACGCTGCACACAACAGACTGATAAAAATATTTTTTTTTCTCCCTCCTCCTCAGTGGGCTCAAGTGAGGGCAAAAAGATTGTTCACTGCACCACCCCCCACACAGCAAAATCAATGTAGATCGCTAACGGACGATTGTTCTGTCCTGTGTCTCCTAATCTCTCCCTGCCTAATCTCTCCAGCCTGTCCCTAAAATGCTCAAATATCTTTCCCTGCCTACACTCCGACCTGTCCCTGCATTCTTTTCGGGCACAATGTTGTTTTTCCCTGTCTGTCCCTAATCAGCAGCAGCCAGCACCGTTCTGTGTGCTCTCAGGAAGGGCCAGGAAGGGCCATGAAGCGTTCAGCCTAACAGTTTGCATTAAAGTCAGCTACCTCAGGAAGGAATGCTCTGGGGAGCTCAAAGGGACTTTTCCACAGTCAGAGGTGAAGTTCTAGTAACTGGCCTAGCCGAGGCCAGCATCAGTCAGCGTTAACCAGCGTCAGTGAAGCGTTAACCAGCGTCAAGCAGCATTTTTCAGTGTCCCTGCCTAAATGTGCATAGTTCAGTTGTTGGAGTATCCCACTTCTCCCTTCTCCCATCCAAGTTCTCAAATAAACCCTAAAAACCAAAGAAACTGGACTGGTTCTTGTCTGAGGTGCTCAAGCTTGAAAAACATGCTTAAAGGTAATGTTGTTGCTAGCGGTAACCCAGGGGGACCCACACTCAGCAGCTCCCTTGGGAGTAGTGTTACACACATTATATGTAGAAATGCTTGTTGGCTGGGAAATGTAGTTCTTTGGCTACTAATGGAGCTCATGGAATACTTGGCTAGGAACTCGTTATGTATCTTGATAGATATTATACCAGATGTATTGTTAAATTATACATTTTTGATTGTACTGCTTTATGTAAAAACTTTACTTTCTAAAACTTTATTGCCTTTCACAATAGCACATTGCCCTGCACCACCCTCATTTATTTATACTTCTCTGTATTCTTTTCTTCCAATTTAAAAAAAATATATATATTGAAAAAACATAGTTAATGTGTGCACCAAACTTCTATACAGTATGTAGTTTGGCATACAGCTAGGGCCCAAAAATGCTCTAAATCTCCTTTCTGCAGTAAATGGTTAGCTTTCCGAGATAAATGTCTTATACACAAAGTAAAATCTAGATTTCAGTGGTATTTTTCTGTTGCATGTTGTGTCTTTCCTGATACTAACACCCATTATTCTTGCTTCCTTTTTTTATAAGTGTGAGTCCCAGTGATGTATGATCTGTTTGGGGAGAAAGCTGCCTCTGCTTCAGCATTATATACATGTCTTGTCTGGTCCAGTTGATAATGCCATTCTTTAATATGCCCAGAAGTATCTCTCCTCTCCTTCTTTTCATTCATGGCCAGAGCCCAGTGTGAACCATTTCTCCAGATAATTTAGAGTACTTCATTGCAGGCCTCTATGCTCTTTTCTTTGTTTGCTGCTTTTTCATTCTCCACGTTTAATGGAACATAGACACAAGAAGCTGGAAATAAGAACAATCTAGGAGGAAAAGACAAAGACAGATTATTGTTCTAAGTAAAAAGAAGCACCCCTTCTGCGCAGCTCATGGCAGGATTTAACTCCCTCCTGTAAGGTAGATTCACTCAAATCTTGATGCCATTAATCTCCCAGACACATCAATAGTTAGAGGTGGTTTGGACAGAAATCCATTTGAGAAAAGATAATAGATTGGATGATTGCTTGAAATGGATGGCAATGTGTCATATGAAGACACTTGCATTGTGTAATGCACTAAGTAGACCTGGCTGAAGTACATAGCTATTTCAAACAAGGCATATTTGACTTTCATTTGAGCACATTTCCTGATGCTGTCTACAGCTGAAACTAAAAAGTTGCATTAAAAGGGTATATTTTACTATGTGTGCAAAAGTACTCTACTGAAATACTTAATAACCAATCAGAGTTCACATATAACTTGTATAAGCTGTGAGAGATTAAATGTGACTGGTTATTTTGCATTACTATTCTTTAATAATCTTTGCACAATATTATTTAAAATGTCATATTATATTATATATAGTCAGTTTGGTTGAAAAAAAAAAATAAAAAATTTTGAATGATCACTAAATTTAAAATAGAAATCCAACACGTTTTCCAAGTTTTCAGATCCTGTCCCAGGATACAGAGGAAGTAGGAGAAATCTCCCAAATAGGCTCACAGAAAGCATTTCAAACCTCTCAGGAATTGTAATGCTTCCCTGTTCTAAGTGGTGGATTACCAAATAGGCAAAGTAGGCACCGACCTATGGGCCCAATTCCATTTAATGGCTCCGCAACATTAAATCAAAGTATTATTGTTTTGATCTTGAAAGAAAATTACAATGAAGCTTTCTTGAATTGTTTACAAAAGGTAAAACAAATCAATCAAAGAAATTAAAACTTTACATCTATCTCAAGAATCTATAAGAAAAATACTTTAATAATGTAATGTACCCAATAACAACATAACATACGAAAACCATAGACATCAGGTTCACATTACAGTTTTGTAAAACAAAATTCGGGGCAACCTATGTACGTAGGTTGTGATGGTCATCTCTATCTGGCGGCCAGCATACACACTACATAGTTTAATGTTATCCCCCGCGCACATGAGAAACTTCACGAAACCTGTGAGATTTTGACTGCCGAGGGGTCACCACAAAGTTTAACCACTTAAGGACCAGGGCTATTTCTGACACTTGTTGTTTACAAGTTAAAATCAGTATTTTTTGCTAGAAAATTACTTAGAACTAGTGATCGACCGATATTGGTTCTTCGTTGCCGATACCAATATTTTGGCCAATGCATATCGGTATCGGCCGATATGCGCCGATATTTTGAACATTAAAGTTTTGCAAAATAAACACAATTTTCGACACAAATCTGTTACTGAACATGTTAATGTTTGCACTGACTGCAGTGTTAAAAATGCTAATAAACAAATTAAACTGGTAGAAAAAAGCTAGACAACAACAAACAGCTAGACAGTGGATTGGAGGAGTCAGTGGACTACTGCTGCAGTAGTGCACTCACTCACTGCAATAAATTTAAAACACTACTGCAGTCAGTGCAAATGAAACTGCTAGAAAAAAAGCTAGACAACAACAAACAGCTAGACAGTGGATCGGAGGAGTCAGTGGAGTGGACTACTGCTGCAGTAGTGCACTCACTGCAATGATTTTAATTCACTACTGCAGTGAAGTCAGTGCAAAGTAAACTGCTAGAAAAAAAGCTAGACAACAACAAACATCTAGACAGTGGATTGGAGGAGTCAGTGGACTACAACTGCCGTAGTGCACTCACTGCAATGATTTTAATCACTTACTGCAGTTAGTGCAAAACTGCTAGAAAAAAAAAAGCTAGACAGTGGGGAGTCAGTGGACTACTGCTGCAGTAGTACGCCCCCTCATTGCAATAATTTTAAATCACTACTTCACTATTGCAGTGACTGCACTGCAGTAGTGATTTAAAATTATTGCAGCAGTGAGTGGTGCACTATTGCAGCAGTAGTCCACTGACTCCAATTCACTGTCTAGCTTTTTTTCTAGCAGTTTTGCACTGACTGCAGCGCAGCTCAGTCAGTGCAAAACTGCTAGAAAAAAAAGCTAGACAAAAGCTAGAGAGTAGAATGGATTGGATTTTAGTGGATACTAGTACTAAACTACTACACTTTCAATACTCCCAGTTAAGTAGAACAATATTATAGTGCAGAAAGCATAACATTTCAGCATGTTCACCAGTTAAACGGCTTCTTTTCTTTTCATAAATTGCTGCCACTTCACTAAAAACACACTCACTTGGTACCAAGGAAGAAGGAGCAGAAAGGTATCTTCTAGCATGAGAAGCAAGTCTTTTGTAGCGTGCCTCATTGTCTTTCCACCACTGAAGAGGATCACTTTTTCTGTCAATTACCGGTTCCTTCAAATAGAGATAAAGTTCATCATCCAGGCTCATTATTGCAGATTCAGAAGAATCCTCCACATGAGGCCCCAATAAAACACTGAGCATGGCATCTATTTGACCACAATGAAGTTTCTCTACTGTCCCATTTCCTTTTTGGACATTTTTCTCCTGCATCCTCCTCTTCCACATTAGAAACCTTCTCTTCTTGACTTTTCTTTTCGGCAGGAGGAACCTCCTGCACCTTCTGTTGAATATCTTCTGTCAGCCATTGTTTTGCCTTGGCCAATACATCATCAGAAGAAAAAGGATGGTTCTCGTATCGAGGATCCAAAAGACATGCAAGTACAACATTTTTATTCTCTTCATGCTTCTAAAAAAGTTTGGCGAGGCTGACCCTCATGGCCTGCCTACATGTTTTAATGCCACATGCGTTGGGTCCTTCATTCTGTTGAAGAAGCATCTTCAGCACTCTCACACATGGGATGACAGATGAAAACAGATCGTAATGACTCACCTCTATAGTCACTTCCTCTATGGGAAGGAGGGTCTCAATGACATTGGCTACAATATCCGATTGATCAGCAGTAGGACAAGAATGTCCTCCAAGTCAATATTCACCTGAATATATGGTAAGAGCTTGCTTCTTTTCCAGCATTCTTTGCAGCATGTGAAGTGTTGAGTTCCATCATGTTGGAACAGCCTGAATCAAGTTGTTCTTGGGTAGGCCAAGGTCTTCCTGAATGTACCTCAGTCGCTGCTTGGCAAGGATTGAATGGTGGAAATGGCCTGCGCACTTCTTCAGCATGCTAATTATGTCAAGCAAAGCTTTCTGGTTTGACAGACCATCATTTACCACAAGTTGGAGGGTGTGTGCCATGCAACTGAGGTCTGACATTTCATCAGCAAAGCTCATTCCTTTCACCATGTTCGCTCCGCTGTCTCGAAGCACAAGCATCACTCGGTCTTTGGTGATTCCCCATTCTTCTAGCATGCCTAAAAACATTTCTTGAATGTACTCTCCAGTGTGGGATCCTTGTATCACTTTTGTATTCAACACCAAATGCCTTATTGTCCATCAGTCAGTCGTGAATGAGAGTGAGTTGCCAGCATTCTCTGGTTGCAGCATAGTCTTTACTTTCTCAACGACCTTTTGGTGAATCCTTCCCAGCATTTCAGTTTGATAAAACGTATCACTCTTCAGTATGTACCTTGGCTCTCTTCAGTATGTACCTTGGCTCAAGTATGGACATCAACCGCTTAAATCCAGAGTCAGACACTATTGTAAATGGCTGGTTATCAGTGACCATCATCTCTGTGATTACTCTGTCCAGAAGCTGGGATTTTCCATCCGATTTTAGCCACCTGTTTTTTTTCTAAAAGATATCTGCTATTGTTGCCTGGGATAGTGATGTTTCACCTTGTCATTCATTTTGTTTTTTCTGTGCTGCATGATACAATTCAACATGATGAACTCTTAGATGGGCCCAAAGATTTGACGTATTTTTGGTTTTTGCAGTTATTGATCCCATGCTTACATGTGTTGCACACTGCTGTTTCTTTTCCTGGAGATGGAGATGAGAAATAGTCCCAGACCACACTTTTAATTTTTCTATCTGCAGCCATCTCCATTGAAATTTGAAAGACACTAATAAAATAGAATATAGGCTTAAAAAAAACTTTCTGGCTGGCATCCTGTGGTGATGAGTGGCTGGCATCCTTTGGTGGGTAGCTGGCTGGCTGGCACCCTTTGGTAGGTGGCTGGCTGGCACCCTGTGGTGGTTGGCTGGCTGGCTGGCACCCTGTGATGGGTGGGTGGCTGGCTGGCACCCTGTGGTGGGTCGCTTGCTGGCATCCTGTGGTGGGTGGGTGGCTGGCACCCTGTGGTGGGTGGGTGGCACCCTATGGTGGCTGGCTGGCGCCCTTTAGTGGGTGGCTGGCTGGCACCCTGTGGTGGGTGGCTGGCTGGTTGGCACCCTGTGGTGGGTGGCTGGCTGGCACCCTTTGGTGGGTGGCTGGTTAGCACCCTGTGTGGCTGGCTTGCAGGCACCCTTTGGTGGGTGGGTGGGTGGCTGGCTCACACCCTGTGTGGTGGGTGGATGGCTGGTACAGGCCCAGGGCCTGTGGCTTGCTAGCTGATACAGGCAGGGTCTGTGGCTAAATAAACCAAAAAGTAGTGTTGCGCCAGTCATGTGCACACATACTGTAATAAAACTCAAAATCAGTGTCCATACATGTTCCAATGTCCATACAATCAATCAAATAAACGGTGAATCAACGTGTCCTAAAGAATCTTGTGCAAAACTTAATTAGTGCTTTTGTGATTAGTGCAATCCCACCACCAGGTGAATTGGTCTCTCACCTCCACTATAGACCCACTGCTGAGTCAATCACAGCATTGTATATACACAGGGACCTTCAGATAGTAAAGGCTATGTATAGCCTATCACCTCCAGAGGGATTCTCACCGATAGACATAAAAGGGGAACAAAGGGTCTGTGGCTGGCTGGTACAGGCCTGTAGGTGTGTGCACCTGTGCGGGTGGCTAGCCAGCACCAGGCAGCTGTGGGTTGGTGGCCACGGAGGCTGTGTTAAACACAATTTGCACTGTGACTGGTCACTGTAGCTGTACTGTATGATTGAGAAAGAATCACTCACTGTCCTGACTGCAGTGCAGACTCCAGTATGTGGCCATGGCGGCTGTAAAACACACTGTGCGCACTGTGAGACTCCAAACGAGGCTGAGGGAGGTGACCTAAGAAGGCAGAAACTGTCCCAGTGCGCGGAGGCACATGGCACAACATACGCGATGATGTCATGGCAATATCGGTAATCACCGGGACCGATTCCGATATATCAGGGAAAGTGCATATCGCTCTCGATATATCGGTGTTGCCGATAATCGGTCGATCCCTACTTAGAACCCCAAACATTATTTATATATATATATATATATATATATATATATATATATATATATATATATATATATATATATATATTTTAGCAGAGACCCTATAGAATAAAATGGAGATCATTGTAATACTTTATGTCACACCGTATTTGCACAGCGGTCTTACAAACACAAATATTTTTTAAAAATACACTTTTTTAAAATTAAAAATAAGAAAACAGTAAATTTAGCCCAATTTTTTTCTATAATGTGAAAGATAATGTTACACCAAGTAAATAGATACCCAACATGTCATGCTTCAAAATTGTGCACGCTCTTGGAATGGCAAGAAACATTGGTACTTAAAAATCTCCATAGGAGACACTACCAATTTAGAGTTACAGAGGAGGTCTAGGGTTACGGCTAGAATTCTCCTCTGCTTCCAATACTCCTTCTCCATATCCCCGGAAGAAGTCACGACGCATGTGACGCAACGCGTAGGGAAGTGACAGGGATAACCCGGAAGGGACGGACGCATTTTCGCAGAAGCGCTGATGTACCCTATTTTAAATATGAGTGTATATTATATATTTCCCCAATAAATTACATACTTACTGCGCCATGAGAGGTTCTCTTTAACTCTATATATAAGAGATAACTATATGGAGAAGGAGTAGTGGAAGCAGAGGAGACCGAGCGGGCCCCATTGACCTAGGACCCCCAGGAGATATTGACCCATACACACTTACAGGCTGTTTTACAAGAAAGTGAGAGGTGAGCGGCCAGGCACACTATTTGGTGGCACTGCTTAGAAGAGCACCATCACTTCTGTCAAAACACCCACAAGTGAAGGATCCATTTTATTATCATCTGTCTTGCGCTCCTAATGGATAACTAGCTACTTATCAAGATCACACCACTGTGAAAGTTCATTCACCTACGTATATGTTTAGACACTATACTGGACTTTATCGGTGACACTTGTCAAGAAGCACTTTATATTTATTTTAACACATGGACTTTTATTGATTATACCAATATCTGTGGATATATTTTTTGTTGCAACCTTTGTTTATTTTTTTATATCACATCACTGTGATTGCATGGTTCTCTAGCACTTAGCACTTTGTTGCAATCTTCTCTACCTCATCTGTCATTATCACAGTTTTGCACATATACACTTCGCACTTTATCTACTTATTTATATATTGTTTATCACCCATTTTTCAGCAATTGCACTTTGTATTATCATATCTATATAAGCTTTGACATAGTTCTTACCTTATAAGCATTTTTGATGTGATTATATTTATATTGTTTGGAATCACAATCTATTTATTAAGAGGCAGCGCAGCACTATAACACTCATTGCAGACAATTAGCGCCTACAGCAATTCTTTAGGTATTGTGCCTGTATGTAGTATATGGTTGAAGGAATTGGTTAGATGGAGTATTAACAGGGGTGAAAAGGTTTTGAAGTATTCCTTGCAGAATCCGTCTGGTCCAGGGGCTTTGTTGAGCGAGAGTGATTGAATTGCTGTTAGCACTTCAGCCTCAGAGAATGGCTCATTGAGCCTTTCGAGTTGGTCTGGAGTGAGGAAGTGCAATTTTAGGGAGTCGAGGAAGCCAGATATCTGTATGATGTCTGGGCTAGGTTCAGTTGAGATGGCATTTAAATTGTATAATGCAGCGTTGTAGCGGCTAAAGCAATTTGCTATATCGTTGGGTTGTCAGCCCTATGCCTGCTAGCTGTCTTCATATAATATTTGCTGCTACGGCTCTTTGTTTGACTAGTTTGGCCAGATGTTAGCCAGGTTTGTTCCCAAAGGCATACCAGTTGGCTTTTAATTGTTTGATGTGGAAGTCAAATGAGGCCTGTAGATAGCAGCGAATCTCCTCTCTTAGGTCTCTTTGACATGCTGTGTCTGGGTCATTAGGGGATAGTTTATTGGATTGTTCAAGTTTGGGGATTTGGTCTATGTATTTATTTACCACCTCAGTGCGCGCTCTCTTCTCCCTGGTTCCGAGTTTGATAAAAACACCTCTCATGTAGGCTTTGTGAGCATTCCAAAGTAAAGTGTCATTTGTCACAGATCCCACATTAGCAGAAAAGTAGGCCTCTGCTTCCAGTGCATAAAGTGTGTCTCCTGCACACACAGGATGTCAGATTTCTGGGATAGGGCTTCTCTCCACAACCTGGAGCACTTGAAGGGGGAATTCAGGCCGTTGGCATTAATTGTTGTGATGCGTATTAACATGGCTGTTTCTGGCGGGCGGTTCCAGATAGGAGAGGGATCACAACTGTGGGTTTAATGTAGTAGTATATGAGGGTAGGTAAAGAGGGAAGGTACCTGTACCTGTAGTGCTTACAGAAACAACAATCACAGAGCAGTTGTCTTAAAAGAAATAAGAGGGGTAAGGTAAACAATAAAGAAGGAGATCAAAGCAATTTGTACAAGGTGTAGCAGTAACAGTTATGCTTTTCAAGAGCTGTGTCAGGGAGTTAAAGCTGAGCCTAACATCACTTCTGTCATGTATGTTCTGGTGATGGTGTTGACAGGTTTAGGTTTTATGATTTGCATAGTTTAGCGGTGGACCGGTGGTAGAAGGCGGGGAGAGGTCCCAATTTTGCAGTTTTTTGTAGCCATCCTTCGGGGAGGGTATGGTAATTTGTTGGCTTTGGTAAGTAACCAGAAGCTTTGTGGGAAAACCCCAGCGATAAATTATGTTGTGTTCCCGCAGTGTCACTGTGATGGGTGCAAATTCTCGTCTGCGCTGCAAGGTCGCGGTAGACAGGTCTTGATAGAGTAGTAACCCCCGAAAATGGATGAGGGAGTTTATGGGCTGACCTAGCCGCACGTAGGAGACGCTCCTTAATATGATTAAAATGAATCCTTGTCAGGACATCTCTGGGTATTGTGTCCGGTAGGTGGGCAGGTGGGCAGGTTTTGAGATCCTATGAGCCCTGTCCATCAGGAGGTCTCTGGGAGTCAGGTCTGGTATTATTTTAGAAAAAGTTGCAGCAAGTATGGGATAAGGTCAGCTGGTTTGACCGCCTCAGGGACCCCCCTGATTTTGAGATTTTTTCGCTGTGAGCGATCCTCGAGGTCTGCTACCTTAAATTGGAGTTTACCAATCTATTTGGCTTGTTCTTCATGCGTGTCTACCATTTCATCATGTGCTTTCACCATTCCAAGTTAACCTTTAAAGATTTTTACATGTATGCGAAAAATAAAAAAATTGCTCTTGAGCCGAACTGGTTAAAGCCATCTCCAACAGAGCATTACATCCCTGGGTCTTTGCAGGAAAACCTATACATAAATGTTTATGTAAAATCCTAACAACGTATGGAAGGGTATTATTAATCCCCCTTAATCTATGTTGTATGCATTTTAAATATAAATAACATCATTTCACTTTTTTGTGTCATGTTATAACCACCAGAGTCGACATTATGTAACTGTCTCTGTGACTGGTTGTGTATTTTATTTACACTCAATCTTCAATAAAAACATTATGGAATTAAAATCAGTTTACTTTTTCCTTAAATTTAAATTTAATTTTCGTCCATGGCATCTGTTTCGTAAACCAGTGTCAGAATTTTTACCGCACAATCAAGATGAGATGATTGTTATTCTTTAGGGGAAAAAAATTATATCTATTTCTTTTCAGTCTATGGCTCTTCCAAAACAAGAGCAACCTTTATAGCTTGAGAAGTTGCACCATTGCATTCTCTTAGAAAGTTTATGGTCTAAAAGCCAGGAAGACTGCAACTTGAAGAAAAACCCTTATCTTTATTAGTCTGGCTGTAAAAATAAAGTTTTGATATGCTGCTATGCAATTTCCACTTCAGAGACAGATTAAAAAAATAAAAAGGTCACCTTTGCTACAGCAATATAAATTGCAGAACGTCTTAATGACTGCTACAATCTCCCTGTTGGTAATTTGCAACTGAACTTGCAGCATGGCCTAGTGTTATTGCAAGCTATTATTGCAGAATTACTGTTTTTTTCCAAAAAAAAAAAAAAAATTCAACAACATAAAATTTAGCATGTTAGCTTTTCTGGTGAGTACTAAAACAGTAAACTGACAGCATGATCCATTGACAAATTAATTTGCAGTGTGATCTAATGAGAATTCCACTTTAGTTTAAAAGGGAAGATAATCTTTACTCTATCCAAAGTGAGATTAAAGTTTTGGCTTTTTTTTTTTCTACCAAAACTTTTATTGAAAATAAGAAAATAACATACAGTATTGATAAATTCGAATATACAGTATAAGTAACACACTTCCGGAAACAATAAGCATATCACATAAGAAATAAGTATTGCTTCTTGAGATATATCCAAGAGAAAAGAGGGATAGAAAACTGTAAGAGATGGTGATGGGAGAATCAGTGGAATACTATACTGCTATGCAAGAATATGGGTGCGAAAGTGTTTTTGAGGTTCAGAAATGTCTAGAGATGTCTGCAGTTGAGCAAGTCTAACAATCTAAAAAAAGAAGAAAAAGTAATATTGATGAGAGTCACCAAGCAACCCTGGTGTGTGTGTGTGTGTGTGTGTGTGTGGGGGGGGGGGGGGGTGGGGGGACTCAACACTAACTTCTGTGGGCGTTGAGAACTGAAAGATAAGTATTACTCAGATTTGTAAGAAATGATCCCTGGACTTAGGTGTCATAATCCAGTGGCTGTAACGCATAGCGTTCCTGAAAGTTTACTGCAATATGAGGAAGTTGCGGCTGTTATTACCAGTATTCCACGCTTGCCTTTTACTACTGTATTGTGAGTATGTTTCTTATCTACAATAAATGCTTCATTTTAAACAATACTTCTCTATTTGAGGCTTTTCCTTCCTCCATATGGTCCGGATCCCCATTTAACCCATTACCTACTGATGCCATTTTGATTGAGTTGTATATATTGGAAAGCATTACCCTATACCCGTGGGAGAGGATGTAATTGGATACCTCGATTTACCAATACTGATGTCCCTGACCTGATGGAATTATTACCTTGAGTATTACCACACCTGTTACCCCTGTAGGGGTAACTATTTCTGGTAAGTGGTCTTTACTGAGAGGGGAGCACTTTTGATTCCTCACCGGCACAAGTCACCTTTGGATTACCTCAAGATCCACAATTTTGGGACTCCAACAATCATAATATATTTATTCACTATATGGACTTTTGCACCAGTCACTTTCTTTTTTTTTCATCCAAAGTAACTTTCATTTATCAATCGTATATGTACTCAGTCACTATATTATACATTATTTGGTTTAATTGTTACTGTACTGTATTATTTATTTGATTATTGATTTATATTTATTGAGTTTTTCACTGTGATCTATAAGTGTATAATAAATATTTGCACATTCTGTCACTTTCCTGGTATTTTAGTGACACATACCCAGTCACTGTATCACAGTTTATTTATTCTATTGCATTATTTATTTTGCATATTTATTTATTGAGGATTTATTGATTCACTATTCTCTGATTATTTATCTATTGAACCATTCACATTGATATTTTTGTAGTGATATTTTTATGGATTTACTATTCTCTGATTATTTATTTATTGAGTCATTTATAGTGATATATTCACTTTACTCCTATTGACACACATTGAGACACCTTTCTGGTATCCTAGCGACACTACACATTTTGTCACTTTAATGACAATATTATTATTGCTTATCAAAGTCGTGTGACACCTATTAGATATAGTGATTTCTGGCAGCACCATATACCTTCACTCTCTACTCTATATACCCCCTACCTCGGGGTTATATTCAGAAGGTAGGCCGCAGCCAAACTATTTTATCCTAAGCGTGGATTTCCTTTTCCTATAATGAATTTAATTAATTTTGGAATAAAGCTGTAATATTTATTTATTTATTTATTTCAGGTACTTATAAAGCACCATCAATTTACACAGTGCTTTACATATACATTATACATTCACATCAGTAACATAACAAAATGTGGAAAAAGTTAAGCGCTGTGAATGCTTTCCGTATTCACTGTATGTTCAGACCCAGAAGACAGAGATAAACATCACAGAACACTAGCAGACTCCTTCCATAAGAAAGTTTACAAAGGCAAAATCAGCAACACAAGCATAAACACAGCCTAGAAAACCCGAAAAGAAAATCTACTTCAATACAAAGAGAACAAAACAAATAGTAGTGTACCTCAAGTACCCACATACAAGCCAGCATTAGAAGGGATAAGAAAGATAATCAAAGATTTACAACCCATCATAACAGAGGATGATACCCTGAAAGAAATATTCCAACAACCCCCAATACTGGCATTCAGCCTACCTCACCCAACCTCAGATATAAACTAATAGGTAGGAAACCTAATTCTGATTATGAAGTCATAAATAATAGAAGCAAACGCTCCAATAAAAAACACTACAAACTGTGCAACCAAATCAATCCATCTAAAAGTGTCACACACACAAAAAAAGGGACCTTCAATATCACAGGATCATACAACTGCACCTACAGTAATGTTGTGTACCTCATCCAATGCAAAATATGTAGCAAAGGATCTTATGTTGGGGAAACAGGACAGAAGTTACAAACAAGGATGAATTTGCACAGACACACCTTAAAGGATCATAAAGAAGATGAGTTCTGCACACCTGTGGGACATCGTTTATCACAACTGGACCATGCTATGGAAGACCTTAATGTCTTAGTTAATAAAGAAAATTTCAAAACTATTCAGGAAAGGAAAACTTTTGAACTTAGTCTCGGTTCACACTGGTGCGATAAGGGAACCCCTGAGGTTCCCGCATCACACCTGAATGGCACACTGGTTCACACTGATATCTGCGAACCACTGGGGGTGTCAATGTAAAGTTAATGACACCCCTAGATCGGTTTGCAGTGCGAACTGTCTAATGGTACAGGAATGGGATTGCATAGGTGTAAATACCCATGTGATTCAATTCCAGTGCAGACCAAAAAAAGGGTCCTGCATAATTTTCGTGAGATTGCAATGCGATTTCAGCCATACAGTTTGTATGGCTGAGATTGCATCGCACAGACATTGCATGTGATTCACACCGCAATGCGGTGCAAATCCCATGTGATGTCTGTGATTGCAAAAGTGTGAACCCAGCCTAAAGCTGGATACACACTATCCAACTTTTGTGGTTGGATTTCCTTCAGATTTACCTTTTCTATGTAGTGCAAGGGCCTGCCAGATTGCATACAAATTGAAAGTGTTTAGGTTTGACCTCATATTATATGATTTTGGTAAGTCTAAAGGAAAAAGTCTTCAGAAAATCTTATAGTGTGTATGGCCCATAAGAATGATAGTTTTATTTGAAACAAAAGATAACGGCCTAAACTTGGATAATGAGTAAGAAAACCCATATCTAACAGTTTTACGACCCCCTCTGTGACTGTCAATCCATTGATATTGAAATTTTTATAATGAGGCCTGATAATTGTCTGTTGGAAGGCACGTTAGGATGCAATATTGTGGATATTTATTGGTCAAACACAGAAATTAAAGGGAAAATATGACCATCAGAAAATGATCCCTCATCACCTTCTTTTGTCTCTATCATTTCCAGTTGAATTTACCCGTTTTTACCTATAGAGACTAATGTAGTCTACATATGCTCCTGTCTGAATTCTGCTTTGTCTTTGGAGAACAATATCTAAACTTCCAAGAATCACAAAAATAGGAAGAGCTGAATGTCAAATACTATTGCTTCTGATAGTAACTGTTTGACAAAAAGGAGTTAAAAGAAACCCTGCTGCTGTTCAAAGATCCAAAGATGAAGAGCAAGTAATGTGCTGTAAGCAAAAGACTGACTGATTCAGAAGACAATTCAGCAAAAAGAAAGGGTTAGAGATAGTGGTTAAGCGTCTCTGCAGCAATCATCTGAGGATGCTGTTGAGTATGAAGAATGAGTAATCTGTTCAGATATAAGACTTCAAAAAGCATGATGATTTGTCTATAATTGTGTAACTCAATGTGCAGGTACAAACAGATACATCATGCTACTACAATGCCTTAATAAGATTGGTCATTTCTATTTAGTAATTATTATATACATTTAAAGAAAAGTTTTTTGGAGTGAAATTTGCAAGTCAGCTTTTACAAAAACTATGATCTCATTGAAGAGCAATTTTAGCCTTTCCTTTGAAGTGATGAGTAGCTAGAAATGTAGCAAAGGGGTCAGGTGAGGTCTTCTGTTAAGCACACTTTCCAAGGTTGCTATGGAAGTTGTTGAATCTGACATAGCACATGGAATTGTGGTGAAATGAGATAACCTTACTGATGGGCTCTTCCTGACAAAGCTAACTGCTCTTTCCTGCTATGCTTACAGAACTTTGTGGCCTTTTATCGCAGATAAGATTGCGTGGGTCACCATAGTGATGAATATTCACTGCCCATATATAAACCTGCAATGACATTATTGAGAAATCACAAGTTAGATAAATCTGACCCCAAGTGTGCACTGAAGCGAGGAATGTGAACATGATTTTCAGGAGAAATACTCTATAGAAGAAAAAAAAGTTTTATGTCATACGTTATTTATAAGCACTATTGTTGGGGATTTCTTCTTTTTCCTATGGGCATGGCTGTTCCTGTCATGATATGAGGGAATCTATACAGCAAAAATAATAAGAAGGAGAGCCTGAGATATTCATCTTCAAAGTTCTGAAAGGACAAATGTGTTTTTTGACCTTACTTATCTGTAAGGTCACATGCTATCAGTTGAGAGCACATCTGATGGTGGGGAGCATGGCTGCAATAAGATTTAAAGCACTGCATGGGTATATATATATATATATATATATATATATATATATATATATATATATATATATATATATATGCACTTTTGCTGGAAGCTGCCAGATAGCCAGACTGGGACTGTGCTAGCATACAAAAGAAAAACCTTGCTCTGAGAACTAATTACCAAAGAAGAAACCCAAAAAAGTTAACATATGGCCAAAAATGTTTTAAAAACATAGAAGTAAAAATAGCATGGGAAAAAAATAGCATGGAGAAAAATCTGTATGGAAGAAATAGCCTTGGGTCCTGAGTCGGGGGTGCAGCTGTCTCATAATCAATCCCAAATGATAGAAGCACTGAACAAAGAAGGAGTTTTAGCGCTCAGCAACACAGAAAAATACACCAAGGCTAAACATGTTGGAATACAATGTCAAAGTTTAATGTGATAAAATTATTAAAAACTTGTCCACAGAAGCTCCGATGGGAAGATGGCAAAAAGAAATAACCCCTATGATTCACGCCAAAATCGATGCTATCTTGACAGATAAAGTTGAGAAATTTCATAGAATCTGGCAACCTTGGGTTGACAATTTTCTTCCCCCCCAATTTTGATAACTCCCTATTGATGCCCTAAATCATGCTTGAGGACTCAACACCTCCACTCCTAAAGTACTGCCCCCCCCCCCCGGTGACCCTTCCCCTTCCTCTTCCCCTCAACTACCCTCTCCCCCTTTCTCCTTGTCCCCTCTTGTTACCTCCTCCTCCCTGCCTCCTCCCTTCTGCACACATATGTTGCAGCACCTACAACGTCTCGGTTTGGTTCTGCCTTATGATTTTAGCTACAGCCTAATGGCTGCCTGTTCAACCTACTCTCTCATTCTGGCTGACTGTAGCCCATGTTTCTCCTGTTTGGTTGGATACCCGTGAGGTTCCTCTCACCCCCCGGCCCCTTCCCACATGAAACGGTAAACTTGGGTACTGTTACCTTCAGTATAACAGTTGATTGGTTGTGCCTCCCCGCCCAGGCACAGTGTGCTCCCTTTACAGGGTGCCTGTGGGTTGGCAGCGCCAACCACTACTCTTTCCTGATCACCCGTCTTACCGCCCCTTGTCTACCAAGGCTCACGTTATACTATGTTACCAATCTTTGATTGCACTTCTTCTCTTTATTCTGTATGTCACACGTTGTTACTCATTTGCATTATTCAATAAAATACTTGAAACAAAAAAAAAAAAAAAAGAAATAACCCCATCCGCAGGACACCATAAGAAACATGGACAATGGAATAATACCTGCAGGGGTGGCTGATGCTTTGCTGATGTATCCAGGAAAGCCGATGGTAAGGGGCTGTCTGTGGTGTAGGTGAAGGATCACACCAGGGAGTGCATCACAGAGGAGAGCTGAATGTGGTGACACCTCTGTGTGCACAGGAGGATCAGCCACACACACAGGGCTCGCCGGCTCCTCCAGCACTCCTATGTTCTGAGCCGCGCCGACTGATGACGTCATCAGACCGGGGACACAGCAACAGATTGCAGATGGTATAAACAGCAAGGGTCCACACCCCGAGTATCACTGAGACAATGGGGGAACGATTCTAAACGCCAAATTTGAGATGACATGTTTCGGGGACTCGCCCCTTCCTCAGATCCAAAAATGGCGTGCAGTAAGGGAAAATGTATAGGAATAGGGGGGGGAAAAAGGGGGAGGCTGAAACACCAATAACAGCACCGGCTCCCCCTGCTGGAATAAAAACTGCTGGCAGCAAGCACATGAATAAATAAAAATGAAACAAAGTAAAATAAATAAAATTAAGACAATGAACACAACACATGAAAAACTTAGTAGAAAATGTAAATGGAAAGAAAAGAAAAAGGAAGGAACACAAAACACTACTAGAGTGTGAATGTGCTGGAAATGTATATGAAAGTGTATATGTATCAAAAAACAAAAAAATGAAAAAAAAAAAATGAAAAAAAATGAAAAAAAAAAATGAAAAAAATGATGACTAAAGGGTTAGCCTCTACATCACAGAGTGTATTTCTAAATCTTCATTCAACCCATAGGGGGAAAGCATATGGAGTCTCTCTTGCATAACAGGGAAAACCGCTCATTGTCTGTCAGGGTACCCTTGGGTATGGATTAATGGCAAAAACTGTCAGGTCCTGTAGGTTCCCATTGTGGTGACTGTGCTAGCCCTGGGGTAAAGTCCCATCTATGAACTGTATGTTTCATTATATGTCATTTATGCTGTTGTGCTGAAGACAAACAGACTTTTTTATCACATTTTGTTGTGCTGCTGGAAGCGTCTCTTTGTGTTTCCCTAAAGTGAATGCAAAGTCTAGTTTTTTTTTTTTTCTAATAAAATAACAAACCTATTATAATGACCTGCTCTGTGCAATGGTTTTACACAGAGCAGCCCAGATGTTCCTCTTCTCAGGTCCCTGGCTGGAGCTCCTGGCTCCTCAGTCATATTGAGTTCCCACACAGCAAGCAGCTTGCTATAGGGGCACCTGCAGCTCTGTGCATCTATTCAGAAATGGAGCTGTAGTTTGGACCCCACCCCCTCTCTCTACTGATTGGCTAACTGAGGTTGATTGACAGCAGCTGGAGCCAATGGCGCCGCTGCTAAGTCTCAGCCAATCAGGAGAGAGAGTTCCAGATGGCTAAGGCACTCTTGGACAACGCTGAATAGAGATGGGCTCAGGTAAGTATTAGGGGGGCTGAAGGGAGCTAATGCACATAGAAAGCTTTTTATCTTAATGCATAGAAAGCAATAACATAAAACACCTTCTGACTTTACAACCCCTTTAAGGAAAATAAACACCTCTTTGTTTAAAGTTTAAACAGCTTTGCACATGGTCCTATTGAGCTATAACTCCCAAACTGTAGAGCACATATGAAAGAGGATTATTATTTTAGTTAGAAGCATGTTAATAATGATAATTTCAAATTACTGTTGGTGATATTTGCACAGAAGGTATCTCATTTATTACACTAGGCACATATTTAGGGAGGATAGCACGGCACCTTTATTGGTTTATACGATCCAGTAAACAGTTCCAAGGTCAGGGTGGGTGGCAGATAAGCGTAGGCCAGTAAACAGTCAGAGGTTAAGGCCCCTTTCACACTTGTGCGACTTGTCCTGCGATTTATGACTGCAAGTCATACTCCATGATTTTCAATGAGTACCGTTCATATCTGTGCGACTTCAAGTTGCAACGACTGCAATACTTTGGTCCAACTTTGATGCATTTTGTGGTCCATAGACATAAGCATTGCTTCAAGTCCAGTCAAAATCATCGCAAAATCGTGGCAAAAAATGCAATGAAATCTCGTGACTTTTAGGTTGCACAAGTGTGAAAGGGGCCTAAGGCAGATGGCAATCCAAAAGCATAATTTAGAAATCAGATCAAGACAAGTAGAAAGGTTAGGAACTAACTGAGATACAGGTGGGGAGCTAGGAAGCAGGAACACTATCACAAGCTCTGTGGCCTATCCTGCTTGTGATGCATAAATAAGGCACCAGAGCAGTGCAGCCTACCAGGGTAGGGTGACCAGGAACAGGGATGTGTGGATTCTGGTCAATCTTATTTAGTAGGAAAGCTAGGCAGATGGAGAAACCTGCTGCCTAACAAGGACACTCAGCATGAACCTGCCACTGGTTGCCTCTCATTGCCTCTCATTGCACTGGTTGCCACTGGTGCTCTCCTCATTGTCTTGCATTGAGGATACAAGCACTGCCGAGAGTGACCGAGTGACAGCTGAGGAAGTATGACCATGAGACTAACTCATGAACGCTGTAATTTTATCCTATCTTTAGTCACAAATGTTGTCATAAATTCATCGAAATTATTCCCAATTTTCCGACATCTGCTTCCTTTCTTTTCTACTGCCATGGTTTATAGTTTGGTGCTTGTACACACAACTGCTAAATCATTACTAATGGGGCCAAGCTACTATAGATATTAGTTTTGCAGTCTAACACCAGAAGAACCTTATTTTTATGCCTCATTCCTGCTGATTTTTTATAGATAAGGCCTCTCATCTAGAAGGGCGTTTCAAATCAGAAAAGTGACATCTGCTGATATGGCCCCTGAGTGCGAGAATCCTCCTAAACATAATTATATCAGAAATGAGATAGCAGTCTGAGTACGGAGACCCTGAGGGATGACAGAGACTTTGAAAAGAAATATGTTAATCAGAACAGCCATCTACTTGCATCTGTTCCACTGTTATTCTGGGGAGTCAGCCGCCTCACACTACTGGGCAGAAAGATGCAGAATATGAGCCTGTTTTTCTTTACAGGATGTAACTTCATCAAGCAATTTTCTACTGCCCTGTATCATTTCATATCAGCAAGTGAGGCTGCTACAATTGACAAAATTGATAAATAAATGATTTAGAAATATATTTAGCGATTGAATTAAAACATACAATAAAACATGGTATAGTAACTAGTCGTTTTCATGATTCTGTGTAGAAAAAAAAAATCCTCCCGTATTCTCAAACTTGCTTATGTGTGTATAGGAAATTAACCACTTTAGGACCGGAGGATTTTCCTGCTTTACGTCCAGGCCACTTTTTGCAACTTGGCACTGTGCGACTTTAACTGACAATTGCGCGGTCATGCAACGCTGTACCCAAACAAAATTTACGTCCTTTTTTTCCCATAAAAAGAGCTTTCTTTTGGTGGTATTAGATCACCTCTGTGCTTTTCATTTTTTGCAATATTAATAAAAAAATGCGACAATTTTGAAAAAATAACAATATTTTTCTATTTTGACAGTTAAAAAATATCCAATATATTCCATTTTTGTCATATATTTAGTTCAAAATGTATTTAGCTACATGTCTTTGACAAAAAAATTCTCAATGAGCGTATTTTTAACTGCTTTAAGACCGGAATATTTTACCCCATTCCTGACCAGGCCATATTTTGCGATTCGGCACTGCGTTATTTTAACGGACAATTGCGCGGTCGTGCGATTCTGTACACAAATTAAATTTATGTTTTTTTTTTCCCCACAAATAGAGCTTTCTTTTGGGGATATTTGATCACCTGTGCAATTTTTACTTTTTGCGCTATAAACAAAAAAAGAGTGACAATTTTGAAAAAATTACAATTTAACATTTTAGGCCAATTTGTTTTCTGCTACATATGTTTGGTAAAAAAATTGCAATAAGCGTATTTTGATTGGTTTGCGCAAAAATTATCGCAGCTACTTACTACGGGAAAGATTTATGTAATTTATGTAATTTTTATTGTTTTATTTTTTTTAACGAGTAATGGCGGCGATCTGCGATTTTTTTTGCAGGACTGCAACATTGCGGTGGACAGATCGGACCCTTGACTGACATTTTTTACAGTTTTGGGGGGACCAGTGACATTACTACAGTGATCAGTGCTATAAATAAGCACTGTTACTGTAATAATGACACTGGCAGGGAAGGGGTTAACTTTACTGGTGATCAAGTGGTTAAATGTATGCCTGGTGCCTACTGACGTGTGTGGGGGGAGGGGATTGTGTGACACAGGCACAGATCGCAGGTTCAGCTATTCTGAATCCTGTAATCCTGTAATCTGTCCCTGCCTGTACACAAGCGGGCGGATTTCCTCACTCGATCCCCGACGATCAGGGACCACCACCGCTCCTCCCCTGGCCCGACTCCCGCTGTGTCTGAATACAGCGGGAGTGAGCCTCCGGCGGCGCGCGCGTGCCACCCACAAGGGGAGGAGTCCAGCGACGTAGGTCTACGTCACTGGACGGAATCGAGCCACTTTGCGGCAGTACACTCAATGTGAGCGGTTGGCAAGTGTTTTTTAAAAGGGTTGCAAGTTTTTTTTTTTCACATCAGGAAAAGATTTATTGAGCCAATGAACATACAATATAAACTGCAGTAAGTTGCAATGAGAAAAGAAAAATAAAGGGTGTACAATTTGAAGAGAAAGGATACAAGCATGCATCATAAATCATACATGCGTACATACACCTTTTGAAAAAGATAAAAATATGCAGTGCTAAAAATCTATTTTTAACACAATTTAGAATCGTGAAGTGGCACTAAATAATTCACTTGGATCTTGTAACACACATAAACCTAGAAAAAAAAAGGGGGGGGGGGAGAAAATAGGAGAAAAACAAGAAACCCAAATGGTCAACGGCCATGAATCGTGTTTGGTCATTGCCATCTCCCCTTCCAGCAGATAGATTTTCTCTTGTGAACAGAAGGCAAATACATAAGTCATTCTCCCATGTAGTGGTAGAGGCGGAGATAACCCACACTTTTAAGCTCCACAAAAGTCTACAGTATAAAAATCTCTTACACCTGTGGTAGCCATAGTTGTTGTGGTGCTCAACCAGGCCTGCCATATAGAGAGACATTTTTGGGAGGCGTTCCTGTGCCTATAAGTCAACTGCTCCTTTAAAATAATGCAATTAACTTGTTCTACCCATTGCTTTTTGGTAGGAATCTGAGGAGAGAGCCAGAATCTGGCTACCAGCTTCTGCTCTATAAACAATAATGGTGATGACTTATAGTGGGACGGTGATAGTGCGGTGAACAATCTTATACTAACTGACATTGGTTGGGACCTGACTAACACTATGATCATTACCCACTTCCATCGAGGGCAGTTACACCCCCTTCCTGCCAGACCAATTTTCAGCACTCTCACACTTTGAATGACAATTGCTCACACAAATAGAGCTTTATTTTGGTGGTATTTGATCACAACTGTTTTTTTTTTTCGTGATATAAGCAAAAAAAAAGTTTAAAAAAAAACACTTTTTTTTATTTTCCATTATAAAATTTTGCAAAAAATGTATTTTTCTTCATACATTTGGGCCAAAATGTATACTGCTACATACAAAATGTATACTGCTACATAAACCCAAATTAGTGTATATTATCGAGTCTGTGTGAAAGTTATTGAGTCTAGAAGCTATGGTACCAATTACTGAAAATTGATCACACCTGATGTACTGACTGCCTATCTCCTTTCTTGAGGCCCTGAAATGTCAGGACAGTACAACCCCCCCCCCCCCAAATGACCCCTTTTTGGAAAGTATACAGTCCAATGTATTTAGCAAGAGGCATGGTGAGTTTTTTGAAGTTGTAATTTTTTCCCACAATTCTTTTTTTCCCCACAAAGTTATCAATTTGTAAGCTATTTCTAACATATAGCATGTACATAGCAAAAATGACACCCCAAAATACATTCTGCTACTCCTCCCAAGTATGGCGATACCACATGTGTGAGACTTTTACGCAGCCTGGCCACATAAAGAGACTCAACATCCAAGTAGCACCTTCAGGTGTTCTAGGAGCATAAATTACACACATCATTTTCTGACAACCTATCACACTTTTGAAGGCCCAAGCACCAAGACAATAGAAACGCCCACAAAATGACCCCATTTTGGAAAGCAAACACTCCAATGTATATTCTATGAGGCATAATGAGTCTTTTGAACATGTCATTTTTTTCTACAAGTTTTTGGAAAATGTGGGTAAAAAATTAAAATCTATTTTTTTTACACAAAGTTGTCAATTTATAGGATATTCATAACACATAGCATGTACATAGCAAAAATTGCATCCCAGAATACATTCTGCCACTCCTTGTGAGTATGGCGATACCACATGTGTGACACTTTTTCACAGCCTTGCCACATAGAGGGGCCCAAAATCCAAGGAGCACCATCATGCGTTCTAGGGACATAAATCACACACACAACTCTGATGGGCAGGTGACAGGCAAGTGACAAGTACTCGGGTACTAATGAGCAGGTGGCAAGTACTCGGGTACTTTGATAGGCAGGCGGCAGGTACTCTGACGCGCAGGGGAAAGGTACTCGGGTACTCTGATAGGCAGGTGACAGGTACTCTGGGTTACCCCATCTTTGTTGACATAGATTGACATTATTGGACATAGCTGGTCACGTGGTAAAGAGCCAATTTCATTGGCTCTTTACCTTGATCGGGGATGGGCTCTGTCTGAGGGACGAGCCTCATCCCCCGATCGCCGTGCGCATTGCGGCGAGAACGTGAGGCTGGAGCCTCTCATGTGATCGGCTGTGATTAGACACAGCCAATCACGCGGCAAAAAGGCAATCTCATTGGCTCTTAACATTGATCGGGGATGGGCTCTGTCCGAGGGATGAGCCTCATCCCCGATCGCCACGCTGCGTGTCCCCGGGGGTGCGCAGTAGCGGTGAGAACGAGCGGACATCGTATGACCGGATTAATGAGATGTTCCTGCCGGCGTCATTTTACTATGTCCCAGTAAGGAATTGGTTAATGAGTGCTAACAATATACACTGTCACTGTACTAATGACACTGGCTGGGAGGGGGTTAAAATCTAGAGGAAATGAAAAGGTTTACTGTGTGCCTAACAAGTGTAATATGTGCTGTTTTTACTAATAAATATGGCTGATTAAAGCAGGGAGAAAAAAACAGCCACGTTGCTGTTCTCTGTACAGAGCCCTGTGTTGTTATAAAACACAGGGCTCTGTGCTGTGATTTGCTAAGCCAATTAGCAGGTCCCAGCCATAAATCATTGCTCACAGACTTGTGCAGTACCGAATGGGAGCACAAATGGGGCTGCACAGGAGCGTTTGCCCCCTACCCCAAAATCCCTTACATGTGCAGAATGGCCATCCCACCACAATATATATACAATGTGGCAGTCTGCTAGTGGCTAAGTTCACGCTTCTGAACATGTTACACCCATATTAAGGGTATAACATGTAACATGTTCAGCATGCACCCTTCTCCCTCGGATCCCCCACCCCCGTGACAGAGGATGGGGGATCCTCTCCCCGCACCTGCTGTCACAATTTGAAAGCAGAGCGGCCACGTGGGGCTCTGCATAATTTAATTACAGTTTCTTGTGAATGAATACAGTACAAGTCTACAAGTCAGACATTGCCGCTGATGGCCTGTGGCTCTCAATTAATGGATGGTTTTATCATGAGCGAGGTTTGCCTTTTCCATGAGAGTGGAGGGCAATACTTTCTGGTGAGTGGCCCTATTACTGGTGGTTTGAGCACACATCGGTGGTGTATTTTGAGGTGTCTTTTGCTCATACTCACATTGCTCATACACACATTGGGATACTACAATCTCTTAACTATCTATTGGATTCATTTTAACTATTGGACTTTTTTCACGGACTGTCTTTTATGGATTTTTTACATGGACTATTTATTCAGCAATAATATATGGATTTGTGCTATTGTATTCCTTCTTTTTGCATTTATTGCATATATGTGGGATGTCTTTTTTATGAAATGTTAATGTGTTTCTTGCCCAAACTGTTTGCACTAGGCATTTGTGACAAAATGAATAAAAAACAGATTGATTTATGTCCATTGAACGATTTATCAATCAAAATGCGGTCATTACATGATGGCATGGTCATCTGCTCTCATGGCCAAGTGCTCGTTTTTCAAAAATGAGTTTGAACAATTTTTCGTATAGTGTATGGCCAGCATTAGTCCATAGGGGTTTAATATTGAGTTGGCCCACCCTTTGCAGCTATAACAGCTTTTGGGAAGTCTGTCCTAAAGGTTTAGGAGCACGTCTATGGGAATGTTTGAACATTCCTCCAGAAGCACATTTGTGAGGTCAGGCAGTTATGTTGAACAAGAAGGCCTGGCTCACAGTCTCCGCTCTTATTCATCCCAAGGATGTTCTATTGGGTTGAGGTCAGTACTCTGGGCAGGCTAGTCAAGTTCCTCCACCCCAAACTCACTCATCAATTTCTTTATGGACCTTGCTTTGTGCACGGATCCAGGTCACTGAGGTTTATTTACTAAAGGCAAATCCACTCTGCACTACAAGTGCATTGCAAGTGCACTTGGAAGTGCAGTCGCTGTAGATCTGAGGGGGACATGCAAAGAAAATAAAAAGCCGCATTTTTGCTTGCACATGATTAGATTATAGAAATTAGCAGAGCTTCCCCTCAATTCAGATCTTCCCTTCAGATCTACACTTGTAGTGCAGAGTGGCTTTGCCTTTAGTAAATCAACCCCAATGTGTTGTCTTTAACCACTTTACCTCCGCTTACATGGAGGCTACTGCGGCAAAGTGCCGCGATCCCGTCCAGCGACGTAGACCTACGTCGCTGGACTCCGCCCCTTGTGGGCGGCGCTCGCGCGCCGCCGGAGGCTCGCTCCCACTGTGTTCATTCACAGCGGGAGTCGGGCCAGCGGAGGAGCAGCGGCGATTGCCGCTGCTCTGCCCCGATCGTCGGGGATCGAGTCTGGAGATCCGCCCGCTGTATGTAAACACAGCAGGCGGATCTCCATAGTGACAGGGACTGACAGATCGGAGTGTTCAGCATAGCTGGACATCCGATCTGTCCTTCTGTCACACAGTCACCTCCCCCCCCACACGTCAGTAAGCACCAGGCATACATTAACCCCTCCCTCTCCAATAAAATTAACCCCTTCCCTGCCAGTGTCATTTTTACAGTAACAGTGCATATATATAGCACTGATTACTGTAGAAATGTCACTGGTACCCCCAAAAGTGTCAAAAATGTCAGTCAAGGGTCCGATCTGTCCGCCGCAATGTCGCAGTCCCGCAAAAAAAATCGCAGATCACCGCCATTACGCGTTAAAAAAAAAACACCAAAAATGACAGAAATCTTTCCCTTAGTTAGTAAACGCAATAACTTTTGCGCAAACCAATCAAAATACGCTTATTGCGATTTTTTTTACTAAACATAGGTAGCAGAAAAATTGGGCAAAAATTTAAAAAAAATTTGATTTTTACATTTTTTTTGGGGGGAATTTCTTATAAAAAAATGTGAAAAATATTGTTATTTTTTCAAAATAAACGCTCTTTTTTTGTTTATAGCGCAAAAAGTAAAAATCGCACAGGTGATCAAATACCACCAAAAGAAAGCTCTGTTTGTGGGAAAAAAAGGACGTAAATTTCGTTTGGGTACGGCGTCGCACGATCGCGCAATTGTCAGTTAAATTCGCACAGTGCCGAATCGCAAAAAGTGGCCTGGACGGAAGACAGCAAAATCCTCCGGTGGTAAAGTGGTTAAGGTGTCAGCAACTCAGCATACCAATACATTTAGGACAATTTCATGCTCCCAACTTAGTGGGAACAGTTTGGGGATAGCCCCTTCCTGTTCCAACATGACTGCACACCAGTTCACACAGTTCACACAGCAAGGTCCATAAAGACATAAATGAACGAATTTGGGGTGGAGGAACTTAATTGGCCTGCACTGAGTCCTGACCTCAAACCAGTAGAACACCTTTGGGATGAATTAGAGCGAAGACAGTGAGCCAAGCCATCTCGTCTCGGGATGCCATTAAAGCTCATGTGCGTGTAAAGGCAGGTGTCCCAATACTTTTGGCACTATAGTGTATCTTGCAAATGGCTTGAGATCTCTTATTTTATTGTCTGAGTACTTACCATATGATTTTCCCTGATTTATCCTTCTTCTCGAAAACCCCAACACACACACTTCCTTTGTTCACACCAGTGGCGTAGCGTGGGGGGTGCAGGGGGGGCGGCTGCACCGGGCGCAACATCTGGGGGGGCGCATCCGCAGTGTCACTCTGTCTGATTCTGACATACACAGTTCACACACTGTCTGTGGCTGCCTCCATCTTTAGGCTGGGAGATGTCCAGCGTGGCCGCCCGCTGAAAATGGCGGGTTGGGGTGGGGCGGGACTGTGCCTCACCTGTCCATTGGTGTAGGGTGGGGTGGCGTTGCAAGCCAAGCCCCGCCTATGCAGGCTTTCCTCATAGCTCAGTCAGTTTAGCAGCGAGTCAGCAGCCTGTTGCTGTCACAGAGTCAGCAGCAGTGGTGGCTGGTGCGTTGGGGGCGCAGGGGCGCCGCCCCCCCCCTATCCATGCGTCCGGCCCCCTATTTACATGTGGGGCGCCGGACGCATAGAGTTTAATGGGATTTTTTTTTTAATCACCTGATTAGAGCCAGAGGCTCTAATAGGCTTCAGAAAAGGAGGGACCGGGGCGCACTGTGTGACAATAGCAAATGAAAATGCACTACTGTCACATGGATCCTCCTCTTGGCCTGGTCTCGGGCCCGCTTCCTGATTGGCCGAATAGCGAACGCATGCCATTGGCCAAGGAGGAGGCCGGATAACTCGAGGAGACGCGGGGAACTAAGGAGAAGCCGCCGCTGCAGGTAAGTCTCTCTGCATTGAAGGGGAATGCTGGTCATTCTGCATTGAAAGGGGGCATGCTGGTCTGTCTGCATTGAAAGGGGGCACGCTGGTCACTCTGCATTGAAGGGGGAATGCTGGTCTCTCTGCATTGAAGGGGGCACACTGGTCATTCTGCATTGAAAGAGGGTACGCTGGTCATTTTGCATTAAAAGGCGGCACGCTGGTCTCTCTGCATTGAAAGGGGGCACGCTGGTCTCTCTGCATTGAAAGGAGGCAAGCTGGTCTCTCTGCATTGAAAGGGGAAACGCTGGTCTCTCTGCATTGAAAAGGGGCACGCTGGTCATTCTGCATTGAAAGGGGGCACGCTGGTCATTCTGCATTGAAAGGGGGCACGCTGGTCTCTCTGCATTGAAAGGGGGCACGCTGGTCATTCTTACATAGTTACATAGTAGGTGAGGCTGAATAAAGACAATAGTCCACCCAGTTCAACCTGTGTAGGTGTGTGTGGCTGTAATCATCTCACATAGCCCTGAATGTTCTGATCCTTGAGATGTACGTCTAAGAGTCTTTTGAAAGCCACCATACTACCCGCAGAAACCACCTCTTGTGGTAGAGAATTCCACAACCTTGTAGCCCTAACAGTAAAGAACCCCCCATGTTGCCTGAGGTTAAAACGCTTCTCCTCTAATCGCATTGTATGCCCTCGAGTTCTCATGCAATCCCTTCGACTGAACAGCTTATTTTCTAAGCTGAGATCCCCATTGAGATATTTAAAAATTGCTATCATGTCCCCCCTCAGGCGTCTCTTCTCCAGGGAGAACAAATCAAGCTATTGCAGACGCTCTTCATAATTAAGGTCCTCCAATCCCCTAATTAGTTTAGTTGCCCTTCTCTGGACTCTCTCCAGCTCCAACACATCCCTCCTGAGGACTGGCGACCAGAACTGGACAGAATACTATGGTCAGACCAGAGTTTTATAAAGTGGAAGGATTATAGACTTATCTCTGGAATACATACCTTTCTTTATGCATGCTAATATTCTGCCGGCTTTGGCAGCTGCCGCTTGACATTGCATGCTATTGCCTAATCTATCATCAACCAAGACTCCCAGATCTTTCTCCAAGACTCCCAGATCTTTCTCCATTTTTGAAATTCTGCATTGAAAGGGGGCACGCTGGTCTCTCTGCATTGAAAGGGGGCACGCTGGTCATTCTGCATTGAAAGGGGGCACGCTGATCTCTCTGCATTGAAAGGGGGCATGCTGATCTCTCTGCATTGAAAGGGGGCACGCTGATCTCTCTGCATTGAAAGGGGGCACGCTGGTCATTCTGCATTGAAAGGGGGCACGCTGGTCTCTCTGCATTGAAAGGGGGCTAAAATCCCGCGGGTTAGGGGGCGGAAATTACTTGCCTTCCCCAGGGTGCTGCCAACCCAGGCTACACCACTGGTTTACACACAACCCCTGCTTCTCTCCTCCCTCTCCATCCTCCTCTCCTTCTCTCCTTTTTTCTTAATTGCCCTAAATTTATATTGAACCAGCAGAACAAATGCACTAAAAATGTACTTAATGAATGAGTCACACCATTGTACACTGTATGTGCCATTACATTTTTATGAAACAGATCTAATGATGGAATGGGATATGTTATAAGCTTCTATGACATGTTTCAAAGATTTCATTCTATACTGAATGCTGCAAATCTTGAAGGATTTTTTGTACAACAATATTAATAAACTTTTACGTGTTAAAAATGTGACCTTTCTTTTCTTCTGTATGGTTAAATATTCTCAGTGTCTGTCTGTATTCTTTAAGTATAAGCACTGCTCAATGCCACTTCTCTTCTACTTATCCAACATCTAAAAGCTAATTTTTTACTATATGCATTGCATGTATGTATTTTTTTTTTTTTTTTTTTTACTGTGCATATTATTTCATAGTTGCCAACATTGGGAAAAAAAATATAGTGACACTTTTTCTTTGTGTCTGGGCAGAAAGCCAGTGTAGGCAGAGCAGTATCCTAATTAGGGGTGGAGTAAGATAATTTGGGTGTAGCCAGAGGAAAGAAGATTCTGGAGCGCAAAATGAAAAATAGGCGTGGGTAAAATTGTGCTAACTATTGGGTGTAGCTCTAAGGGAATGTGGTTAAATACAGTCTGATCATGCTTGCATAGTGGAGAATGTGGTAATGTTACATAGGAAATGTTGGTAGGGCAGTGTACAGTGTTCTGTAGCAGGGCTCAAAATTTTAAATCCTGGGCTACTAGCCAGGCCTTAAGAGTTACTTGCCACTAGTTGCCCTTACCCTGGCCTGACCCTAATTTAGCCCCTAAACACACCCTCATAAGTTATCATATTTTATTTAGATTATACATAGTACAGGAGACAGCCAGAGAGACTCCAGACATGGTACAGGAGACAGCCAGAGAGACTGCAGACATGGTACATGAGACAGTCAGAGAGACAGCAGACATGGCAGAGGAGAGGGTCAGAGACTGGAGAGATGACACAGGAGACAGACTGGAGAGATGGCACAGGAGACAGAGACTGGAGAGAGGGCACAGGAGACAGACTGGAGAGATGGCACAGGAGACAGAGACTGGAGAGATGGCACAAGAGACAGACTGGAGAGATGGCACAGGAGACAGAGACTGGAGAGATGGCACAGGAGACTGGAGAGATGGCACAGGAGACAGACTGGAGAGATGGCACAGGAGACAGACTGGAGAGATGGCACAGGAGACAGAGACTGGAGAGATGGCACAGGAGACAGACTGGAGAGATGGCACAGGAGACAGACTGGAGAGATGGCACAGGAGACAGAGACTGGAGAGAGGGCACAGGAGACAGACTGGAGAGATGGCACAGGAGACAGAGACTGGAGAGAGGGCACAGGAGACAGACTGGAGAGATGGCACAGGAGACAGAGACTGGAGAGATGGCACAGGAGACAGAGACTGGAGAGATGGCACAGGAGACAGACTGGAAAGATGGCACAGGAGACAGACTGGAGAGATGGCACAGGAGACAGACTGGATAGATGGCACAGGAGAAAGACTGAAGAGATGGCACAGGAGACAGACTGGAGAGATGGACCAGGAGACAGACTGGAGAGATGGCACAGGAGACAGAGACTGGAGAGATGGCACAGGAGACAGACTGGAGAGATGGCACAGGAGACAGAGACTGGAGAGATGGCACAAGAGACAGACTGGAGAGATGGCACAGGAGACAGAGACTGGAGAGATGGCACAGGAGACTGGAGAGATGGCACAGGAGACAGACTGGAGAGATGGCACAGGAGACAGACTGGAAAGATGACACAGGAGACAGACTGGAGAGATGGCACAGGAGACAGAGACTGGAGAGATGGCACAGGAGACTGGAGAGATGGCACAGGAGACAGACTGGAAAGATGACACAGGAGACAGACTGGAGAGATGGCACAGGAGACAGAGACTGGAGAGATGGCACAGGAGACAGACTGGAGAGATGGCACAGGAGACAGAGACTGGAGAGAGGGCACAGGAGACAGACTGGAGAGATGGCACAGGAGACAGAGACTGGAGAGATGGCACAAGAGACAGACTGGAGAGATGGCACAGGAGACAGAGACTGGAGAGATGGCACAGGAGACTGGAGAGATGGCACAGGAGACAGACTGGAGAGATGGCACAGGAGACAGACTGGAAAGATGACACAGGAGACAGACTGGAGAGATGGCACAGGAGACAGAGACTGGAGAGAGGGCACAGGAGACAGACTGGAGAGATGGCACAGGAGACAGAGGCTGGAGAGATGGCACAGGAGACAGAGACTGGAGAGATGGCACAGGAGACAGACTGGAAAGATGGCACAGGAGACAGACTGGAGAGATGGCACAGGAGACAGACTGGATAGATGGCACAGGAGAAAGACTGGAGAGATGGCACAGGAGACAGACTGGAGAGATGGACCAGGAGACAGACTGGAGAGATGGCACAGGAGACAGAGACTGGAGAGATGGCACAGGAGACAGACTGGAGAGATGGCACAGGAGACAGAGACTGGAGAGATGGCACAGGAGACAGACTGGAGAGATGGCACAGGAGACAGACTGGAGAGATGGCACAGGAGACAGTCAGAGACTGCAGAGATGGTGCTGGTACTGTGGAGATGGATGCTCCCCCCCCCCCTGTTCCCTCCCCCTCCTCTGTGTGCAGGCATGGCCAGACCCAGACTCCTCTGTTTACTTCCCCCCCTCCCCGAGCCTTACTCCCTTGTCCCTGCACAAACTTCTACCCAGTAGGCTGTTACCTTGAAGTCTCTCTTGCTGCCGACTCTTCTTCCTCCTCCTCGCTGCCCTGGGACAAGCATCTTTTCTGCCACCTCAAGTCCGGAATGTCAGTGAGAAGAGAATCCATGGGGCTGTGCTGGAAACTACATTTCCCAGCGTGCAGCATGGCTCACAGCCCTCCATAGAGATGACTAGGGAGGCGGCTCCTGCGGCTTGTCTAAAGCCGAGCAGACCCGCCCCCCACCCTAGCCGAGCCGAGCGGATCCGCAACCACCTGTGCCAAGCTGGAACACTCGCCTTCAAATAAATTCCACTCGCCAAATGCGAGCAGGCGAGTACAAATTTTGAGGGCTGTTCTGTAGTATGTAGAGCAGTGTACAGAGGTCAGTAGTATGTAGGGCAGAGTACAATAGAGGACTTTGTACAAAAGAGGGTCAGAGACTGTTGGCCTTGTACAAGAGAGGGTCAGAAACTGCTGGCATTTCACAAGAGAGGGTCAGAGTCTGAAGGCTTATAGAACAAAAGAGGGTCAGAGACTGAAGGCTTAGTACAAGAGAGGGTCAGAGACTGATGGTGTAGTAAAAGAGAGGGTCCAGGACAGCAGGTGTAGTACAGGAGAGGGTCTACAACACCATACCTTAATTTGTAGAAAGCTGTAGCTTACAGGACTGATTCAGCAACAAAAGAGTTCTCCTCTGCGTGTCTCCCATTGAAATCCTGTGCTTCATTTGAGCCTTGTTAAAACCTGAGGGTAAGCAAGGGACAAGCATCAGACATTAGCCATCCCCATGAGATACCGCTGCTCCTGCAAGCCCCCCCCAAAAAAAAAATACCAAAATTCCCCCCATTAGCCAGTTGTCCCCATACAGGTCACCAGCTGTCGCTTCCTGCCACCCCCCAAATGAAAAAAAAAAATAATAATAAAACATAACACACAACAGGTCCCTAAAAAAATTAAAATCTAGCAGGCCCCCCATAAGTCATTTGTACCCATTCTGGCAACCCACAGCCGCTTCCTATCACCACCATAAAAATAAACCACAACCGCCCTCATCAGCAATCTGTCCCCACAAAGGCTGCCTGCCACCTGCCACTTACTCTTGCCCATACCAAAAATAAATAATAAAAAAAACACAAAATATAACAAACAAACAAAGACCCCACCATCAGCCATTTTTCCCCTCAAAGCCCCCCTAAAAAACAGCACAAAAAAAAAAAAACACAGGTCCACCATCAGCCAAAAAATTATTTCCCATAAAGGCCACCCACCACTGCTTCCTAGCATAACCACCCACCCCCCACTATTTTTTTTTTTTAAAAAGCCCCACAAAAAAAAAAAAAAAACAGGCCACCCCATCAGCTATTTGTCACAATAAAGGCCACCCACCACTGTTTCCTCTCACCCCCCAAATCACATCCCAGAAGAAACAAAAAGCCCCCCCCCCCCCCATCAGCCATGCCTATTATGTGGAGCCCCCCCCCCAGCCCCCCTAAAAAAAAAAAGGGTGAAAAATAGAGTAGGAATTTGGTCAATACCTTGGGTCCTCCTGAGTCCTGGTTGGGCCTCCAATTTTTGTCACATAGAGGCCTCCGGCTCCTTTCTGTGCTTGAGCACAGCAGTCGGTTGCACGGATCCACGGTCCAGCTCTCTGGCTACCTGGGCATAGCAGGCTGTCCTCGGTCTACACTCCCTTTTTCCCTCTGAAGCAGAAGGAACAGCAGCAACAGCTCCCTCTGCCTCTCCACGTGCACCAATATCTTATCTGCTTTGGGTGGGCCCTGCTTCTGGTATTGACAAAGCGCGGAAGGCAACAGGAGCATGTGACTTTACTGCCCAATGCAAGCCAAGGAGGAACTAGGGGAGGATTCTGGCTGCTTTAACCCTGTGTGGCGGTGCTCTCTATGAACTGTATCACTGCCGAAATTCCCGATGCCCGGGACACAGGCAGAATTTTAGGATTTTTCCCTGGGCAACGCAAGACCAGGACATGGGTCCAATTTGCGGGATTGTCCAGGCCAAATCAGGACTGTTGTCAACTATGGAATATATAAAAAATAATTAATTTAGTCACACCCCATTTTTGCCATAGCTTGAATCACTTCTCTATAAATCTACATTTCCTAGGTTGCTATCTCTGAACAGTCCATGTATAAATCTGGGTGCCAATGTATAGTCCATTTTAAAACAGCAAGCAACATTTTTTTTCTTACATTGCTTTCAATTGGAACATGTTATGGTATGTTTAAATAAAACCGTATCTGGATAACTGCCTTAACCATATATTAACATACAGGGAAAGTATCTTAAAAGCAAACCTGTACTCAGATGTTAAAGGCCCACTATAGTGAAAAATATTGTACTTTGTTAACTGTTTGGAGTAATACCTGTAATGATAGTATTCAGTGTGTGAGTTACTTTTTTATTCCACTGACCTTTGTTTATGTTCATGTTTATCTCAACTTTTACATTAAGACCAAGTTGTCCAGCAATAAGAGAATTCTAGAAATATAGTATAGAATTATGTTCTCTTTTTATTGCTTCCTTTGTGTGAAATAGCTGGTGTTCCTGAAAGTCCCCCCTGCATTCTTATTACAAACTGACCGCACTAGGCATTAGAGGACATCCATCCAGCATGGTCAGTTTTCTGGCTGTACTGGGAGAACAACCTGCCTGTCCTACAATGATCAGACTTGTGCTGATATCCCCCCATTTTTTTTTTTTACTGGGCGGGCGGTCCTATTTCTCATAAAAGTGGTCCCAGTGGAGGATTCACTGTGGGATCACTTTTATGGGCGGCAGGAGAGGTGCCCCCCCCCCTTCCGCCATTTCCCGGTCGTTTTCCCCGAAAACCGGTCTGATGGAGTCCTAGTTAGAAATTCGAGTGAGGGCAAGTTGGCCCCCACTCGACTCTATGGCCTTGAAGGACCAGAACAACATCATTCATGGCTTCCTCCCAACGGCCTTCAAGGGCCCATTTTTTTTTTCAACATGAAAAAAATGATTTTACTTTCCTTGTAATAGTAAAAAAAATGATATTTTTTTTTTTTTAAAAGGGACAGTGTAAAAATAAAAAACAAAAGGTAAAATAAATAAGAAAAAAAAAATTGAAAGCGCCCTGTCCCTCCGAGTTCGCGTGCGAAGCGAAAACATATGCAAGTCGCGCACACATATATATTATTTATTCACTGCCCCTGAGCAGTGCATTGTGGGGCGGCTCGTGACGTCAGATCCCTATAAAAGAGCTGACAAACTCAAAACAGCTCATAGCGCGGGTAGCGTCCGGAGAAGCAGAAGCTTCCCGAAGCTTTTTTTTCTATTTTTCGGGCAGGCGGGCGAGTGATCATTGGGGGGACACAATTTTTTTATTTTTATATTTTAATAAAGGACTTTTCTAAAACTGGCTTTTGTCTTTATATTTTTTGTACAATTTTTTTATTGAATGGGTAGGGGTACGATGTACCCAATATCCATTCACATAGGGAGGGGGGCCGGAATCTGGGGGCCCTCTTGTTAAAGGGGATTCCAGATTCCAATAAGCCTCCCCCCCTCCAACCCCCATAACCACAACCCACGTTTGTCGGGAAGAGATTCCTGTCCCCATCAACATGATGGCAAGGTGCTTTGGGGTGGGGGCAGAGCCCCCACGCCCCAAAGCACCCAACCCCCCATGTTGAGGGCACGTGGCCTAGTATGGTTCAGGAGGGGGGGTGCACGCTCGCTCCCACCCCCATCCTGGCCAGCTAGGCTGTGTGCTCGGATAAGGGTCTGGTATGGAATTTAGGGGGAACCCCATGCCGTTTTTTCTTTTTCATTTTAGCATGGGTTTCCCCTTAAAATCCATACCAGACCTGAGGGGCCTAGTATGGATTTTGGGGGGGGGACCCCTTGCGGTTTTTCTTTTTCATCTGTATTGCCGGAAGCCGTCAATACATTACAGCCACAAGCAAGTTTGAATTACATTTTTTCCTTTAGAAATGTCAATATTGCTGCAGCAGGTAACAAACATTGCACAAATGCACTACTTTACAGGCACATTATGGGCCCCTCAGGCATGATATTTAAAGGAAATTTTAAATTTTTATTGTTTCACTTTAGGCATTATTAAAATGACTGCTCCTGTAAAAGCGATCCTTTTAAAAAATTATTTTTGCATTGATTCATGTCCCCTAGTGCAGTACCCAAGTCCCCATACACTTTTTTGGGCCAATAACTTGCATTTAAGCCTTTAAAATTAGGACTTTTGATTTTTCATGTTCGTGTCCCATTGACTTTAATGGAGTTTTCAGGTTCACTAGAACATTTTCCCTGTTCGAGATGTTCTGGTGCGAACGGAACAGGGGGATGTTCAGCTCATCACTAGAAGCAGGTGCTTAAGTTGCCTGTCATAGATGTCTCTGTAAAGAAGGGTCACTTGAGCCCTGGTATCCAGGCGGGATTTGGTGTAGATCCCCATCACTTGGATGGAAACCACTGGAGAATGTCCCACTAGTTTGTCAGGGAACTTGTAGGAAGTGGTAGCCTTGGCCTGTTCAGGAGTCTGTATCCACGCTCCTCTCTGCAGGAATTCTGATCTGGCTTGAGTCTCCATTGAGCTCTCAGAGTCTGGTTTGCATTGACTTTCTCATGCCAGGCAGCATGTGTCAAAGGTAACTGGTCACTGGGTCGCTCGCATTGTTGCTTTTGAAGCTAGTTACTGTAGATGGGCACCCAGTTGGCTGCTTCACCAGGGCCCTTAAGAAGTTTCCCGCTGGCTTTTGGCGCTGAATGCCAGGCTTCACTGCGCTTTGACACACCCGTCGATAATGTCCCTCTCCTCTGCAGTTAAAGCAAATTCTTGGATTTTCTGCCTGAGCAACTGTAGCACCTAAAGAGCTTCTTGGACTCCAAAAATGTAATCACTAGGTAAAACAGTGGGCTTGGCAGTCAGCAGGGCCATCTTCTCTATCAGCTGTGACATCTGAGTCTCAAGAAGCTTGGCCTCTGGGTTGTCATCAGCTGCACTGGCCACTTTGACCCTGACAACAGGTTCTGACCTCTGGCTCTTCTTTTTGTTCTCAAGCATGGCCTCCTGTTCCTGTGCAATCTGGATTAAATCTGGATACTTCAAGATGCCACCATCTTGCTGGGTTCTTAGCAGGATAGTGATGGGATCTAAAGGCTGGGCAAAGACTTGCTGTGCCTGGACCTCATCCACTTTCTGGGGATCCAAACCCTTCTTCAGTAGCTACTCTGCAACCTGAACACCTCACGATCATAGAAACGCCTGGAGATCCAGTTGGGGTCCCTCTCTGGTGGAATGTCCATGACTGACCAACTGGGACACTTTTTAGAGGATTAACACACCAACACCTGGAGCTGTGGCACGATAGTCCCCTCTGGTCATGTCTGTCTTCCCTTGCCTCATGCTCCCATTCCCTGCTCCCAGGAAGCTTCCTTGTCCTCATTCTCCTCTCCCCCCAGAGAGCATGCTGGGGTCTGTAGTCTTGCCCCATGGATTTAGAATAGGGCCACTGGTGCTGGGGACTACATGTCCCAGGATCCTTTGCAACTCCTCTCCATGGCTGGTGATTAGTTTTGTCGCCCTGCCAATGAAAAGACAGGGGAGGGAGCAGAGCGGGCGGCCAGATCCATACAAGCGGTGCTCAGCACTCCGTGGCGTGGAGCAGAGGGAGGGGGGAGAAATCCCCCCCAGTTACTGACAGGTTCCTGTCTCCTCGAGCCTGCCAGTGTGAATGTTGGCAATGGCTGGCAGGAGGTGTCAGGCTGTGGGTGACAAAGTGGCACTTGCTACACGTGTCTTCTCTCTGAAATTTCCAGCCACACCCATTCCACTGTATATATGTCCATTATGCTTCATACCCATTAAACCCTCCCCACTTTCACCAAAGTATGGTCTAGAGCAGGGGCGGGGAACCTACGGACCGGGGGCCGTATGCGGCCCTCAAAGTTATTTGGTCTGGCCCCCCGTGCAGCTGTGTCTCTCAGCTGATCTGTCAGAACGGAGCCGATGCTTCCTGTATAGTTCCGGCTCTGTTCTGACAGTCAGAGTGATATCAAACGCACTCCACCTGTGACCAATACAGGAAACATTGCCTCTTCCTCCAGCCAGCATTTCCCACCAGCAGCACACACAGCAGTACCAGCCAGAACCAGCAGTACCAGCCAGAGCCAGCAGTACCAGCCATATCCAGCATCACTCACAGCAGTACCAGGCAGAGCCAGCAGTACCAGCCAGAGCCAGCAGTACCAGCCAGAACCAGCAGTACCAGCCAGAGCCAGCAGTACCAGCCAGAGCCGGCAGGTACTCATAGCAGTACCAGCCAGAACCAGCATTACCCACAGCAGTACCAGCCAGAACCAGCAGTACCAGCCAGAGCCAGCAGTACTCACAGCAGTATCTACAGCAGAGCCAGCAGTACCCACAGCAGTACCTACAGCACAGTATGAGCCAGCAGTACCCACAGCAATACCAGCCAACAGTACCCACAGCAGTACCAGCCTGAGCCAGCAGTACCAGCCAGCAGTACTAGCCAGTAGTACCAGCCTGAGCCAGCAGTACCAGCCAGCAGTACCCACAGTACCAGCCAGCAGTACCAGCCTGGGCCAGCAGTACCCACAGCACAGTACCAGCCAGCAGTACCCACAGCACAGTACCAGCCAGCTATACTCACCAGTAGTACCCGCCAGCAGTACTTTTCAAAACTTACCACCACAACGAGTCGACTGCGCTCCAGACTGACCGACGCAAACCTTGAAAACGAGTTGCGAGTAGCTACATCAATACCAGCTAACATCACACACCTCACCAAAGAGAAGCAGTTGCAGCCAACACATTAGGGGTGAGTTAATTAAATGTTTGAACAGGCACATTTTTAAGTTGATAATTTTGTACGGCCCCGAATGATTTTATAAATACCCAAATGGCCCTTGGCAGAAAAAAGGTTCCCCACCCCTGGTTTAGAGAGTTTTATCATGAGATTTCCCCCAAAGACTGGCATACCGCATTCGTGTTTACCCATAAATATTCTGTTTCCTGCTTTGCTCAGGAAAAAAAATGACAAATTTAGGTGGTACAGGGTTTCTTTCCGCTGTATATTTCCCACTACTTCAGATAGCTGTTTTAGCCTATTATCCTTAGTATACATAATAAGATCTACAATGAGTCTCTCATCACATTGCCCACTATCGCCTTGTTATCCATACTAACAGGCTCTGTCAAGTCTTAAAAAATTAGCCTATTGAGATTTTTTATTCTGCTGCACTGCAGCCAATCTCCAAGTTTTGGAAGTCAACTTCTACACCTCCCCTTTCGCTTTGGGTGGATAACGTTAATGACACTATGCTGATGGAGAAGATACAGGCGAAAAAAAACTGACTCTTGGGACAAATTCAAAACTTTGTGAAATATAAGAATGCATTACTCTGCCTCCGACAAATTGAAAAATCTGCTTTCTCATTCATTTCTCCTGGGTCCATTTTCACTGGGACCTCCTAGTTTGATCCCTCCTCTGCTTTTAAGGGCTAGCCTTTGAAGCTTGAGAAATGCTTATCTCTCCTCTTTTGTCTTTTTATTTTTTATGCATGCTTGTACAGTATGAAGTAAATTCTTCAGAAGTCTGGTTCCATTTCCTCTTTGCCTTTCTTCTTTCCCTTCCCCTTCCCTTTTTTTTTTCTTTTGGCTCTGGTTCCACCGATTATCCTTCCCTTGGACCTCCTGTAGGCCTATGGTCCACCATTTGATGCTGCACCAGGATAAAGTAAACGTCTACCAAGGCTCATGGGGTCCCCTCTACACTCCAGGATGGTTCTAAACATTGTTGACTTTATTTGTCTGTTTTAATGGATATAAATAGTGACATACCCCTGTGTTGTAAAGTTGCTGTTCTTTATTTATTTAATATTATTATGCAAATAAATACATATTCAACATATTCAATTGTAAAAAAACAAATATATTTGTAAAAAAAAAAAAAGTGATACTGTCATACTGTCACCAGATCAAGTGCCCTGTCAGTATGGGGACATTGTACTCCAATAGCGGTGATCATGTACAATAGCTGGTTGCTCTGATATCACTGTATGTCAGTCACTGTAACCAGACCAGTGCTGCCAGTCAGTACCACAAATCACTGACACCCACTCACAGTGTCCTGATCACGCACCAGTCATATTGCTCCTGATCACGCAACACAAGTTACAATGTCCCTGATCAACACTACACCAGTCCCAGTGTTGTCCCGAATCTCTGCCAGACCAGTTACAGTGCCCCTGATCACCGCCACACTAGTTACAGTGTCCATCATCACAATTTTTGCTGAAAAAACATGATGAATAGCCACGTTTTGCATAGGCGTTAATGCGCTTTCCCACTTCTGGCGTTAACACATTCTGTTGGCCAGAATTCTAGTGCTAGTGACAGATTGCATCATATATGCCATTTTTACTTTTGCCCATAGTTCTTCTTTAACCTAAAGCAGTATTAAAGGATATGTTTACCATTTAGAACATGTTACATATCCCCCCTTTACTTAGGGTGGAACATGTAACATGTTCCATCAGATGAAGCCTCTCCCCTCTCCCTGTGACAGTGAGCAGGGGATTTTCTCCCTGCACCTACTGTCACTATTTGAAAATTGTGCAGTTGTGTGAGGCTCCGCCCACACAGCTACGTCATTCATTCACTGTAAATTAATTAAATACAACTACTGTCAGCCATTGTGGCTGACAGGTTGTAGTTCTAAATTGACTGCGAGGTTGCTGTTAAATCATAAGCCCTGCAGGAGTCTGCAGGAGTCTGGCATTGTATCCTACTGATCATGGGTGCAATGCTTTCCAGGCTCCTTAGGGAAAAAAGAATAAATGCACATTGTTTTTCCTGCAAAGATATGTGCATTTATTATTTTTTTTCCAAAAGGTGTACTTATCCTTTAAATCCCAAAGCGAACACTTATTCTATTGCAGCTTACCAATTTTCATCTGGTGATTCGGCCAGCAAGTCTGTTGTGTCTGTTGTTTTTCACGAGCTCAAACTCTCCAGCAGAATGTATCAGTATTTATTGATGAGACCAACTACTTTACACTGGCAGGGGTGATTAAAATGACCAGCTTTATTTTATTCATGCAAAATCTATATCCCAAAAGGAAAAAAAGTTTGCTGTATCTGTGATTATAAACTGTGAACTCAAGTTTTGTATCAATTTGTTAGTGTATCTAAATCTGCTAATATATTTAACCCCCAAGGCCCCAACACTGCCGTTGTCTGCTGTGCCTCCTGTACTAATTCCTCCAGAGTTATGTCTCAATAATACAGGAAATGTGTAACTATGTGTAAATGGCCAGGTCACCAGGTTAAAACAAGGAAAAAAGTCAAAAAAAAGAAAACGAATGCAGCCACCACCTCTAAAGGTTGATAAACTGCAATAGAATACATATCTGTTTGGGTTGTATGACAGAACAGTGTTGCTATGATAGATAAAAGAATAACAAAAGGTCTAAAATATCTAACTCTAATGAATGAAATGCTAATCTAGGCTCTTTCTAGTTCTGGTCGAGTGACCAAAAGCTTAGTCATCTTAGTTATCAGCCAGTCTGAGCCCTGATACCTTTATTAAACAGAAAGCATGTGCCCAGACATACGTATGGTTAAATGACCAACAGTGGACAGAGCCTGGAGCAACATTTTTTCTTTGAAAAGTGCTTCAGCTCTAGGATTACCTATCCCAGGAAAACTATTAACACACCTGTAAACCAAAATTTGAGTATAGAACTACTTTAATGTATATTTCTGGTTTTCAAATACCTCTGTCTATACACTCTTACCATTCTTCATATAAGCAACAGTAGGACTTTTTATTTTGTTGTTTAAAATTTAGCATAGGATCCCATCAGTTACAGAATAGCAGAATGTATCTATACCACCATGCATGCGCTTCAGTGTCAGGGTCTTCTCTTTTATTGCAAAAGGAGGAAAACATTGCAGTTTCTTTCCACATCTTCCCAAAAAATAAAATGTAGAACATGCCTCTTCTAGGGAATCAAGTTCCACTGAATGCCAAATTTGCTTCTACGGAATAGCAAAAACTCTGGTTTTATCATTCCTCTTCTAAGAATTTTAGCTGTATGTTATTACTACATTCTGCCAGGGCTCCTCAAATTATAATTTTCAATGGTTATCCTAAACGTTTTTTTTTTTATGCCCATGTGATTTAGCAGCTGGAATTTGAACTATAAGTCATCATTACTCTAATTTACTATATTAATTAAAAGGATCCAATGAACTTAAAAAGAACTCAAAACTACACATTAAATAGGCATTTATTAATCTACTTAGTAACCATGTTTTATGCATAATAAGTTAATGTTCTGGTACTCAGTCTTCATTAGGTACATCTCACACATCTTAATGAAACCCCTTGATCTTCATAAAAAGAAACATTATCCCTCCATCCTAAGTTTTGCAAAATGATGCACAGAAATATTTTTAGAGGAAAAGTTTTGGTGTAAAAATGAAAGCAATTTAGAAACATAAAAACATATATTGATCTTGGGAATGAGCTTATGTGTCTAGGTTCAGTTTGATCCTAAAAAATTAAACCCTACTAAAGTCTAAAGGTTTTGAATCATGATAATCAATTTTGTTAATTTTGAGGCTAATAGGCAAGTCAAAAAGGACATGGAGAGCTTGGCACCGCCATGGTGGACATACCCCGGTGCAAAAAAATAAATAAAAAATATACTGTACCATGAGGGTGGGTCCTTTAATCCAGCTTTAAGTGTAACATGTGAAATACAACAGTCTTTTAAATTATACGCTTGGGAGATGTCTGTATACTGTATGCGTTGTTATGATTCAGTACAATTTTTACTGCTCCCACCCAAATTAAATAAAAAAAAAAAAAAAAGTTTTTTTTGCACTGGTACATGTTCCCCAGGGTAGTGACTATCCCTCATGCTATATTTTGAACAACCCTTTGCCTATTACCCCAAAAAATTGATATTTTTGATTTATCAGATCTTGATAACAATGGGGTTTGTGTTCTTCATACTAACGTCTTTGAAGTTTGCAGAATCCTGCTCGAACCAAACTGAAAGCACTTTGGCTCATCTGCATTAGAAATTGTCTTGTGTCATAACTGATCTCTGACCATGACAGTCAGTTCCTGGAATGTGGGGAGGAAAAGGAGTGTTGGGGGTGCAAGCAATGAGAAGAAGGTTTAGGTTGCTGGTGGTGAGAAGGAGGAAGATAGTGGGAGGCATCAAGGGGAAAATTTCACCCTCTCCTAATACAATAACATTTTTGGGGAGATCCACTGCCATAATCCCAGAGGGAGGAGGTGGTGCAAAGAAACATCTTTGCTGCATATTCTAATATTGGCAGAGCCCCCTGAACTGAAGGCATAGCTGCAGTGGGAAACATCTATGGCCATAAGCTGTCTGCCCTTTCACAATGCAGTGGGAGGAGCAGGAAGTAGAAAATAGGGCTATCCGATGGAGATAATAGTAGTATAGTAGCTAGTAGAGTTGGGTGAACGGTTAGGCAAGAGCATGAGTTTGGGCCGAACATTGGCTGTTTTCCCATTCAACCATTTTTTTAGCCCGTCGAACAACCACAATGCACTGCGCCACCGCACAGTGCATTGGAAGCCCTGATTGGGCCAGCTACAGGTGTTGCCTCTACTTTCTCTACTACTTACAAGTGCTTTTTTTCTCATTGATAAAAAAAATAAAAAAAAATAGTGTTCCTAATTTTAAAATAAATATTTTACCTTTATTGGTACACACTATGTGAGCTTTCTTTTTTATTGAGCTCTTGTGGAGGATATCTTGGCCGTGGGCTCAATCATTTACCCATTGATCTTTCCATATGGATGCTGTAAAGCCTTTGGAGGTGGTCCCTGAGTACTGAAGGCATTCCAGTGTCAGCAATACAGTGGCAACTTTTTCTCCTCAAATGCTTGAGTGACCTAAAGAGTGTATACTCTATTGGGTCCTATCCATCTGTTAAGCCCCCTACTTACCTCATTTACTGGCGGTGGTGGTCACATATACCAGAGATCACTATATTTTATTCAAAGGAGATTCTGTACTTTGCACTTTGGGTGGACTTTCCTACAGACAACATTGTATATATTCACCTCTTTAAACTGGATGGACAATATGCATTCAATTATTATTTATTACTTATATACTTTTATGACCATTATTACGGTTTATGTCACAATGCACTTTAATATATGTTTGCACAATTTTCACTTTATTTGCACATATTGATCTGCATGCTTTAAGGCTACATTCACATCTTGGCATTGCTATTACAGGCGTTTTTATGGGCGTTTTTTCAGGCGTTTTTATGGGCATTTTTGCAGGCGTTTTACAGGCGTTTTTACAGGCGTTTTTTTGTGCAGGCATTTTTAGATTGAATAGAGACCAATGGAAAACGCCTGTAATCTGCCCAAAAAGAAGCTCATGTACTTTTTTGAGCGTTGGGCATTTTGCTCACGGCGTCAAAACGCTCAGATATGAACAGGGGCCATTGAAATGAATAGGATTTGTCTTGTTCGGCATTTTGAGAGCTGATCCTAGAGCAGAAAAGTGCCCCCAAAATGCCCCAAAATGCCTACATGTGAACGGAGCCTGAATCTTACTTCACATATTTATTGTTATTTATCTATTTTCACATTACCAGTGCTGAAATATTTTTTATCATAAGCCCTGATTGGCTATAGCAATGAAAGCTTTGCTCAATCAGGGCACATAGCACTGTCATAGCCATGATTGGACACTGTGATGATGACTCATTACCCTTAGTCCCACCCCACACTATAAAAATATTCTTCCCATTGTGGCCATTTGCAGTGTGATATAGCCGTGGGGAGAGATAGAACAGGGCTCTGTTCAGTGACACTAGCGAGCTAAAGTGCTAAAGTGTACTGTGATTCTTTTGTGAGCGGAGTGGGATAGTTAATTTTTACTTTAGTGTCAGTTTAGTGTGAATACAGTGATAGTGTAGTAGGACCATTCATTTTTACTTTAGTTTCAAATTAGCGTGAATCTAGTGATAGTACAGTGTGAGAGTAGTGCGACCGTTCATTTTACTAAAGTGTCATTTTATTTTGTCAGGGCAGGTTTCCTGCAGTATATTTCAGTGTGCTACTGCCCATTTACTACAGTATATTGCAGTGCTTTATTGCAGGTTTACTGCAGTATATTTCAGTGCGTTATTGCAGGTTTACTGCAGTATATTACAGTGCGTTAGTGCTTGTTTAACGCAGTGTATTTCAGTGCGTTATTGCAGGTTTAACAGCAGTATGTTGCAGTGCGTCATTGCACATTTAACACCATACATTTCAGTGCCTTATTGCACGTTTAACACAGTATATTTCAGTGCAGTAATTTTAGTGTGTTAGTGCACATTTACCGCAGTCAGTTGAAGTGCATCAGTGCAGTTTTACTGTAGTATATTATAGTGTGTCAGTGGAGTGTGTCTGTGTAGTGAGTTAAAGTGCACCAAACACCATAGGGATATTACATCAATTACATCACCCTGGAGATGCCATCCATTCATTTACATTTACTGGAGGGACCCAGAAGATGTCATTTGGTGCAAGTGAGTGATGGGAGTCAACGAGATTTTTTGGCTTGAAGTTTATCATGAATCATACAGATCTACATTGCTCGATGATGCAAGTTATTACAGTTATACATCATAAGATTTTTTTTATATTAAAGGACTTGTCAAAAAGTGTGGTGTCATAAAGTACTGTTTACCTTTTTTGTGACTAGGTAGGGGTACTGTACATTTCTTTATAAATGTCAGTCTTCTGTAGAATGTTGCATACGTCACACAGATGCTCCACTTCACAGGCAAGGTAAGGACATATGCCAGGCACATGTATCATTTTTAATGTTTCCTTTTAAGCTCTAACAACCACTCATCTACCAAGGTACATTTATAAATGTCAGCGAAGACAAGTGAGTGTGGCTATCAGGCAAAGTTTGTATTAAAGGCATTGAATCATTGAGGAAGCTGGAGAATCAAGATGAAAATTAGACTGTTAGGGTTTTTAAAGTGTCACCTATGGACAAAATTGGTTGCTGAAGTTTGTCACCATTTCACAGCTGCACACAATTCTAAGGCTTGACAGGTTGGATATCTTTTTACTTGATACAACAACATCTTTTTTATATTTTACCAAAACTAACTTTAGTGTATCTTTTACTGAAAATGTGCATTTGATAAACCTTTGTGCTAATATTGTGTGACATAAAACATTGCAAATACCACCATTTTGTTCCTAAGGATCCCTGCTTTCAGAATATATAACTATTCTTCAGGCCTAAAATGCGCATTTTAACAGGAGGGCAAAAAATGTAAAAATGGCTCCTGCACCAAAAGGCTTAAGGCACGGGTGCCCTCTGATATGTTTATAAATGAAGTTGCGCTATGTGGCCAATTCATAAACAGTTCAATAAACAGCCAAAAACATGTGTAAGTAAAATAAATAAATCCAAGATAAAACGGTGTATCAAATTCACAGGTGTGTTTAGAATGTACAGTATACAGTCCAAAGTATAACTGTGTATTACTTGAAAATACATAGTTCTGATATGTGAAAAGTTTATAAACAACAATATATACGTTGAATAAAATAAATATGAAGTGAGACAATACATCCAATTTACAGACGTATTCAAAATATATCCAGTCTAATGTGCACAAAGGATAGTGTCCACACGTCAGGACTATATCTGAATGTGATCCATGAGCCCACCACCTAGGTACATCCAGCAGCTTACCAGAAGTGCCATCTGGCATGGCACAGTAATATATCAATAGATCATCCTATCAGGGGGTGTCAACTGTAATCCACATCAGACTGGGACCATGGATTACTCCTCCTGTTGGTCTGTGTGACTCGACCAAGGAGAGAGAGACCTCATTTAAAATGTATTGTTTAAAATACAAAAAACTACTTACAAATTGAGTCTCTTGATAGCATTCATTAAATCCAAACTAAAACACCTCTGGTACCGACTCCAGCTGGGTGAGGATAATGTCAGCACATGCACCACCTTACCCCGATGTATGTTTCGTCAAAACAGACGTTGTCAAGGGGAGTAGCATGTAATATTATATATCAATGTATAAATACATGTAAAATAAGGAAATAAGATACACCCCCTATTTTTAAACAGAGGACATTCTTCCTCATTGATGTATTTATAAAACAGGCATAATAAATTCCTAATCTCGAAGTATTTTTTACGTGAGTTGAAATATTCAAAATTACCTTAAATATGTTTGGTATTATGTTATATATGCAAACTCTCCCTGCAGGGTAAGTAATTGAGCACTTAGGTTTGAGTCACCAAACATAAAAAAAACACACTAAAAACATAAAATTTCCATGTGTTGCGTTATGTTGCAGTGCAGGCGCTTTGGCTAATCTAATGTGATGGAGCAGGGGGCTGTGATATGAAAGGGACTGTGATGTAAAGGGGAAGGACACTGATGTAAAGGGGAGGGCACTTATTTAAAGAGGAGGAGGGGACTGTAATGTAAAGGTAAGTGGAGCCCTGATGTGAGTGAGGGTTTGAGGACATTGATGTAAAGAGGACAGTCATGATGGATAAGAGAAGGGATTGTGATGTGAAGGGGCAATGAACACACTGCTAATAAAAGCGGGTTGATGTAAAGAGGGGAGTGTGATGTAGAGGAGGGGGGGGGGGGCTGTGATGTAAAAAGGGAGGCCTGAAGATGCTTTAAATGTGATGTAAAAAGGGGGACTGTAAAATGAATTGAATGTAAAGTGGGGATGCTGGCTGTGATGTTAAAGGGAATCTGTGATGTGAAAGGGGCTAGGATGTAAATAAAGGGGGCTGTGATGTGGAGGGGGGACTGATGACACTGCTGTAAAGGGGAAGGGAGTGTGATGTAAAAAGGGATATGATGTAGGAGGGAGGGGGTTGTGATATTAAGGGGTTATGTAATGTAATGGAGGAGGAAATGGGGTGTGAAAGGGGGGACTGAGGTAACTAATGTAAAGGGGAGAAAGGGGACTGTGATGAAAAGGGGGGACTTTGGCCTCTGATGTTAAGGGAAGAACTGTGTTGTTGCAAAGGTGGAAGGGGACTGTGATGTGAGAGTCATAACAAACAACAAACAAAAAAACCCAAAAACATAAAATTGTGGCCTTTGCTGGAAAAAATGTTTACTGACCGGACCTCTGTGAATCTAAACTTTTAATACTTATGTTAAAAAAAAAAATAAGCTATATATATCCAAACTAAAATATAAGAGAACAACCATGATTATATGTGTTCTGTTGCCTTTAAAAAGATGTTGGGCCACATTAAAGCTTTACATAAATATTTCCTTTATTCAAATTCCCAGCTATCTAGGCTGTTAATATAACCCGTGAAGGTCCAGAAGTAGTTCTCCCTGGCTATTTGTTCCTAATGGTCTGAAGGCATATAATTTACAATTTTTAGTGCAGCTGAGTGAAGAAGAAAAACATTGAAGTTAGTGAAGCAGGATTGATATTTAATACTATATAAATACTCTTACATGACTTGACTAGTTAGCTTTTAAAGTAAGAAAGGTAGTTACTGTATAGTAGAAAAATATATTAAACTTGTTTTGATACAAGAGCACTATGAATTAAATATTGCTAAAAACATTTTGCATTTTATGAGAACACTTTGATACTAAAGTTTTTCACTAAATTGACTGCACTCCATATTACAAACCCTGCAAGCAAAAAAAAAAAAAAAAGAAAAAAGAAAATTATTTCTGTCTGCTCTTTCTGCCTGGGAAAAAGATAATACAGTGCTTTCTGTCTATGCATGAGGGTGTCAGGTTCTACCAAAGTGTCCACCTCCCTAGTGCCCGCTATGCTAGGGGAATTCTGAGGAGGTTAATAGACTGCTGAAAGAAAGCAGTTACTGATAATAAAAAATGAAAATGCAGGCTCTTGATATCTGCCAGGTAGCATGAACACGGTTTCATATTAATCAAAAATAACAGTTTTTGCAGCTATGGGCTATTTTGATAAATGTAGTCTTTTATGTTTAACAATATGTTTGACCCTTGTGCTTCACTCCCTGTTATTTTTTGTGTTGGTGACTTTGATAATTTGTTTTTAGAATCTTGGGAGTAGTTTACAGCAGAATGATAACAGCAAAACATGATTCTGGGTTAGCTTTAATAAGGTCATAAGTTTGCTTACTGGCTATTGATCTTGGGATGCGATGCACATGGGTGTTCATATGAAGTGCATACATATACCCAACTCAGAAGATATTCAGAAAAGCTAGGCAACATTCCCCCACTCCCCCTCCCCCCCTCCAGCCCTGACTGCATTTGTTTATTACCAAGTAGAACCAGCTCCTTGGTTAAAAGAATCAGCAAAGAAAGAAAATATATATATATATTTTTGTGGGAGTGAGGGCATGTGAATATTGGCTCTTTATACTAGCTCCTGCTGCAAGTATATTTTCGAATAGAGCTTTTTACAAAAACAAAATACAAATGTAACTACATTTCTACTGGAGCATTTCCCATTGTTAAAAGCATCATTTGTTACTAGAAACTATTTTAAAATTCGAAAAAAAGTCTATATTTTATGAAAATGGAAGCACTGGAGTATAAAATGGTGGAAGTTGCAATTTTTTGTATGCTGAGCAATGTTGGTGCAGCTATTTGTCAAACGCATATTTTCAGGAAACTAAAAGAAAAAACACAATATTATGCCCGATTTCTTTGTAAAATGTATAGCGCCCTCCTAGTTAGGCTGCTAGGTAAATTTTGTTTTTGGCTTTACTGTAGTGAGTGGAGTAGTGATTGATTGCTTTTGTCTGTTCAGGATTTCCTAAGGCAGCTGTTTGATTTCTCCCACCTGACGTTGAAAGAGGCTTCCTGAATATTGGGCAGGGAGATGAGGATGATCAGTATGAATATTTTTCATGCCCCGGTCAATCCCTGCAAGGAGGCATCCAGAGGGTGGATGGGAAAGTAATACATGTTTGGGAAGCTCTGGGTGAGTGTCTTACCTCTTCTGTGAGAGGTCCAGGCTCCTGGGGGGCTACTGCCCCTAGGAGAGAGTTTCTGAAACAGGAGATTGAAGTCTGTGTCTTAGTCGGAGCTAGGCTGGGGACCTGGGGAATACTGCTAAAGGAGTATTCACTAGAGGGCACTGTTCAGAAGGCCTGGGTCTGTAGAAGGAGCTTATTATCTCATACCTGAGCTCCTCCAGTCCCTTCTTTTGATTTGCTCAAGTTCCAACACATTCTTCCTGAGGACTGGTGACAAGAACTGGATGGCATACTCAATATGCCGCCAGAACAGAGTCTTGTAAAGTTGCACACATATAGTTTAAATCCCCTTTTTTATGTATGCTAATACTAGTCTTGCTTTTCTTGCTGCAGCTTGGCATTGCATGTCTTTACTGAGCCTGTGATCTACTAGGACCACCAGATCTCTTTCCATACCTAAATCCCCCAAAGGTACTCCTCCCCCTAGTGAGTAACATGTGTTCTTATTTTTAGCCCCCAAATGCATTACTCTACATTAAACTTCATTCACCATGTAGTTGCCCACCCATTTACTTTATAGAGGTCTCCTTGTAAGGTTTCTATATTCCTTTGTGAAGTGAGTGTATCCCAATTACCAGACTGTGCCAGTTCTTTTCTGATAGTTACCTCCTTTAAATACCTGAGAGTCTAGATCACCCCTGATCCCATCCAATACCTAGTCCTTAATTTACTTCCCATTCTTAAAAAAATTCAAGACAAATGTACAGCCTGGTGTAACCTTCCTCTCTCGGTTATTGGCAGAGTTAATCTCATAAAAATAGTATTGACCCCACAACTATTATATATATATATATATATATATATATATATATATATATATATACACACTTCAAAATTCCCCACAGTGGATCCCTCGTAGATGGTTTACACGTATTGACATCCTATTTAGAAGCCTCATATGGAAAAGAAAAGCAGCTAGAATTTGATTATCCACACTGCAATATGGCAAAGACCAAGGTGGTTTAGCGGTACCCAACACTAGAATCTACTTTCTGGCCTCCCAGTTCCAGCATCTGGGGGGATGGGGACATCTGGATCACTCAGATCCAATCCGCAATGTGTTACTATCTGGGGCATCTGTTTTGGATCGGGACCAGAACAGTCCGAGATTATATCTGCCCCTTCCTAATTTTAGATTAATGTGTGCGCACAGAGAATAAATCATACTCTGACAGTCATCAAAATAGTTTGTTCTAATTTATTAGTTCCTCTTTTGTCTTTATAAAGACCCAAGAAAATAATTTTCAGGAAATAGTCATATATAATACGTAAAGGGTGGGGATTGGATGATTGGAGTATCTATGTGTCTATGTTTTCCTTCCAGGACATGATGAGGTCTTATTTTGGGTGTAGTGTCCCTGTTCAGGTGCCATCTTGCTTCCACAAAGGGAGGGGTGATCTAGCTGCATTTTGAGAAAGGTAGTAAACCTCAGCAGTAACATATATATATATATATATATATATATATATATATATATATATATATATATATATATATATATATATATATTGTGAGGGATTAGCTCAGTGGTAGGCGTAGATGACCCCTTGGGGGGTGCGTTTTCCCAGAGAGAGAGCCGACAAGTGCTTGCAAACAACAGTTTGGTTTATTAATGGTGTTTTCTTCACCAGACTGCATGCAGCAAAAACATCCAAAATAAAATAAAACAGAAAATAAATCCTTGCCTCTGTGGGCGGCTACCTTCTCACTCTGGGACCTACCTAAGAGTCTGTCTCCAACCTACTGTTGGGCAGACTTTCTTGTCCTACAGCGGACACTCAATAGTCCATTTATAATCTCTTCACACAAGCATAGTCTTTCCATAGTCATCCCAGCCATGGAAGTGTATCTTCTGCAACTTCTATAATACTTCAATAAGCATGCCAGCCCGACCACAGAAGCAATTGCGATACATGCACCCAGCCCTCTGGGTATCTGATGTCTTTTACCTTTGAGACGTCTTCACACTTGGTTACCCTCCTTAGCACACATCACTTCAGGGGGTCTTCTCCCATGCCCACACAGCTTGTCGGGAGGCACTCATCTGACTGTCCTCCTTCTCCCAGCCCACATGGCTTCAGGAGATAGCTTCCGGAGGCAGCAATCAATAGGACTTCCTTTGGACAAATTATAGAGGCCTTCATTTCCTCATTCCGAACAGCTGAAGGCCTTTCAACTTCTTTACACCTTCCTGCTGCCTTTGGCAGCCGACACCCTATAATAATTAGTGAACTTTCCAAACCAGGCGGGAATGTGTCTCCTCTCTGTGACTACATCCCCAGATTTACCTGACTTCCTGTCACATACCCCCCCCCTCTTGTTTCAACCCTAGGGTTGGGACACAGATTTCCAGACACGCATGTGTCAGGCACTTCTCTTGACTCTCACTGATAAGCCTTCTATTATCCTCACGCTGACGGATTAAACTGTTTCTGTCATCTTCATTGACAGATTTCTCATAAATGTCACACAGTTTGTCTCTCATCTCATATACACATTCTTCCACTGCATTTTTGGCATCATTTCGCTTCTTCTCAAGTTTCTCTTGCATACAAGTTTGTCCTATCCGCGATGGAGGACTGTGATCCATAGGCAACTCAATTGGGCTTGTTGAACCTCTGCTTCACTAATCTTTGTTCCAAGTAGGGACTCTTGACGTCCCTCTGTGACTTGAGTTGCCTCTCCATACAGCTGTCCACAATCATTGACTCTTTGTTTCTTGAGCTTAGCTTGCTCTAAGATACTGTGCAGAGGGCCTTCCATTTGCCACAATAGGCTGTCACACATTTCTTCAAAGTGACCCCTGTTCATTTTTCCAGCGACATCATTAACTTTCCTTCCACCAACATATGGGTCAAAGGCAACAACACAGTTGAACCCAGAGATCTGGGTGGTATCCATTATAGACCTCCTCTCTGCATCAGTGAAGAAGCATGGAACTGCAACACATTCTTTTACAGGTTTCTTCAATGCACTTTCTGCTGAACTATTTGACCGCTCAAGGTCACCTAGTTCCTTTTCTCTATCTGAATTCCACATGGAATGCATCTCAAGATCACGATCAAACTTCTGCCACCTGTCTTTCACCAGTTCCATTTTGGAAATATTCCCTGAAAGGCACTTGAAATTCATTTGCTTCACGTTTTCATCAACAGCCTTAGTTTTCTCCACTAGGTGGCGTTTGCTTTTTTTTTCCAGATTTATATCACTTGCTTTAGTTTTCGCCGCTTTAGTTTTTTCCACTAGGTTTTCAGCCTGAACTGAGAAATCATCACATTTCTTACACAGCTCCTTTGTTTGCTGAAGTTCTAATGATACATTTTCCAATGCTTGAAGTTTTTGAAGGAACGGTTTACTCAAAGGGGTGATTCAAGCCACATGTCATCACATTTCTGAGGCTCACTCAGGACAGACCCCAAAACACTGATCCTTTTAAAAACTGCATCAGGCACACTATCCCCTCTTTGGGACAGATCCTCTGTTGCCTGTAATTCCTCTTCCAGTTCCTGCAACGGAATCTTCATCTCTTCTATTTGCTGTTCTAAGGCTCGCCTAGACCTTTCTAGCTCCCGAACGCTTTTCACAACATCATCCTTGGAGCTGACCAAATCTTCCATTTCTGTACACAGCTGTTGGTTAACTCTTTCTAGTTCAACCTTACACTCTAGAGCTTCCTCCAAGGAGCGAGCCAAGAACAGGGCTTTGCTCTCGTTATCACGCGCCTCCGTTTTTGCACGGCCGCGTTCTACTGCATATTTTGCAGACGAAGTCTTCTCCTCACCAAGCATCTGATCAAACTTCTTTTGCTTCTTCTCCAGGTTGGACACAATCTGATTCTGGTGATCCAGATTCACGCTCAGTTCATCCAATTCCTGCTGAAGTCTTATCTTGGTCTTCTCAAGCTTGTCATAAGCAGCTGTTTTTTTCTCATAGCGTTGATTAGCAACTTCAAGGTCTTTCTGCAGTTTCTTTTTCACAACTTCAACACTCTCTAATGAACAAATGCTTTCTTGCATGCGTTTTTTCATAACCGCTATCTGAGCTTGCAATGTTGCGACTTGCTCTGATAGGTTTTTCTTTGCTTCCTCCTCCTCTTTAAATTGTTCCATTTTTCTCATCTTCCATTTGTTCGAGCTTTGTGCTAAAACTCAGCCTTTGACACCTCTCTTCCTGTAAGAGTTCCTGCGTGTCTTGCAGCTGCGATTCCAAGATAGAAAAATCCTTGGCAATTTTTCTAGATTTTCTGTCTGCTTTAGAAAGCTGATTTGTAACATTGTCCAGCTCAACCTGCAGTCGGTTTGTCTTCTCTGACAGCTTAGCACACAATCGGTCACTTTCTGACACCTTGACTTGCGATTCCTGCAGCTGTACCTCTACTTTTTTTCTCTTGTGTTCAGAATCTCCTTTTCCCTGCATAAGAGCTTTCACCTCACTGGCTAGCATCTGGGAATAACAATGTAATTCTGCCACACAGGCTTCTTTCTCCTTTAACTGCTGCTGGACACGTTGGGCTTCCCCTTTCCAACTTTCACAGTCCGCACGTAATTCATCTACCACATTGCTCAAAGTAGTGAGCTCATACACAGTACTCAGTAATTTAGCCTCTCTTTCACTTTTCTCGTTGTCGCTGAGAGACAATGTCGTTTTCAGAGCGACATTCTGTTCCTGCGCCCCCTGCAGGTCTATTTTTGTAGCTTCCAAACACTGAAGACTTTTTTCCAGCTGATTACGCAACTCCAACCTTTCACACATACTTTGCTTCTGCAAAGTCTGAATTTCAATTTCCTTTTCCATGAGGATGGTATCTTTCTCCATTATAGGCTTTCTAGGGTTTTTCAACTCGGAAAAAAGAAGAGCAGTGTTTTTTTCCCACTGTAACTGTACCCCCAGGGGTTGTTCCTTTTCTTCCATTTTCCGTTGTATGGCAGCCAGCTCAGCCCTGCACACATGCTCGGTTTCCTCCATACCGATGGCCTCCATTTGCTGCTGGCGTCTCTGTTTCCAGCCTGCTATGCTCTCTTGATGAGCCTTTTGTTGAGCTGCAAAGCTCCGCTAAAAATTGGCATTTGCCTGCTGTTGAGCTGCATTTGCCTGCTGTTGAGCTGCATTTGATATAATCAGTTGGTTCAACATCTCCTCCATTTTGGGCTTACTTTCCATCTGAGAACACTGTGTCTCCATAACCGTTTCATTTACACCAGCGTTGCTAGGGACAACAACTTTTCTCTTTAGCCGATTCCGTTCAGGCATGGATGGGGCTGGTTCAAACGGTAGCATCCCCTCCATCCATAGAATCCGGTCTCTCATTTCATCCATCCTTGCATTTTTCAGGCGTCTCGATCGCCCCATCTTTAATAACTCCCCAACAAATTTTTCACAGTCCAGCAAAAAATTTTCAGACCACTGTCTCTTTAACACATGTAGTTTTTCTCTCTCTTGCAAGATCTCTTTTCCTGCGCACACAGTTTGTGCAGTCCCTTGCACCAGACACAACAAAGTTCATCAAAAATTTTGAGACCGCTGTCTCTTTAAAACACTTTTTTTCTCTTTCAGGATCTTCTCTCCTGCACACATAGATTGTGCAATCTCATGCACCAGACAAAGTTCATCAAACATATGCACTTCTTTGCAGGGATCTCTGCTTCTGCCCACTGCATACCTCCACCATATGTGAGGAATTAGCTCGGTGGTAGGCGTAGATGACCCCTTGGGGGGTGCGTTTTCCCAGAGAGAGAGCCGACAAGTGCTTGCAAACAACAGTTTGGTTTATTAATGGTGTTTTCTTCACCAGACTGCATGCAAATATAAAATAAATAAATAAATAAAATAATAATAAATAAATAATAAATTAATAATAAAATATAAAATAAAACAGAAAATAAATCCTTGCCTCTGTGGGCAGCTACCTTCTCACTCTGGAACCTACCTAAGAGTCTGTCTCCAACCTACTGTTGGGCAGACTTTCTTGTCCTACAGCGGACACTCAATAGTCCATTTATAATCTCTTCACACAAGCATAGTCTTTCCATAGTCATCCCAGCCATGGAAGTGTATCTTCTGCAACTTCTATAATACTTCAATAAGCATGCCAGCCCGACCACAGAAGCAATTGCGATACATGCACCCAGCCCTCTGGATATCTGATGTCTTTTACCTTTGAGACGTCTTCACACTTGGTTACCCTCCTTAGCACACATCACTTCAGGGGGTCTTCTCCCATGCCCACCTAGTTTGTCGGGAGGCACTCATCTGACTGTCCTCCTTCTCCCAGCCCACATGGCTTCAGGAGATAGCTTCCGGAGGCAGCAATCAATAGGACTTCCTTTGGACAAATTATAGAGGCCTTCATTTCCTCATTCCGAACAGCTGAAGGCCTTTAAACTTCTTTACACCTTCCTGCTGCCTTTGGCAGCCGACACCCTATAATAATTAGTGAACTTTCCAAACCAGGTGGGAATGTGTCTTCTCTCTGTGACTACATCCCCAGATTTACCTGACTTCCTGTCACAATATATATACATAAGGTATGCACCATAAGGTGAAATAGGCATTTCACTAATATAACCATAGTATCCCGGGGAACTATAGGCTGGTCAGCCTAACATCTGTAGTCTGCAAGATTTTGGAGGGGATATTAAGGGACCATATACAAGACTTTAGTAATGAAAACTGTATTATTAGTAGCAATCAGCATGGATTTATGAAAAATCGTTCTTGCCAAACCAATCTATTAACCTTCTACGATGAAGTGAGCTGCCACCTAGATAAAGGTAAGCCGGGGGATGTGGTGTATCTGGACTTTGCAAAGGCCTTTGACACCGTTCCCCACAAACGCTTACTGTACAAACTAAGGAAGGTAGGTATGGACCATAAGGTGAGTACCTGGATAGAGAGCTGGCTCCAGGGGAGAGTACATAGGGTGGTGATTAATGGGGAGTACTCGGATTGGGCGGGTGTGGAAAGTGGGGTCCCCCAGGGTTCGGTCCTAGGACCAATCCTGTTTAATTTATTCATAAATGATCTAGAGGAGGGGATATCTTGTACAATCTCGGTATTTGCAGATGATACTAAACTAGGCATGCCAATATCTTCTATGCAGGATGTGGAAACCTTGCAAGCAGACCTGAACAAAATAACGGGGTGGGCAACTACATGGCAGATGAGGTTTAATGTTGAAAAATGTAAAGTAATGCACTTGGGGGCCAAAAACCAGAAAGCAAGCTACTCACTAGGGGGGGAACCTCTGGGTGAGTCTAAGATGGAAAAAGACTTGGGGGTACTGGTAGACAACAGGTTTGGCAGTGGCATGCAATGCCAAGCCGCTGCAAGTAAAGCCAACAGAATACTGGGATGTATAAAAAAGGGGATTCACTCCAGAAATAAAGAGATTATTCTTCCACTCTACAAGACTCTGGTCCGGCCACATCTGGAGTATGCTGTCCAGTTCTGGGCACCGGTCCTCAGGAAGGATGTGCTGGAATTGGAAAGAGTCCAGAGAAGGGCAACAAAAATAATTAGGGGAATGGAGGACATCAGCTATGAGGAAAGGCTACAAGCACTGAACCTATTCTCTCTGGAGAAGAGAAGATTGAGGGGGGATATGATATCAATGTACAAATACTGTACTGGCGACCCTGGCATAAGGAACAAACTATTCAGAGTAAGGGAATACAATAAGACACGTGGCCACTCACTAAAACTAGAGGAAAGGTGGTTTAACCTTAAAATACGTAAGGGGTTCTTCACTGTAAGAGCGGTAAGGATGTGGAATTCTCTTCCACAAGCAGTCGTATCAGCAGGGAGCATTGATAGTTTCAAAAAACTTTTAGATGGTCACCTTAGAGACCACAACATACAGGGGTATACAATGTACGGTTAAAAGCAAACACACACACACACATATCATAGGTTGAACTGGATGGACTGTTGTCTTTTGTCAACCTCACTAACTATGTAACTATGTAACCATTATTACATCCATTACAGATTCCCCCTTTGAAATGTATATTTCAATCTGTCCCTATTACTACTAAAGCACCTATTAACCTGGCCCATACTCCACCGGAACTTTTTTGGAGGCCGTATATAGAGAAGAGCGGTAACTAGCTCACTACCCCCCTCGATACAGCTTGGAGAGGGCAGTCAGGTGCTATCTATCCCTATAACCCTATAGAACTATGAAATAATGAATAGGGGTGACTATAGAGGGATGAAGGGTTTGTCCTCTTCCATCATAAGGCGGTCTTCTTCTTCTATTAGTACTGTTACACCTACCTGGGCGAGCACCTTCTGCTACCCACTCATCCAGCTACAATATTGAGCTCAAGCGTCTGTAATACCTGAGTTTTTCTTCAACTTAAGAGACTCAAAACCACCTGATCCCTGGCTTCAAATTCATTGGGGACCCCCCTTGGGACCCCTATTCATGTACAAATGAGGGTCAAAGCTTCTGGAGGGAGCTGTTCGCTTTCCTCCTCCAGTTGGGTGCTAGGTCAGTGTATTTATCAGGAGTATTATACTACAAAAATCAAAAGTAAATGCAACTACTTGTGTGCTGGATGAATTGTACCAAAATGTAGTGATACCATTTGTCCTAGTGGTGGCCGTCTGTTGCGTACCTGGTTTGGTGATTATCACCTGCTGAGCTTTTATCAGACTTTTAAAGAAAAGGATATATAGCACAATCATTGTGCTGCCGGCAGAATCTTGTCTTCTGTGGGTTACCGGGTCTCTTTCTGGATCTGGAATGGAGGAAAATACTCAAGAACGGATATTAGTTAATGCTTTAGACAAACGTGTACCATAACTAGTTAACACATCAGATTGTAACTGCAACTGCTGTGGGAAGTACCAGCTGAGTCTGGGGGCTGAACCAAACAAAATCTCATAAGGAGACAGGGCATGTTTCCCCTGGAGGACGTGTCTGACACTAAACAGGGCAATGGGCAAACTGTCTGGCCAACTCCTCCCTGTTTCCTGTGACATTTTTAACATCCTAGACTTTATTGTACCATTCATCCTTTCTACCTTCCCACTACTTTGAGGGTGGTATGGGGTGTGTAGAGCCAACTGAACTCCCAGTGCTGCCCAAATCTCTTTGTAAGGGTTGCTGTTAAAGCTGGGCCCTGATCGCTCTCTACCACCTCTGGGACCCCAAGTCTACATAATATCTCACTGAGTAATTTGTAACAGTGTAGGCTTTTGGCCAACCAGAGGACAGGTCTACCACCACTAGGGCTTTTTTGGCATCTGTATATGATCAATTTGTATCCTCTGGAATGGAAACAAGGGTTTTGTGAAATGTTTCTGCGGTGTCTCTTCTATCCTCACCGGATTGCATTTTGCACATACTGCACATGAGGCGCAGTAATTTCTGGTTAAGGTGGTTATTCCTGGGGCCCAGTAATATTTGCTGATCAGTGAATTTATTAAGTTCTTAGAGAAATGTGCAGATCCATGCGCCCATTGGACGACTGCTGCATACATATATTTTGGTAAACGGGTTTTCCCTTTCATCTGTGTGAGACGCCTCTTGCATAGAGGCTAGGTATAGCCTGTCTGATGGCATCTGCACTGGGAATTCACTCTCTTCTTCGGCCACTTCGGCCATTTTTCGTTGGTTTGTTGCTGCTTGCTTAGCCGCTATATCCACCAAGTGGTTCCCTCTGGCTTCTTGAGAATTCAAGAAAAAGATAACAAAAAGAGGGGCGCACCGACCTAGTGCATTACCATTAAAAACATTTATTAAAATGGTAAAAAGCATAAAATATACTCACAAACAAAGTGGGATAGTACACACATATCAACAATTCAATGTATAAATAAAGACATCTCCAAGGAGGCCAGGCACTGCGTGGTGCTGGACGGCATTCGGCAGAACCGCACGGAGCTGCTGTAGCTTAGACTGGCTGACATGTTTCGAGGGCGAACCCCCTTCCTCAGAGCCAAGAAATACTGCTGCGACACACTGTGCAGGTAGGGGGCTAAATGGAGGCTGGCTCCACCCACTCCAGACCCGCCCCGTAGGGGGCACGGGTCAACAGGCAGGGGATGGTGGAACCATCCACCCACACCAGTAGGATCCACCCAACCCCCCCAACTGCAATAGGTAGAGGCAGCATGACGTACACGAGTACAGTAAAAAAAATGTGTATATGTGTCACATTATCTGTATAGTCGTTTATTTCACTGTACTCATGTACGTCACCTTATGAACATTACCTGCTCATGTTTGTTTGTTTTCTTCTGATGAGTGTTTTAGATGCTGCTCATTATTAGTGCAGCTACCTCTACCTATTGCAGTTGGGGGGTTGGCTGGATCCTACTGGTGTGGGTGGATGGTTCCACCATCCCCCGCCTGTTGACCCGTGCCCCCCACGGGGCGGGTCTGGAGTGGGTGGAGCCAGCCTCCATTTAGCCCCCTACCTGCACAGTGTGCCGCAGCAGCATTTCTTGGCTCTGAGGAAGGGGGTTTGCCCTCAAAACGCGTCAGCCAGTCTAAGCTACAGCAGCTCCATGCTGTTCTGCTGCACGCCGTCCAGCACCATGCAGTGCCTGGCCTCCTTGGAGACGTTGATATGTCTGTATTATCACACTTTGTTTGTGAGTATATTTTATGCTTTTTACCATTTAAATAAATGTTTTTGTGGTAATGCACTAGGTTGGTGCACTCTTCTTTTTGTTATCTTTTTCCTTAGTTTGTATCGGATACCCTTGGTCCTGAGGTGGCAGCAAGACCTTCAGTCCTACCCATTCATATTTTTTGGAAACTCACCTCTTCCTTCCCATTTTTGCACTAGAGCGCAGGAGAATTGAACTACTTCTTGAGAATTCAGTCTGCCATGTGCTTTAACCTTCAAGACAGCCACTAGTTCAGGTAGGTTTGCTTAGTTGTATTCACTTCCACTGATAGTGTCACTTATACAGTATATAGGTTCATTGGGTTGGTATTCCTGGGTGTATTGTATACTTGTATTAAAGGTTGTACTTGTCATTTTATATTGGTATCCTAATAAACCACATTTACTTTTATTCAGTGTTGAACCTGGTGATGTCTATGCAGATCCATGCATGCAGGGGAAGGCTGGCAGCCTTAGGCCTGGAGTGCAAGTCCAGTCAAGTGGCCCACTGAAACACCAAATCAGCTCACCATCCATGCCCACCTGGTTTTATAACGGATATTGATGTTATGAAGCAAGACAAATATGACATGCAGCCCCAATCTCGGGAAAGAGCCAATGATGCCACTCTTTGCCCATATGATCAGCTGTGTCCAATCACAGCCACTCACATGTAAATGCAGAAATGCTATTTATCGGCTAACCTCACACTGACAGAGTGTGAGGAGAGGAGAGCCAATCAGGGGCATCTCCTCTCAGGGGAGACCTGTAAAGGTAATCAGGACACTGATTACAGTGCAGCCTCTGAAAGTGCCCAGCAAGTGACTCCAGTTTGTGCCCATCAGTGCCACCTATCAGTGCCACCCATCAGTGCCCATCATTGCCACCCATCAGTGCCCAACAGTGCTCATTAGTGCCACCTATCAGTGCCCATCAGTTCTGCCCATCAGTGCCACTTATCAGTGCCACCCATCAGTGTCACCAATTAGTGCCCATCAGTGCGGCATTTTGGTGCCTCCACATTAGTGCCACCTAATCAGTGCCGCCTTATCAGTAAAGGCGAAAAATTACTTATTTACAAAAATTTCTGACAGAAACTAGGAAAACCTTTTATTTTTTTTTCAAAATTCTCTGCCTTTTTAAATTTTTTGGGCAAAAAAAAAAAAAAAAACAAGTGGTGATAAAATACCACCAAAAGAAAGCTCTATTTGTGTTGTCAATGGTAGGCAAGTCGTTAAGTAATAAGGCTGAGGGAGAGGAATTTGGGAGAGACAGAGTAGGAAGGAAGAGTAGGAAGGAAGAGAGAGAAGAGGGGAAAGTCACTCACTTTCACAGTCCTAGCAGGAACCTCACTGGCTCAGTCAGCGGCTTTATATTTAGGTTGTGGCTGCCAGCTTTAAAGATTCCTTTAAAGATTCCTATCCACAGATCCCCTTCATAATACACGGGCTGAATTAAGTGTGGGTGGGCACAGGGATAGAGGGGGTGGTGGAGGAGCCAAAGCAGATCCAAATACTCTCAGTCCTGTGACAGGTGCAACATCCCTGTCATGGGACACATCCCCGGCTCGCAGCTCCAAGAGGAGGGATCACCATGTTCTTTCACTGCTCCTCAGCCGCTAATCCAGCCCTGTTAGCCCCCCCCCCCCCGGCAGAACCGCCTGAGCAGTAGCACTCAGCCAGCTCTGGAACTGCACATGCGCAATTCTGAGCTGGCAGCACAGCGGCCCTTTTACAGGGAATCAGAGTGGCCATGAGGAAATTGCCACTCTGCCCCTGGGCCCAGTCTGCCCCTGCTAACACGTATTTTAACCCTCACTGTGACCTTAATTCTTGTAATCCTTGTAATGAAAAAGGTTTTACCCTCTTCCTGACCAGAGCACTTTTGCAATTTGGCACTGTGCTGCTGTAACTGGTAAGTGCGTGGTCATGCAATGCTGTACCAAACCAAAATTCACGTCCTTTTTTTTCTTCCACAAATAGAGCTTTATTTTGATGGTATTTGATCACCACTAGGATTTTTTTTTCTGTGATATAAATGAAAAAAGACCAAACATTTTTTTAAACAAAATTATATTTTTTTACTTTTTTTTACAAAAAAAATTCTATAAACTCAATTTTTGTCATACATTTAGGCCAAAACGTTCAAAACATGTCTTGGGTAAAAAAAAAAAAGTGTAGGTATTTATTGGTTTGTGCAAAAGTTATAGCATCTACAAACTATGGTACATTTTCTTGAATTTACCCCAATTTTAGTTTAGTGCTAAAATGTCAGGACAGTCCAAACTGCCCCCCAACCCCTTTTTGGAAAGTAGACACCCCAAGGAATTTGCTGAGAGGCACGTTGAGCCCATTGAATATTTCATTTTTTTTGTCACAAGCGTGTAAAAAAAAAAAAAAAAATGTACACAAAATTATCACTGAAATTATATATTGCTCACACATGCCATGGATGTATGTGGAATTACGATCCAAAATATATTCTGCTGCTTCTCCTGAGTACAGGGATACCACGTGTGTGAGACTTCTTGGGAGCCTAGCCACGTACAGGACCCTGAAAACCAATCACCGCCTTCAGAATTTCAAAAGGCGTAAATGGCTCATTTCACTTCCTCACTACCTATCACAGTTTCGAAGGCCGTGAAATGTCAAGATAGCACAACCCCCCCCCCCCCCCCAAATTACCCCCTTTCGGAAAGTAGACACTACAAGCTATTTGCTGAGAGGCACGTTGAGTCCATGGATCATTTTATATTTTGCCACAAGTTTCGGGAAAATTACAAAATAAATTTGCTGAGAGGCTTGTTGAGTATTTTACAGATCTCACTTTTTGTCACAAAGTTTTGAAAATTAAAAATACATTTTCCTTTTCTTTCTTCATTTTCCAAAACAAATGAGAGCTACAAAATACTCACACAAAATACTCAAAAACAGGTACTCTTTTTTGAAAAATGTGGGGTCTATTAGACTCTATCTCTCCTCTGCCTTTAAAGCATCTTATCACACCGATATTGGTGTGATAAGATGCTTTCCCAATTTCCCAATGGCGCTGTTTATATCCAGGGAAACCAAAGTCATAAAATGCTCATAGCTTCGAGTTTCTTAGGCCATAGAGATGATGGAGCCATGCTGGTCTCCGATCAGCTCTTTGGCCAGCTGGCGGAACCACTGGCTGCATTTTTGGGGGAAACCATGGAAGGCTGGGGGAGGGGGGGGGGTCCTGAACCCACTCCACCCCACCGCTTGTAAAAGCAGCCTAGCAGCTAGAATTGCTGCTAGGATTGCTCTTTCATGAAAGCCGACCACTGTCTGAAAAAAACAATACGAAGATGACGTCTAAACCTGCAGGCATCATTCCGGTATACCAAGTCCAGCAAGGTACCAGTATGTTGCTAGTCCTTATTGGGCATATTTTGTAATCTTTTTTTCTTTCATGCAGCCTCTGGGCTGAATGAAAAAAGAGAACCTAACAGATTCCTCCATTCACATTAACTGATCAGTGGTATGCCCACCATTAGAATACCGCCCTGCATCCACCCACTTCTGATGATGGGTATACATGCATTGTTCTTTTTTTTAGCTTAGCCAAAAAAACCAAGAACCTACCAAAGAAATTTCTGCCAAGAAAAGTAAATAAAAATATATTCGGAAGCATAGGGGAGATCCGCCCTCTGTGTCCACCCCATCCCCTATGCTTCGGTATATATGTTTTTTTTTTTTTTTTTTTAATCCCCTAATACAGTGCTGGAGTCATGGATTTATGTATCATGAGAGCAAACCCTGTTGCTGTCAAAATGAACAAATTAGTGCTGCAGCTGAATGGCATATAATAATAAATAAAATAGTCAATAAAACATTAACTCAATAAAACAACAATTTTATTATTGCAATCTGTACAAAAAGAAAGCGTAAGAAAGCGTAAAAAATATATGGCGAAGCATAGGGGCAATCCGCCCCTATGTCCACCCCTTCCCCTATGCTTCCCCATGTAAGCTCTTTTTATTGACTGTGGTGGTGAAATCCACTCATACAGCGCTGGAGTTGCTTATTTTACCTATTGTGAGCGCAAACTCTGTTGCTGTCAAAATAAGCAAATCAGTTCTGCAGCTGAATGGCGTACCTGCAAAGTAAACAATGGTTAACAATAAAACACAGTAACAGTACAGTAAAACAGTAGAATGACATACCTGCAAAGCAATGGGTAACCATTAAACATTACAGTACAGCATAAAATACAGTACAACAGTAGGAACAATAAAACGACAACTATTTTTGGCTTTTTTATTTTTTTAAAATTTTTTATGGGGTTTTTTTTGTCTTTTTTTTACACTTTTATCGTAACTATAAATGTTCCAGGTTAGGGTCTCTCAAAATGTAATAGCCATTTAACATCTTTCGAGACCCTGTGTGAAACTGTGCCCTAGGCTGTGCCGTTGTAATGTTCTGGTACCTTTGGGTACCCTAATTACTCTTTCATAAGTGTATGCGCCCCACCATTCTCTTTTGGTAAGGTGCGCATACACCTTACCTATCCACGTCACCAAGTGATACTGAAGTGCTGGTTTGTCTATGACCAGGATGTACTAGGCCGCTGGTGCTCACCAGTTCACCAGAAGGTTGAGCGGTACTAGTACTGACACTCTGCTGCATACGAGAATCATGCGGTTGTTGCATCTCAGCAACAGAAGAACAGGGTCTGGTACGCTTGACCTTGGCAGGGACCTTTCTCCATCATCAGAGCTATCTGCCAGGGTGCCGCTGCTCTCTACAGGTTTGTATACTGAGCCTGATTCTGAGTGAGGACTCCCCATCGCTTTCATCTGTAATGCTCAGTATTCTGTAGGCCTCTTCACTAGTGTACATTTCGTTTGACATTTTGGCCACTACCTAGTGTGACTCACAGGTAAAAAAGCACCTGGTTGTCAGACTTTTTGAACCGCTATGAATAAAAATAACTGCTAGTGCTAGCAGAGATCAGGCCTGCTAACGCTGCGGTTTTGTGTGCTTTGTATTGAAAGTTACAGTGATCTATTGATACTGCACTTCTTGGGGGTTTGACGGAGGGGCTAAATGCAGGTGCTAGCATGTGTCAGGGCTGATCCTGCTAATGCTGCATTTTTGGGAACACTAGTGGGGACGCTAGAATAGTTCTTATCAGATCAAAGATAGTGATCCGTTCAGACACTAGTAATGGAGGTGTATAATGTGTGTGTGTGTTAGTGTTACTGGCAATGAAAGGGTTAAAATCTAATGCTATCTGGGATTGACCCTAACTGATGCTGTTGCTCACACTAACCCGTGACACTAATACATTGATCTGAAAAAAAAGATCTGTACACTTTACTTGTAGGAAAAGAATTAGCCGCACATCCAGGGATTACAATAGGTTTCAAATACCTTTATTTCCAAAAAGTTGCAAGTGATGACACCAAAGACACCAGCATAAAGTCTGGTAGACGCGTTTCACACATACATCTTGTGCTTAATCATTAATCATGTAATGATTAAGCACAAGATGTATGTGTGAAACGCGGCTACCAGACTTTATGCTGGTGTCTTTGGTGTCATCACTTGCAACTTTTTGGAAATAAAGGTATTTGAAACCTATTGGAATCCCTGGATGTGCGGCTAATTCTTTTCCTACAAGTGTTCCCACGGAGGCGGGCCGGGGCCAGCACTCTATTGGATATCCTATCTCCTGGCAATCACCACACAATATACACCTGGAGCAGTGTCTTTCTTTTCTTCTGTACACTTTACTAGTGACACTGTGACAGGAAGTGAAAGGGTTAATGGGGGGGGATTAGGGGGTTAAAAATTTACTCTAAAATATGTGGTGGGACCCTGACACTGTACTAAGACTGACACTAAAGCTAACTAGCGTCACCTGTGACACTAATACAGTGATCAGCAACTTATCTTTACACTGTATATAATGACACTATGACAGGGCAGTGAAGGGGTTAACTGGGAGGGGGGGGGCAAGTTGTTAAAACTTTATTAGGGGATATATGGCGGGTACCCTAAACCTACCTGGGATTGGCAATAACTACCGCTGGCGCTTACTGGCATCACCAGTGACACTAATACAGTGATCATTAAAGCTATCTGTATACTGTATATAGTGACACTGTGAGAGGGAGGGAAAGGGTTAACTGGGGGTGATGAGGGGGTAAATATGTGCCTATGTGTACTGGTGTCAGTGTAGTGCTTGTGTACTCACTGTGATGCTTTCTCCTCTCATGCTGGAACCAAAAAAGGGCTCCAGGAGAGAAGATTGCATGTGTTTACATTACACAGGCACAGGAGGTTCTGCCATTGGTCGGAACCGATCAACACATCCAGGCCATAAATCATTGGCCTGGACCTAATGACTGATTGATTCTGAACCAAATCAGATTGCCGCGGAGACGGTGGGTGGGTGGGCGCGCATCACGTACCTGTACGTGATTTTACGTAGCCGGGCCGCCCTGCCGCAGTTTATATGCGGTGGGTGGCCTGGAGCTGGATAACCATTAACGCTAAATGCACCTGCAGGGGTGTTAAGTCAGCCCTTAATCTTGAAGTGTATTTCCACTTTTGCAGCCAAACTGGGATACACATAAGTTTTATTACATGTCTACTTTCACATAGCATAACCTAAAGTGGTAATAAACCCAAAAGCAAACATTTACTATATTACAGATTACCAATTCTTGCATGTGATGGCTGCATTTGTTTTCTTTTTTTTTAGGCTTTCTTACCTTTATTTTCATCAGGTGATCCAGCGAGTAGGTCTGTTGTTTCTCAACAAAACAAGCTTTCCTGAAAATTTGGTATAGTGTTGAAACAAACAATTTACCACTGACAGGGGTGCTTACATTTAACTCCTTACCTCAAAAGAAAAAAAAAAGCTGTTGCTGTACCTTCTTGTGTACCTGCAGTATAATCCAGAGTTTGGCTTTAATTTGTTAGTGTATCTAAATCTGTTTATAGATATAACAGTCCCCTCCCCTCAGACTAGGGATGGGCTTCGTGTTCAAGTCGAACCTAAGTTTGACTCGAACACAGCCCGTTTGCCCATTCGCGGAAAGGCATACAAGTGGGTTTCTTCACGTGAACTTCGAGTTCCGGCATCCATAATGTACTGCTCACTGGCAGTGCATTATGTGATTGGTCAAAGCATGTACTCTGCCCTCCATGCTTTGGCCAATCAAATCATCTGTGTCATGATTGGCCAAAGGCAGGTGCCTTTAGCCAATCATGGCTCAGGGGCGGCTGTTAAACTCATTACTCTCTCCCTAAAGGAATTCCACTTATAGATCACCCACTTTCCAAGGGATTCAAACCCACAACCTCCCAATTGCAAGCCTGGTATTCTACCACCTACGCCACACTAGAAGTTAGTTAGTTAGGCAGGGAGAGTTTGTTCAGCCTAAGCAGGCTTGACGGTGGCTCTGCCCCCCTCCCACCCCAAAGCACCTTGCCCCCATGTTGATGGGGACAGGGGTCTCTTCCCAACAACCGTGGGCTGTGGTTGTGGGGGTCCGCGGGGGGAGGCTTATCGGAATCTGGAAGCCCCTTTTAACAAAGGAACCCCCAGATCCAGCACCCGCATGTGAATGGATATCGGGTACATCGTACCCCTACCCATTCACCAAAAAAGTGTACAAAAAAAAATAAAGGCAAAAGCCAGTTCTGGACAAGTCCTTTATTAAAAAATAAAAATAAATAAATAGTGTCCCCAATGATCACGCCATGCACAATGACGTCATGTAATTTATTCACTGCACCTGGGGCGTTCGTGACGTCTGATCCCTATAAAAGAGCTGTCAAACTCAAACAGCTCATTGGCACGGGAGATGTCTTGAGAAGCAGGAGCTTCTTTTTTTCAGTTGCGGGCAACGTGATCATCGGGGGACACCATTTTTCTTTTTTAATAAAGGACTTATCCAAAACTGGCTTTTGCCTTTATTTTTTTGTGACTGGGAAGGGGTACGATCTATTCACATAAGGGGGGCGGGATCTGGGGGGCCTCCTTGTTAAAGTGGGCTTCCAGATTCTGATAAGCCTCCCCCCCAGACCCCCACAACCACAGCCCACGATTGTCGGGAAGAGACTCCTGTCCCCATCAACATGGGGGCAAGGTGCTTTGGGGTGGGGGCAGAGCCCCCCCCGCCCCACAGCACCCCCCCCTAATGTTGAGGGCATGTGGCCTGGTATGGTTCAGGAGGGGGGGTGTTTGCTCGCCTCCACCCCCATCCTGGCCAGCCAGGCTCTGTGCTCGGATAAGGGTCTGGTATGGATTTTAGGGGGAACCCCAAGCCGTTTTTATTTTGGCCATTATTTTATCTGTATTGCCGGGAGCCGACAATACATTACAGCCTTGAGCAATTTTAAATGACATTTCCTTTAGAAATGTCAGTATTGCTTCAGCAGGCTACATACATTGCACAAATGCGCCACTTTCAAGGCACATTAAGAGGGACCGCCAGGCACGATATTTAAAGGAATTTTTCATTTTTATTGTTTCACTTTAAGCATTATTAAAATCACTGCTCCTGTAAAAATAATTGTTTAAAAAAAAAAAATTTGATTCATGTCCCGCAGGGCAGTACCCAGGTCCCCATACACTTTTTTGGGCCAATAACTTGCATTTAAACCTTTAAAATTAGGACTTTTGATTTTTTATGTTCGTGTCCCATAGACTGTAATGGAGATCGCATGTTCGCTAGAACATTTCCCCTGTTCGAGATGTTCTGGTGCGAACCGAACAGGAGGTTGTTCTGCTTATCACTACTGACAATGCTGCCATCCAAATGTGCCACTGTGGTTCAAGAGGTGTGTTACCGGCCAGATCACCAAGTGAAAACAAAGGGAAAAGGCCTAAAAAAACAAAACCAATGCAACTACTACATTTAAGGATTGGCAAGCTTTAACATATTACATTTTTTGTTTTCAGTGTAATATTACTTTAAAGTAGAAATTTAGTCAGAAAATAAGGTCCTGATAGATTACTTCATGTTGGCTCCTTTTGTAGGTTCAGCTATGTAAGGCTCCATTCACACTCCATTCATACTGTGCGACTTGTCATTCAACTTTGGACATCAAAGTTGCCTGACAAGTCATTCTCCATGTTTTCCAATGATAGCCATTCATAGATGCGTGACTTAAAGTTGCAGCAAATTCAAAGTAGTTCATGCACAACTTTGGTCTGACTTTCATGCAACTTGAGGGCCATAGACTTCAATGTTAACCCTCAGAAGTTGCATGAAGGTCATACCTGAATGTTACACAATGCAGCTTGTGTGAAACAGTTGTCCATTATCCCTGGCCAAAGCCAGAGTCGTATCCAAGTTGAACCTATCCAAAATTGCACCAAAGTTACACCCCAAAGTCGGTGCAACTTTGGAGTCGTACAAGTGTAAATGGAGCCTAAAACTTTAAAATAAGTGCTTATACTGTTTAAAATCCAGAACCCTGCTCTGTACAGCCTCAGTTGTCCTATGCTGAGAATGGAGAGCAGAAAGGGAATCTCACTACAGACTGATCTGCTGACAGCTTTAAGATTTATTGCTGCTGAGGGGAAAGAAGCTCAGGAATCAAACAGACTGTGCCAAGGAAAGACAGAAGGGAAAGTATTAATGAGGACAGACATGGGACTGGCTCTCGCTAACATTAATAGTTGTCTAGCTGTCTCTGGTTTTAGTATTTTCCTTGTCACTAAGTATACAGTTGCTAATGTCAGAATAAAGTAAAAACTCCTGATCTTCTTTAGTGATTCCATGACAAATCTTTAAAGCCATTGGAAAAACATAAGAATGGTTAAAGGGTCAGCCTCTTATGCAAAAATTAATGTTCAGTAAAAATGAGGGCTCTTTTTAAAAGGTTTTTTTTTTTTCAGTGCCAAAACCCAAGTGCCAAACAACATCAGTGCCAAGGAAACAAATTATTTGTTAACAGAACATATCATTTCAACAGGAACAGGAGTATGGATACTTGCAGAACTTGACAGGATACTCAAATCAGATTTGACTCCAGTGCAGTGTTAGTTTCGTCAACTAAAACGTTTTTGCCAAAATTTTCATCAGCTGCACATTTACAGTAAATAAAACCAAACAAAAAGTACACCACATTTTTGTCCACTGACAAAAACTATGACGAAAATCAATTAACGAATGAAAATAAAACAAAAGTATGAGCAAATAGTAGCAAAAGCCTGTGGTAATTTACCGCAGGCAATATCCAGCATCCTTAACACAGGCTTTAAATAGATGGTTGTTAAGGAGCGGGCGGCTGCTGGCGTCCTTAACAACCTGTAACTTTAATGGCTGTTATATCGCCGTGTCCTTAACAACCGATGAGTCATCAGCTGCCAGTAAAACATAGAAAAAATGAAAAAGGAAATATTAAGAAAAAACACCCCCCCAATCCATACTAGGCTTTTTTTCTTGGGATGCAGCCTGGCAGGTCAGGAAAGGGGGGAAGGATGAGCGAGCGCTCTCCCCTCCTGAACCATACCAGGTCACATGCCCTCAACATAGGGGGGTGCTTTGGGGTCTACTCTACCCCCCAAAGCACCTTGTCTTCATGTTGATGGGGACAAAGGTCTCTTCCCCACAACCCTGGCTGATGGTTGTAAGGGTCTGCGGGCTGGTGGCTTATTGGAATTTGGAAACCCCCTTTAGCAAGGGGAACCCCCGATCACAGCCCTCCCTTTGTGAATGAGTAGGGGAACATAGTACCCCTACTCATTCACCAAAAAAATGTTTAGTGTAAAAAAGAGAAGCACAGTAGGCCATTTTTGTCAGGTCCTTTATTTAAAAAACAAAAATAAATTCCCCCGGTTTAGATCCATCATCAATTATGACGCTATTCCCAACCAACAACCTGAAAAAAGGAAAAAAAACAAAACGCTCCACTCCCAGCGAAGGATTCTGCTATCTGCATTCTCCACCGTATGACAGTTCCTAAATACCTAAGTGCGGTGCCACCTGGTGATGTTGTTGGCATGCTGGGTCGGTGACGTCACAAGGGGCAGTGCCATCCGGTGACATCATTGGGTAGCATCGCCCCTTAGTTAGTGAGGAACTGTCAGACAGCGGAGTTGACAGATGGCAGGAGTGGAGCAATTTTTTACACCAGGGGAATTTTTATTTTTGTTTTTTAGATAACGGACTTGCCCAAAACTGCCTACTTTCACTTTTTTACACTACACTTTTTTTTGGTGAATGAGTGGGGGTGCTATGCAGACCTCCACAACCACCGGCCAGGTTTGCGGGAAGAGGCCCTTGTCCCCATCAACATGGAGACAAGGTGCGTTGCTACCCCCTATGTTGAGGACATGTGGTTTGGTATTGTTCGCTCACCCCCCCCTTTTTTCCTGACTTGCTGGGCTGCATGCTCAGATAAGGGTCTGGTGTGGATTTTGTAGGGAACCCCATGCCATTTTTTTTCTTAATTTTTAATTGCCGGAATTTTTTTTTACATTCTGCTGTCAGCAAAGAACCCCACTGACAGCTAATGACTCATCAGTTGGTAACCCTGCTGACAGCTAATGACACATCAGTTGGTAAGAGTGCGGCAGCTGCCTGCTTCTTAACAACCATGTTGTTTACTGGTTGTTAACCGGTTGCCGACCGCCGCACGACTATATACTGCGGCGGTCAGCCCCGGCCAGGCAGAGTGACGTATGGATACGTCACTCGCCTGTCACTGACTTGTGAGCCAATTGCGGGCGGGCGCGCGCCCGCCGCCGCTCGTTCACAGACAAGTCAGTGCGTTTGACCGGCGGACTCGATGTCCGCCTGTCACACTACGATCGCTCCGGTGAAGGGAGAAAGGCGGAGCGGCTTATGTAAACAAGCCGCCCGTCATTCTCCCTGGTGTAAAAATGAAGATCAGACGGTTCTACTATGTAGGACCATTGATCTTTGTTTTTACACCAATAGCAATGTCCCTATACAGTTAGAATCACGCCCCTAGGACACACTTAACCCCTCCCTCTCCAATAAAGTTAACCCCTTCCCTGCCAGTGTCATTTTTGCAGTAACAGTGCATATGTATAGCACTGATTACTGCAGTAATGTCACTGGTAACCCCAAAAGTGTCAAAAATGTCGCAGTACCGAAAAAAAAATCGCAGATCGCCGCCATTATGCGTTAAAAAAAAACACCAAAAATGACAAAAATCTTTCCCTTAGTTAGTAAACGCGATAACTTTTGCGCAAACCAATCAAAATACGCTTTTTGCGATTTTTTTTACCAAACATATGTAGCATAAAACAAATTGGCCGAAAATGTTAAAAAATTTAGATTTTTACATTTTTTTTTGGGGAATTTCATATAAAAAAATGTGAAAAATATTGTTATTTTTGCAAAAATGACGCTCTTTTTTTGTTTATAGCGCATGATCAAAAAATTGCACAGGTGATCAAATACCACCAAAAGAAAGCTCTGTTTGTGGGAAAAAAAGGACGTCAAATTCGTTTAGGTACAACGTCGCACGACTGCGCAATTGTCCGTTAAAGTCACGCAGTAAAAAAATCGCAAAAAACCCCCTGGTCTTTTAGCAGCCAAATCCTCCGGGGCTTAAGTGGTTAAGGATGCCAGCGGCTGCTGGCTACTTAAATGAGGTTCCATGAATACCACATATAGTAATATGCATTTCCAGAATGGCATGCAGTATTTGGGAAAACACCCTTCTTCTCCTCTATTTTTGGGTAAGTGACATTTGTTCCCCTATGGGAAATATAAGACCCAGCAGTAAGTCATTTTTGCCACAAAAGGAAGTTGGCCATGTGAATTCCCCCATATGTTTCAATATGTCTATGCTTCTGAAATGGTTTTCAGGGAGGGAACTATTAAACAGGAGAGTAAAACACTTGTTGTTCCCTATGCTGCTACATATAGTGAAGACAATGGTGGCATTGGTCGCAGTCACGTAAGTGCCCTATAGAATATGTGGTAGAGTTGTGTCAATGCAGACAACATCTGGCCATAGTTTTCACTGTATCATGGTGGGCCAGATTTGGTAATATTTATACATATGATAAAGTGTCAGGAAAGGGGGGGACATGCAAACCCCCTCCCCCTCCTGAACCATACCAGGCCATGTGCCCTCAACATAGGGGGGTGGGTGTTTTGTCATATCAGACCATAATATGTAAAGATAAGACCTGGTAAATGCCCTGTGCATAAATAGAACGGTAAGACATTGGCGTACAGTCGTGAGGTAAAAGGATCAGTCATGTCAAAGCCAATGCATAAGCACACACAAACCTATAAACAAACCCTTACACACCATAATATTAGATTTACCAATTTGTGAAGCAGATTTTTTTCAGGATTACATGAATGTCCAGCAAAGTCAGTTTGAATGACTTGCACATATTGTTGTTCTTTTCAAACTGATTAAATAAACATTTCCTGTTCTATTTAGGAATTTCCTTTTGTTATGTCGATATGTAATTGTTGCATTTTTGTGCTGACGGTAAGAGTCAAAAGAAATGAGGTTTATATTGAGCAGAACTGAAAATAATCAATCCTCCCTTTGTGAAGTCAGCTGACTTTAATTATCCCTATTCATTACATTTGAACCGTGTAGCAATTTCCTAACTTGCTGTTTCCTAACTTTGTGTTTTTAAGTTATCTTGTCTTTTAAATAAATGATGTACTTTTTTATTCAATCGGTTGTCCTTTATTTTAAAACTGAACAACAGGATCTAGCTGTCTTTGCATTTGCAGATCATTTATCCTAAGCTCTGTTGAACCACTGACACACTTTAAATGAAAGTGCCTTATTTTTCTTGTAATCAAAGATTTTCAGCCCCAGTGACATCATAATAACCTTTGGAAACGTGATTCTTCTTGGCAGGACTTTCTGTGTTGATGAATGTCACATCTGAGCAGGGAAAGAGGACCAACTTTCCCATGATGTAAAGGGGAATGCAGGAAATCAGAGGCAGCGTAAGCAGTTAACCTGGGGAGGAGTGGAGGGCAGAGTTGGCGGTGCTAAGGGCTGGTTCTTTACACCACTGTCACTATCCTGATACCCACAGTGGGGGCCTCAGAGTCTCAATCTCCCAAGTCAACCCTCTACAGCAAGTTGGGATGTAATTATATCTGCTCGCTGTAAATTACTTCAGTGAGGCAGAGACAAGATCGGTCTAGAGTGTACACAGCATAGTGGATACTGGTCTTACAAAACAGATGTAACAGGGATTGAAGCTGTGATTAAAATAAGGCAAAAAAGAAAATTGTGATGCTGAGCACCCTGCTCCCGCGCTCAGAACCAGGTCCTCCGGCTGCCTCTATCCCGGAACTCTCACTTGGCATCAACTATGGCTAAGCTTTGCTGCCCTCTATGACCAGGGTGGTCAAAAAAACACTGCAAATAAAAAACAAAGAAAAGGGCGCACCAGCCTAGCGCATTATCCTCAGTGGGCTTTTAATGAAACAAGTTTTAAAATCAGCTACTGACAAACATGCAAAATATTCCAGCATATCAATTCCATAGAGCAACATCCTTGTTAAAGGTCCAATGTCTCATGAAGACGACGAGCTGACGCGTTTCGAGGCCATGCCTCTTCCTCAGAGCCTCCATTGGACCTTTAACAAGGATGTTGCTCTATGGAATTGATATGCTGGAATATTTTGCATGTTTGTGAGTAGCTGATTTTAAAACTTGTTTCATTAAAAGCCCACTGAGGATAATGCGCTAGGCTGGTGCGCCCTTTTCTTTGTTTTTTATTTGCATTAAAATAAGGCACTCTGGATTTCTCAGATAATATTTCACTAAGCTATGAAAGTACCAATACTGCCAGCTGATAAATTGTCTGCCTGGAGTTCAGCTCAAGTTGCTACAATAGATATTACCTAGTTAGTCAGGTTACTCCCAAGACTAGAGATGAGACTAGAGATGAGTTTGCAGCAGAAATCCTGAACAAGCGAAAAGTTCTAACCTGAACAGCGAATCCCATTGAAGTCTATAGGATCCGAACAGGAAAAAATGAAGGTGCCAATTTTGAAGGCTTATATGCAAGTAATTGGTCATAAAAAAGGTATGGGGGTCCAGGTACTGCCCTGGGGGACATGCATCAATGCAAAATATTTTTTAAAAACAATCCTTTCTAAAGGAGCAGTGATTTTAATTATGCTTAAAGTGCAGCAAAAAATGAAAAATTATTTTAAATAAAGTGCCTGGGGGGGGAGGGGGGCGGTGTCCCCTTAGTCTGTCTGTAAAGTAGCACATCTGTATCATGTATAGAACATGCTGCAGCAAAAATGGCATTTCTAAAAAAAACAAATAAAAAACAAGTTCAGTCCCCAGATGAAGAAAAAATGGCATGGACCCCCCCCTAAAAAAAAAAAATGTCAAAATTAAAAAAAAAAAAAACATACTAGATCCTTATTTGGACATGCAGCCTGGCAGATCAGAAAAGAGGGGGACGAACGAGTGGTCCCCCTTCTGAACCATACCAGGCCACATGCCCTCAACATGAGGAGGTTGTGCTTTGGGGCAGGGGGGCTCTACCACCCCATCTCAAAGCACCTTGTCCCCATATTGATGGGGACAATGGCTTTATCCCCACAATCGTGGCCAGTAGTTGTGGGGGTCTGTGGGCTTATCTGACTCTGGAAGCCCCCATTAACAAAGGGGCCCCCAGATCCCGGCTTCTCTATGTGAATGAGTATGTACCCCTCACCAAGAAAGTGTCAAAAATTAATAAAAAATACACACACAGTTTTTGACAATTCCATTATTAAAAAATTGTGTTCCACAATGTTAATTCTTTGTCATTTATGCTATCCGCCGCACCCGAAAAAAATAAAAATAAAAAACGCTTCCTCCAATATGAAGGCTGGCCGCCTACTGCAGGCTCTGCTATTTGACAGTTCTTATTTAGGTAAGGGGTGAGACCATGTGGCTATGTTACCTGGTGGCACCACCCCCTTCTAACATCATGGACCGGTGCATGCTGTATTGGCGACGTCACGTAGCCAGGTGATCCCGCCCCTTACCTATATAGGAATCACCATCCACAGTTGTGGGGATGAGGCACCCCTGCCCCAAAGCACCCAACACCCATGTTGAGGGCATGTAGCCTGGTATGGTTCAGGCTACATGCCCTTCCTGACCTGCCAGTCTGCATGCTTGGATAAGGATCTGGATTACGCCTTTTTTTTTTTACATTTTGGTGTGGGGGCTCAGCTCAAAATCCATACCAGACCTGAAGGGGAGGGGGGAACCCTATGCCATTTTTGCTTTTTTTTTAATGAGCAGGGAGACACGTTGGTTGTTAAAGTGGAGTTCCGGCCTCAAATACCTTTTTTAACTAAAAATACCCCTATAATTCGAATCCATAGCCCTTTATAGAACCGCTATTCTCTGACTTACAAGGTGTACAGTATTGGATTTTAGTCAAAATCTTACTTCTAAAAATGCTGTCTTGGGAGCGTGGCCATCTTAGACGTGGGCATCTGAAGCCGCAGTGTAATCTGCTGTGTCCTTCTTCCTGATTCCAGAGAGTGTTCTGGGAGTTCTTCCTGATTCCAGCTTCCTGGGAGTGATGACAAACAGCTCCCAGGATGCAATGCAAAGGCGGAAGTGATGTTGGTGGCCATGGTCACAGAGGGGGGAGAAGGAGGAAGTACAATCAAAAATGCCCTGAAAATAAGGTAAGGGAGCCCCGAAAAAAATTGAAAATGCCCAATTGTTGATCAGCATAGCGAGCACTCCAGGAATCACTAAAGTTGTAAAATAGGCCGGAACTCCACTTTAAGGACAACGTGGCCGGTTTCCTGGCCCCACTCTTTAACAACCAGCTAATACTGTGCCCTGATTGGGCAAACCTTTGCCCAAACAGGGTACAAAATGCACTGTGCAGCGCACAGTGTATTGCACGGCGTTCGGGGGGGGGGGTTTGGACAAATGGGCTGAACGTAGGCTCATGCTCGGGCAAAACTGTTCACCAAACACTATCCAAGACATATAAAATAAAAACCACTGTGCCACAGAATCCTCAAAACTGATAATTAATCCGTGATACCCCTTCTGCTACACCTAAAAAATCCTTGTATGATTCACTGATTTCAATCCAAAAAAATCTTATAGTGTATGGGCGCTAGGTACCTCCTTATTGGTGACAGCCTTCTGATGATGCTATTATGGTGAAACGTGTAAAAGGCGGGGGTTTAAAGGGTCAGTGACATCAAATCTGAGTGATGGAGCATTTGGTTGCTGGAACGCACACTGAACCTCAATGCTGAGAGGTCGCAGCTGGAGATTTCCTAAACACTGCAGATATTGCTGGTTGCCAGCTTGGGCACCAATAAATTGGAGTTGTAATTTTACTGCATCTTTAAACTTTTAAATAAATGTAAGCCTAGTTGTGCTATAAGGAGCATGTCTGCCTTTTGTTTCTGAGCTATTTATTGGGTGAGGAGCAGAGGTTTGAAGAGAGTAGTATCTGTCTCTCAGCTACTTACCGAGGGAGCAAAGGTGGCCTGGGGACAGTTACTGTTTGATTAAGTGCAAGCTGACCCACAAAAAACTGGGTCCTAAATCTGGTGAGTGGCAGTGTGTGTCTAAGGGGGTGTGGATAACAGAATACAGAAGTCTAAGGTCCCTTTCACACATAGGTCCGTTTGTCTGTTTTTCATCCATCAGTTGACGGATGAAAAGCGGACATCAATGCATCTCTATGTAAAAACGGATGAGAATGGATGATCATCCGTTTTCATCCGCTTCCGTCAATGTCTGTTTTTTTGAACGGATGAATGCCCTATTTTTCATCCGTCAAAAAAACGGATCGGATGAAAAACAGATGTAAACAGAGAATCAGTCCATTTTTCATCCGTTTTTGCATTGGTAGTGGATGTAAAAAAAACGGATGAAAAATGGATGAAAAAATGGACGAAAAACGGATGAAAAATGGATGAAAAACGGATGAAAAAATTATACATTTTGACGTGACTGAACTGATGAACTGAATGGACCGTATAAATGTCAAAAAGGGGAGTGATTGGCGCTGCCAGGAAGTTAGGTTAATGGGAAATCTGGGTTAGGCTCCTATAGTTCAAGACCAAGTTCAACACATGCAAATGCACATAGAATGTATGTGGGAATGAGAACTATATAAGTAATAGGATATAAAAACACAATGGGTGTGTAATATGTGTGTAAAATTAACACTATGTGCTGATACCAAATCAATAAATAAATAAATGTGTTCAATACCTAAAAGGCTTATTGAGACTCAACATAAATATGCAAATATATGTAAATGTAGGTATAAAAATATAAAAGCATATAAAGATAGTATTAATAAATTATGGTGATATAGAGAGTTAGTGTGCAAAGGTGCTAAAAAATAAATATAGTGCACTAATCAAACTAAATAAGGTGCATTCCGAATAGTCATAACCATCTATTCAATAAAGTGCAACTGCATACTCATAAGCAATGAAAATAAATAAGTGGGTGAACTATGTGCATCCCACACTGGTGACAATATAAACACTAGTAAATAAATAAGTGCAGCCGTGCAAATAACTATATAAATTATGAAAGTGAGAACCATATAAATTCAAAGGCTCAAAAAGCAGGCTCTGTGTATTTTAAAATTGTCCAAAAATAGTGCAATCAGAGTTGGTACAGAAATCATAAAGTTCTATAGTCCATATAAGGATGGAGTAAGGTGCTCTTTTTTTCTATGAAGCCGGGAGTGCAGTGAGTGATTGGAAGATAGGGTGCTTCCCCTCTCCTGGGGTCCTGTGCTTACCGGATGTCCGTACCCCTACAGGGGTAAATGGCGGGTCGATAACAGGGATCGCTCCCATACACCGGCAATCTGGTTCCGTCCTATCTTTCCTATTACCACTCGTATCCACTCCTTGCTCCGGTACACATAGGGGTTAAAGCATCAGGGAGAGAGCTCCAGTACAATTCCCGGGTATATGAAAAAGGGGAAAAACAGAAGCCTCCGATAGTGCAGGATTGCCTTTAAAACTTTTATTTAGATTCCAAAAAAGACATGTACTCACATAAAATCAACATGCAGCGCATCCATATGGCATAGGGTCCGCAACTACCTCGTTCGCGGTGCTCGCCTGGGATCCTGATAGGCTTCTCCAGATGACGTCAGTGTGACGAAACGCGTCGAGAACGTGACCACATCACTTCCGTCTGAACAATCCCGAGGCTAGGAACGCACGCTGATCCCAGGCGAGCACCGCGAACGAGGTAGTTGCGGACCCTATGCCATATGGATGCGCTGCATGTTGATTTTATGTGAGTACATGTCTTTTTTGGAATCTAAATAAAAGTTTTAAAGGCAATCCTGCACTATCGGAGGCTTCTGTTTTTCCCCTTTTTCATATACCCGGGAATTGTACTGGAGCTCTCTCCCTGATGCTTTAACCCCTATGTGTACCGGAGCAAGGAGTGGATACGAGTGGTAATAGGAAGGATAGGACGGAACCAGATTGCCGGTGTATGGGAGCGATCCCTGTTATCGACCCGCCATTTACCCCTGTAGGGGTACGGACATCCGGTAAGCACAGGACCCCAGGAGAGGGGGAGCACCCTATCTTCCAATCACTCACTGCACTCCCGGCTTCATAGAAAAAAAGAGCACCTTACTCCATCCTTATATGGACTATAGAACTTTATGATTTCTGTACCAACTCTGATTGCACTATTTTTGGACAATTTTAAAATACACAGAGCCTGCTTTTTGAGCCTTTGAATTTATATGGTTCTCACTTTCATAATTTATATAGTTATTTGCACGGCTGCACTTATTTATTTACTAGTGTTTATATTGTCACCAGTGTGGGATGCACATAGTTCACCCACTTATTTATTTTCATTGCTTATGAGTATGCAGTTGCACTTTATTGAATAGATGGTTATGACTATTCGGAATGCACCTTATTTAGTTTGATTAGTGCACTATATTTATTTTTTAGCACCTTTGCACACTAACTCTCTATATCACCATAATTTATTAATACTATCTTTATATGCTTTTATATTTTTATACCTACATTTACATATATTTGCATATTTATGTTGAGTCTCAATAAGCCTTTTAGGTATTGAACACATTTATTTATTTATTGATTTGGTATCAGCACATAGTGTTAATTTTACACACATATTACACACCCATTGTGTTTTTATATCCTATTACTTATATAGTTCTCATTCCCACATACATTCTATGTGCATTTGCATGTGTTGAACTTGGTCTTGAACTATAGGAGCCTAACCCAGATTTCCCATTAACCTAACTTCCTGGCAGCGCCAATCACTCCCCTTTTTGACATTTACACCTGACGCTCCCCCATTGGGGGTGCATCTTTTGGAGTGGGCAGCAGCCATTAGTGTTTTATTTATAGAAATTTTACGCACTATTTTATAGATAGTTTATCCTAAGCGCGGATCTTTCTTCTTTTCTTTGAATGGACCGTATGTGTGAAAGGGGCCTAAGGCATTATTGTCTGCATTAAATAGAGCACTGAAGGTGGCAATTTACCAGTGGTTACATAACGAATGGTCTCATATTGGACTAAAAAAATTACAATTTTGTTTATGTATTATTTTGTCACTATCCAAGACATGTCAACAAGGGCTCATGGAAAGATGCGGCAGCCTTTGCTGCCCTTCTGAGAAGTGATCTCTCGCTTACAAAGTGGTTGACAGGTGGCTGGGAGGCGATATGTCGCTTACTCACCATCTGTGTTAAAAGAGACATTTTTTTTTTTTTTCAAGGATCATACTTATGGATGCAGCATTAGTCTCCGCCGGCTCTAGGACTGAGAACTGAGTGATCAAACACTGCTGATCACTCGGTTCTCAGAGCTCCGTGAGCAGAGAACTGGTGACAGTCAGTCACCAGTGTCTGCTCTTCCACCCCCTGTACTCACTGGAGTGCTGGGCTGTGAAGGGGCAGAAAGTGCCAGTCCAGGGTTGGGGGCAGATCCCGACCAGCATATCGCAATCTTCCCCCAGCCTGGACTGGCTCTGTGGCGTCAGGCAACTGTCTGTTGAAAACAGGTCCAGAAAAAATTAGTGCTGCTCAGCACCCTGCTCCTGCGCTCAGAACCTGGTCCTCAGGCTGCCTTTATCTCGGAACTTGTACTCATACTTGGCATCCACTATGGCTAGGCTTTGCTGCCCTCTACGACCGGGGTGGTTGACCAGACACTGTAAATACAAAACAAAGAAAGGGCGCACCAGCCTAGCGCATTATCCTCAGTGAGTTTATTGATAATAAAAGGGTAAAAATCAGCTACTCACAAACATATGTGAAAGTAAAGCATTTCAATTCCATAGAGCTCAGGCTCTGAGGAAGAGGCACGGCCTCGAAACGCGTCAGCCCTCCACTTTTACGAGATATTGGACTCCTGTAAAGATGCTGCTCTATGGAATTGAAATGCTTGACTTTCACATATGTTTGTGAGTAGCTGATTTTTACCCTTTTATTATCAATAAACTCGCTGAGGATAATGCGCTAGGCTGGTGCGCCCTTTCTTTCTGTTTTGTATTTACAGTGTTGAAAACAGGTCACAGAAGTGCAGAACGAACTGCACTCCTGTGAGCCACAGGAGAAGTACAGCTTTGGCTGTACTTCTCCTTTAACCCTTAAAACCTTGCATTACTGTACTGCTGTCATGTGCATTTCACACAGTTGCGAAGGGGTGGTTGCAACATGGCCACATTGACTTGAATGGGTCAAAGCGGTACTGCCAAACTCATTCAGATATCCTTTTTGCAGTGGCCAAGAAGAAAAGCATTCTGGGGTGATGTAAAACTGTGACTCAACTTTCTATTTTTACTGCCCCTCTGACCACAAATGTACACTAATGATGAGCTGAATGTACCTGGATTTGGTTCGCTGAGCTAAATTTAAGTTTAGGTACTGAATCTGAACCCAACTGAAGTTTATGAGAGTTGAATATTAGTTTCTAGGCTGATAGGCAAGGGATTGTAAAACAAATAGCATGGAAAGGGGTTTGTCACTGGTCTGGGGCATGTACCAAAGAAAAACTATTTTTAAAAATACACTTTGGCATGCAGCAGCAATTTTAATGCTTAAAGTGGAACTTTAAAAATGCTAAATTCCTTGAGGAATTTGCCTAGGGGATTCCCTTACCCTGCCTGTGTAGTGGCACATCTGTACAATAAATGCAACCTACTGTGTCTCTTCTATTCCTAAAGATTAGCAGGTATGCTGGTACATGTAGTTCTCTGACTTAACTTGTAAGGCTCTGTTGTTACCTGTTATCCCACGAGACCTGTGTTCAATATTGGTTAACCACCTGCTGTTGATTCAATTAGCTTTAGGCCAAGCCCAGCCCAGCCAGGTCGTCTCATTCTATTTAAGCATGGCTCATTCACTCAGGCTTTTCCCAACACAGGGAGGTTTATTTACTAAAAGCGATTACACTCTGCACGGCAAGTGCAGTTTCTCTAGATTTCAGGGGAGCCTCTGCTGATTTCTATCATCCAATCATGTGCAAGCAAAAATGCTGTTTTTTATTTTCCTTGAATGTGATTGAGTATTCTATGAAAAGTAAAGCTTTACCTCATTTACCAAGCTCTGAAGCAACTGCACTTGCAGTGCACAGTATATTTGTCTTTAGTAAATTAACTCCCCAGTGTCTATCATTAGTTCAAGTGATTTCCAACAAGTTTTTTAGGCGTGTAAAGCGTTCTTTTGTTCACCCTGGGTCTCTTATTCCCCCAGATAAATGCGAGAACCTGGCTCTGAAATCGAAGCACCTCCGACCTCTTTAGTGCAACTGGTAGCGTGCGAAACAAATACAACACCCTCGGAAGGACGTTCATTTTGACTGAGTGTAGTCGACCAAACCATGAGGGAGGGTGTAATGACCACCGTTCCATGTCCACCTTCAAACGGGCAAATAATGACGGATAATTTTTGGAGTATAATGTGTGCAGGGAAGGAGTCAAATTGATACCTAAGTAAGGCAGGGAATCGGAGTGCCAAACAAATTTAAATGTGTTCTGAAGCAGTGTTACTGTCCGTGCTTCAAGGGAAATGTTCATAGCCTGCGATTTTGCTTGGTTCACATGCAGTCCCGATATGCGCGAGAAGGTTTCTAACAGTGCAAACAAATTGGGCAAGGTAGTGATGGGTGAGGAGACTACAGCCAAAAGGTCATCCGCAAAAAGGACACATTTATGTTCTATACCTCCGCAGACCACCCCCGGATATCCTCTGAGTCCCGAATTTTGGCCGCCAATGGTTCCAGGGCTAGCACGAAGAGGAGAGGAGAAAGGGGGCAGCCCTGGCGGGTGCCCCTACCTATAGTTATAGCTTCTGAGGAATAGCCCATTAACCTGAGTATGGCCTTGGGTGTATCATAGAGGGCCCGCAGCAAGGTGAGAAAGGGGAGGCCGAAACCAAACCGGTTCAGTACGTCGAAGAGGTAGTCCCATGATAAAGAGTCAAATGCTTTGTGGATGTCTAATGAAAGGAGCATGCCCCTGCGCGACCCTCCCCCATCCCAGTTCGAGCGGATTGCAGAAATGAGGTTAATAACCCGCCGAGTCTGATCCGGGGTCTGACGACCCGGGACAAATCACGCTTGGTCGGGGTGTATATAGGTGGCCAAAAATGAGCCAAGTCTAGTGGCCATGATTTTGGCTAGAATCTTCAGATCGGAATTGATCAAGGAAATCGGGCGATAATTTTCGCAAGAGCTATGATCCTTGCCCGGTTTAGGAAGGACATGAATGTATGCTACGTTTTCCTGGGGCGGAAGGGACCCCCCGTCTCGAATAGCGTTAAATAAGGCACAAAGATGTGGGGCCAACACGTCCCGGAATTTACGATAATAAGCCCCAGAATATTCATCCGGTCCAGGGGCCTTGGTGGGGTGTAATCCCTTGATCGCTTGTACCACTTCCGATTCCGTAATCGTGGCGTTCATGGCGTCGGTATGGGCGGTCGACAATCGCTGCAGATTCAGATCTGCGAAAAATTCGTCAGCTAGTTCCCGCCCGTAATTCGACGGAGCCCTGTAGAGTTTCGTGTAAAATTGTGTCAATTCTTTAGTCAGTAGATCAGGATTACGGGATAATTCCCCCGTCCGCAATCGCAATCTGGGCAAGGCCGAGGTGAAGGGGCGGGGGGTCAACTTCCTGGCCAGTAGCGTAGTCAGTTTGTCCCCCATTGCGTAATAACGGTGGCGGGACCATCGGAGATATTTCTCCGCTCGGGTCGTAAGGCTCAGATTCGGTGCTAGCCTGGCAGCGTCTATCTTATGTCTGATATCCACTTGAGGATGTAACTTCTGTTCATTGAGCAATGCAGTAAGCGTTTGCTCCTGAGTTTGTAGGACGCTCTCCCAGGAACGCTTCAGTCTAGCTGCGATCTGAATCAATTTACCCCGGATCGTGGCTTTGTGCGCTGCCCAGGTAATGATCGGGGACGTAGCTCCCGGACCATTTTCCTGGAAAAACAATTTTATGTCCTGTTCCACCTCCTGCAAGACCCCAGGATCGTTCAAGAGGGACGTGTTGAGCCGCCACGGGGACGGGCCTGGTTTAGACCACAATGCCGTGAATTGCACCAACACCGGGGAGTGGTCAGACCAAGGGGTCGCCAGAATCCGCGCCAAGCACACGTTCGGGGCAAGAGCGGAGCTGGAAAACACATGGTCTATTCTAGAGTAGGTTCCGTGCACATGTGAAAAATAGGTATAGTCCCGCTGGGAGGGATTAAGTTCCCTCCAAAGGTCCAGCAAGTCCCAGTCATGCAGGAGGCGGGCCAGTTTATGCCCGTTCTTCGGTAAGTGCTTAAACCTGGGTTTACCCGGGTCGGATTTGTCCAATGTCTGTTCCAGGGGGAGATTACTATCACCCCCCAGAATCACCTTGCCCTGCACTTTGGGAAGAAACGTTCGCAGCATGTCATGAAAAAATGCCAGCTGACCCGAATTAGGGGCGTAGTATGATATAAAAGATACTAGTTGGTCATTAATGCGACCCACCACCATAAGGTAGCGTCCGTCCCTGTCCCGGACTACCGTCACCAGGGTGAAGAACACCCTGCGAGAGAAGCATATGGCCACTCCCCGCTTCTTGTCTAGGCCGGATGAGAGGTAAAACTGAGGGTAGTAGGAGGAGAGGTATCTAGGGGCTGAAGATTTGGAAAAATGCGTTTCCTGTAACATCAGAATGTCTACATGTTGCCGTTTGTAGTGTAAGAAAGCCTTGGTGCGCTTCACCGGGGAGTTAAAACCTTGGACATTGTGTGATATGAGGGAGAATTTAGAAGAGCCCGGTGATGACATCATGGTGTGGTAGAGTACACTCACCTTGTCGCAGGCCAAGAGGTCTCAATAGGTCAACTGTCGCAACCCAGCTGTCCGCGGAGTCAGGTAGGTTCAGATTGGGGCCAGCAGGCAGAATCGGGGTCCAGGAGCAAAGATGAGAAGAAAAAGAGTTAGTTAGAGCAAGGAAACAGGCCGGGGGAGTAACCCCCCAAACCACAGTAACAAGTAAAGAATATACAACGTAAAACATTTGGGAATTGTGTTCCCCCAGTTCCCAAATCTGAGGTAAGTTCCGTGAGGTTGCCCCCATCACCGGATAAGGGCAAATTCACTATAGTGGCATGCGGTAACACCACGGTCTGCAAACTAAGAAACTGATGGGAGGCGGAGGATCCGGAGGGACTAACCCCCAGGACCACCCAAGTCCCAGCGACACATTCACCACCCGGGGGCCGGGCCACCCCCACCCCGGAGGATCCGGGGATTAGGGACAATTCCCGGCCCCCCGACAGCGGACAGGCCGCCCTAATACATTCAACACCTGAGAGGTAAATGTAGAAAAACCCATTGACCTTGGAGGCCCAACAACCCCCAAACACTTCTTGAGAGAAAAAATAACCAAACAGTTCAAAAAGTTCAAAAAGTTCAAAAAGCCCCCCCTAGGCGTTAGAGCCATAAGCATCTGGATTCAGATCCGCTAGGGCAGGGTGAAAGCAACAGAGGGCAGTCATCTATACCACCCATCCCTCCCCCACCCAACCAGTGCCCGACACATGGCACTGGCCAGGATTGACAGGGCCGGGATAAAACAACAGGAAGATATTGGAACAGGTAGGCAGGATAAAAAAAAAAAAGGCGAAAAATTTGAAGAAAACCCGACAGTAGTTCAAGTCTTGCGTTTGCCCTTCTTTCCTGAGGAAGTACCCTGACGGGACCAAATCGGGGACAGAGGACGATCCGATCTGGCTTCTTGCAGAGCGGTGCGTGGTTCTCTGGACAGGATGCCTAATTCCAACAGCAAATCTTCGCCATCATGAAAGTTAGTAAATGAATAGTTCTTGCCATTGAACGTGACCGAAAGCCGGAAAGGAAAGGACCAGCGATATTTGATTTGACTATTCATCAACTGTTGTAATAGAGGCTTGAGGGTTTGGCGCTTCTGGACCATGGAGGGGGCCAGATTCGTGAACAACTGTATAGGAGAGCCCAACAGGGCAAGGTCCCGGCGGTTCCTGGCCGCTGACATCATCTGCTCCTTAATTTTGAAGTTATGAGGTTTCAAAATGATGTCTTGAGGGAGACCGGCTTGCCGCGGCGCGGTGTTGGCCCTGTGGACCCTGTCTATTTCCATCTTATGCGGGGAGATATCGGGGTATCAAGTCCTTCGGTATGCACCGCCGATTCCAGGTCCTGGTGGGTCTCCGGGAGTCCTCTTATGCGCACGTTGTAGCGGCGCGACCGATTCTCAAGATCCTCTATTTTAGAATTTGCTGCCTCCAACCTCTCGTGCAGCTCAGTTATTAGTCTAGTATTTTGGTTGACTTTAGTCAGGGAGCCGTCCACTTTGCGTTCAATGGTGTCCAACCGTACCCCAAAACTCTGCAAGTCTTGCTTGATATCAGTTGTGATGATGGAGCAAGCCTTGGACTTTAACTTGGTTTTATTAAAAAATTAAGTACAAATAAAAGTACATATGTACACATTTTAATGTTTCTGATATGGAGATCGCAAAAAGCATTATCCAGCATCAGCCGTCACAAAACACTAAGAATACAAGGATATAGATCAGGAGGAAAAGGATATAGATCAGGAGGCAGACGAATGTGTACATGGATTTTGCAAGTATAAGAAAAAAAATAACAGAACTTCAATGAAATGAGCAAACAGTTCATCATTTTGTAAACATTAAGAACAATACTAATATGTGTGTGTGTGGTGGCAATTTAATATTTAATAAAACAGTGCTGCACTATTATGGTTGTCTTTATTTTACCTCCATATAATCAATATCGGCCATCCGAGAGGGAATAGAGAGGTGCAGACCTATGCAGGTGTCCTGATTGCTGATAAGGCTGTATGGTCCCTGGGACCTGGGCTTCTGGTGAGCAGATGTATGAATCTCATCAGGAGGTGAAGCACTTGAATCAAAATAAGAAGGCATGGTGTGGGTGACAGCATTTATTGAGCATTCATTTATTCCACTTAAAAAGACTTATTTGTATATGGACTGTGAATGCTTCACATTTATTTAATTTCTGCTGGTTATATAGCAATAGTGTATTGTTGTGTTCACACTATTGGCACATTTGTATGGTATTTTCCAATATATATCTACATTAGCCATCACTTAACTAGGGTTGAGCGAACACCTAGATGTCCGTGTTCGACGGGTTCGGCCGAACTTTAAAAAAAAGTCCGGGTCCGTGTCCCGGACTTTTACCGAACTTTTCCCGGACACCGAACCCCATTGAAGTCAATGGGGACCCGAACTTTAAGGCACTAAAATGGCTCTAAAACACCAAAGGAAAGGGCTAGAGTGCTGCAAATGGCAGCAAAACGTAATTAAGAGCATGGCAAGTGCTCTGCAAACAAATGTGGATAGGGAAATAACTTAAAACAACAAAAAAAAAACAGAAAAATAAAACAATGTTCTTCTTCATCTCTGAAGGACGAGGCCCATATGGAGTAGGAGGGAGGTTGAGGTGGTGGTGGATGTGGCGGTGACATAGGCGTGCGCACAGGGTGTGCTGGGTGTGCCTGGGCACACCCTAATCACCTAGGGCACATAGCATTGCCAGTGAGGAGATGGGAAAGATCTCCCTGGGACCTGCTCTGCTCTATTTCTCCTTGCCTACAGGTACATGGCCCCGATACATTACTCTCCCTGCTGGCAAACACATGCATGTGTATTTCAACTTTGGGGTGCACACCTTAATGCAATAGGCTGCGCACACCTATGGGCGGTGTAGGTGGAAGCGGCGGTGGAGGAGGACCAGGGCCGGATTAACAGCATCATGGGCTTGGTGCTGAGGATTTTGAAGGGCCTTAAGGGCCGTGCCTTGCCATGCACCCAGAGGAGGAAGGGTGCAGCCATGCATGCCTAATTCAACATGGGATGCTGTCTCTGAAGCCCATAAACACATCCATGCATCGCCAACTGTCCCTCCTTGTCCGGCCTTCACGCTGTGTGGGGAGGTTCTGAGGGTGCTGCCTGGGGAAGCGAGCATAGAAGCCAGACTTCTGTGTTTACAAGTGACAGAAGAGCGGTAACAGTGAATATGGCCAACCCGGGGCCTATATAAAAGGTAGGGGCCTGGAGCTGCAGCTCCAATAGCCCCTACATTAATCTGGCCCTGAGGAGGAGGACGAGGTAGCCAACACTGCTTCTTTTCAAAAATTTTAAATGAGGGTACACCCCAAAAGAGTGAGAAAGAGCAAAAATGGAACAATGGGTGGGTAAGGTCGGTATCCATTGCTATTCTGCATAAGGTACGGAAAAGTCCCGTGGGATCCATGCCTGGTTCATTTTAATGAACGTGAGCTTGTCCACATTGTCTCTGGACAGGCGGCTGCGCTTGTCTGTTATAACGCCCCCAGCCGTGCTAAATACCCGTTCAGATAATACACTGGCTGCAGGGCACGCCAGCACCTCCAAGGCGTAAAGGGCAAGCTCAGGCCATGTGCCCAATTTGGAGACCCAGAAGTTGAAGGGGGCAGACCCGTCATTCACTACATGTAGGCGTGTGCACACATACTGCTCCACCATGTTGGTAAAATGCTGCCTCCTGCTAAGACGTTCCATCTGAGCTGCTGGTGCTGCTGTTTGTTGTGGCGTGCTGACAAAGCTTTTCCACATTTCGGCCATGCTAACCCTGCCTTCTGAGGTGCTGGCGGTGCCCTGGTTGCGTTGGCGACCTCCTCCTCCTCCTCCTCTGCCTTGTGCTTCCACTGTGGCCCCGCTGTCAGATGGGAATGCCAGCAGCATGGCGTCTACCAGCGTGCGCTTGTACTCGCGCATCTTGCGATCGCGCTCCAGTGAGTGAATTAAGGACGGTACGTTGTCCTTGTAACGGGGATCCAGCAGCGTGGCCACCCAGTAATCAGCACAAGTTAGAATGTGGGCAACTCGGCGGTCGTTGTGGAGACACTGCAGCATGTAATCGCTCATGTGTGCCAGGCTGCCCAGAGGCGACGAAAGGCTGTCCTCTGTGGGAGGTGTATCGTCCGTGTCCTCTGTATCCCCCCAGCCACGCACCAGTGATGGCCATGAGCTGGCCTGGGTGCCACCCTGCTGTGAACATGGTTCCATCTCCTCCTCCAGCTCCTCCTCCTCCTCATCCTCCTCATCCTCCAGAACTGTGCCCCTGCTGGACAATTGCGTCCCTGGCGTTTGCGTGTGCAGGAACCCACCCTCGGAGCCCCTTGCGAATGACTGCCCTGAAAGCCTTGGAAATGTTACCTCTTCATCCTCCTCCTCCTCCTCATCCTGTGCCACATCCTCTTCCATCATCGCCCGAATTGTTTTTTCAAGGAGGCATAGAAGTGGGATAGTTAAGCTGAGAACGGCGTCATTGCCACTGGCCATGTTGGTGGAGTACTCAAAACAGCGCAACAAGGCACACAGGTCTCGCATGGAGGCCCAGTTATTGGTGGTGAAGTGGTGCTGTTCCGCAGAGCGACTCACGCGTGCGTGCTGCAGCTGAAACTCCACTATGGCCTGCTGCTGCTCGCACAGTCTTTCCAGCATGTGCAAGGTGGAGTTCCACCTTGTGGGCACGTCACATATGAGGCGGTGAGCGGGAAGGCCGAAGTTACGCTGCAGCGCTGCCAGGCGAGCAGCAGCAGGGTGAGAACGCCGAAAGTGCGCACAAACGGCCCGCACTTTCTGCAGCAGCTCTGACATATCGGGGTAGTTTTTAAGGAACCTCTGCACCACCAAATTCAGCACATGCGCCAGGCAAGGGATGTGCGTCAAACCGGCTAGGCCCAGAGCTGCTATGAGATTTCGCCCGTTATCACACACCACCAGGCCGGGCTTGAGGCTCGCTGGCAGCAACCACTCATTTGTCTGCTGTTCCATGCTCCTCCACAACTCCTGCGCGGTGTGTGGTTTGTCCCCCAAACAGGCAAGTTGTAAAACTGCCTGCTGTCGTTTACCCCTGGCCGTGCTGAAGTTGGTGGTGAAGGTGTTACGCTGTCCGGATGAGGAGGCGGTAGAGGATGAGGAAGCGGAGTAGGAGGAGTTACGAACAGGAGGCAAACTGAAGCGCCCTGCAATCCTCGGTGGTGGAAGGACATGCGCCAAATTGCTATCCGCCTCAGGCCCATCCGCCACTGCATTTACCCAGTGTGCCGTTAGGGAGATATAACGCCCCTGACCGTGCTTACTGGTCCACGTATCCGTAGTTAGGTGGACCTTGGCACAGATGGCGTTGCGCAGTGCACACCTGATATTTTCCCCCACTTGGTTGTGCAGGGAAGGGATGGCTTGCCTGGAAAAGTAGTGGCGGCTGGGCACGACGTACTGTGGGACAGCCACCGACATAAGGTTTTTAAAACTGTGCGTCTCCACCAGACGGAATGACAGCATTTCAAAGGCCAATAATTTTGAAATGCTGGCATTCAGGGCCAGGGATCGCGGGTGGGTAGGGGGGTACTTCCTCTTCCTCTCAAGTGTTTGGGAGATGGAAAGCTGAACGCTTCCACGGGACATTGTGGAGATGGTTGTTGGTGACCCAGGTGGTGGTGTTGCTGACAGATCGTCTGTTTGCGGGGTGGCAGGTGCCGGTATCACTACAGATGTGGCTGGAGCGGCCGAGACTGCAGCAGAAGAGGAAGCAGGATGAGCCAGAGACGTTTCTTGGTTTTGAAGGTGTGTACTCCACTGCAGCTCGTGCTTTGCACTTAGATGCCTGATCATGCAGGTTGTGCTCAGGTTGAGAAGGTTCATGCCTCGCTTCAAGCTCTGATTGCACAGGGTGCAAACCACTCGTGTCCTGTCATCAGCACATTTTCTAAAGAACTTCCACGCTAGAGAACTCCTTTGAGCTGACTTTGGTGCGCTCGTTCCCTTGCTGCGTTGGGCAGTAGCGGGCGTAGTGTCTAGGGCACGGCCGCTCCACTTCTGCACCCTGCTCCCTCTTCTGCTGTGCTGGTGGCTCTGTGCGACCACCGCCTCTTCCTCCAAACTACTCAGTTCACCTGCATGACGTTCATTCCATGTGGGGTCGAGGACCTCATCGTCCTCCACATCATCTTCCACCCAGTCTTCACCCCTGCCCTCCTTGTCGGTCTCCACAATGCTGAACGCCGCAGCAGTTGGCACCTGCGTTTCGTCATCATCGGAGACGTGCTGCGATGATCCTTGCATGTACTCATCTTGAGGAATAAGTGGTTGGGCATCGCTGCACTCAATCTCTTCCACTTCTGGGGCAGGGCTAGGTGGATGGCCCTGGGAAACCCTGCTGACAGAGTCCTCAAAAAGAATAAGAGACTGCTGTATGGCTTGGGGCTCAGACTGCTGGCCTGATTTGCAAGGGGGTGAGGTGAAAGACGGTTGGACATTGGCTGCAGGTGCCAACTCTGACCTTTCTGCAGTAGACTGGGTGGGAGACAATGTGAAGGAACTGGAGGCACTGTCAGCAGCAAACCAATCTACTATCGCCTCAACTTGTTCTGGCCTCATCACTTCTAGGGGCGTTTGATGCCCTACCAAATACTGATGCAGGTTCTGTCGCCTACTCACACTTGAGGAAGGTGTTTCACTTGTGCGTGTAGCTGGCACAGATCGACCATGTCCTCTCCTTGCAACAGGAGCTCTACCAGCAGCACCACGACCCAGGCCACGGCCCTTATTTGACGGTCTCCTCATATTTCTGTAATTTAAGATCTTGCCCTAGAAAGGTTTTTATTGAATAGCGGAATAGAAAATATGATCCAAAAAAAGTGTATGTATATCACACGTACACAACCACACTAGGCCCCAATTACTATTGTTTGTACCCCTAAAAGGCTAGATGAGGAGTAGGGGGAGTATGGAACAGGCAGCACCCTCAAACCTTCAGAAGTATGAGATGAACCCCAACAACTTGGAAAGGTGGATCTCTCTCACACGTACCGACACAGACTATCCCGCAATTCAATTGATCCTCAAAGGTTTTTATTGAATAGCGGAATAGGAAATATGATCAAAAAAAGTGTATGTATCTCGCACGTACACAACCACACTAGGCCCCAATTACTATTGTTTGTACCCCTAAAAGGCTAGATGAGGAGTAGGGGGGGTATGGAACAGGCAGCACCCTCAAACCTTCAGAAGTATGAGATGAACCCCAACAACTTGGAAAGGTGGATCTCTCTCACACGTACCGACACAGACTATCCCGCAATTCAATTGATCCCCAAAGGTTTTTATTGAATAGCGGAATAGGAAATATGATCAAAAAAAGTGTATGTATCTCACACGTACAGAAACACACTAGGCCCCAATTACTATTGTTTGTACACCTAAAAGGATGGATGAGGAGGAGGAGGAGTATGGAACAGGCAGCACCCTCAAAGCTTCAGAAGTATGAGATGAACCCCAAAAACTTGGAAAGGTGGATCTCACACGTACCGACACAGACTATTCCGCAATTTAATTGATCCCCAAAGGTTTTTATTGAATAGCGGAATAGGAAATATGATCAAAAAATGTGTATGTATCTCACACGTACAGAAGCACACTAGGCCCCAATTACTATTGTTTGTACACCTAAAAGGATGGATGAGGAGGAGGAGGAGTATGGAACAGGCAGCACCCTCAAAGCTTCAGAAGTATGAGATGAACCCCAAAAACTTGGAAAGGTGGATCTCACACGTACCGACACAGACTATCCCGCAATTTAATTGATCCCCAAAGGTTTTTATTGAATAGCGGAATAGGAAATATGATCAAAAAATGTGTATGTATCTCACACGTACAGAAGCACACTAGGCCCCAATTACTATTGTTTGTACACCTAAAAGGATGGATGAGGAGGAGGAGGAGTATGGAACAGGCAGCACCCTCAAAGCTTCAGAAGTATGAGATGAACCCCAAAAACTTGGAAAGGTGGATCTCACACGTACCGACACAGACTATCCCGCAATTTAATTGATCCCCAAAGGTTTTTATTGAATAGCGGAATAGGAAATATGATCAAAAAATGTGTATGTATCTCACACGTACAGAAGCACACTAGGCCCCAATTACTATTGTTTGTACCCCTAAAAGGCTAGGAGTAGGGGGGAGTATGGAACAGGCAGCACCCTCAAACCTTCAGAAGTATGAGATGAACCCCAACAACTTGGAAAGGTGGATCTCTCTCACACGTACCAACACAGACTATCCGCCAATTTAACTGATCCCCAGAGGTTTTTGATTAAATAGCGGAATAGAAAATATGATCCCAAAAAAGTGTATGTATATCACACGTACACAACCACACTAGGCCCCAATTACTATTGTTTGTACCCCTAAAAGGCTAGGAGTAGGGGGAGTATGGAACAGGCAGCACCCTCAAACCTTCAGAAGTATGAGATGAACCCCAACAACTTGGAAAGGTGGATCTCTCTCACACGTACCAACACAGACTATCCCCCAATTTAACTGATCCCCAGAGGTTTTTGATTAAATAGCGGAATAGAAAATATGATCCCAAAAAAGTGTATGTATATCACACGTACACAACCACACTAGGCCCCAATTACTATTGTTTGTACCCCTAAAAGGCTAGGAGTAGGGGGAGTATGGAACAGGCAGCACCCTCAAACCTTCAGAAGTATGAGATGAACCCCAACAACTTGGAAAGGTGGATCTCTCTCACACGTACCAACACAGACTATCCCCCAATTTAACTGATCCCCAGAGGTTTTTGATTAAATAGCGGAATAGAAAATATGATCCCAAAAAAGTGTATGTATATCACACGTACACAACCACACTAGGCCCCAATTACTATTGTTTGTACCCCTAAAAGGCTAGGAGTAGGGGGGAGTATGGAACAGGCAGCACCCTCAAACCTTCAGAAGTATGAGATGAACCCCAACAACTTGGAAAGGTGGATCTCTCTCACACGTACCAACACAGACTATCCCCCAATTTAACTGATCCCCAGAGGTTTTTGATTAAATAGCGGAATAGAAAATATGATCCCAAAAAAGTGTATGTATATCACACGTACACAACCACACTAGGCCCCAATTACTATTGTTTGTACCCCTAAAAGGCTAGGAGTAGGGGGGAGTATGGAACAGGCAGCACCCTCAAACCTTCAGAAGTATGAGATGAACCCCAACAACTTGGAAAGGTGGATCTCTCTCACACGTACCAACACAGACTATCCCCCAATTTAACTGATCCCCAGAGGTTTTTGATTAAATAGCGGAATAGAAAATATGATCCCAAAAAAGTGTATGTATATCACACGTACACAACCACACTAGGCCCCAATTACTATTGTTTGTACCCCTAAAAGGCTAGGAGTAGGGGGAGTATGGAACAGGCAGCACCCTCAAACCTTCAGAAGTATGAGATGAACCCCAACAACTTGGAAAGGTGGATCTCTCTCACACGTACCAACACAGACTATCCCCCAATTTAACTGATCCCCAGAGGTTTTTGATTAAATAGCGGAATAGAAAATATGATCCCAAAAAAGTGTATGTATATCACACGTACACAACCACACTAGGCCCCAATTACTATTGTTTGTACCCCTAAAAGGCTAGGAGTAGGGGGAGTATGGAACAGGCAGCACCCTCAAACCTTCAGAAGTATGAGATGAACCCCAACAACTTGGAAAGGTGGATCTCTCTCACACGTACCAACACAGACTATCCCCCAATTTAACTGATCCCCAAAGGTGTTTGATTAAATAGCGGAATAGAAAATATGATCCCAAAAAAGTGTATGTATATCACACGTACACAACCACACTAGGCCCCAATTACTATTGTTTGTACCCCTAAAAGGCTAGGAGTAGGGGGAGTATGGAACAGGCAGCACCCTCAAACCTTCAGAAGTATGAGATGAACCCCAACAACTTGGAAAGGTGGATCTCTCTCACACGTACCAACACAGACTATCCCCCAATTTAACTGATCCCCAGAGGTTTTTGATTAAATAGCGGAATAGAAAATATGATCCCAAAAAAGTGTATGTATATCACACGTACACAACCACACTAGGCCCCAATTACTATTGTTTGTACCCCTAAAAGACTAGGAGTAGGGGGGAGTATGGAACAGGCAGCACCCTCAAACCTTCAGAAGTATGAGATGAACCCCAACAACTTGGAAAGGTGGATCTCTCTCACACGTACCAACACAGACTATCCCCCAATTTAACTGATCCCCAGAGGTTTTTGATTAAATAGCGGAATAGAAAATATGATCCCAAAAAAGTGTATGTATATCACACGTACACAACCACACTAGGCCCCAATTACTATTGTTTGTACCCCTAAAAGGCTAGGAGTAGGGGGAGTATGGAACAGGCAGCACCCTCAAACCTTCAGAAGTATGAGATGAACCCCAACAACTTGGAAAGGTGGATCTCTCTCACACGTACCAACACAGACTATCCCCCAATTTAACTGATCCCCAGAGGTTTTTGATTAAATAGCGGAATAGAAAATATGATCCCAAAAAAGTGTATGTATATCACACGTACACAACCACACTAGGCCCCAATTACTATTGTTTGTACCCCTAAAAGGCTAGGAGTAGGGGGAGTATGGAACAGGCAGCACCCTCAAACCTTCAGAAGTATGAGATGAACCCCAACAACTTGGAAAGGTGGATCTCTCTCACACGTACCAACACAGACTATCCCCCAATTTAACTGATCCCCAAAGGTTTTTGATTAAATAGCGGAATAGAAAATATGATCCCAAAAAAGTGTATGTATATCACACGTACACAACCACACTAGGCCCCAATTACTATTGTTTGTACCCCTAAAAGGCTAGGAGTAGGGGGAGTATGGAACAGGCAGCACCCTCAAACCTTCAGAAGTATGAGATGAACCCCAACAACTTGGAAAGGTGGATCTCTCTCACACGTACCAACACAGACTATCCCCCAATTTAACTGATCCCCAGAGGTTTTTGATTAAATAGCGGAATAGAAAATATGATCCCAAAAAAGTGTATGTATATCACACGTACACAACCACACTAGGCCCCAATTACTATTGTTTGTACCCCTAAAAGGCTAGGAGTAGGGGGAGTATGGAACAGGCAGCACCCTCAAACCTTCAGAAGTATGAGATGAACCCCAACAACTTGGAAAGGTGGATCTCTCTCACACGTACCAACACAGACTATCCCCCAATTTAACTGATCCCCAGAGGTTTTTGATTAAATAGCGGAATAGAAAATATGATCCCAAAAAAGTGTATGTATATCACACGTACACAACCACACTAGGCCCCAATTACTATTGTTTGTACCCCTAAAAGGCTAGGAGTAGGGGGGAGTATGGAACAGGCAGCACCCTCAAACCTTCAGAAGTATGAGATGAACCCCAACAACTTGGAAAGGTGGATCTCTCTCACACGTACCAACACAGACTATCCCCCAATTTAACTGATCCCCAAAGGTTTTTGATTAAATAGCGGAATAGAAAATATGATCCCAAAAAAGTGTATGTATATCACACGTACACAACCACACTAGGCCCCAATTACTATTGTTTGTACCCCTAAAAGGCTAGATGAGGAGTAGGGGGAGTATGGAACAGGCAGCACCCTCAAACCTTCAGTATGAGATTGTGTTCACTGTACCCCACAAAGATTGAGTTCACTGCACCCCACAATGATTGTGTTCACTGCACCCCACAAAGATTGTGTTCACTGCACCTCACAAAGATTGTGTTCACTGTACCCCCCAAAGATTGTGTTCACTGCACCCCACAAAGATTCTGTTCACTGTACCCCACAAAGATTGTGTTCACTGCACCCCAAAAAGATTGTGTTCACTGCACCCCAAAAAGGATGTTGTTCACTGCACCCCAAAAAGGATGTTGTTCACTCCACCCCAAAAAGATTGTGTTCACTGCACCCCACAAAGATTGTGTTCACTGCACCCCAAAAAGATTGTGTTCACTGCACCCCAAAAATGATTTTGTTCACTGCACCCCAAAAAGGATGTTGTTCACTCCACCCCAAAAAGATTGTGTTCACTGCACCCCAAAAAGATTGTGTTCACTGCACCCCACAAAGGATTTTGTTCACTGCACCCCAAAAAGATTGTGTTCACTGCACCCCAAAAAGGATGTTGTTCACTGCACCCCAAAAAGGATTTTGTTCACTGCACCCCAAAAAGATTGTGTTCACTGCACCCCACAAAGGATTTTGTTCACTGCACCCCACAAAGATTGTGTTCACTGCACACCAAAAGGGATTGTGTTCACTGCACCCCAAAAAGATTTTGTTCACTGCACCCCAAAAAGATTGTGTTCACTGCAGCCCAAAAAGATTGTGTTCACTGCAGCCCAAAAAGATTGTGTTCACTGCAGCCCAAAAAGATTGTGTTCACTGCAGCCCAAAAAGATTGTGTTCACTGCAGCCCAAAAAGATTGTGTTCACTGCAGCTCACACACAGAAAAATGGATGTGGATCACTGACACCTGCCTATCTCCAATCCCACACCACACAGCAATATCGATTGTAGTTTGTAGAACACAGTTTCCCTAAAATTCAGCAGACTCTGTCCCTAACAGGATTGAGAAGAGATCGTAGATCAGGATTGAGTGCAGATTCACCCCACCCCCCACACAGCAATATCGATTGTAGTTTGTAGAACACAGTTTCCCTAAAATTCAGCAGACTCTGTCCCTAACAGGATTGAGAAGAGATCGTAGATCAGGATTGAGTGCAGATTCACCCCACCCCCCACACAGCAATATCGATTGTAGTTTGTAGAACACAGTTTCCCTAAAATTCAGCAGACTCTGTCCCTAACAGGATTGAGAAGAGATCGTAGATCAGGATTGAGTGCAGATTCACCCCACCCCCCACACAGCAATATCGATTGTAGTTTGTAGAAGACACTGACCCTATATAATTCAGCAGACTCTATCCCTAAAATGCCTACAACTCGCCCTGCCTAAACACTCCGACCTGTCCCTCAATTCTATCCGGACACAAATGGTTTTTTCCTGCCTATCTTTCCCTAATCAGCAGCCAGCACGTTGATGTGTGCTCTGTCCCTGAATCTAAGCAGCATAATGACGCCGCTGCGGCTGCCTCGAACTTATAAAGACTTGGTCACATGCTTCAGACGGCCAATCACAGCTACTGAGACATTTGCAGGCATGGCTGGGATGGCTTAAGGCACACCAGTTAAACGATTGTTGATTGGCTGTTGAAAGCCCGCCATGAAAAGAGCGCCAAAGCATGCAAAACCCGGAAATAAAACGACCGAACACGGATTTTTACCCGAACATACAGTAAAGTGTCCGTGTCCGTGTTCGGGTACAAAAAATCCAATTATTCGGTACGAACACGAATAATACAGTCCGTGTTCGCTCAACACTACACTTAACAGCTCCTGCTTTATAGGTATTATTTTTAACTATACTAATATGTTTACCCAAAACCTAAATGCCAATTATAAAAACATATATTTTAACCACTTAAGCCCCGGAAGATTTTACCCCCTTCCTGACCAAGGGGTATTTTGCGATTCGGCACTGCGTGACTTTAACGGACAATTGCGCGGTCGTGCGACGCTGTTCCTAAACGAATTTGACATACTTTTTTCCCCACAAACAGAGCTTTCTTTTGGTGGTATTTGATCACCTGTGCAATTTTTTGATCATGCGCTATAAACAAAAAAAGAGCATCAATTTTGCAAAAATAACAATATTTTTCACATTTTTTTATATGAAATTCCTAAAAAAAAATGTAAAAATCAAATTTTTTTAACATTGTAGGCCAATTTTTTTTTTTTACCATATGTTTGGTAAAAAAAATTGCGCATTTTGATTGGTTTGCGCAAAAGTTATTGCGTTTACTAACAAAGGTAAAGATTTTTGTCATTTTTTTTTTTTTTAACGCGTAATGGCGGCGATCTGCGATTTGTTTGCGGGACTGCGACATTGGGGCGGACAGATCGGACCCTTGACTGATATTTTTGACACTTTTGGGGTTACCAGTGACATTACTACAGTAATCAGTGCTATACATATGCACTGTTACTGTAAAAATGACACTGGCAGTGAAGGGGTTAACTTTTTTTGAGAGGGAGGGGTTAAGTGTGTCCCTAGGGGCGTGTTTCTAACTGTGATTGGCTGTGGCTTGATGTGTAAGAACAGTGATCAACGGTCCTACATAGCAGAACCGTTTGATCACCATTCTTTCACAGGGAAGAATGACATGCGGCTTTGTTTACATTAGCCGCCTGCCTTTCTCCCGGTGTAACAGACGTTCGCGAGTGCCCGGCGGACATCGGGTCTACCGGGCACAAGCGTGGTAGCCCTACGTCGCTTTGCCTGTGAGGGGCTGGCCGCCGCCGTAGATAGTCGCGCGGCGGTCGGCAAGTGGTTAAATGTATACCAGCTGAAAAAAAAGTTAAGTATATCGTAGTGTCAACACCATCTCAAAGACATGTATGGGTCACTGTCAGTATACAGAATAAAACTGGAATGGTAGAGGTTGTCTAAGTTAAAGAATTTGAGATTTAAGAGCAGGGAATTACTATTGTCTTGGGTATCTAATCAGGGTCCCCAAATTTTATACAACTTCCCTGGGAAGTCTCTAACTTCATATGTCAATTTGTACAAAGGTAAGCTCTGATTGACCAGCCTTTTCCACAAATCAGTATTTAATCGTTAAGGGTAAATCCACCGCAGTGCTATTATTTTCCTAAGATGGTACAGTAAGGATTAAAGAAATAGTTTGGCTATAGCAGTGATGTATAATTCTGGCCATACACTATATGAAAAAAACGAAGGACAAGTTTGGAAAATTTCTGCCTAACAAACGATAAATTGAAAGGTTAATGTGTTGTTTCGTCCGCACATGTCCGCAATGCACATGTCTCCCTGTTGGCCAGAATCATGACTCTCCATCCCTAATCATGTAGAAAAGAGGGGGGGAGGGGGTCAAGCCAGCCCACGGGACGGTAATACCTATGGCAGCTGCTGTCCCCGTGGTGCTCTGGGCTGTACACCACCGTGACGCTGTAACGCTCCTGCGTTTTATGTATGATGTGGATTTACAGCTGCAGAAATATTCCACTTCAGTAGTCATGTAGAGAAATGCTGAGACACCAATCCCAACTCCCAAAGACTCATCATGTGTGGATGATCTCAATTCAGCAAGTAAATACACACACTCAATAAGAAGTTCCTGGAGTGATCTATGTATATAGTAGTATAGAGGTGATAGGCTGAAGAGACAGGTTGAGTTGAGACGATAGGTGACAGACACTTGAGAGGAATGTTCTTGAGAATGAGATAGTAACAGGTGGGATGCAGATAGGTTAGCAATTATGTATGGTAGTAGATGATAGGATAGCAGATGACATACAGGAGAGACTAACCCAGTGCAAGAGCAGATGATAGTAGGCTCAAGAGCTAGCAATCTAGATAGTGCAGATGTAGTAACAGTCCTTAGTATGCAGAGCTAGACAGTGTAAACTTTAGTATGAAGGTTATTGAGGTTTCCCCTGTGGGGTACTTATCACTAGTAGCAATGTAGCAGAGGAGAGGTTCGACAAGAGCGGATGATCCGGTAGCGGGATACAGGGATCAGCGCAGCGTGGTTCCGACAGCGAGGTATGCTTGCAAGCATGAGAGCTTCAAGACAGGTTAGCATCAAGGCACATCTAGGCACACAGCAGGTTGAACGAACACATGTGAGTGAGAGCTGGTGATTTAAATAGCTGTTCAGTCCGGCGCTCAGTGATGACAACATCAGTCTTAAAGGTAAACACACCTATATGTGCTTCATCTATCTAGGTAGATGGAAAGCACCCGGAAATGATGTGATAGGAGGCACTGAGAGTGCCAGAACCTTACAGACGCTGGGCTCACTGTGCGAGGCGGCTTCCTGGCTGACACGGAGCACTTTGTTTGTGAGTTGGACTCTATCCCTGGACTTTATCCCTGATACCACCCATCTACTCACCCCTATATTTCCTTCATTTTCAGTCTTCACTGGTTTTGGCTTCTCACCACCAGCTTGGCTGATTTTTCTCCTCCATCCCAAGGTTCTCTTCACTTCACCTCTCATGTTTTTTACTGGGTATTTGGATTACTGTTTCCTAAACTCACCAGTTGGCTTTTCATGTATTCTTTGGCATGTAGTCTGTTTTTTCACATATCCCTTCATCCCACTCTTCACATTCATGTTATACCCACTCTTTATCTTTTATCACACTCCGCTCAGGAGTATCATGATACTCTAATCTGTATACAATGATTTATATTTCTACAAATTTACTCATATATATATATATATATATATATATATATATATACAGTAAAACCTTGGATTGCGAGCATAATTCGTTCCGGAAGCATGCTTGTAATCCAAAGCACTCTTATATCAAAGCAAATTTCCCCATAAGAAATAATGGAAACTCAGATGATTCGTTCCACAACCATTTATTCATAAGTCCTTCAGTTTATAGTACATATAAAAAGATTATAGCATTGCGATAGGTTATATAACCATAAAATGTCCATCCATAAATAGCTGCTTCCACAAGGGGATAAGAAGCAAAATCCAGTAGGAGCTACAGAGTATCAAAGAGAAGAAAGGCGCCTCTAAGTGTAGCAATATGGTTCCATTTAATGAAGGTACAACATTTAGCAACTCACATGGTTGATGAATAAAACAGGCACATCTAAGTATGCAGGCATCCGGGGTAAAGCTGTCCACATGGACTATCTTCTGCACCGCCGGCTGCCAGTCTGTAATCCTGACCGGGAAGACCACTGCAGTAAAGCGATCTAAAAGCGAGGGGCAGCATGGAAGGGATGACGTAGATGGTGGTGCAGAGGATGGTCTATGTGGACAGCTTTAGCCTGGATGCCTGCATGTGCCTGTTCCAATCATCAACCATGTGAGTTGCTAAATGTTGTACCTTCATTAAATGTAACCATATTGCTACACTTAGAGGCGCCTCTCTTCTCTTTTATACTCAGCTGTGACTTGAAGCTACTTGTATATCAAGACATCGCTTGTAAACCAAGTCAAAATTTATTTGAAAATTTTGCTTGTCTTGCAAAGTGCTCTTAAACCAAGTTACTCTCAAACCAAGGTTTTACTGTATATATATATATATATATATACCCTTTCTCTATAGATATTGTATAATTTTATTTACTCATGGCTTGCTACCTCACATATCCCAGCCCATACTCACTACATTGGCGACGTGTTCCATTTATCCACCTGCCTGTGCGCCCTCAGCTCCCATGGGGGACATTCAGCGCCTAAACAGTTTCAGTGCCATCTATTCAGAGCTGTCATGTAAGTGTTGGGGAGTAATGGGGTTTTTTTTTCCCCTGTTCCCCCCTCTCTTCCCCTCATTCAAAATTGCCATTTATCAACATGGTCTTTTTCTTTATTTATATATTTTTTCTAGATTTTTACAAACATCTACTCCTGATGAAGTGGCAATTTGCGCCCAGGAAACGCGTTGAGGTTATGATGTTTACTATACATCCAATTACTCAATTACTTGGAATCTGAACCCTATATGATGTGAACATATCTAATATTGTACCATTTTCTGGAATCAGCACTGTTGTCTGTCAAGTTTATGAATTTGGAGATGTCTTACCAGCTTGTCATTACTTGTGCAACGCATATCTATTTATCATATTTGTCATTTATTTGTTATGTACCAATAAATGTATTTTCTCTTCTATTAGACCGGACTACACAGGCCAGCCTTCGCTCCCCATGTGCATCAGTGAACCTTGGCCATCCACTATTCTGTCGCCAAAAAATAAAATAAAATATAGTGATGTAAGCGCCCAAATATTCAAATATCAGCAGCATGCAATCAGTGCCAGTAAACCAAAACTAATGTTAATACCCTAACAGTGGCGTAGCGTGGGGGGTGCAGGGGGGGCCGGCCGCACCAGGCGCAACATCTGGGGGGGGCGCATCCCGCAGTGTCACTCTGTCTGACATTATACACAGTATCACACACTGTCTGCGGTTGCTGCCATCTTAAGGCTGGGAGATGTCCAGCGGGCGCCCTATGGATGAAAATGGCGGGGCAGGGCAGGTTGGAGCTGGACTGTGCCTCACCTGTCCATTGGCGTAGGGTGGGGTGGCGCATGTGGAAATGTTGCAAGCCAAGCCCCGCCTGTGCCGCCTCTCCTTACAATCGGCCGCATGTTCAGAAGAGCTCAGTCAGCTCAGTGAGTAAGTCAGCAGCCTGGCACTGTCACAGAGTCAGTAATCATTCATCTATCTTTCCCTGTTGTCGTGACACTCAGCCAGCCGTTGTTTCTGGACGGACACACAAGGCATCGGGGGGGAGCAGCCTGGACTGGAGTGGAGAGCCCTGACTATGTATAAAGTAGTGTAGTGTAGGGGGCAGTGTAGTGGGCAATGTAGTGTAGTGGACAGTGTAGCGGTAAGGTAGGAATCAGGTAGGTCAGTGTAAGGGTCAGTGTCGTGGACAGGTAGGTTAGCGTAGTGGACAGGTAGGTCAGTATAGGAATCAGGCTGGTCAGTAATATTGTAGGAAGGGAGTCGGGGAGTGCTAAAAGTCTGCATATTAGGGGCGCAAATTACTTGCCTTGCCCCGGGCGCTGACAACCCACGCTACGCCACTGTACCCTAAGAAAGGATTGCAACTCCAGTTTGCCTTTTTTTCTTTCTACTGATCACTTTTGGTAAATAATAACCACTGCAAACTGAGAGCATCCCACAAGAGCTGCAGTTTTGGAGATTTTGGGAGATGCTCTGACCCAGTTATCTAGGCAATACAATTTGGCCTCCTGTCCAAGTCCATCAAATGCTTACACTTTCCTATTTGTTTCTGCTTTCAACATCAAGGACAACATGATCACTTTTGACACCCAATTTCAAATGTCATTGTAATTAGATAATTAATGTTATTCATTTTACCTGTCAGTGGTCATCATTTTATTACTAATCCATGTATATGTGTATTAAAAAATATATATATATATGATTGTAAAGCGAGACTTCATGCCCCTTGCACGCTCTTGGTTGGTCTTACCTAAAGTGGTTATAAACCTCAGACATGAAATATGAACAAAGCATATCTATCACATACCTGGTGATGACTGGAATGTTGTGGAGGCCTCTCTTGCACCTCCTGCCCAACACTTCTGAAGGTGGAGACACTGAGTGGCACTAATGCCAGAGTAGCTGGCTGGTGAATTCTGCTCTTAGGTGGATAAAGCTGGGTCCTAAGAAGAGGGTACTGAAGCAGCTTGGCACCAGAGCAGGAGATGGTGGCAGAGCTGGTAGGTAGGCAGCGACCAGTGGCAGCTGGGCAAAAAGGGACCGAATCAGCAGGCAGAGCTTTAGAGGGTGGGGTTTCCACTTAAATTGAAACAATAAAAATGAAAAATTCCTTTAAACATAGTGCCTTGGGGGTCCCTTTAGTCTTCCTGTAAAGTGGCGCTTCTGTAGCATGTATAGAATATGCTGCAACAAAAATGACATTTCTAAAGTAACAAAATGCACAAAATGATATTTAAATTGCCGGAAATACAATACCATTGCCGGCAATAGAAAAATAAAAAAAAAATAAAAAAATGGCGTGGGGTCCCCTCCTTAGCCAGGCTCTTTGGGTCTGGTTTAGATTTTAAGGGTAGTCCCGTGCCAAAAAAAAAAAAAACGGTGTGGGGTTCTCCCCAAAATCCATACCAGACCCTTATCCCAGCATGCAGCCTGGCAGGTCAAGAAAGGATGGGGACGAGCGGGCCTCCCCTACTGAACCAGCTCACATGTCCTCATGCTTGCCCCCCCCCCCCCCCGACCTGCTAGGCTGCATGCTCGGATAAGAATCTGGTATGGATTTTGGGGGGCCCCACACTGTTTTTTTAATTTTGCCATGGGATTCCCCTTAAAATCCCTACCAGACCCGAAGGAAATGGTATGGACTGGGGGTGGAAGCTAAGCCCTTTTTTTTTACATTTTTCTATTGCCAGGCAATTGCCCGCATTATTTTCTTTACATTCATCTATCAGTGGGCTAGCCAGCTCATGGTTGTTAGGGATGCAGGCGGCCAGCTTCTCAGCCCACTGCTTAACAACCAGCTATTTCTTCACACAGAATTCAAATCAGTCAATCGTTTTTCGACCGGCCTGAATTCTAATCATTCTGAAAAGCTGGAATATATTACAAATTTATAAATGAAATTAATTTTAACAAAAATTAAGTGCAAATTTAACGAAAACTAAACTAAACGAATTACGAAACCAAACTAAACGAATTCCAAAACAAAACAAAATTAGTAACATAATGAATCTATCTGAAACAAATGTTTCCGTTCCGTACATGTCCAATAAATTCTGGACTTTGAACAGATGTAGAGAAAGACCGCAGATACACAAATACAGGGCCAGATTAACATAGGGGCTATTGGAGCTGCAGCTCCAGGCCCCTACCTTAATATAGGCCCCGGGTTGGCCATATACACTGTTACCGCTCTTCTGTCACTTGTAAACACAGAAGTCTAGCTTCTATGCTCACTTCACCAGGCAGCTCCCTCAGAACCTTCCCACACAGCACGAAGGCCGGACAAGGAGGGACAGTTGCGGATGCATGTATGTGTTTATGGGCTTCAGAGACAGCATCCCATGTTGAATTAGGCATGCATGGCTGCACCCTTCCTCCTCTGGGTGCATGCCAAGGCACAGCCCTTAAGGCCCTTCAAAATCCTCAGCACCAAGCCCATGATGCTCTTAATCCGGCCCTGCACAAATACAGTTTATGTAGGAGGATTTGTTTCCTTGTTCAAATTTTAAGACAGTGGGTTTGAAAAACAATAAGAAAAGTTTCTCAACTAAGCTGTTATAACAACTGTAAAAAAGTAAAAGGGAAAAGAGTAAAGAAAGGAAGGCAAAAACAATAAAACAATAGGGAAATAAAAAGAGGGGGCAAAGAAAACAAAGGGAAGAGGGGAAAGGAGGATTTGCTTAATTTCTGTGTATCGCCTGAGGCTAGTCACTGGGCATATGTACGGGTTTACAACCACTTTAATGTGCTACAGAGTATATCTTAGATTACCAGTTACTCTTCCCTATTCTGTGAATTTATCACAGGGTTTAAAGGGACAAAGTATTATTATAAGAAAGACCTTCAAGGGAAGACTCTGCAAGTACCTGTAAGGAAGAAATAAATAAATATTACCAGTAATGTTAGCCATTGTCGTCTTAGTAATGTTTTTATATAATGCTGATATAGTGGTTTCAATAACCTTTTTTTTCTATTTTTTAAAATAATTGTATTGTCACAAAATAAAAGCATAGCCATTTTCAAATGAAATATTCAGAAGATACAGAAAAAAACAAAAACGTACAGATGTTCCCTGGCTTAATTTTTTAACTGTATTTTCTAAAAATGTAATGTGTTGGCAAAGACAAGTACAAACCACCCAAAGATAAAGCTAAATTTAATGGAGAGTTAAATGGGAAAACACTGAGATATTTTGCTGCTTTTTGCTGTAACACTAGCTCCTGGAGAAACTCATTGATATTCGACATTATAACAGATACTGTTTGTTGTGTTGCCTGGGGAACAAACTTTTTTTTAAACATTCTTGATTTTCTTTTCTTGCATGTAGAGAAACCTTTTATTGAAATTCAAATAACAATTTTGCTTGTTTGCTTAAGGAAGGAATGCAAAAAGTTTAAGGAAATACATTGCTGGAGTGGGTGGTGGAACTTATGTTAAGGTATAAAGTAAAAAATAAAAAATAAAAATATTAATATGCTTACCATTATTGAAACAGTTTCACAGTACAAATGTTTGTTAATGCAACCAGGCTTCCAGGGTATTATGGTGAAAACAAAACCTTGATTTTCATTTAAGGGATGACTATGTAAAGTTGTTGAGCTCTGTTGCAGGCCGGGTTATTGGTTTAAAAAAATACTTTTTCAAAGGTGTAAGGATCCACTGCCCTCTACTGCTAGCTGATAGTATCACAGTGTTATGTATAATAATGTACATCACTTTTCTGCCCCTGGTGGCTGGTCTTGGAAACCCTGAAGGATACAGTTAAGGTTACAGTTTAACAGCAGCTTCTGAGTGTGTATCTAAATCTTTTTTGTGACATACAGAGTATCTATGCCCTGTCTTTGTTATTATTTCACATACACAGTGCCAGACTGCTACGTCTGTGCTACTTTATGCATGTAGTGGTCGCTTTGCTGTAAGTAAACCTGTTTATTGCAATAGAGTTTACAGTATATACTGTTCTTGTTATTTTAGGCACTAAAGTGCAGAGTAGATAGTGTCCGCGAGTCTGTGGATGTGAGCCCTTACAGATCCCCAGCTCAGGATTCCCCAGGGCGCGGAGTCTAAGCCCCAGCGTGCTTCTTCACCAGGGCTCCTGATGGTGGGGATGGACTTGCAGCAGACTGGAACCAGGTCGTGGCCCCCAGGTAGGCCCAGCTGAGGATGTGGAGACCGCAGGCATGTGCAGAGTAAACAGGAGACTATAAGGATATCCAAGAGACAAGCCAAGGTCAGGAGGCAGCAGACGAACATAGATGGAGAAACAAAGCCGGGTCGGTACACAGGAAATCAGATACAATAGCCAAGGGGTACACGGATGGGAGCTCAAAGAACAGTGATGTTGCTCAAGCAAGGAGCAGTGCACTGAGAATGTGTATATATAGGGAAGCACACAGGGAGCTGACCCAGGAAGTAATAGACAGGAAAAGGATATAACCCACAGTGGAACAGGCGACGCCCATAGGAGAACAGAGAAGCCAAACACCACATGTGAAGGGAGGCAAGATAGAGGCACTAGCAGCAAGGAGGTAAGAGATACAAACAAAACTACAGGCTAACTTGTGACAGATAAGCTGACTCTGAGTTCCAGTGCCGCACTAAAGTTCCTGAAGGTAAGACGTTTCATTCCAGGCTGGTTGGACATTAGCTGGAGGCTACACCTGAGACAGCTGATCTTGTCTTTATGTTTCTGACAAAAAGACAGATGCTACATCTTCTTAGAGGCCCTTGCAACTGGATTTTTCTGCAGCATTCATCTGCAGGTTTTGAAAGACCTCCGATAGTAAGTGGTTCCAAATATCTTGGAGAACTAAACACATGTAGCACAATTCCCAGGCATTTTGCTGGATATGGGTCCCCCTGGGTTACTGCTAACAACAACAGCACATTTAATCATGTTTCTCCAAGTGTGAGCACTGAGACAATTACCAGTCCAGTATCTTTGGGTCTTTGATTTATTTTGGGACTTGGATGGGAGAAGGGATGAGTTGGATACTCCTTTAACTCAACTATGCACAATTGGGTGGATACACTTAAGAAGCACTGTTTGACACTGGTTAACGCTGGCTGAATGCCGGTTAACGCTGAACTATTCTTGTAACTGAGCTTCAATTAAAGAAATCTTAGCTGCTAAGGTAGCTACTTGTACACTTTTGCTGTACTGCTGAACACTTCAGGGCCCACACTGGCACCCCCTTTCACTCCCTTATCTTCAGGGCTTAACACTTGGCACCCCCTTTCTATGCCACAACTACCAGTTAGCTGTCTCCTGGATCCCTTTGACCTTCTGGAGTGGCCCCCTCTCTTAGGCAGACCCCTGGGCAGATTTCGAGTACTCACAACACTGTTTTTCCTGGAAACTCCTGCCCAGCAGCTGCACTCGGTCAGCAACACTCTGGAACCCTTTCTGCAGCCCAGCTCAACCTCCGGTCCTTCAGGCTGACTGCCCAGGACACCGTCACTCACTCTGACAGGAGGAGAGACAGCCGTCAGCCTCCTCCTGGCACTCCCACCAAAGACGCTCTGTCACATGCTCCCACCAGGTTTATACCCAATCCCAGGGTGCATTGCAGCGAACTCCGCCCACTGGGATAGCTATAAACCCTGGTACGCTATTGGCCATATTTCCTCCACTGCCCAACAATAACCCTCATTGGATGCAGTGGGGAGACTGCCCAGACTCAACAGACTACACCTGGAAACACATGACAGCCTCACTAATTGACCAGGCCCCCCTGATAAGCAAACAGGGTCACACATATATTTTTCCTAGCACCTACCTAGGAGGGTGCTACATCCACCCCCCACCATAAATGAGCCATGTCCCCATTGGCTCTGAGGCAGCCGCTTCCTACAAAAATCTGCCAAAAGATCAGGAGTATCCCACAAACTTGGAAAGGGGGAAAAAGGGGAAAGAACAAATGTACAAAGTGCAAAAATATATATATATGCATCTGCTGTACAAATATACAAATTATTTTAGGTGCATAGAAGAATGCACCCCCCACCAAACAAACTCCATTTGGTAAGGATCAAACAAATATATACATCCTGACTATCTACATCTACTGTGAGCCCACCTGTAGAGAAAAATTAGAAGTTAGTCACATTTCACATACAGTCAGGTCCATAAATATTGGGACATTGACACAATTCTAATCTTTTTTACTCTATACACCCCCACAGTGGATTTGAATTGAAACAAACAAGATGTGCTTTAACTGCAGACTTTCAGATTTAATTTGAGGGTGTTTACATCCAAATCAGGTGAACGGTGTAGGAATTACAACAGTTTGTATATGTGCCTCCCACTTTTTAAGGGACCAAAAGTAATGGGGCAGATTAACAATCATAAATCAAACTTTTACTTTTTAATACTTGGTTGCAAATCCTTTGCAGTCAATTACAGCCTGAAGTCTGGAATGCATAGACATCACCAGACGCTGGGTTTCATCCCTGGTGATGCTCTGCCAGGCTTCTACTGCAACTGTCTTCAGTTCCTGCTTGTTCTTGGGGCATTTTCCCTTCAGTTTTGTCTTCACTTCAGCAAGTGAAATGCATGCTCAATCGGATTCAGGTCAGGTGATTGGCTTGGCCATTGCATAACATTCCACTTCTTTCCCTTAAAAAACTGCTTTCACAGTATGCTTCGGGTCATTGTCCATCTGCACTATGAAGCGCCATCCAATGAGTTCTGAAGCATTTGGCTAAATATGAGCAGATAATATTGAAACACTTCAGAATTCATCCTGCTGCTTTTGTCAGCAGTCACATCATCAATAAATACAAGAGAACCAGTTCCATTGGCAGCCATACATGCCCACGCCATGACACTACCACCACCATGCTTCACTGATGAGGTGGTATGCTTTGGATCATGAGCCGTTCCTTTCTTTCTCCATACTCTTCTCTTCCCATCACTGTGGTACAAGTTGATCTGTGCCTCATCTGTCCATAGGATGTTCCAGAACTGTGAAGGCTTTTTTAGATGTTGTTTGGCAAACTGTAATCTGGCCTTCCTGTTTTTGAGGCGCACCAATGGTTTACATCTTGTGGTGAACCCTCTGTATTCACTCTGGTGAAGTCTAGTCTTCTCTTGATTGTTGACTTTGACACGCATACACCTATCCTGGAGAGTGTTCTTGATCTGGCCAACTGTTGTGAAGGGTGTTTTCTTCACCTGGGAAAGAATTCTTCAGTCATCCACCACAGTTGTTTTCCATAGTCTTCCAGGTCTTTTGGTGTTGCTGAGCTCACCGGTGCGTTATTTCTTTTTAAGGATGTTCCAAACAGTTAATTTGGCCACACCTAATGTTTTTGCTATCTCTCTGATGGGTTTGTTTTGTTTTTTTAGCCTAATAATAGCTTGCTTCACTGATAGTGACAGCTCTTTGGATCTCATATTGAGAGTTGACACAGATTCCAAATGCAAATAGCACACTTGAAATTAACTCTGGACCTTTTATCTGCTCCTTTTAAATGGGATAATGAGGGAATAACACACACCTGGATATGGAACAGCTGAGCAGCCAATTGTCCCATTACTTTTGGTCTCTTAAAAAGTAGGATGCACATATACAAACTGTTGTAATTCCTACACCTTTCACATGATTTCACATGATTTGAATACCCTCAAATTAAAGCTAGAAGTCTGCAGTTAAAGCACATATTGTTTCTTTCATTTCAAATCCATTGTGGTGGTGTATAGAGCCAAAAAGAGTAGAATTGTGTTGATGTCCCAATATTTATGGACCTGACTGTATGTCTGTCACATGACCATCTACCTAAACAGTTGAGTGAGAAGACCCTCCCCGCAGGGGCGACCTTCTCACTCCAGTCCCTGACTCCTCTGCTATCCAGTGCTTGACACGCCAGGTCCAATTTCCCTCTTCTCTGTGGGATCTGTGCCCTTACACTGGCTAGTATGGCTACCTATATGCAGAGTCCTTTGGAGAAGGTAAATACAGAATCCTCATTCTGTCACTCACGATCACTTCTCCTTGCATGGAAACAGAGCAAAACCACCGGAGCCTAAGTGACCTGCAGTCCTGATGAGTCAGGGAAACATAAGGGATCTTTTTAGAGCACCTCCCTCCAGGCTTCCTGGATGCACTGCCCTTCACTGCGACGGCCACCTGTTTTAGTCCAGTTCCTCTTCCCTCTGCTTGAGGGTTCCAGAAATCGTTTCAAGCAAACATTTGTATTCCAAAGATCCTGGCCCATTGGCCCAATGGATATGTGAGGTTTGGAGTTCCTCTTTAGGACCCTGGCCCAGTGGCCCATGGGGTCTGTAGAGTAATAAGTTCACATAGATGAGAAGTAGCAACTCAAACTGCAACATAAACTTGAACTTCAGCATTATATTTTTTTTTTCCTTGGTGATGGCCAGCCAGCCTTACTCTTATAGTCTTTACGTATGAAGATTTCCTTTAAATGTAGTACTTTGGGTGGTAGACTCTGACAAGGGCTCCCTGGCTGTCCCAAACCCTGATCGACCATGCCTGGCCCGACCCATCTGGGCGACGAACCTCCACCCGGTCAATGTATATGGAACGTCTATACAGCCACTGAGCCTTTACAGCACTAAATCTGTCCCAAAGGTCAGTCCTTGTTGAATCCCGAAAGGGCTTGAAACAAAAAGAAAGTCCGAGATTGCTTCATCGCACCAAAACTCTTCTTTGTTCAACATAACCTCCCTTGGAGCGTTTGGATAATCACTTTGCGCTGCATCCATGTTTGCATCCTTGAAAGCCTGGGAAGGGTTTTCCTGTTACCTCTCCCAGGTAAAGAATAAAGAAAAAGGGGTCTCCTCTCGCCTGATCATGGAGCTGTAGGCCTCATTCTGATCCCGAGCCTGTGCATAGTTCGTGGGTGGAGTTAGATCTGGGACCCTTTTTGAGTAGGCCTCGCAGAACCCCAAATTTTGGGCCAACTCCCCTCTCTTAATAGACTCCTTAGTCTCCTTGTCAGGCACAGCAATTGTATCAGGACCTGATGAACTGCATCCAGCCTCAGATCCCTGTTCCCATTCTGTCTCATCCTCTGACCTCCACATGAATTCCTGCTTCAATGGATCCGTATTTATACTGAAAGCTAGGAGACCCCACGTTGACAACCCCTGCCTCTTCCTCACTACTCGCACTTGTAACTGAGGCCTCGATGGCCGCGGGCAATTTAGTTTAAAAAATGGGGATGGAAGCAGACCTTGTTTCTGCTGCTGCGGATTCTGATGCATCTTCTGGCCACTTCCCGGCCCTCTGAATCTGCATGCACCCCTTTTCCTGTGGCCGAGTCCTTCCTAAAGCCATGGCTGGACCACTGCTAGGCTGCATGGCCTCCAGCTACATTAGGACTTTGACCATGCCCCTCCCACCTCCAAGGAGGAACCATGATTCCCTGGCCATTACTTCCCGGGTGAATCCTGACTCCCAGACCATACACATTTGCCTGGGTCGGTCCCCACTCCTCTGTACCCGCAGCAGCAGATAGCCTCAGTGCCCACACTGGCTCCATGCTTGCATTCTCATGGTTACATTCGCACACTGAGGACATACCAAGCCAAGGTACTCCACGCCTCCTCCTGTGCGCAGCGCCAGTCTTCCATTGGGCTCCATTCGTAGACTAGTGTCCCATATGAATGCTTGACTTGGCTTCTGGATCTGCTCCCCGCTCTGCCCAGTAGGTTCTCTGCCAATGGGTGAAATAATCACGCACTTTTGCTCTTCAGCCAACTCCACATTGCCTCCTCTCCTCGCATGTGTCTTCCACTCAGCCACACCCGAAGGGGGGAGTGATATATGGGCTCCCCTGTTCACTCCTGATTGGCTGGGCGCGACTGATGTCTCCACCCATACTCCTTGTTTGGTGGTGGCTCCTCTCGCTAGGCAGTGCTTTCCCGCGTGGTGCAGTAACCCTTCCAATGCCGCGCCCTCTCTCTTCAGCCGACATGGAAGTCACTACAAAGCGGATCATGTCCCTCGCCAGACATGCATCCACTCTGCTTACTTGTAGCAGGGCCACAGCTGCGCCTCCCTCTCCTGGAGCCAGCTGCCCCTCTATCCCAAAAGGAACCCAATTCTATAACTGCATAAAAAATGGTTTTATAAAGATGATGTTGATGTAATGTGCACCGCATCCTTAATATGGACAACTGTACCAATAGAAAAAAAATGATTTTTTTGGTGCTCACACTCTCAGGAATAAGATTAGTAACACCAATTCTGTTAAAAATATTACATTTTATTTTATACACTTAATAATTTAAAAAGATAAAAATATGAAATAGTCATTTGCTATTCCTCAAATTTCGGGCTCAAACCCTAACAGACAAGTAACCCCCATTTTTTTCCACTTTATTGCCTCAAAACATTAAGCATATCTTTTTTTGTTTCATAACGATATTTGTTTAGAAAAAATAGTAACACACAGAGAGTTTGAACGTTAATTGTATAATAACAATTGATACAAAGTTATGTTCTAATAGAGAGTCAATTGACAATGCCTAAACCTTTATTATATTGGTCCAGTCCCGATTCATGCTACGGGATCGTATAACCCACAAATTTGTAGCAACATGTAAATTAGGCAAAATAATTGGTTCAGGGTTTCTTCTATATATGAGTATGAAGATTTAGACCATAATCAAGGGTTCCCAAGAGGGGGAATACATGTAGAAGAGTTGGTTATGGTGTGGGTCAGGTCAATCATTGAGGCGTGGCTCATAATAGATCGGGCTCATATGGGGCTCATATGGGGCACCGTGAGATGGGTTCATGTGGTGAATGCATGAATCATTTGGAGATGGATTTTTCGAGGGAATAGGGGAGGGTGAAAAGGGAGGTAAATGGAGCAGGGAGAAAGAGAGAAAAATAGGAGGGGGGGAGGGGGTGTTAATCTCTTGCTTCCCTTCCTAACAGCAAACTAGATATGCTCAGTTTGTATGCAGATCAGAGGGGGGTGACCCATAAGGGAGTAGGGTCAAGAGGGCTCAGGTTAAGTAATAGAGCGAAAGTATCATACATTTTGGAAGTCCGATTGTAGAGTCTTTCTATTAATGACTGGGTGCATTGTTCAGGCGGAAGAATTCAGTGGTCGACTAGAAGTGCTTGCAGCATGCCGATTTGGACCCAAATTTTGTAGGGGTGTCCTGTGCAATGTCGATTAGTTCTTCTATTTCAGCAACTTTGTTGATTCTAGTAAACCATTCCTTGGTTGATGGAGAATTGGGAGAGTATATCAGGATACATTGTTTTGCTGCGTTAATCAAGTGTATGGCTAATGATTTGTCGTAGGTTTTGTGTGGTAAGAGTGAGTGGTGTAGTAGGAATTGAGCTATTGATAGCTCCAAGTCATAGGATCTCACATGAGAGGTAATGCAGCATACTTCCTTCCAGGTTTATATGCAAGTTATTGCAATAAAAAGTGTATGGGAACCCCGGTACTGCCCTAGGGGACATGTATCAATGCAAACATTTTTTTTATAAACAATCGTTTTTACAGGAGCAGTGATTTTAATGATGCCTAAAGTGAAAGAATAAAAATGAAAAATTCCTTTTAATATCGTGCCTGGGGGGACCCCTTAATGTGCCTGTAAATTGGCACATTTGTGCAATGTATGTAGCCTGTAAGGGGTCCCCTTCGTCTGCCTGTAAAGTTTGTATGGCTAAGGACGGGGGGGGGGGCGCTTGCTCGTCGTCCCCCCTTTTCCTGGACTGCCAGGCTGCATGCTCGGATAAGGGTCTGGTATAGATTTTGGGGGGGACCCCACGCCGTTTTTTTTTTACATTTTGGCAAGGAGTTCCCTTTAAAACCTTTACCAGACCCAAATGACCTGGTATAGATTTTGGGGGGGGGGGAGAACCCCATGCCGTTTGTTTTTAAAATGTTGTCATTGGGTTCCCCTTAACCACCTAAATACAGGGCACTTTAACCCTTCCTGCCTAGACCAGTTTTCAGCTTTCAGTACTCATTGGCATCTATGGGTCAGCTTGGCATGGCACTGGTCTTCGTCTTTAAAGCTGAGTTCCAGCAGAAATACTTTTTTTTTTTTTTATAAAAATACCCCTTTAATACTAATCAATCGTCCCTTTACATTACCACTATTCTCAGATTTATGAGTAGTACAGTATTTGATGATATTCAAATACTTACTTTTAAAAATGCTTTCTCCATTGTGGGCATCTGAAGCCGCTGTGGAAGCTGCTGTGTAAGGACTGATTCCAGTGCAAGCTGGCTACCCAGAATTTACCTGGCAATCTTGCGCATGCGCTATAGATTGCGATTGGCAACAGAGAGGAGTGGCTGCGATGCCCATTGCCTCCTGGGATTGATGACAACATCTCCGTGGACTCAATGCAAAGTCGGTGTGATGTCCGGGGGCGCGGCCGCAGAAGGAGGAAGTAGATCAAACTATCCTTTTAAAATAAGGTAAGGGAACCCAAAAAATTATTTTTGCCCAAATCTTATTTAAGATACCGATCACTGCTGGAATAACTAAAGTTTAAAATTAGGGTGGAACTCCACATTGGCGTCTATGGGAAATATTGTACAGCTTGGCATGGCACTGCTCCCCGTCTTTACCATTGGCGTCTATGGGAAATATTGGACAGCTTGACATGGCACTGCTCCCCGTCTTTAACATTAGTGTTTATGGGAAATATTTGTCAGCTTAGCATGGCCCTGCTCCCTGTCTTTAACATTGGCATCTATGGGAAATATTAGTCAGCTTGGCATGGCACTGCTCCCTGTCTTTAACATTGGTGTCTATGGGAAATCTTGGTCTGCTTGGAATGGCACTGCTCATGAACTATAAGTGACAGGGACACAAAACTTGGAGAGCACCGGGAGGGGACCCAGGACTACAACATATCTATACATTTTAAAAGTGGAGTATGCCTGTACACTACACTGACTGCACTAAACTGACTCAACACACTATCCTCTAACTACCTGCCTAATCTCTATTGTAACACACTATACATGGCTGCCGTGTAAGCAGCAGCCTTATATAGTGTGGGGCGCGGACCTAGCCCCTGAGCCTTGATTGGCTAAAGACACCCTGCCTTTGGCCAATCATGGCTCTGACAGGACATGCGGTGTGATTGGCCAAAGCATACAGGTCAGGTTCATGCTTTGGCCAATCATCAGCAATCAATGCACTGCAACAGTACAGTGCATTATGGGGCGCTCATTGGTGGGTGAACTTCCCACCAAGCACCCCATTTGTCCATGTGTTCAGCGAACACACGAACACTTGATGTTTTAGTCGAACTTACGTTCAAATCTAACATAGAGCCCATCCCTACTTGTGAATGTTAAGGTATATTTGTTCCCAATCTTCTTTAGAATGTAATCCACAAAGAGAAGGGAGTGCATGGTAGATATAAGATGGTATTGTGGGAATTTTCATGTGCAAAGCATTTTAAAAGGTGTAAGTTGTCTTAAGCAGGAGGAGTTTTTGTCTATGGATTTGAGACAGTGTGTGAGTCCAAGAGGGATCAGGTGTCCAAGAGGGATCGGGTAACCTATCCATTTGGGTAGAGAGGTGAGAGATCGGTAGATATTTCCCATGCTCATAAAAGGGACGGAAAATTTTTTTTAGGAATTGGTGGTGTATGCCTGGGGGGGGGATCTTAGTTCTTTTTAATCAAAGTTAGTGAGCCAGAGATGGTTGATAAAGAAGTGTGTGCACATACTTTGTGAAAGCATTGTATGGTGGATCCAATTAATGGGTGAGATCGTATTTCAGGTGGAGTTTGGCGTTCTAGTGTCCACGGTAAGGGGAGGGTCATGAAAGATGCTTCTAAAGAGACCCAATTTTTGTAATGAATCAATTATTCTGGACAGGTGGATAGCCTTGTCGTAGTTTAGGAGGGCTGGTAGACCTATCCCACCTAGGTGTTTTGGTAGGGCAAGTTGCGCATAACTGATCCTGGGTCTACGTTCACTCCAGCGAAAACTGGAGCATGAGTGTTTGTATGTTTTGAAAAAGGCTGGTGGAAGGTGTATGGGTACCGTCTGCATTATTTAGGGCAGTCGTGGGTGAGCATTCATCTACCAGTTCTAGTTCTATTCCAGTTTTTGAGGTCAGATATCAGCTTATTTTGGATTGGTATATAGTTTTTCATATATAAGTCTGATCAATTGAAGGGACGCTGTATGCCTAAACATTTAATTGAGTCAGGCTTCCGATGGAAGGTAAAGTTTCCCATGCAATGGTCTACTTGATGTTGTGGTAGGGATATATTAAGGGTAAAGGATTTGGAAAAATGTATCTTAAGGTTGAAGAGCAGGTGGTTGAATTGTTGGAATACTGCTAGGAGAACTGGTATTGTAAGTGGTTTGGTGAGAAATAATAAGATATCATCTGCAAAGGCAAAGAGCTTGAATTCTCTGTTGGCTGCCTGGATCCCTTTAACACTTGGGTTAAGTCTTAGACAACAGAGGAATGGTTCCAGGGTAAGTGCAAAAAGGATAGGAGACAGGGGGCAGCCCGGTCTTGTCCCATTGCGGATGGGTAAGTCATTCGACAAGGTGTTGTTGACTTGACTTGTGTATAGGATTGTATGAAAAGGTTTGTTGTGGGACTTTTAAGGTGCAACAAGAATAAATTATGGAGAAAAAGTCATTTTTTCATAAAATAATTTTACAAATTTTATTTATTCACAATATTGAACAGTATTTTTAAAATAAAGGTATGAAAAGAGAATCAATAACTATATAGTGCCTGCTCAACATGTTTCACCATCTCTCAATAGCTTCTTCAGGAGACTGATGGGCATCTTTTATGAGTTATTTTTCTTTACATAATGAAAAAGAATAACATCAACATTTCAAATTTATACATACATTTTACAATGTTCTTTACATCTTTAATACATTTAACAATTATGATCATACCATAGAACATACCTCTGAAAGAGTAGAATTGTGCCTGATCTGGAATATGCCAGGATGAATAGAGCCTCTAGATGGGACCCTCAAGGATAGAAACCCCCATTTTGCATGCGATGCATCATAGAGGAGGGAAGAGCTGAGCCAATTGTTTTTTTTTGGCATGTATTTAAATCTAGATAAACAATTTTAGATAATGTAATATAAGCATAATGTTTTTTTTATACGGATATATATATCTTTTTAAGAAATACCTATTGAGTATGACCATATAGTTTTTATATATTTACCTGTTTTAGAATTTATTAAAGGTCTTCAATCTGATTCATAATGGATAGATAGACTCAATTGTCTGTGTATCCTTTTAGCTTGTAGACCAGTGGAATTTCATTTTTGCCCCAATTTGGTTTTACTGGAAAATAGAGGATATATTAATCTCTTATCTTTTCCATTTATTTAATTTAAATCTTATTTTAGGAGAATATATTTCTAATAATTACCTTATATATATGTATAGGCAAGTCCAAATACATAGAGGATCCCACTTTAAAAGGATTCCACCCAAAAAAAAACTTATTTTAGGAAAAGTAATATCTATGGAAATTACCTTGTATCAATGGAAATTTTCAAATACAAAGGAGGGGATTCCACTTAGAAAAATTCCACCTGAAGTAGTCAGTGTAGAATTCTATATTGGCCTGCAACGATTGAAATAAGTATATTATAAAGGTAAAACTATGGCCAGTTTTTTCATTAAATCATTATCTATTAATATCCCGATTGCCAAACATACCTGTAGCAGTTCCCCCTTTCCATGAATCAGTCACAATATGGCTATCCATGTGTGTGCCAGCATTTATATACCTCCTCCACTCCGGAGGCGTCTGACGTCACATCCGGAGTGAGAGCAAATACTTCCGCCCAGCCAAAGCGCGCCCTTTATTTTACCAGCCGCGTCATTGGATCGCGGCGTCATGTGAATCGTCACTAACCGGAAGTACACCAATGCATATCCGGAAGGGACCAACAAAGCCATAACCGACATCTTTGTTTGGGGAAAAGATCATTTTGATCCATACAGAGACGAAAGGACACAAAACACAATACTTTTAACTGTATCATCCCTATCATTGTGTGTTTATAATTCAATATACCTGCTTAATCATAATTATGAGCAAGTTTGGACCGATTAAACAGTGTCTCTAACATTATAACATTAGTTCATTTCTTTTAATAACAATAATTTAACTCCGATTTAGACACTATTTTGTATTTTTATCCCCCAAAGGTATATTATATTATAATTTTAAGGGCTAGGGAAGAAATTAGCGGCTTCCCCACCCCCCACGATCATAGGGTTTGATCACAAGAGTGGGATAAGCCGCCAGTGCTCATACAATGCATCAACTGCTATAGGTGGACATCTGAATATCCCATTTTGAGGCAAACAATAGACCAGATAAAGCACAATAAATTTGATCAAATTATCATTTTTTCCAAACATGTTTGTTTACATATATGCACTTTCTTTGTTAAGGAAATGCATGAATCAAAGATTACCTTTTGTTATTTTAGCTGGGTATATAGAACTACAAAAAAGGTTTGAAGCTTATTGCTTCATTCAAGCCTGGGTATTGTGTCGCTGATAAATTAAAGATCCATTTTGTTTCTCTTTGCAGTAGATTTTTATCAACACTCCCCCCTCTTTCATTTAGTGGGATGTGTTCCAAAGCAAAGAACTTCATCATGCCTTCATTAAAGCTGTGATAAAGTCCCATATGTCTACTGATAGGACCCTCAAATTTTTTACTTTTTACTGATTTAACATGATCTCGAATTCGATGGAAGAAGGGCCTTTTGGTCTTTCCAATATAGAAAGCTTTACACTCACATTGTATATAATACACAACACCAACTGTTTGGCAATTAGCACGAAAAGGGGGTTTATATGACTTGCCATTTGGAAGAATTATTTCATTGGCATTTAACATATATTTACAGAAATTGCAACTCCTACAGGACCAAGTACCATTTGTTCTTTCATACGATTTTGAATTTATTGTACTATGATGGCTATGTACTAATTTGTCCCTCAAAGACTGTGACCTCTTAAAGGTAATTTCAGGACGGTTTTTTATATATTTAGTTGCTGTATTGTCGGCCTGGAGGAGGTACCAATAACTGTTTAAAATTGCTCGTATTTGATTATGTTGCCCACAATATCGAGTAATGATTTGTACACTGTTTGTATTGTTAGATCTTTTTCTTTTATATATCAATGAATTTCTATCTTGATTTTTTGCCCTGTGATAGGATCTTTTTAGACAAGATCTACTGTAGCCCCTAGAGAGCAACCGCTGTTGTAGATCTTTAGCTTCTTTTTCAAAATCCTCAGTTTTACTGCAGTTGCGCCTTAGGTGCAAGTATTGACTGTATGGAATGCTTGAGACTAATGGCTTGGGATGTGAACTATTAGCACTGAGAATGGTATTCCCTGCTGTGCTTTTGCGGAATAGGGTGGATCCCATAGTACCATCCTCATTCCTATAGATTTTTATATCTAGGAAATCGAGACTGGTCTGACTATAAGAGGTTGTAAATAGTGTTGAGCGAACACGGACTGTATTATTCGTGTTCGTACCGAATAATTGGATTTTTTGTACCCGAACACGGACACGGACACTTTACTGTATGTTCGGGTAAAAATCCGTGTTCGGTCGTTTTATTTCCGGGTTTTGCATGCTTTGGCGCTCTTTTCATGGCGGGCTTTCAACAGCCAATCAACAATCGTTTAACTGGTGTGCCTTAAGCCATCCCAGCCATGCCTGCAAATGTCTTAGTAGCTGTGATTGGCCGTCTGAAGCATGTGACCAAGTCTTTATAAGTTCGAGGCAGCCGCAGCGGCGTCATTATGCTGCTTATATCAGGGACAGAGCACACATCAACGTGCTGGCTGCTGATTAGGGAAAGATAGGCAGGAAAAAACCATTTGTGTCCGGATAGAATTGAGGGACAGGTCGGAGTGTTTAGGCAGGGCGAGTTGTAGGCATTTTAGGGATAGAGTCTGCTGAATTATAGGGTCAGTGTCTTCTACAAACTACAATCGATATTGCTGTGTGGGGGGTGGGGTGAATCTGCACTCAATCCTGATCTACGATCTCTTCTCAATCCTGTTAGGGACAGAGTCTGCTGAATTTTAGGGAAACTGTGTTCTACAAACTACAATCGATATTGCTGTGTGGTGTGGGATTGGAGATAGGCAGGTGTCAGTGATCCACATCCATTTTTCTGTGTGTGAGCTGCAGTGAACACAATCTTTTTGGGCTGCAGTGAACACAATCTTTTTGGGCTGCAGTGAACACAATCTTTTTGGGCTGCAGTGAACACAATCTTTTTGGGCTGCAGTGAACACAATCTTTTTGGGGTGCAGTGAACACAATCTTTGTGGGGTGCAGTGAACAAAATCCTTTGTGGGGTGCAGTGAACACAATCTTTTTGGGGTGCAGTGAACAAAATCCTTTTTGGGGTGCAGTGAACAACATCCTTTTTGGGGTGCAGTGAACACAATCTTTTTGGGGTGCAGTGAACAAAATCCTTTGTGGGGTGCAGTGAACACAATCTTTTTGGGGTGCAGTGAACACAATCTTTTTGGGGTGGAGTGAACAACATCCTTTTTGGGGTGCAGTGAACAAAATCCTTTTTGGGGTGCAGTGAACAAAATTTTTTGGGGTGCAGTGAACACAATCTTTTTGGGGTGCAGTGAACACAATCTTTGTGGGGTGCAGTGAACACAATCTTTTTGGGGTGGAGTGAACAACATCCTTTTTGGGGTGCAGTGAACAACATCCTTTTTGGGGTGCAGTGAACACAATCTTTTTGGGGTGCAGTGAACACAATCTTTGTGGGGTACAGTGAACAGAATCTTTGTGGGGTGCAGTGAACACAATCTTTGGGGGGTACAGTGAACACAATCTTTTTGGGGTGCAGTGAACACAATCTTTGTGGGGTGCAGTGAACACAATCTTTTTGGGGTGGAGTGAACAAAATCATTTTTGGGGTGCAGTGAACAACATCCTTTTTGGGGTGCAGTGATCAAAATCCTTTTTGGGGTGCAGTGAACACAATCTTTTTGGGGTGCAGTGAACAAAATCCTTTGTGGGGTGCAGTGAACAGAATCTTTGTGGGGTGCAGTGAACACAATCTTTGGGGGGGTACAGTGAACACAATCTTTTTGGGGTGCAGTGAACACAATCTTTGTGGGGTACAGTGAACAGAATCTTTGTGGGGTGCAGTGAACACAATCTTTGGGGGGTACAGTGAACACAATCTTTTTGGGGTGCAGTGAACACAATCTTTGGGGGGTACAGTGAACACAATCTTTTTGGGGTGCAGTGAACACAATCTTTGTGGGGTGCAGTGAACACAATCTTTGGGGGGGTACAGTGAACACAATCTTTTTGGGGTGCAGTGAACAACATCCTTTTAGGGTGCAGTGAACACAATCTTTGTGGGGTGCAGTGAACAACATCCTTTTAGGGTGCAGTGAACACAATCTTTGTGGGGTACAGTGAACAGAATCTTTGTGGGGTGCAGTGAACACAATCTTTGGGGGGTACAGTGAACACAATCTTTGTGAGGTGCAGTGAACACAATCTTTGTGGGGTGCAGTGAACACAATCATTGTGGGGTGCAGTGAACTCAATCTTTGTGGGGTACAGTGAACACAATCTCATACTTCTGAAGATTTGAGGGTGCTGCCTGTTCCATACTCCCCCTACTCCTCATCTAGCCTTTTAGGGGTACAAACAATAGTAATTGGGGCCTAGTGTGGTTGTGTACGTGTGATATACATACACTTTTTTTGGATCATATTTTCTATTCCGCTATTTAATCAAAAACCTTTGGGGATCAGTTAAATTGGGGGATAGTCTGTGTTGGTACGTGTGAGAGAGATCCACCTTTCCAAGTTGTTGGGGTTCATCTCATACTTCTGAAGGTTTGAGGGTGCTGCCTGTTCCATACTCCCCCTACTCCTAGCCTTTTAGGGGTACAAACAATAGTAATTGGGGCCTAGTGTGGTTGTGTACGTGTGATATACATACACTTTTTTTGGATCATATTTTCTATTCCGCTATTTAATCAAAAACCTTTGGGGATCAGTTAAATTGGGGGATAGTCTGTGTTGGTACGTGTGAGAGAGATCCACCTTTCCAAGTTGTTGGGGTTCATCTCATACTTCTGAAGGTTTGAGGGTGCTGCCTGTTCCATACCCCCCCTACTCCTCATCTAGCCTTTTAGGGGTACAAACAATAGTAATTGGGGCCTAGTGTGGTTGTGTACGTGTGATATACATACACTTTTTTTGGATCATATTTTCTATTCCGCTATTTAATCAAAAACCTTTGGGGATCAGTTAAATTGGGGGATAGTCTGTGTTGGTACGTGTGAGAGAGATCCACCTTTCCAAGTTGTTGGGGTTCATCTCATACTTCTGAAGGTTTGAGGGTGCTGCCTGTTCCATACCCCCCCTACTCCTCATCTAGCCTTTTAGGGGTACAAACAATAGTAATTGGGGCCTAGTGTGGTTGTGTACGTGTGATATACATACACTTTTTTTGGATCATATTTTCTATTCCGCTATTTAATCAAAAACCTTTGGGGATCAGTTAAATTGGGGGATAGTCTGTGTTGGTACGTGTGAGAGAGATCCACCTTTCCAAGTTGTTGGGGTTCATCTCATACTTCTGAAGGTTTGAGGGTGCTGCCTGTTCCATACCCCCCCTACTCCTCATCTAGCCTTTTAGGGGTACAAACAATAGTAATTGGGGCCTAGTGTGGTTGTGTACGTGTGATATACATACACTTTTTTTGGATCATATTTTCTATTCCGCTATTTAATCAAAAACCTTTGGGGATCAGTTAAATTGGGGGATAGTCTGTGTTGGTACGTGTGAGAGAGATCCACCTTTCCAAGTTGTTGGGGTTCATCTCATACTTCTGAAGGTTTGAGGGTGCTGCCTGTTCCATACTCCCCCTACTCCTAGCCTTTTAGGGGTACAAACAATAGTAATTGGGGCCTAGTGTGGTTGTGTACGTGTGATATACATACACTTTTTTTGGATCATATTTTCTATTCCGCTATTTAATCAAAAACCTTTGGGGATCAGTTAAATTGGGGGATAGTCTGTGTTGGTACGTGTGAGAGAGATCCACCTTTCCAAGTTGTTGGGGTTCATCTCATACTTCTGAAGGTTTGAGGGTGCTGCCTGTTCCATACCCCCCCTACTCCTCATCTAGCCTTTTAGGGGTACAAACAATAGTAATTGGGGCCTAGTGTGGTTGTGTACGTGTGATATACATACACTTTTTTTGGATCATATTTTCTATTCCGCTATTTAATCAAAAACCTTTGGGGATCAGTTAAATTGGGGGATAGTCTGTGTTGGTACGTGTGAGAGAGATCCACCTTTCCAAGTTGTTGGGGTTCATCTCATACTTCTGAAGGTTTGAGGGTGCTGCCTGTTCCATACTCCCCCTACTCCTAGCCTTTTAGGGGTACAAACAATAGTAATTGGGGCCTAGTGTGGTTGTGTACGTGTGATATACATACACTTTTTTTGGATCATATTTTCTATTCCGCTATTTAATCAAAAACCTTTGGGGATCAGTTAAATTGGGGGATAGTCTGTGTTGGTACGTGTGAGAGAGATCCACCTTTCCAAGTTGTTGGGGTTCATCTCATACTTCTGAAGGTTTGAGGGTGCTGCCTGTTCCATACTCCCCCTACTCCTAGCCTTTTAGGGGTACAAACAATAGTAATTGGGGCCTAGTGTGGTTGTGTACGTGTGATATACATACACTTTTTTTGGATCATATTTTCTATTCCGCTATTTAATCAAAAACCTTTGGGGATCAGTTAAATTGGGGGATAGTCTGTGTTGGTACGTGTGAGAGAGATCCACCTTTCCAAGTTGTTGGGGTTCATCTCATACTTCTGAAGGTTTGAGGGTGCTGCCTGTTCCATACTCCCCCTACTCCTAGCCTTTTAGGGGTACAAACAATAGTAATTGGGGCCTAGTGTGGTTGTGTACGTGTGATATACATACACTTTTTTTGGATCATATTTTCTATTCCGCTATTTAATCAAAAACCTTTGGGGATCAGTTAAATTGGGGGATAGTCTGTGTTGGTACGTGTGAGAGAGATCCACCTTTCCAAGTTGTTGGGGTTCATCTCATACTTCTGAAGGTTTGAGGGTGCTGCCTGTTCCATACTCCCCCTACTCCTCATCTAGCCTTTTAGGGGTACAAACAATAGTAATTGGGGCCTAGTGTGGTTGTGTACGTGTGATATACATACACTTTTTTTGGATCATATTTTCTATTCCGCTATTTAATCAAAAACCTTTGGGGATCAGTTAAATTGGGGGATAGTCTGTGTTGGTACGTGTGAGAGAGATCCACCTTTCCAAGTTGTTGGGGTTCATCTCATACTTCTGAAGGTTTGAGGGTGCTGCCTGTTCCATACCCCCCCTACTCCTCATCTAGCCTTTTAGGGGTACAAACAATAGTAATTGGGGCCTAGTGTGGTTGTGTACGTGTGATATACATACACTTTTTTTGGATCATATTTTCTATTCCGCTATTTAATCAAAAACCTTTGGGGATCAGTTAAATTGGGGGATAGTCTGTGTTGGTACGTGTGAGAGAGATCCACCTTTCCAAGTTTTTGGGGTTCATCTCATACTTCTGAAGATTTGAGGGTGCTGCATGTTCCATTCTCCTCTTCCTCATCCTCCCTTTAGGGTAGGAAAAAATTTAATCGGGCCTAGTCTGTGTTTGTACGTGTGAGATACACAGTTTTTTAGCCTATTCCGCTATTCAATACACACCCTTTTGGTGTAAAAAACATTAAATTGCGGCATAGTTTGCATATTTGACATTTTCATATATTGTGCCTTGTTGCGCTGTTTTGGGTACTCCACCAACATGGCCAGTGGCAATGACGCCATTCTCAGCTTAACTATCCCACTTCTATGCCTCCTTGAAAAAACAATTTGGGCGATGATGGAAGAGGATGTGGCACAGGATGAGGAGGAGGAGGAGGAGGATGAAGAGGTAACATTTCAAAGGCTTTCAGGGCAGTCATTCGCAAGGGGCTCCGAGGGTGGGTTCCTGCACACACAAACGCCAGGGACACAATTGTCCAGCAGGGGCACAGTTCTGGAGGATGAGGAGGATGAGGAGGAGGAGGAGCTGGAGGAGGAGATGGAACCATGTTCACAGCAGGGTGGCACCCAGGCCAGCTCATGGCCATCACTGGTGCGTGGCTGGGGGGATACAGAGGACACGGACGATACACCTCCCACAGAGGACAGCCTTTCGTCGCCTCTGGGCAGCCTGGCACACATGAGCGATTACATGCTGCAGTGTCTCCACAACGACCGCCGAGTTGCCCACATTCTAACTTGTGCTGATTACTGGGTGGCCACGCTGCTGGATCCCCGTTACAAGGACAACGTACCGTCCTTAATTCACTCACTGGAGCGCGATCGCAAGATGCGCGAGTACAAGCGCACGCTGGTAGACGCCATGCTGCTGGCATTCCCATCTGACAGCGGGGCCACAGTGGAAGCACAAGGCAGAGGAGGAGGAGGAGGAGGAGGTCGCCAACGCAACCAGGGCACCGCCAGCACCTCAGAAGGCAGGGTTAGCATGGCCGAAATGTGGAAAAGCTTTGTCAGCACGCCACAACAAACAGCAGCACCAGCAGCTCAGATGGAACGTCTTAGCAGGAGGCAGCATTTTACCAACATGGTGGAGCAGTATGTGTGCACACGCCTACATGTAGTGAATGAAGGGTCTGCCCCTTCAACTTCTGGGTCTCCAAATTGGGCACATGGCCTGAGCTTGCCCTTTACGCCTTGGAGGTGCTGGCGTGCCCTGCAGCCAGTGTATTATCTGAACGGGTATTTAGCACGGCTGGGGGCGTTATAACAGACAAGCGCAGCCGCCTGTCCAGAGACAATGTGGACAAGCTCACGTTCATTAAAATGAACCAGGCATGGATCCCACGGGACTTTTCCGTACCTTATGCAGAATAGCAATGGATACCGACCTTACCCACCCATTGTTCCATTTTTGCTCTTTCTCACTCTTTTGGGGTGTACCCTCATTTAAAATTTTTGAAAAGAAGCAGTGTTGGCTACCTCGTCCTCCTCCTCAGGGCCAGATTAATGTAGGGGCTATTGGAGCTGCAGCTCCAGGCCCCTACCTTTTATATAGGCCCCGGGTTGGCCATATTCACTGTTACCGCTCTTCTGTCACTTGTAAACACAGAAGTCTGGCTTCTATGCTCGCTTCCCCAGGCAGCACCCTCAGAACCTCCCCACACAGCGTGAAGGCCGGACAAGGAGGGACAGTTGGCGATGCATGGATGTGTTTATGGGCTTCAGAGACAGCATCCCATGTTGAATTAGGCATGCATGGCTGCACCCTTCCTCCTCTGGGTGCATGGCAAGGCACGGCCCTTAAGGCCCTTCAAAATCCTCAGCACCAAGCCCATGATGCTGTTAATCCGGCCCTGGTCCTCCTCCACCGCCGCTTCCACCTACACCGCCCATAGGTGTGCGCAGCCTATTGCATTAAGGTGTGCACCCCAAAGTTGAAATACACATGCATGTGTTTGCCAGTAGGGAGAGTAATGTATCGGGGCCATGTACCTGTAGGCAAGGAGAAATAGAGCAGAGCAGGTCCCAGGGAGATCTTTCCCATCTCCTCACTGGCAATGCTATGTGCCCTAGGTGATTAGGGTGTGCCCAGGCACACCCAGCACACCCTGTGCGCACGCCTATGTCACCGCCACATCCACCACCACCTCAACCTCCCTCCTACTCCATATGGGCCTCGTCCTTCAGAGATGAAGAAGAACATTGTTTTATTTTTCTGTTTTTTTTTGTTGTTTTAAGTTATTTCCCTATCCACATTTGTTTGCAGAGCACTTGCCATGCTCTTAATTACGTTTTGCTGCCATTTGCAGCACTCTAGCCCTTTCCTTTGGTGTTTTAGAGCCATTTTAGTGCCTTAAAGTTCGGGTCCCCATTGACTTCAATGGGGTTCGGTGTCCGGGAAAAGTTCGGTAAAAGTCCGGGACACGGACCCGGACTTTTTTTTAAAGTTCGGCCGAACCCGTCGAACACGGACATCTAGGTGTCCGCTCAACCCTAGTTGTAAATTTTAAATTGAAGCTATTTTTGTTTAAGATATCCAGAAACTTTTTTAAGGATGCCTTTTTTATAGGAGTTCCTTGATGTCATCTCTGGAGAAGAGATCTCGCTCGCACCCCCCCAGGTACAGGTTGGCATACAGTGGGGCACACTTGGTCCCCATCGCCACCCCCTGCACCTGGAGGTAGTGGGAGCCTTTAAATAAAAATATATTATTGGTCAGAATAAACCTAAGGAGGGACACAACAAAACCATTGTAAACACTTGCTGAATTTCCTCTTTCAGATATGAAATTTTCCACAATTCTCACCCCGCAATGATGCAGGATCTAATTGTAGAGAGCCTCCACATCTATTCCTACTAGCCACACACCCTCAGGAACTGCTATGCCATCTAGGGCTCTAATCAAATCGCTTGTATCCTGAATATGTGAGGGGAGGGCCATAACATGTGGCCTCAAATAGTCATCAATTAGTTGACTAGCAGGTTCAGTGAGACTTCCAATTCCTGACACTATTGGTCGACCTGGTGGTCTGGTCAGGTTCTTATGGACCTTAGGCAACGCATACATAGTTGGCGTTTTGGAATTTTTTACATTCAAAAATTCTAATGTCTTTTTATCCATCATTCCTTTAAAAAAGGCATCTGAAATTAGCTGTCTAAATCTAGAAACTACTCTTTCTAAATAAGTCTCAGAGATTTTTCTATACCAGTCTCGATTTCCCAAGATATCCAAAACCATGATCTCATATTTTTCCGTATCCATTGCTACCACATTCCCTCCTTTATCTGCTGATTTTATTGTTATATCAGGTTTATTTTTCAAGGAGTCAACAGCTAGTCTCTGGGTTTTGTTTAAATTTGAGATAGAATAATCTTTCCATCTTGTCTGTTGTATCTCTTTAATCACTTGTTGTGTAAAAGCCCATATATTGGGATTAGCCTGCAATATAGGGAAGGATTGGGATTTTGGTTTGTAAAATTGCCGTGGTGGGAAGAGGGGAGCCTTCAAGTGGTCCTCCCCAGACGAGGATAATTCCTGGTCAGAGAAGGGCCAATCCGAGGATCCACCCTCTTCCCACAACTCCATTAAGTCATCTAAGGCCTTCAGTTCGTTTAGGGAGAACTCCTGTCCTGAAGGGGGCGTGTTGGAGGAGATAAGTCTCCCCAGGCGAACTTTTATCCTTGTCATACAAAACTTTGAACATTAATATTCGCGCAAATAAATGAATGTCTTTTATTAGGTCAAATCTATCAACCCTCTGTGTTGGACAGAAAGTTAAACCTAATGCCAAAACTTGTATTTGATCATTGGTCAAAGCACAGGATGATATATTAATTACCTGCAAATCAGCCACATCTTAATTTCTATCTTTTTTATCATTGGATAGTTGCTAACTAAGTGTTCCCTTTGGTGTTTGAAAAATGGGTGCTGTGCCTACATCATTGTTAATAACAAGGTTTTGACTCACCTTTGTGGTGCTCACAGTGGGGGAAGGGGGAAAAGAAGAGGTGACATTAGAGGCTGATGCGCCAGTGTTTAGTGTAGATTGTGAAGATGTAGGACCAAAATTCAGAGAACGTGAATAATCATTTGCCAAAATATAAGTGCGTTTTGAGGAGGTATTGTAAGAACCTTCTCCTTTATCTTTTCGTTTTTGTTCTCCTCTTACTTTAATGTGATGTTGCATAACCTGTGAGGAAGAAGTGGATGAAAGGGAAGAAACATCAGAGTCATTTGGATCAGTATTGGGTATTGAAGAATATATATGAACAAAAATTCCAATATATTGGTAGAACCATTCGGACCGCCAGTATCCGAATTGGAGAACATTTGACCAATATCTATAAAGGCTTTCAAGGACATAGTTTATCCAAACACTATGCATTATGCCACCAAAAAGACCCACGAGATATGACCATTACAGTGATTGAAAAATACAATCCCCACTGGCATGGAAGTAACTTAAGGAGGTCCATTTCCAGAAGAGAAGTCTACTGGATTTATGAAATGAAATGCTTTAGACCCCTAGGCCACAATATTGAGTGGGACATAAATTCATACATTAACAACAGTTGAGTAGATACACAAAATCTTTTTCCTCTTCCCCTCCATTCATATATATCTACTCTCGTTCTTTTGATTAATATATTGATAGGATGAGGTTTGTGGGGTGATCAACCACCCCAGTGGAAGCATCATGCATTTCCCAACCCATTGGCACTCCCTAACAGGTGCATTGATGGGGGGGGGGGGGGGGGCGGTAGGTTGTTTAACCTTCAAATGCATGTTTGTTAAAAAATGGGATATTGCTATCTTCCCAAACCATCCTTTTTATACCTATTGTTTTTATATGTTTTAATAAAGTTTTAATAATTTTAGATTTTAAGTATATTTTAAAATGCAATTTTAGTATGGTTTTATATAACATGCTATTTAAAATCCTTCGATTTATATAGGGGATTAGATAATTTTAATTCTCAAATGTTATCCCATATTTACAGTCTGTATATTTATACCCTGTGGGAACACCACGATAGGGTTAAATTTAGATGTATGAGGCAAGTTACTTCCGATGTCAAAGTTCGTATAAGACATGTGGATCAACACACGCAAAATAGTTCAAAATGTGAAGAGTATTAAGATTTACAAGTAAGTCTGACAAAGTATATGGAACTGAATGATTTTTCATTCGAAATTAGCCTAATAACTGCGGCGATACTCTTTGGTTCACATCCTGTTTGAAACATGAATGACACCGGAAGTAAACAAGCGGACATACACAAAAGGGCATGAGTGACGGCGCCGACTTCCCTCCTGTCTCCGTGGAAGCCTATTGAGGAGAAACGCAGCGTCAGAAGTAGGAGGAGTCGCGCCACCACTCTACACACCGCCGGTATTGTACTGCAGACAATCCGCGGATATTGGTCATTACAGGCACTATTCTGAAAAGATTTCTGTAAGTGTATTCCATCTTTTTATTTGGGGATAATGCACTATCTGTGGCCTCCCTTGCTTTTCTCTCACATGTGGAATTGCTGTGGATGGTAAATCGAGGACAAGTGCCAGGAGAAACTCTCCCATCATTTCAGTACAGGAAGAAAAGGAACATTTTTGAAATGCTCTCCATTTCTTTACATCTGGTAAGGAGCTGTCTGAACATTTGGTGAAGGGATAATTGATTCACCCTGAGTTTCTTGAGGTGTTATCAGGAGTTTCTCAATAGCGATCATTTATATGCCCTTTTGCATTTTTTATCTGGTAAGAAGCACATCTAGAAGGTGGTGGGAAACTGTCACCAACTTGTCGTGATCACTTCATCACCAGTTTATTTTCATCACATCTTCACATCATCATCTTTTCGTTGCACAAAGACTGAGTTTGTTCAACAGATATATTGGACAATTTGTGTCATTAGGCTGTTGACTCAGCACATTATCTTTATTGTTTTTTATTGTATTTCACCTGGTGGACAATTTATTGAGTTTTGGATATTTCCTTTGGACTTTTATGTGTGGTCACGGTGTTGACTTAGCACATGTTTGAACACTTATCAATTATTGTTTGAATTGTTATCACGTGGTGGATTATACATTGAATTTTTGTTTATATATAAATGTTTCTATTTATATGAACACTGATCACATTGTAGCGCACCAATCAATTTTCACATACATTCATTTCCACACATTGGATCTTGGTAGCAGCACAACTTTATTATTAGCGCACTTTTTTCAATTTTTCAAGAATATACATGGCCTTGATTTACATTTTTTTCCTGTGACCAATGATAAGCTTCATTCTGCTCATATGATTGTTTATCATGAGCAAACTTTTTTTCTTTCATTTTTAGTAGGCTTCCTACAAAGTTTTCCAACTGTTTTTTCATATTTACTTCTCTTTGAGAAAAAGAGGGATCAGACATTAAAGATGAATTATCTGAATAAAACTTTTTTATCTCCCTGTCAACAACTTCCAAATCTATTGAATATTGTTGACTAAATAGATCCATCATTTTAAAGGAACATAATTGAAGATTATTTTCCCATTCTGTTTTTAGTTCAGCATCAACTTTTTTTATCAGTGGGAATATCTGTATACGTAGCCCCCAGGGTACCAATTTACCCTCAATATATTTAGAGAAATATTTTTTATTCCATAAAAATTTGGACTTTCTTTCCAACAACCTACGTAGTCTTAGAAAAAAATTATCCAAAGTTATCCCTCCCATAGAGGAACTTTGAGCTAGATGGAATTGGTCCATCATCCCATCCAAAGCTTGTCCACAATATCCAACCATTTTTGTCTATAGAATAAGGAAAGGAAAATCTTACCCTCCACTTAACCCAGTCTACAATCACAATTCAGTAGTACAAACATATAAGAACAATACATACGATTTAAGCATAAATGTTTTTTTCTCCAGCAAGAAAGGATAGCGGGGAATAAACCCCAATAAAGTATTTTTTAGAAAAGTTAGCTGGAGACTATACTGCCTACGCACCACATCCCTTATTTATATAGAATTGTATCAAAAGGTTTGTTGTGGGAATTTTAAGGTGCAACAAGAATAAATGATGGAGAAAAAGTAATTTTTCATAAAATAATTTTACAAATGTATTTATTCACAATATTGAACAGTATTTTTAAAATAAAGGTATAAAAAGAGAATCAATAACTATATAGTTCCTGCTCAACATGTTTCGCCATCTCTCGATAGCTTCTTCAGGAGACTGACTGGCATCTTTTATGAGTTATTTTTCTGTACATAATGAAAAAGAATAACATCAAAATTTCATAATTTTTATAAATACATTTTACAATGTTCTTTACATCTTTAATACATTTAACAATAATGATCATACCATAGAACATACCTTTGAAAGAGTAGAATTGTGCCTGATCTGGAATATGCCAGGATGAATAGAGCCTCTAGATGGGACCCTCAAGGATAGAAACCCCCATTTTGCATACGATGCATCATAGAGGAGAAAAGAGCTTAGCCAATTGTTTTTGTTTGGCATGTATTTAAATCTAGATAAACAATTTTAGATAATGTAATATAAGCATAATGATTTTTTATACGTATGTATATATCTTTTTAAGAAATACCTATTGAGTATGACCATATAGTTTTTATATATTTACCTGTTTTAGAATGTATTAAAGGTCTTCAATCTGATTCATAATGGATAGATAGACTCAATTGTCTGTGTAGTTATATCCTTTTAGCTTGTAGACCAGTGGAATTTCATTTTTGTGTACATATGTCCCAATTTGGTTTTACTGGAAAATAGAGGATATATCAATCTCTTATCTTTTCCATTTATTTAATTTCAATCTTATTTTAGGAGATTATATTTCTAATAATTACCTTATATATATATGTATAGGCAAGTCCAAATACATAGAGGATCCCACTTTAAAAGGATTCCACCTAATCCAGATTAATATAAAATTATTATTATCCTGTTTTTTGTATATATGTTTTTTTATATTTTATGTGAAATAAATGATTTCACCCAAAACAAACCTTATTTTAGGAAAAGTAATATTTATGGAAATTACCTTGTATCAATGGAAATTTTCAAATACAAAGGAGGGGATTCCACTTAGAAAAATTCCACTTGAAGTAGTCAGTGTAGAATTCTATATTGGCCAGCAACGATTGAAATAAGTATATTATAAAGGTAAAACTATGGCCGTTTTTTTCATTAAATCATTATCTATTAATATCCCGATTGCCAAACCTGTAGCAGTTCCCCCTTTCCATGAATCAGTCACAATATGGCTATCCATGTGTGTGCCAGCATTTATATACCTCCTCCACTCCGGAGGCGTCTGACGTCACATCCGGAGTGAGAGCAAATACTTCCGCCCAGCCAAAGCGCGCCCTTTATTTTACCAGCCACGCCATTGGATCGCGGCGTCATGTGATTGGTCACTAACCGGAAGTACACCAATGCATATCCGGAAGTGACCAACAAAGCCATAACCGACATCTTTGTTGGGGGAAAAGATCGTTTTGATCCATACAGAGACAAAAGGACAAAACACAATACTTTTAACTGTATCATCCCTATAATTTTGTGTTTATAATTCAATATACCTGCTTAATCATAATTATGAGCAAGTTTGGACCGATTAAACAGTGTCTCTAACATTATAACATTAGTTGATTTCTTTTAATAACAATAATTTAACTCCGATTTAGACACTATTTTGTATTTTTATCCCCCAAAGGTATATTATATTATAATTTTAAGGGCTAGGGAATAAATTAGCGGCTTCCCCACCCCACGATCATAGGGTTTGATCACAAGACAGGGGGCAGCCCGGTCTTGTCCCATTGCGGATGGGTAAGTCATTCGACAAGGTGTTGTTGACTTGACTTGTGTATAGGTATAGGATGAGACTGGGCATGTGTGGGCCCTAACCTAAGACTCGTAGCACTGCTCCTACAGTATGTAGTCCCACGCCACCCTTTCCAATGCCTTCTCCGCATCTGGGGACAGAAAAAAAGCCTTTTTGATTGGTTAGTTTCATCATGTGGTGTAAATGAATGGCCTTGATGGTATTGTCTCTAGCTTCGCATCCAGGTATGAAGCCAACTTGATCTTGGGAAATAATTGAGGGGAGAAGTTACAAGTATTTTGGAGAATATTTTGATATTGACGTTGAGTAGTGATATCAGTCTGTAGTTTGTGGTTTGTGTGGGATCTTTCTCTTCTTTAAGGAGGACCGTTATATGGGCCTTGACCATCCTGGGTGTGAGAGGGTTAGAGGAAAAGAATGAGTTGAAAGTTTTTAGAAAGGGGGAACTTAGTATTTCCATGAAAGTCTTGTAGTACAGTGGTGCTCAACCCTGGTCCTCAGGGCCCACTTACAGGCCAGGTTTGCAAGATAGCTGAAATACATCGCAGGTGATATAATTTGCTGCTCAGTGATTGCAGTACTCTAGTCTGCATCTCCCCGAGGTAATACTTAAAATCTGGCCTGTTAGTGGGCCCTGAGGACCACTATTGTAGTATACAGCTGAGAGACAGTCTGGGCCTGGGCTTTTGCCTGATTTTAATTGTTTTATTGCTAGGTCCCATTCTCTTGAGGTAATTGCCAGTTCTACATTTTTGGCTGAGTCTGGGGAGATTGCTCTAGGGAAAAATTTGTCTGGGAATATTTAGATTTTGTTAGGCCTTTCTGGTGGGGGGGGGGGGGGGGTGGAAGCGGCTGAAGAGTTAGATGTGTTAAGATCGTATAGGGAGGAGGAGTATCTTTCAAATTCCTAGGCTATGTCACTATTTTTCATTGGCCAGAAGGGGAGTACAGTTGATGAACTGTAGATTTAGCTTTTTTTGAGTGTAGCGCCTTAGCTAATAAGTGTCCACATTTGCTGCCAAACTCATAAAATATTTTCTGTGAAAGCGTACGTTTCCTTCTGAGATTGTGCCCTAGTTCTTCTTGTAGTGTACAAACTTCAGTTCGTTCTTGGTAGGTTTTTGAGCAAAGGTGCGCTTATATGTTGCTTCAAATATTTTAAGTTTGGTGAATATATCTTTTAGTCGGGCTTGTTTTTCCTTTTTAAATGCTGTGGCTAGTGAAAGAAGCTTCCCACTCACCACGCATTTGTGTGCTTCCCATTGTATTAATTCAATCAGGAGTATTATTCTTTCTAAAGTAGTCAAAAAGGTATTTGTGGATCTCTGCTGTTCGAGTTTTATCTGTTAGAATGGTCGGATCCATACTCCAGATTTGATCGTGGGGAGTCTTATCAGGGAAGGTTAGTGTGGCAGATATAGGATGATGATCAGATAGGGTCATAGATTCTATTGTTGCTGCTGACAAATATAAAAGGTTTTGTTGAGTTAAGAAAAAATTGTCAAGATGGAAGTATGGGGCTAAAAAAAAAGTGAAGTCTTTATCTTTTGGATTAGGGTGCATGTGTCATGGAGCAAGAGGTCTGAAGGCATAGTCTGATTTGGCGTAGTGCCCAATAGTGATGTCGCGAACATAAATTTCGTCGTTCGCGAACGGTGAACGCGAACATCGGCGAATGTTCGCGAACCGGTGAACATTGCGAACCGCCATAGACTTTAATAGGCAGGCGAATTTTAAAACCCACAGGGACTCTTTCTGGCCACAATAGTAATGGAAAAGTTGTTTCAAGGGGACAAACACCTGGACTGTGGCATGCCGGAGAGGGATCACACAAAAAAAAGTTCTTAAAAACTGTAATTTTTTGATAGAGAGCCAATTATTGGAAAAATTAAAAAAAAAATAAAAATAAAAAATTTCTTTGGATTTAGCATCTGGGGGGTCTAAAAAGTGTACCTGTGAAGTTTCAGCTCTGTAGCATGTCCGGAACCAGAAAAAAATATGAATTAGGGTTAGGGCTAGGGTTAGGGTTAGGGTTAGGGCTAGGGTTAGGGTTAGGGTTAGGGTTAGGTTTAGGGTTATTTTTATGGCTAGGCTTAGAGGGTTAGGGTTAAGGTTAGAGGGTTAGGGTTATGGTTAGAGGGTTAGGGTTAGGTTTAGTGTTAGGGGCTAGGGTTACGGTGAGATACTTGGGGTTAGAGTTAGTAGCCCTACCCCTACCCCTCTAACTCTAACCCTAAGCACTAAAAATAACCCTAACCTTAGCCCTAACCCTAACCCTAACCCTAACCCTAACCCTAGCCCTAACCCTAATTCTATTTTTTTTTGGTTCTGGACATGCTACAGAGCTGAAACTTCACAGGTACACTTTTTAGACCCCCCCCCCCCCCCCAGACAATAAATCCAAAGAAATTTTTTTTTTGTGTGTTTTTTTTTTTTTTAAGTTTTCCAATAATTGTCTCTCTATCAAAAATGACAATTTTTAAGAACTTTTTTTGTGTGATTTAGTGTCTAGGGGGTCTAAAAAGTGTACCTGTGAAGTTTCAGCTCTGTAGCATGTCCAGAACCAGAAAAAAAGATAATTTTTCAGTAGAGCAGGGATGGTGGGAACCCCTTTTACACCTATATGATCTTTTTTTCCTGGTTCTGGACATGCTGCAGAGCTGAAACTTCACAGGTACACTTTTTAGACCCCCCCAAACAATAAATCCAAAGAAATGTTTTTTTTTGTTCATTTTTTTTTCCAATAATTGGCTCTCTATCAAAAATGACAATTTTTAAGAACTTTTTTGTGTGATTTAGTGTCTAGGGGGTCTAAAAAGTGTACCTGTGAAGTTTCAGCTCTGTAGCATGTCCAGAACCAGAAAAAAAGATAATTTTTCAGTAGAGCAGGGATGATGGGAACCCCTTTTACACCTATATGATCTTTTTTTTTCTGGTTCTGGACATGCTACATATGTATATATATATATATTAAAAAAAATACTCAAATACCAGCCCTCAAAGGGGCTTTTGGGGACAATATATATATATATATATCACAGAACAAAAAAAATTACACAAATACCAGCCCTCAAAAGGGCTTTTGGGGACAATATATATATATATATATATATATATATATATATATATATATATCACAGAACAAAAAAAATTACACAAATACCAGCCCTCAAAAGGGCTTTTGGGGACAATATATATATATATATATATATATATATATATATATATATATATATATATCCAAAAAAAACCTCAAATACCAGCCCTAGGAAGGGCTTTTTGGGGTGCTGTCCTTACAGCAGGAGTGTACCAAGAACACTGGCTAACAAGACCGGGAACTGTCCCTAGCTATAACAGCAGCAGCAGCAGCACTTTCCCTGCTCTCAGTAACACAGAAATGATCTAAGATGGATGCTGCCCTTGCTTATTTATAGGAGGTGGGAGGGTGTGGGAGGGAGGTATGCTGATTGGCCTGGAATGTGTCTGCTGACTGTGATGTTCAGGGTCAAAGTTTGCCTTAATGATGATGTATAGGAGGCGGACCGAACATCGCATATGTTCGCCCGCAGCGGCGAACGCGAACATGCGAAGTTCGCCAGGAATTGTTCGCCGGCGAACAGTTCGGGACATCTCTAGTGCCCAATAGGGTAGGTGAGATGTGCCTGAAGAAGTATTGAGAGTCAAGGGGGACGTTAAGATCTCCTCCGAGGATTATGACCCCTTTATTGAAGGTGGACAAGAGTCATGTTATAGTGCGAAACAATAGGACTTGGGCTATGTTTCCTTGATCATCTATGAGGGTGTCCGAGACTTGTAAGGGTATGTTTTTGGAGATGAGTATAGAAACTCCTTTTGATTAAAATATTGGGGAGGTAGCGTGGAAGCTTTGGGGATAGAAATGTTTTTTTTTTTTTTTTCATTTAGGAATGGCTCCGGTGTGAAAATGTGTTTCTTGTAAGAAAGCTATATCTGCCCTCGTGCTCTGTAAACTAGAGAGAATTTGTGAACGTTTCTCAGGTATGTTTAGGCCTTTAGTGTGCAAAGAGATTATTTTAAGGGTGAGGTTTTTAGTTATAATTTTGGGTAGAGACATGGTTGTTAAAGAGTGACAGATATTCAACAGTTGTGTACTGAGGGGGAAGAAGGAGAGGACTGATGGGGAGGGAGAAAGAAAAGAAAAAAGAAGGGGTGGAAGGTTGGGTAAAGACTGAGGAGGTGAGAAAGGGGTGAGTTAGTGTAAGGAGGGGGTTCATTTGTGTTGAGGGGGGTGCTATTAGGTAGAGGAGTAGGTAGAGGAGTAGGTGGGTGTAGGAAATGTATTGGTTAAAGGAATAAGGAATCTGTATGTGGGTGTGTGTTTGCAATCCCACTCTATTAGGGGGGTCAGAGACCACTGTGGGTGAGGGTGGAAGGTGACGGTCTTCGAGTGGAAACAATCTTGTGTCCCTATGAGGTCAATGGGACAAAATGGGGTGTTAAGGGAGGGGCAGGTGGAAGGTGATGGGTAGTTACCCCTTCCCACCCAGCCCCCTCTCTAAGTGCTGATGTCGGTGGTTATGTGTTGTGGGGAGGTATTATTCACCTAGAATGGAGGGTGGTAAGTTTGAGTAGTAATGGTAATATATCTTCAGTCAATGTTTGCCATGAATATTTTAGGTAAAGTCTAAAACACAATAACAATCCAGGATTCAAGAAAAAAAAAAAAAAAAGGTTTTACCTGGTGTATTTGGTGCATCATAAAACAGTTTCAAATATTTTAACTGATGTTTTACATGTCACGCATTCAGTATCAAAAGCGACAACAATCAAGTTCATGTAGGTCAAATGATTTCGAGGGGGATATATGAAGGTGTATTCGAATTTGTAGATGGTATACATGAGGGACTAGATACATCCATGAGCTTCTCATTCTTGATGGCATATAATAGTTTTAATACCTGCAAGAACATTGGCAACTGCCAGCAGCCGTTTTCTTATGGTATATTCAAATCCCCTATCATGTTCGCAGCTTGCTCCAGTGTCATATGAAACCCCCAAAATGCTTAACCCTCTTTAAAAACAGAGGCTGGAAGGACCCTAATTTGAGAAGTTTAGTCCTCGATCTACAGTATATGTTTCTCTAACTGATTTAGATTAGTTCTGACCCCTTTCTCTCCACAGCGAAGTGGGCAGTGGACTTAGGAAGAAGCCCGGGTCGCTATACCTGGATTAAAGGGATTGTAAATTCAGAAGGTTTTTTTTTTTTTAACCTTAATGCATTCTGTGCATTAAGATAAAAAGCTTTATGTGTGCAGCAGCCCCCCTCAGCCCCCCTCAGCCCCCCTAAGGGCCCTTTCACACGGGCGCTCCGTATGTCCGCAAATCATCCTATTTTTTTGCGGATGCTTTACGGACATAATGTATGTCAATGGCATTGCGGATGTCAGCAGATGACCATCCGCTGACATCCGATTTTCTTCCTTTCAATTTCTGTTCCATTTTTTGGAACGGAACAGAACCCTATTTTTCCTCCGTTAAAAAAACGTAAAGGAAGCAAAATCGGATGTCAGCGGTGTCATCCACTGACATCCGCAATGCCCATAGACTTACATTATGTCCGTATATCATCCGCTGGAATGATATACGGACATACGGAGCGGATGACACAAGTGTCATCCGCTCCATGAAAAAAAAAAAAGGACCGGAGCGGAGCCAAAAAACTGATCGCCCGTGTGAAAGAGCCCTAATACTTCTCTGAGCCTCATCTCTATCCAGGGATGGCCACAAGTGCCTCAGCTCCTGATTGGTTGAGACACAGCAGAGGCGACATTGGCTCTAGCTGATGTCAATCAAACTCAGTTAGTCAATCAGGAGAAAGAGGGGGCAGGGGTTGAACAGCAGCTCTGTGTCTGAATGGATACATGGATCTGCAGCTCCGCTCAGGTGGCCCCATAGCAAGCTGCTTTCTGTGGGGGCATATAACAGGCGGGAGAAGAGAAGAGGAGGATCTTGGCTGCTTTGTGCAAAACCACTGCCCAGAGGAGGTAAGTATAATTTGTTTGTTATTCTAATCGAAAACAAAATTAGACTTTACAATCACTTTAGGATTGGGCTTGCCTCTTCCAAATGCTCCTGGAACATCTTTGCCCAGTAAAACGCTTAAAAACTACTTTCCCACTGGCACATGTCCCCAGAACATATTTCTTTTTTTTTTTAAATAATTGTTATTGAATTTTCAAGATAATAACAAACAACGGAGAACCGTAAAGATAATGTAGTACAATACAAATAAAGGGTAATGTAATGCAATACAATACACAAAGAGGGGAGGGGGAGTAGTCCGTCATCCAAGATACAAGGAGCAGGGAACAAGGAACATAGTGCTGTATCATAGTGTCATTTGGTAACAGAAATAGTCACATAAATGCATGGGTAGTATAAGAAAATACAAGCAAGGCAATATGGACATACTGTATTTCAGGGATGGATGGGGAGCCCGGAGATATTGCAAGAGTCCCCTCCCGCCAGCATGCAATGTACAAATTATGCAGAGGTCCAGAAGTCCCAACGGTAGTCAAACCTTTTTAGAGACATATTATTTATAGCTATAGACCGCTCAAATCTGTGATTAGTTTGCTGTAATGAAATTACTTCCTGCATGGTTGGGGGGGTAGTGGTTTTCCACTTCCGCAAGATCAGAAGATGTGTTGCGACAAGTGTATGTGTAATCCAGGCATGGAAACGGTATGGGTGGTTTTCAATGCCCAAGTGGAGAAGAGCCAGTGCTGGATTTGGGGGTATAATACAGCCAGTTTGGGATGCTATGTATTTGAAAACGGTGTTCCACAGACTCTTGAGGGAGGGACACTCACATAGAATATGTTGAAGGGTCCCTGTGCGGCCACAATCTCTCCAGCAGAGGGGGGGGAATAGGCATGTGAGAAGCCAGCTAGGCGGTAAGGAGTATAGTACCACCTGTTAGTGATCTTCATAGCCATTTCTCAGTGGGTAGCACAATGAGTATGTTTGTGCACTATTCTCAAGGCCTGTTGCCACTGTGTGATGGAGAAGGTTGTGCCGAGGTCCATTTCCCATTTGAACATAGGGGGGGTTTTCAAGAAGGAGGTATTATCTAAGAGGATATCATAGTAGTATGATAGACCTTTAGATTTTGTAGAGCAGGTGGTGTATATGTCCCAAATTCGTTTATCAACCAAGAGTTCCTTCAGTGGGCTTTGAGAAAGGAAGTGGCGGATACGTAGAATATGAAAATGTAGCAAAGCGGGGAGATTGTATGTTTGTGTCAGAGTGGTACTGGGTAACACTTTGTCATCTCTGAAAAATTGAGAAACGTCCGTAATATCGTGTTGTCGGAGAGCCGATATAGGAAGGTCCGGAATATGTACGTCCAATAAGGATACAGGCATAGACGTGTGTGGAAGGATGTTTATGTGAAAATGGGGGAGAGTGGGTCTGCGCCATGCTCTTAGGGAGGCTTGCATAGGGAGCGTAAACAGCTTTAAGTCCCAGTGAAGCCACCTGTCACTAAAAAGGAGCAGACGTAGATCTTTGGTAGGTGCTATGACAGACTCTAGGTCCACCCAAAGAGGAGGAGAAGTCATAATTTAGTTTGGGATAGGTTTGTAGCCCAGTAGTAAGAGTGAATGTCAGGTAACCCTGCCCCCCCTAGTTGTTTGCGTTTATAAAGAATGGAGGTTGCACACCTTGCTTGCTTGCCATCCCAGAGGAATTTGTGAAGTTGTTTAGTTAACAAAGAGAGGCTGGTATATGGGAAGGGAATAGGCAGGTTTCTGAAAAGGTAGAGGATTTGTGGAAGGACGATTATTTTGTAGGCTGCTAGGCACCCGCACCATGCTAATTCCATTTTCTGGATATGTTGCAGCGCAGCATCAGTTTTTTTAAGGATCTGGGTTAGGTTGGTGGTAAGTAATGTGTTTGGCATGGGAGTAACGTCTATGCCGAGGTATTGAATGCTGTCTGAGGTCCAGGGAATGGGGATGTTGTTCTGTAGGTGAGACCTCGCGGTTCCACTCACCCCTAGGTCTAGAATTGAAGATTTTGTTGCATTAAATCTGTAATATGAAACTGTACTAAATGTTTGAAGAGCGCTATAAGCAGCCGGCAGGGAGCGTGAGGGGTCTGTCAGCATTAGGATGATGTCATCCGCAAACAAGTTTATTTTGTGGTGAGTACCTGAGACAGAGAATCCTGATATAGCAGGGTTGGTTCGTATAGATTCCGCTAGGGGCTCGATAATCAGGTTTAATAAAGATGGGGATAGTTGGCAACCCTGCCTAGTACCATTGGTTATAAGGAATGGTTTTGAGAGGACACCAGAGGTATTAACTTGTGCCGAGGGGTTGGAGTATAGTGCAGAAATAGCTAACATAAAGGGGATACGTGTTCTAGCCTGTTTCTGTTTGACCCTAGAGGCCAGATGTTTACCCACCTTGTTCGCTTGTGTGTAGTGGGCTTGTTTAAGGTTGTTAAGAAGTTTGTCAGATTGTTCCAAAAACAACAGACGAAGATCATGTCTTAGACGTGATAATGTGGACAAGTGCACATCCGAGGGGGACTGCTTATTCCTAGTTTCCAAGGCATGTATTTGGGATATTAGTTCGTTCATTTTAGTTTGACGCTGTTTCTTTGCCCTGGCCTGCTGCTGGATGCCCACTCCCCCTAAAGCCTTTGTGCACACCCCACAACACCCAGGGATCTGAAACAGTGTGTGTATTAATGTCAAAGAATTCGCAGAGGTTCTTGCTAATATGGGCATGTGAATTTGAGTTTTGCAGAATCCTGCTGTCACATCTCCAGAGAAAGGTCCTCCGAACCGGTGTCCCCTCCTCAATAGTCAGTTCAACCGCTGCATGGTTGGACCACGTTTTATCTCTGACCATCGAGGAGGAGGACTTCTCTAAAAGACACAGATCAGTGACAAACAGGTCTATGTGGGAATAAGAGTGATGGTGATTGGAAAAGAATGTGTAGTCCCTCTTGGATGCGTGTAAACATCTCCATACATCAAACAAATTACTTAGAGAAACTTGTCGGCCCCCGGAGGGACATGAGGAGTCCAGCCCAGGGTCGACAACCATATTAAAGTCCCCACACAACATCAAGTGCCCATACTTAACCCGAGATACTTGTTTAAGTAACCCGCGTAAAAAACGAAGCTGGTGCGGGTGCGAGCATACAGTGCCACAATCGTCAAGGGAAGATCATTAATGTCACAGGTGAGGATAATGAAGTGGCCAGATGGATCCACTATGGAGGTTTTCAGGTGGAAAGTTAGGGTGTCTTTCAATGCCAGCATCACTCCTGCTTTCTTTTCTGGACCATTGGCCAGAAAGACATGGGGGAAGTTTCTGTGTAGGCATCCGGGGTGGTTGTTGGACTGGAAATGCGTTTCCTGCACCGCAACAATATCCGCCTTACTGTTGTGAACCTCCTTCCACAGAGAGTGTCACTTGGCTGGGTGGTTCAGGCCATTTGCATTAACAGTCAAACACTCTATGGTCATGGTTGCTGTTGGTTAAAGCGATCATACTGAGGTGCAGTGGTACTGTAGGCGAGGTGTCGGAAGTCATCATAAGACCGGTAGTGGAGGAGCACTCCAAGAATAGGAAGTTTGTCCTTGACATCAGGAGAGGCAGAAGAAGGATCAGGGGATGACGGATGTAAACAAGGAAAGTAACCAGGAAAGTCAAGTATAAGAAAAGGACTGTCACAGCAGTCCGAGAACAGTCAGAGCTGTCGTAAATAAACTTGGGCTGAGGTGAAGTGGTTGATCCCGACGTAGATGGAGGAAGAATGTTCCACGAGCGGAGAGCTATTAACCCCTCTTCCAAGGTCCGGACTGAGACAGTAGAGCCATCATTTGTGATAAGCAGAGTAGCTGGGTACCTCCACTTATGGGGAATGTTGTTGTTCCGCAGAGCCTTGGTAACTGTAGCTAGGTTACGTCTGCTTTGGAGGGTATGCCTGGAGAGGTCAGGTAACAGTTGGATGCCGTGTTATCCAGCCGGCAGAGATGGGGTGTTGTGAATAGCCCGCATGAGCTGGTCCTTTATGTGGTAGAAGTAGACCCTCAACAGCACATCCCTGGGTAGGTCCCCTGCAATGAAGGATGGCTTAGGGAGCCTGTGGATCCTGTCTATCAGGAGGTCGGAGGCCGATGCAGTGGGCATAAGGGCTTGAAAAAGAGCCTTGACATAGGGTAGCAGTTGATCTGGGAGCACTGATTCTGGAATACCCCGGATCTCTACATTGTTCCTTCTGGAACGGTCCTCCAGGTCAGCAAATTTATTTTTCAGCCACTAAATTTCATCTCTCTGGGTATTAAAGGCATCCACCATGTCATTGAAAGAAGATGCGTGAGTGGATACTGCATGTTCCACGCTGTCCACCCTGGAGCCCAAGGACTGTACCTCAGATTTAAACTGGTGCATACAGGACATCATGTCCATGTGCATAGAAGTTTTCAGCGTAAGGAGCATGTCTTTTAAGACAGATACGGATACAGGATGGTCTCCTCATGGAAAGGCAGCAAAGGGGTCAGAAGCAGGCTGGGATACAGTCATTGCATCAGAGGGAGACTGAGTAGCATTCATACCTGCATGCTGTTGAGGCCTAGGTGGAGAGACCGTTCTGGGCCTGTTCTTAGCCAGGCTCCTGGAAGAGGGCGACAGAGGGGGTGATGGTGGTGATGTAGAGCACAAGGAGGTCCCGCTGTCCGGATTTGCCACCATTCTCACAGGATGAGAAGGAGATGGCAGAGGATGCTGCAGGTCTGGTATGTTGTTGCCTGTGTGATGGCGCGGTCCGCCGCCGCCATTTTTCTGTAGCCCAGGGCCTTGCTGGATGAAGAACCCCACCAGCTTGTTGAGCTGACCGGGGTCTTTCTTGCGGCTGGTCATCTCTTCCTCTGGATCCGGGGATCTAGCTGAGGCAGGTGTGAGGGTCCATGGATGAGTTGGGGGCTGTGGATGTGGTCAGTGTCCCTGATGGCTAGCGGAGCGGAGCTAACAAGCCGCCATTCATTCCGTCGGAAGCCACGCCCTTCCCCAGAACATATTTCTAAATTTGCACCCTCTGCACCCCCAATGTTTTTTCAGAGTTGCAGGGAATAAAGAATTTGGTGGACTTGCCCTGCTCCGCTTCGTTTCTGGATGCAAGTGTATGTCTTGATCAGTTCAGTCCATAACTTTTTTTTTAGCCTGCTACCCCTGAAAAGCCTTGTTACATGAGCTGATTTCACCCCTAACCAAGACCCAGGGAAAGTTGGTGGGGTTTGTATTAGTGATCGACCAATATAGTTTTTTTATTTCTGATACCGATACCGATATTTTGGTCATCGCATATTGGTATTGGCCGATATTTTTGGACAAAAAATATTTTTTTTTTTTTTACACAGGTACTCTTGAGGAGGGATCTGGTGGTCTAAAAGACCCCAAACCCCTCCTCTGCACTTAAAAGCATTCAAAACGCCAAGTTTGGCTGTTTTGAATGCTGTCATATTTTTTTAATTTGGCGCCGAGTACCTGGAAGTGATGTCATGACACCACTTCTGGGTTTTTTCTCATGGAGACCCGATCAGAGCTGAATGCGGCTTTGATCGGGTCTTTGGTGGCCATGCAGGTAGGATGCCAGGGTCTCCCGGTGGGATGGAAGATCCGGGCGAGCTGCAGAAGGCGGCGGTAGGGGGGGGTGTCCCCTCCCGCTCCTTGTAATGACAACCAAGCTGTTTCTCAGCTGCATTGGTTGTCATTACAAGACAGCTGACTGTCGGCTATGGATGGCGGTAATGGGGTGATGCCTCTAGCTGCAGGAATCACTCCGGTACAGCACTTTCCCGAAATATCAGCAATATCGGTGCCTATTCTGATATATCGGGGAAAGTGCAGATCGACCCTCGATATATCGGCTTTGCCGATAATCGGTCGATCCCTAGTTTGTATACCTGGGAGCCCGGAAAACCCTTGCTAGAGTGTAGAGGCAACCCTTTCTTAATTTTGTGGAAATTAACCACTTTACCACTGAGCCTATTTTTGACACTTTTTGTTTACAAGTTTAAATCAGTATTTTTTGCTAGAAAACGACTTAAAACCCCCAAACATTATATATATATATATATATATATATATATATATATATATATATATATATATATATTAGCAAAGACTCTGGAGAATAAAATGGCGGTCATTGCAATATTTTTTGTCACGCGGTATTTGCGCTGCGGTCTTTCAAATTCCATTTTTTTGGAAAAATTACAAAAAATCTATTTTCACTGCATTTAAAAAAAACTTAACAGGGGGGGCGGAGCCGGCTAGCGAGGCAGATGGAAGCGTGAGCTGGAAGCTCCTCGCTAAACAGGCAGATCGGAGCATATACGACGGAGAGGGTCACTCCACGATCACCCAGCCTTACATCGGACACTTCCTGGCGTCATCCGATTATGTCCCATAAGAGAAAAGACCGCAGCAAACCCGGTAAGATGAGCGATTTCTTCTCACCTCACACCAGGCCGCTCAGCCAAGATGGCGCCGGCCCGCCACGATCGTCACACATTCAGTCTCAAACACAGCAGCCTGCTGTCTCGGCCCAGAGGGGACGTTCCCCGAGCACTCGGGCTGATCCCTTACATGCCCCGCAATCATCGGCTTCAACCTCTCAGTCTAACAGCCCTGTAAAGAACAAACAAAAGACATCTCATGCACTAACTCCCCCTCATCACAGTGACTGTGGATGACACCCTGGAGTTCCAAGACACGCTGGCAACCATCCCTGCGGGGGATCATCCCGTGGTGGCATCTATGTTTAAAGAAGTTATGCTTTCCCTGCGATCAGCTATTCATTCAGACATGCTGCAATTGGTGTCACAATGTAACTCAGCAGTCACGGCAGTTGCTGACAGGGTTTCAACTATTGAAAATAAAATGGGGGAATTCTCGGACACTTTCAATAATATGGTGGATGCCCACAATGAACATGATGATGACCTGGTCTGGCTTAAATCGAAGGTCGCTGACCTTGAAGATCGTTCCAGAAGGAACAATGTCAAAATCAGGGGCATACCTGAGACAGTCAAGCCTCCTGAGCTCGCAGCCTTTCTTACATCCATTATGCGGGAACTCCTTCCTGACACTGCTATGGGAGATCTGGCGGTTGATAGGATTCACAGGCTTCCGAAACCCAAACACATCCCAGACAAATTTCCTAGAGACACCATAGCCAGAATTCATTTTTATACCGTGAAGGAGAAACTTATGGCGAAAATGAGGAAGGCTGTGGATCTCCCTCCTAGCGTGCAGGGCTTGTCCTTCTATGCGGATCTTTCAGCACACACTATGAACCGAAGAAGGAATCTAGTGACCATAACCAAACCCCTTAGAAACCATCACATTCAGTACCGCTGGAATTATCCTGCTACCCTTATTATCACTAAAGGGGATAGGGAATTTAAAATTTCCACCTTAGAACGAGGCATTGAACTCCTACGACAATGGGACATCCTGGAGACAGCAGATTCTCAGGGGGATCGTGCCTCTACCTGGGGCCCCGAGCCCCCGCCATCAAATGGATCCATATGATTCCCAGGGACGTTTTCGCTCCTTTGGAGTTGACCCTCTATCTGCTCTAACGTTCTACCCTACTGGCTCCGACAGTTCTGTTCGGCTGCAAATAATTATTTTGTTCTGTGTCATCCCAAGTTCCCCGGATTAGCGGTATCAACACTGCTCAGATTTCCATTTGGATATCGTCTACTTTTTAACAATTTGGCGCAGGCCAAGGACCTGTGCCCATTCAAAGTTCTCTACGGTTTATTAGCAGGGCCTTGCAATTGAAGTGATCTACGCTTAATTATTATAAACCTGACCCCTGCTGTTTTGTTCTCTTTTTTCTCACTTCCCTTGTCCCCACCCCGTTTGTGACCCACAGCAGCATATAGCTGAATCTACAGTGCCTCACTTTTGCCGCCAGGACCCTCCAGCGCCTTCGAGACCCCTTCTGGACTATCAATACCATCGCCACTCCAGGTGCAGCGGATTGGGGTAGGATACCTAAATCATTGACTTTTGTTGCCTTTTGGTTGTTTGCTCGAACACCCACTTTCCACATCACACCATGGCGTTCAAGCTGACCTCCCTGAATGTACGTGGCTTGAACAGCCCGTTTAAACGACATATGCTATGGCGAGAAATCAAATCCCAGAAATGTGATGTTATGCTAATTCAGGAGACTCACTTTTGTGCCACAGCACACCCCATGCTATCCAATAAGCAATTTCCACACATCTACTTTGCCAATGGCCCCAAAAAGAAAGGGGGTGTGGCTATATTGGTTAAAGATTCTATACCATACAAATATCTTTCTCACTTCTCAGACCCGGAAGGGAGATATTTACTACTACACTGTGAGATCAATAACGTTGAATACTCCATACTCAACATATATGCTCCAAATGTAAGACAGTTGTCCTATCTCACCAAATTATGGAAACGCCTCCAACCAAGCATTAGAGGACATGTGGTTTTGGGGGGAGACATGAACTTGGTTGCTAATGTCCGCCAGGACATCTCCACTGCTGCCCGGACAACTCCCCGCAGATCGGACCTTTCTAACTTTTTGTTATCATCAGGCCTACAGGACATATGGAGGTGTCGCCACTCTACGGAGCGGGATTACTCCTTCTTTTCGAAAGTTCATGCCTCCTACTCCAGAATAGATATGTTCTTCACGGACAAATTCTTGCTACAAAAAATTGTGGACTCGTCCATTGGGCAGATCACTTGGTCGGACCACGCCCCGGTATCCATTACTGTTGGCCCCAGGATATTTTCTACGGGGGCTAATAGGTGGAAAAATGATACAGGTGTTTTTTGCGATTCGGGGTCTTCGTCCGAGGTCCGTGTGGCCTTGGAGGAATTCTTCCGATTCAACGAAAGTGGGGAGGTGTGTCCGGTGACTGTTTGGAACGCCCACAAAGCTTTTATGCGTGGTTTTCTTATATCTAAAAGTGCAGCGTTGAGGAGGCGGAGGAGGCAGCGTTTGGATGATCTTCTTAGTAAGATCCAAAATTTAGAAATAACTAACAAGCGTACCCCGCTCCCAGACGTGAGTGACCAACTTTCCAATGCGCAACATGAACTCCGTACGCTTTTAATCGGTCAGCATCAGGCCCGTGTCCGTAAACTTAAGGCCAACTCCTACGCACACGGCAACAAGGCAGGCAAGCTTTTAGCTACCCAACTGAAGGACACACAGGCCCGGCAACGTATATCTAATTTGACACACCACTCCACAAAGCAATCCTTGACTAACCCCAAGGAAATTGCCGATGCCTTTAGCAATTATTATGGTGAGCTATATAATCTACGGGACGATTTAACCACCCCCCAACCGTCCCCGGAGGACATTGATAGATTTTTAGCATCAATTTCTTTACCCAAATTGAGCTCCACAGATTTAGCGGAACTGAACCTCCCTATCACAGACACTGAAATTAGTAAAGTTATCCAATCTTTACCCCTCAATAAGGCTCCTGGCCCTGATGGGTTTTCATCGGAGTACTACAAGCAATATGTGCACATCTTGACTCCAAGACTCCGGGAGGTGTTCCGGAGGGCTGCCTCTTCTGCCTCCTTCCCCCCTGAAATGCTAGAAGCTACTGTGATAACGCTCCCCAAGCCGGGGAAACCCCCGGATTGTGCGAAGAACTTCAGACCCATTTCCCTATTAAACGTGGATCTGAAGGTCTACGCGAAAATACTGGCCAATAGAATCTCGAAATTCCTACCTGGTCTTATAAACCAGGACCAGGTGGGGTTTGTCATGGGCCGACAGGCCACCGATGCTACCAGAAGAATGCTGAATCTCATCCACCATGCCGAATCCACTAAGACGCCTACAGTGTTCCTGTCCCTTGACGCCGAAAAGGCCTTTGACAGGATACACTGGGGATATTTGCGTAAAGTCCTGCAACGGTTCGGCATGGGGGGTGAGATTTTGGACGCGGTGTTAGCTCTTTACACTGCGCCCTCGGCATATGTTTACACGGAAGGTCTGTTCTCCACTAAATTTAACATAACCAATGGCACTCGCCAGGGGTGCCCACTGTCCCCACTGGTGTTTGCTTTGTTGATGGAGCCCTTTGCAGAAAGGATTAGAAGCCATCCAGAGATTAGGGGATTAGACGTTAAAGGTCTCAATAACAAGATTTCGCTGTTCGCGGATGATGTCATCATGTCCATAACTTCTCCCCAGTCCTCACTACCAGCGGTTCAGGAGGTGCTTAAGGAGTTTAGTTCGGTGTCTTACTACAAGGTTAATGAGACTAAATCGAACATGCTAGGTGTTGCTATTCCCACACACATTGCACGAGAGATTCAGGACAGTGTTCCATTTCAGTGGGGTGAAGGACATATTGACTACTTAGGTATAAAACTCACTAGTAAGATTGGGGATCTGTTTAAAACCAACTTCACGCCTTTTTTAGACATCCTTACGCACGAACTAGCTAGACTCAGCAAATTCTACCTTTCCTGGTCGGGCAGGAATGCAGCGTTTAAAATGCTGACATTCCCTAAGCTCCTGTACTTATTTAGGGCCATCCCCATCAGGATTCCCGTAACATTCTACAGCTCAGTGCAATCTTTGATATCGAAATTTCTATGGGGTGGTAAGAGACCCCGCTGCTCCCACATGCACTTAATCAAACATCCCCTCATAGGGGGCATGGGTGTTCCAGACATACGGGACTATCACATGGCTGCTGTACTTACCCAATCTATACATTGGTTGAAGAACACACAACCACCTAGTTGGAAAAGGCTTGAACAGGCGGTGGTGACTCAGGGCACCCTAGCCGACCTAATACTCAGTACCCCATTTTCCAACAGCAACTATCCTAGGGAGCATCCCACTATCTCGTCCACTGTTTGTGCATGGAAGTATTTCTATGCTCATGGAGCCAAAAGTACCAAAAATGTGGATATCCCTATCCCCCTGACAGCTCTATCATTCTTATCTCCGAATCTTCACTTAGCGCACTGGTCCGCATATGATCTCCACACAGTCAGAGACATCACGCACCATCCGGGAGGTTTTTCCTTCGCTGGATGGTGTGCCCGCTTCCCGCCTTTTGCCAAGGAATACCTCGCGTTCCACAGAGTAACTAACTTGTTATCCTCCATAGCATCAGTTGATATACCTATCCCAGAACCAATTTACACGCTATGCTTCGGAAGCAATCAACAAACAAAAGGTATAGGCAAATTTTACACCTCCCTGCAGGGTAAGAAGACATTCACGAAAAGCACATACCACTTGAAGTGGGAGGGCGACTTAGGTCAGGAATTTACAGTAGATCAGTGGTCACACTCCTATGCATATACGTCAGTTCACACCAGATGCTCCAACTTTAGGGAAGGTTTCTTAAAAATACACATGAGGTGGTACAAGACACCGTACTCCATAGCTAAGTACTACCCGGGCGTTTCCAACTTATGTTGGAGGCAGTGCGGACAAGTCGGAACCTTACTCCATGTCCTGTGGACCTGTATCTCATTACGGGGTTTCTGGGCTTCTGTCGCTAAACTAATTGCAGAAGTGACAGGGATACTCAATAAGGTGGAAGTAGAACAGGCCTTACTAGGCATAAATATTGACAAATATCCCTTCCAACTAAGGACAGTGGTCCAGAATATTCTTTTTGCTGCACGGCTGTCCATAGCCCGTAAATGGAAATGTGAGGACACCCCGACCAGGAGAGAAGTGATTCAAATAGTTGGTGAATCGTGTGCACACGAGAAAACTCTAGCGGTTAATGCTTTTAAAATGCAACAATTTAGGGCCAGATGGTCCGCCTGGAATGATTATGTTGAAAAAAGTGGTCCCCAATAAATAAACACCCTCTATGTTGTTATCTGATTGATCCTAAGGAGATTCCACTGGGGCCGTGGGCGGGTGGGGTGGGGGCGGGGCCAAGCGGGGGGTCGCAGCAGATCCCTTTCGGGGCGTCCCCCTTGGGGTGGCTTAAGTGTAGTAGATGCCGCCGGTGGCCTTGGGCTGCACTGCCCTGCACTGGTTTGGATAAATTGTGATGGTCTGCACTGCATAGATTATAGCATTTCCATAGCTCCTGGCTGATGTGGGTCGGTCCTTTAATCCCTCAATCTTTCCCCTTCAAATGTGAGTTTCAGCTGTTTACTTGTTTTTCTACTTTGTTGTTCCAACGCTGTTTACCATTGATGATTGCAATACATTGTTTGTAACTCATTTTTATTTCTGCAAAAACCTAATAAAAAGATATTTAAAAAAAAAAAAAAAAAAACTTAACAGTTAAGTTAGCCCATTTTTTTGTGTATTGTGAAAGATGATGTCACGCCAAGTAAATAGATACCCAACATGCTACGGTTTAAAATTGCGCACACCCGCGGAATGGCGACAAACTACGGTCAATAAAAATCTCCATAGGCGACGTTTTAAAGTGTTTTAACGGTTACAAGTTTAGAGTTAGAGTGTAGCTCTTTTTTTTAAATTATTGCTCACGCTCTGGCAATCGCGGCGATACCTCACATGTGTGGTTTGAACAGCAATTTAATTTGCGGTGCTACTTCCATATACGTTATCTTTAGTGCGCGAGCTAACGTCGACGGGGGCAGCTAAATTTGTTTTTTTTTTCCTATTTATTTATTTATTTTTGAAAATGTTAACACAGGTTTTAAAAAAAATAAATAAATCTGTTAACTTTTATTGCTGTCACAAGCAATGTAAACATCCCTTGTGACAGAAATATGCAGTGACAGGTACTCTTTATGGAGGGATCGAGGGTCTAAAAGACCCTAGACCCCTCCATAACACTTCCATGTATTCAAAACGCAGAAAATTGCATTTTTATATACATTCACTTTTTAAATCTGCCGCTTTTAGCAGCAGAGTAACCCGGACGTGACATCATGGACGCCGCCTCCGGGTTACGTCATTAGAGACCCGATCGAAGTCGCTTCAGGCTTTGATTGGGACTCCATCCAGCTGGTGGACGTGCCGGCTGGGTGCTTGGGTCTCCCGGTGGGATGGGATACCCGGGCAAAGCCGCGGAAGGCGGCAGAAGGGGGGGCCTCCCCTCCCGCACGCCGGGGTAACGACCGCTGGCTCTAAAAAACGGTACTGGGGTGATACCTCTAGCTAGAGGTATCACCCCGTTACAACCATGCAAAGTCAGCCAATGTAGGTCTACGTGGCTAGAGGTTAAGTGGTTAAACAGAGACTCATGGGAACCACAGTATATGAGAAACTCAGATCCATTTTAGATGACAAGCACACTCATTTTCCTAAAGTCTGGATTCCCTGAATTGAATACAACGCCTAGGTGAACCTAGACTGAATCTTGCTTTCAATGTACCGTATATACTCGAGTATAAGCCGACCCGAGTATAAGCCGAGACCCCTACTTTTACCACAAAAAGATGGGAAAAATCATTGACTCGAGTATAAGCCTAGGGTGAGAATGCAGGGCGGCGGGCATGGTGCAGGAGAATGCAGGGCGGCTGGCATGGTGCAGGAGAATGCAGGGTGACTGGCATGGTGCAGGAGAATGCAGGGTACTGGCATGGTGCAGGAGAATGCAGGGTACTGGCATGGTACAGGAGAATGCAGGGTACTGGCATGGTGCAGGAGAATGCAGGGTGACTGGCATGGTGCAGGAGAATGCAGGGTGACTGGCATGGTGCAGGAGAATGCAGGGTGACTGGCATAGTGCAGGAGAATGCAGGGTACTGGCATGGTGCAGGAGAATGCAGGGTGACTGGCATGGTGCAGGAGATTGCAGGGTGACTGGCATGGTGCAGGAGATTGCAGGGTACTGGCATGGTGCAGGCAGGAGATTGCAGGGTACTGGCATGGTGCAGGAGATTGCAGGGTACTGGCATGGTGCAGGAGATTGCAGGGTACTGGCATGGTACTAGAGGATCCGGGGTTGTGGGCATACTACAGGAGATGCAGTGCTGTGGACATGGTACATGTGGACCATGCCCGCAGCACTGCATCCCTCGTAGTGTGCCCGCAGCCCATGGCAGGTAGTGAAGCTGTTTCACTTACCTGTTCCAGAGGCGCCTTCATTTTAAAAATGGCGCCGCCCGGCGCCGACACGTCATTGCGCACGCGCCGCCGCCGCTCGTATACTTTCGGCTATTCCCGGCCTCTCCCGAGCGGCGCCGGGAATAGCCGAAATTACACGAGCGGCGGCGGCGCGTGCGCGGTAACATGTATGCGACGGGCGGCGCCATTTTTAAACCTTAAACCCGTCGGAGAGGACATTTTTTTCCTTGACTCGAGTATAAGCCGAGGGGGACGTTTTCAGCACAAAAAAATGTGCTGAAAAACTCGGCTTATACTCGAGTATATACGGTAAACACTCCCAGCTACCAGCAGATGTGAACTGGAACGCCTGTGTGTTAGGTCACCTTTACAAATTTTCTGAAACTTACACTTTAAGCATATGTAAGCAGCAGTATACTGTATTACATTTTGATTTTTAATTTAAAACTGCTTTCATATTTTTGTGTCTGGTTTGTGCACCTATATATCATTTACAGTTTATATGACACAAACCCTCTTAAAGAGGAAGTAAACTCTGCTATCCCTAATGCGTTTTTCATCTAGTTAGTTACAAACACTTATTTGCAATATTTATATAATGTTTGCAGTAACGATTCCAACTTACTATTTTTGTACAGTTTGTAAAAAATTGATTTCCGGGATAAAGCGGCACCATCTTGGGTACTGTTATCTGAGTCGGCTGTGTACATAATTTCTGCCCTTTCTGCTTTCCCCTGCTGTAATCTCGCACATGCTCGATAGTGCAGCCAAGCCTCTTTCTCGATCAGGAAAAAAAAAAAAAATCCACTAAGTGGATTTGTTTCATATACATGCCATTGAAGATCTACATTCTTCTGGGATCTCGGCTATGCACTTGCCTTTACCTTTCCAGTGTTTAGCAGCTGTCAGGCTGAAAGCTCCAAATGATTGCCGCTATAGGAGTCTCTATGCCCTGGTTTACGTCACACGGTCACAAGGGGAGAACCAGGAAGCTGTGAATGAATGCTCAGTCTCGCGAGTCTTCACAGCTGGGCCGCAGACAACAGAGCTTGCAGACACGGCATGCTGTCACTAGGGAGACGGAACACAGAGCGTGCCGTGAATCAAACAACGGGGATCGCATGCGTCGGTGACGTAAAAAAAAATTAAATGACAAATTGCAAGAAAACAATTAAGTAACCAAGTAAGGAGACTTTTACAGACAGCAATTAGTAGCTTTAGTCATGAGGATTAGAATGTGCTGAATTTGGGTTGAAGAGTTTACAACCTCTTTAAGCCTTTGAGCAAACAGTGCCGACATAGTGAGGCAAGCTGTGCAATTGCTGTATCTTTTGACATGTTACCTGACATTATATATACATATATATGTGCGTTGTCCAACTCCCATACCACCAATTGCCACTTCAAATACTTCTGAGTAGGGTTGAGCGAACACGGACTGTATTATTCGTGTTCGTACCGAATAATTGGATTTTTGTTACCCGGACCCGAAAACTTTACTGTATGTTCGGGTAAAAATCCGTGTTCAGTCATTTTATTTCCGGGTTTTGTATGTATTGGCGCGCTTTTCATGGCGGGCTTTCAACAGCCAATCAACAAGCGTTTAACTGGTGTGCCTTAAGCCATCCCAGCCATGCCTACAAATGTATTAGTAGCTGTGATTGGCCATCTGAAGCATGTGACCAAGTCTTTATAAGTTCGAGACGGAGCGCCGCTGCGTCATTATGCTGTTCAGGGACAGAGCACACATCATACGTGCTGGCTGCTGATTAAGGACAGACAGGCAAAAATCATTTGTGTCCGAATAGAATTGAGGGACAGGTCGGAGTGTTTTAGGCAGGGCGAGATATAGGCATTTTAGGGCGAGGCTGCTGATTTTTAGGGTCAGTGTTCTACAATCGATTTTGCAGTGTGGGGGGGGGGGGGTTTGCAGTGCCAGCAGTGACCAATCTTATCAATCCTTTTAGGGAGAGGCTGGAGATATTTAGGTTCAGTGTTCTACTACAATCGATTTTGCAGTGTGGGGGGGTTTGCAGTGTGGCAGTGACCGATCTTATCGATCCTTTTAGGGAGAGTCTGGAGATAGGCAGGTGTCAATGGTCCACATCGATTTTGCTGTGTGTGGGGTGGTGTGAACACAATCTTTTTGCCCACTGAGGAGGAGGGAGAAAAGTCTTTTTTATCAGTCACTGTGTGCAGCGTTTTTCCTTCAGTGCTGCTGTGCTGACTGTGATAATACACTGCTGTGTTCACATGTGCTATTATTGAGTGATTTCAAAAGTTATACACTTTTTTCTATTCCACTATTCAATATACACCATTGGGTTAAAAAAATTAAATTGTGGCATAGTCTGTACTAATCTAGTTAAAAATTACAAACTTAAAAGGGGAATTTTTTTTTTCCCTCCATAGCCTGCAGCATATTTATTTATTTTTGAAAATGTTAACACAGGTTTTAAAAAAAATAAATAAATCTGTTAACTTTTATTGCTGTCACAAGCAATGTAAACATCCCTTGTGACAGAAATATGCAGTGACAGGTACTCTTTATGGAGGGATCGAGGGTCTAAAAGACCCTAGACCCCTCCATTACACTTCCATGTATTCAAAACGCAGAAAATTGCATTTTTATATACATTCACTTTTTAAATCTGCCGCTTTTAGCAGCAGAGTAACCCGGACGTGACATCATGGACGCCGCCTCCGGGTTACGTCATTAGAGACCCGATCGAAGTCGCTTCAGGCTTTGATTGGGACTCCATCCAGCTGGTGGACGTGCCGGCTGGGTGCTTGGGTCTCCCGGTGGGATGGGATACCCGGGCAAAGCCGCGGAAGGCGGCAGAAGGGGGGGCCTCCCCTCCCGCACGCCGGGGTAACGACCGCTGGCTCTAAAAAACGGTACTGGGGTGATACCTCTAGCTAGAGGTATCACCCCGTTACAACCATGCAAAGTCAGCCAATGTAGGTCTACGTGGCTAGAGGTTAAGTGGTTAAACAGAGACTCATGGGAACCACAGTATATGAGAAACTCAGATCCATTTTAGATGACAAGCACACTCATTTTCCTAAAGTCTGGATTCCCTGAATTGAATACAACGCCTAGGTGAACCTAGACTGAATCTTGCTTTCAATGTACCGTATATACTCGAGTATAAGCCGACCCGAGTATAAGCCGAGACCCCTACTTTTACCACAAAAAGATGGGAAAAATCATTGACTCGAGTATAAGCCTAGGGTGAGAATGCAGGGCGGCGGGCATGGTGCAGGAGAATGCAGGGCGGCTGGCATGGTGCAGGAGAATGCAGGGTGACTGGCATGGTGCAGGAGAATGCAGGGTACTGGCATGGTGCAGGAGAATGCAGGGTACTGGCATGGTACAGGAGAATGCAGGGTACTGGCATGGTGCAGGAGAATGCAGGGTGACTGGCATGGTGCAGGAGAATGCAGGGTGACTGGCATGGTGCAGGAGAATGCAGGGTGACTGGCATAGTGCAGGAGAATGCAGGGTACTGGCATGGTGCAGGAGAATGCAGGGTGACTGGCATGGTGCAGGAGATTGCAGGGTGACTGGCATGGTGCAGGAGATTGCAGGGTACTGGCATGGTGCAGGCAGGAGATTGCAGGGTACTGGCATGGTGCAGGAGATTGCAGGGTACTGGCATGGTGCAGGAGATTGCAGGGTACTGGCATGGTACTAGAGGATCCGGGGTTGTGGGCATACTACAGGAGATGCAGTGCTGTGGACATGGTACATGTGGACCATGCCCGCAGCACTGCATCCCTCGTAGTGTGCCCGCAGCCCATGGCAGGTAGTGAAGCTGTTTCACTTACCTGTTCCAGAGGCGCCTTCATTTTAAAAATGGCGCCGCCCGGCGCCGACACGTCATTGCGCACGCGCCGCCGCCGCTCGTATACTTTCGGCTATTCCCGGCCTCTCCCGAGCGGCGCCGGGAATAGCCGAAATTACACGAGCGGCGGCGGCGCGTGCGCGGTAACATGTATGCGACGGGCGGCGCCATTTTTAAACCTTAAACCCGTCGGAGAGGACATTTTTTTCCTTGACTCGAGTATAAGCCGAGGGGGACGTTTTCAGCACAAAAAAATGTGCTGAAAAACTCGGCTTATACTCGAGTATATACGGTAAACACTCCCAGCTACCAGCAGATGTGAACTGGAACGCCTGTGTGTTAGGTCACCTTTACAAATTTTCTGAAACTTACACTTTAAGCATATGTAAGCAGCAGTATACTGTATTACATTTTGATTTTTAATTTAAAACTGCTTTCATATTTTTGTGTCTGGTTTGTGCACCTATATATCATTTACAGTTTATATGACACAAACCCTCTTAAAGAGGAAGTAAACTCTGCTATCCCTAATGCGTTTTTCATCTAGTTAGTTACAAACACTTATTTGCAATATTTATATAATGTTTGCAGTAACGATTCCAACTTACTATTTTTGTACAGTTTGTAAAAAATTGATTTCCGGGATAAAGCGGCACCATCTTGGGTACTGTTATCTGAGTCGGCTGTGTACATAATTTCTGCCCTTTCTGCTTTCCCCTGCTGTAATCTCGCACATGCTCGATAGTGCAGCCAAGCCTCTTTCTCGATCAGGAAAAAAAAAAAAAATCCACTAAGTGGATTTGTTTCATATACATGCCATTGAAGATCTACATTCTTCTGGGATCTCGGCTATGCACTTGCCTTTACCTTTCCAGTGTTTAGCAGCTGTCAGGCTGAAAGCTCCAAATGATTGCCGCTATAGGAGTCTCTATGCCCTGGTTTACGTCACACGGTCACAAGGGGAGAACCAGGAAGCTGTGAATGAATGCTCAGTCTCGCGAGTCTTCACAGCTGGGCCGCAGACAACAGAGCTTGCAGACACGGCATGCTGTCACTAGGGAGACGGAACACAGAGCGTGCCGTGAATCAAACAACGGGGATCGCATGCGTCGGTGACGTAAAAAAAAATTAAATGACAAATTGCAAGAAAACAATTAAGTAACCAAGTAAGGAGACTTTTACAGACAGCAATTAGTAGCTTTAGTCATGAGGATTAGAATGTGCTGAATTTGGGTTGAAGAGTTTACAACCTCTTTAAGCCTTTGAGCAAACAGTGCCGACATAGTGAGGCAAGCTGTGCAATTGCTGTATCTTTTGACATGTTACCTGACATTATATATACATATATATGTGCGTTGTCCAACTCCCATACCACCAATTGCCACTTCAAATACTTCTGAGTAGGGTTGAGCGAACACGGACTGTATTATTCGTGTTCGTACCGAATAATTGGATTTTTGTTACCCGGACCCGAAAACTTTACTGTATGTTCGGGTAAAAATCCGTGTTCAGTCATTTTATTTCCGGGTTTTGTATGTATTGGCGCGCTTTTCATGGCGGGCTTTCAACAGCCAATCAACAAGCGTTTAACTGGTGTGCCTTAAGCCATCCCAGCCATGCCTACAAATGTATTAGTAGCTGTGATTGGCCATCTGAAGCATGTGACCAAGTCTTTATAAGTTCGAGACGGAGCGCCGCTGCGTCATTATGCTGTTCAGGGACAGAGCACACATCATACGTGCTGGCTGCTGATTAAGGACAGACAGGCAAAAATCATTTGTGTCCGAATAGAATTGAGGGACAGGTCGGAGTGTTTTAGGCAGGGCGAGATATAGGCATTTTAGGGCGAGGCTGCTGATTTTTAGGGTCAGTGTTCTATAATCGATTTTGCAGTGTGGGGGGGGGGGGGTTTGCAGTGCCAGCAGTGACCAATCTTATCAATCCTTTTAGGGAGAGGCTGGAGATATTTAGGTTCAGTGTTCTACTACAATCGATTTTGCAGTGTGGGGGGGTTTGCAGTGTGGCAGTGACCGATCTTATCGATCCTTTTAGGGAGAGTCTGGAGATAGGCAGGTGTCAATGGTCCACATCGATTTTGCTGTGTGTGGGGTGGTGTGAACACAATCTTTTTGCCCACTGAGGAGGAGGGAGAAAAGTCTTTTTTATCAGTCACTGTGTGCAGCGTTTTTCCTTCAGTGCTGCTGTGCTGACTGTGATAATACACTGCTGTGTTCACATGTGCTATTATTGAGTGATTTCAAAAGTTATACACTTTTTTCTATTCCACTATTCAATATACACCATTGGGTTAAAAAAATTAAATTGTGGCATAGTCTGTACTAATCTAGTTAAAAATTACAAACTTAAAAGGGGAATTTTTTTTTTCCCTCCATAGCCTGCAGCAGAGCTGGTCCACATCGATTTTGCTGTGTGTGGGGTAGTGTGAACACAATCTTTTTGCCCACTGAGGAGGAGGGAGAAAAAAGTATTTTTTATCAGTCAGTTGTGTGCAGCGTTTTTCCTTCAGTGCTGCTGTGCTGACTGTGATAATACACTGCTGTGTTCACACATGTGCTATTATTGAGTGATTTCAAAAGTTATACACTTTTTTCTATTCCACTATTCAATATACACCCTTGGGTTAAAAAAATTAAATTGTGGCATAGTCTGTACTAATCTAGTTAAAAATTACAAACTTAAAAGGGGAATTTTTTTTTCCCTCCATAGCCTGCAGCAGAGCTGACTGATATAAGACACTGCTGTTCACATGTGCTATTGATAAATCACCAATTTTATATCATATTTTCTATTCCGCTATTCAATCTACACCTTTGGGTGTAAACAATTAAATTGCGGGATAGTCTGTGTCGGTACGTGTGAGATACACCTTTCCAATTTTTGGGGTGCATCTCATACTGCCGAGGATTTGAGGGTGCTGCCTGTTCCGAACTCCTCCTACTCTTCATCCTGCCTTTGGGGGTACAAAAAATAGTAATTTGGGCCTAGTCTGGGTCTCTACGTGTGAGATACATACACCTTTTGATATCATATTTTCTATTCCGCTATTCAATCTACACCTTTTGGTATAAACAATTAAATTGCGGGATAGTCTGTGTCGGTACGTGTGAGATACACCTTTCCAATTTTTGGGGTGCATCTCATACTTCCGAGGATTTGAGGGTGCTGCCTGTTCCGAACTCCTCCTACTCTTCATCCTGCCTTTGGGGGTACAAAAAATAGTAATCGGGGCCTAGTCTGGTTCTGTACGTGTGAGATACATACACCTTTTTTTTGATAATATTTTCTATTCCGCTATTCATTCTACACCTTTGGGTATAAACAATTAAATTGCGGGATAGTCTGTGTCAGTACGTGTGAGATACACCTTTCCAATTTTTGGGGCGCATCTCATACTGCCAGGGATTTGAGGGTGCTGCCTGTTCCGAACTCCTCCTACTCCTCATCCTGCCTTTGGGGGTACAAAAAATAGTAATCGGGGCCTAGTCTGGTTCTGTACGTGTGATGATAATATTTTCTATTCCGCTATTTAATCTACACCTTTGGGTAAAAACAATTAAATTGCGGGATAGTCTGTGTCGGTACATGTGAGATACATACACCTTTTGATATCATATTTTCTATTCCGCTATTCAATCTACACCTTTGGGTAAAAACAATTAAATTGCGGGATAGTCTGTGTTGGTACGTGTGAGATACATACACCTTTTGATATCATATTTTCTATTCCACTATTCAATCTACACCTTTGGGTATAAACAATTAAATTGCGGGATAGTCTGTGTCGGTACGTGTGAGATACATACACCTTTTGATATCATATTTTCTATTCCGCTATTCAATCTACACCTTTGGGTATAAACAATTAATTTGCGGGATAGTCTGTGTCGGTACGTGTGAGATACACCTTTCCAATTTTTGGGGCACATCTCATAATGCCGAGGATTTGAGGGTGCTGCCTGTTCCGAACTCCTCCTACTCCTCATCCTGCCTTTGGGGGTACAAAAAATAGTAATCGGGGCCTAGTCTGGTTCTGTACGTGTGAGATACATACACCTTTTTTTTGATAATATTTTCTATTCCGCTATTTAATCTACACCTTTGGGTAAAAACAATTAAATTGCGGGATAGTCTGTGTTGGTACGTGTGAGATACAACTTTACAATTTGTGGGGCGCATCTCATACTGCCGAGGATTTGAGGGTGCTTCAGTCTGCCTCCTGCCTGTTCCGAACTCCTCCTCTTCCTCATCCTGCCTTTAGGGTACAAAAAATTGTAATCGGGGCCTAGTTTGTGTTTGTACGTGTGAGATACACCGTTTTGTAAAATTTGTCCTATTCCGCTATTCAATATACACCCTGTTTGAGTGTAAAAAATTAAATTGCGGGATAGTCTGTATCGGTACATGTGAGATACACCTTTTTAAATTAGTTTGGCGCATCTCCTTCCACCGCCGAGGATTGCAGGGCGCTTCAGTTTGCCTCCTGTTCCCAACTCCTCCTACTCCTCTTCCTCATCCTCCCTTTAGGGTACAAATAATTTTAATTGGGGCCTAGTCTGTGTTTGTACTTGTGAGATACACCGTTTTTTATCCTTTTTCCTATTCCGCTTTTCAATATACACCCTTTTGGGGTAAAAAACATTAAATTGCGGCATAGTTTGCATATTTGACTGTCAGATACACCCGTGCAATACTGTTGTTGTTTTGTTCCGCTATTCAATAAACACCTTTCTAGGGCAAGATCATAAATTACAGAAATATGAGGAGACCATCAAATAGGGTCCTTGGCCTGGGTCGTGGTGCTGCTGGTAGAGCTCCTGTTGCAAGGAGAGGACGTGGTCGATCTGTGCCAGCTACACGCACAAGTGAAACACCTTCCTCAAGTGTGAGTAGGCGACAGAACCTGCAGCAGGATTTGGTAGGGTATCATACGTCTCTAGAAGTGATGAGGCCAGAAGAAGTAGAGGCGATAGTAGATTGGTTTGCTGCTGACAGTGCCTCCAGTTCCTTCACATTGTCTTCCACCCACTCTACTGCAGAAAGGTCAGAGTTGGCACCTGCAGCCGATGTCCAACCGTCTTTCACCTCACCCCCTTGCAAATCAGGCAAGCAGTCTGAGCCCCAAGTCATACAGCAGTCTCTTCTTCTTTTTGAGGACTCTGTCTGCAGGGTTTCTCAGGGCCATCCACCTAGCCCTGCCCCAGAAGTGGAAGAGATTGAGTGCAGCGATGCCCAACCACTTATTTCTCAAGATGAGTACATGCAAGGACCATCGCAGCACGTCTCCGATGATGACGAAACGCAGGTGCCAACTGCTGCGGCGTTCAGAATTGTGGAGACCGACAAGGAGGGCAGGGGTGAAGACTGGGTGGAAGATGATGTGGAGGACGATGAGGTCCTCGACCCCACATGGAATGAAGGTCATGCAGGTGACCTGAGTAGTTTGGAGGAAGAGGCGGTGGTCGCACAGAGCCACCAGCAAAGCAGAAGAGGGAGCAGGGTGCAGAAGCAGAGCGGCCATGCCCTAGACACTACGCCTGCTACTGCCCAACGCAGCAAGGGAACGAGCGCAGCAAAGCCAGCTCAAAGGAGTTCTCTAGCGTGGAAGTTCTTCAGAAAATGTGCTGATGACAGGACACGAGTAGTGTTGAGCGAACACGGACTGTATTATTCGTGTTCGTACCGAATAATTGGATTTTTTGTACCCGAACACGGACACGGACACTTTACTGTATGTTCGGGTAAAAATCCGTGTTCGGTCGTTTTATTTCCGGGTTTTGCATGCTTTGGCGCTCTTTTCATGGCGGGCTTTCAACAGCCAATCAACAATCGTTTAACTGGTGTGCCTTAAGCCATCCCAGCCATGCCTGCAAATGTCTCAGTAGCTGTGATTGGCCGTCTGAAGCATGTGACCAAGTCTTTATAAGTTCGAGGCAGCCGCAGCGGCGTCATTATGCTGCTTAGATTCAGGGACAGAGCACACATCAACGTGCTGGCTGCTGATTAGGGAAAGATAGGCAGGAAAAAACCATTTGTGTCCGGATAGAATTGAGGGACAGGTCGGAGTGTTTAGGCAGGGCGAGTTGTAGGCATTTTAGGGATAGAGTCTGCTGAATTATATAGGGTCAGTGTCTTCTACAAACTACAATCGATATTGCTGTGTGGGGGGTGGGGTGAATCTGCACTCAATCCTGATCTACGATCTCTTCTCAATCCTGTTAGGGACAGAGTCTGCTGAATTTTAGGGAAACTGTGTTCTACAAACTACAATCGATATTGCTGTGTGGGGGGTGGGGTGAATCTGCACTCAATCCTGATCTACGATCTCTTCTCAATCCTGTTAGGGACAGAGTCTGCTGAATTTTAGGGAAACTGTGTTCTACAAACTACAATCGATATTGCTGTGTGGGGGGTGGGGTGAATCTGCACTCAATCCTGATCTACGATCTCTTCTCAATCCTGTTAGGGACAGAGTCTGCTGAATTTTAGGGAAACTGTGTTCTACAAACTACAATCGATATTGCTGTGTGGTGTGGGATTGGAGATAGGCAGGTGTCAGTGATCCACATCCATTTTTCTGTGTGTGAGCTGCAGTGAACACAATCTTTTTGGGCTGCAGTGAACACAATCTTTTTGGGCTGCAGTGAACACAATCTTTTTGGGCTGCAGTGAACACAATCTTTTTGGGCTGCAGTGAACACAATCTTTTTGGGGTGCAGTGAACAAAATCTTTTTGGGGTGCAGTGAACACAATCCTTTTTGGTGTGCAGTGAACACAATCTTTGTGGGGTGCAGTGAACAAAATCCTTTGTGGGGTGCAGTGAACACAATCTTTTTGGGGTGCAGTGAACAAAATCCTTTTTGGGGTGCAGTGAACAACATCCTTTTTGGGGTGCAGTGAACACAATCTTTTTGGGGTGCAGTGAACAAAATCCTTTGTGGGGTGCAGTGAACACAATCTTTTTGGGGTGCAGTGAACACAATCTTTTTGGGGTGGAGTGAACAACATCCTTTTTGGGGTGCAGTGAACAAAATCCTTTTTGGGGTGCAGTGAACAAAATCATTTTTGGGGTGCAGTGAACACAATCTTTTTGGGGTGCAGTGAACACAATCTTTGTGGGGTGCAGTGAACACAATCTTTTTGGGCTGCAGTGAACACAATCTTTTTGGGCTGCAGTGAACACAATCTTTTTGGGGTGCAGTGAACAAAATCTTTTTGGGGTGCAGTGAACACAATCCTTTTTGGTGTGCAGTGAACACAATCTTTGTGGGGTGCAGTGAACAAAATCCTTTGTGGGGTGCAGTGAACACAATCTTTTTGGGGTGCAGTGAACAAAATCCTTTTTGGGGTGCAGTGAACAACATCCTTTTTGGGGTGCAGTGAACACAATCTTTTTGGGGTGCAGTGAACAAAATCCTTTGTGGGGTGCAGTGAACACAATCTTTTTGGGGTGCAGTGAACACAATCTTTTTGGGGTGGAGTGAACAACATCCTTTTTGGGGTGCAGTGAACAAAATCCTTTTTGGGGTGCAGTGAACAAAATCATTTTTGGGGTGCAGTGAACACAATCTTTTTGGGGTGCAGTGAACACAATCTTTGTGGGGTGCAGTGAACACAATCTTTTTGGGGTGGAGTGAACAACATCCTTTTTGGGGTGCAGTGAACAAAATCCTTTTTGGGGTGCAGTGAACAACATCCTTTTTGGGGTGCAGTGAACACAATCTTTTTGGGGTGCAGTGAACACAATCTTTGTGGGGTACAGTGAACAGAATCTTTGTGGGGTGCAGTGAACACAATCTTTGGGGGGTACAGTGAACACAATCTTTGTGAGGTGCAGTGAACACAATCTTTGTGGGGTGCAGTGAACACAATCATTGTGGGGTGCAGTGAACTCAATCTTTGTGGGGTACAGTGAACACAATCTCATACTGAAGGTTTGAGGGTGCTGCCTGTTCCATACTCCCCCTACTCCTCATCTAGCCTTTTAGGGGTACAAACAATAGTAATTGGGGCCTAGTGTGGTTGTGTACGTGTGATATACATACACTTTTTTGGGATCATATTTTCTATTCCGCTATTTAATCAAAAACCTTTGGGGATCAGTTAAATTGGGGGATAGTCTGTGTTGGTACGTGTGAGAGAGATCCACCTTTCCAAGTTGTTGGGGTTCATCTCATACTTCTGAAGGTTTGAGGGTGCTGCCTGTTCCATACTCCCCCCTACTCCTAGCCTTTTAGGGGTACAAACAATAGTAATTGGGGCCTAGTGTGGTTGTGTACGTGTGATATACATACACTTTTTTGGGATCATATTTTCTATTCCGCTATTTAATCAAAAACCTCTGGGGATCAGTTAAATTGGGGGATAGTCTGTGTTGGTACGTGTGAGAGAGATCCACCTTTCCAAGTTGTTGGGGTTCATCTCATACTTCTGAAGGTTTGAGGGTGCTGCCTGTTCCATACTCCCCCCTACTCCTAGCCTTTTAGGGGTACAAACAATAGTAATTGGGGCCTAGTGTGGTTGTGTACGTGTGATATACATACACTTTTTTGGGATCATATTTTCTATTCCGCTATTTAATCAAAAACCTCTGGGGATCAGTTAAATTGGGGGATAGTCTGTGTTGGTACGTGTGAGAGAGATCCACCTTTCCAAGTTGTTGGGGTTCATCTCATACTTCTGAAGGTTTGAGGGTGCTGCCTGTTCCATACTCCCCCTACTCCTAGCCTTTTAGGGGTACAAACAATAGTAATTGGGGCCTAGTGTGGTTGTGTACGTGTGATATACATACACTTTTTTGGGATCATATTTTCTATTCCGCTATTTAATCAAAAACCTCTGGGGATCAGTTAAATTGGGGGATAGTCTGTGTTGGTACGTGTGAGAGAGATCCACCTTTCCAAGTTGTTGGGGTTCATCTCATACTTCTGAAGGTTTGAGGGTGCTGCCTGTTCCATACTCCCCCTACTCCTAGCCTTTTAGGGGTACAAACAATAGTAATTGGGGCCTAGTGTGGTTGTGTACGTGTGATATACATACACTTTTTTGGGATCATATTTTCTATTCCGCTATTTAATCAAAAACCTCTGGGGATCAGTTAAATTGGGGGATAGTCTGTGTTGGTACGTGTGAGAGAGATCCACCTTTCCAAGTTGTTGGGGTTCATCTCATACTTCTGAAGGTTTGAGGGTGCTGCCTGTTCCATACTCCCCCTACTCCTAGCCTTTTAGGGGTACAAACAATAGTAATTGGGGCCTAGTGTGGTTGTGTACGTGTGATATACATACACTTTTTTGGGATCATATTTTCTATTCCGCTATTTAATCAAAAACCTTTGGGGATCAGTTAAATTGGGGGATAGTCTGTGTTGGTACGTGTGAGAGAGATCCACCTTTCCAAGTTGTTGGGGTTCATCTCATACTTCTGAAGGTTTGAGGGTGCTGCCTGTTCCATACTCCCCCTACTCCTAGCCTTTTAGGGGTACAAACAATAGTAATTGGGGCCTAGTGTGGTTGTGTACGTGTGATATACATACACTTTTTTGGGATCATATTTTCTATTCCGCTATTTAATCAAAAACCTTTGGGGATCAGTTAAATTGGGGGATAGTCTGTGTTGGTACGTGTGAGAGAGATCCACCTTTCCAAGTTGTTGGGGTTCATCTCATACTTCTGAAGGTTTGAGGGTGCTGCCTGTTCCATACTCCCCCTACTCCTAGCCTTTTAGGGGTACAAACAATAGTAATTGGGGCCTAGTGTGGTTGTGTACGTGTGATATACATACACTTTTTTGGGATCATATTTTCTATTCCGCTATTTAATCAAAAACCTCTGGGGATCAGTTAAATTGGGGGATAGTCTGTGTTGGTACGTGTGAGAGAGATCCACCTTTCCAAGTTGTTGGGGTTCATCTCATACTTCTGAAGGTTTGAGGGTGCTGCCTGTTCCATACTCCCCCTACTCCTAGCCTTTTAGGGGTACAAACAATAGTAATTGGGGCCTAGTGTGGTTGTGTACGTGTGATATACATACACTTTTTTGGGATCATATTTTCTATTCCGCTATTTAATCAAAAACCTTTGGGGATCAGTTAAATTGGGGGATAGTCTGTGTTGGTACGTGTGAGAGAGATCCACCTTTCCAAGTTGTTGGGGTTCATCTCATACTTCTGAAGGTTTGGGGGTGCTGCCTGTTCCATACTCCCCCTACTCCTAGCCTTTTAGGGGTACAAACAATAGTAATTGGGGCCTAGTGTGGTTGTGTACGTGTGATATACATACACTTTTTTGGGATCATATTTTCTATTCCGCTATTTAATCAAAAACCTCTGGGGATCAGTTAAATTGGGGGATAGTCTGTGTTGGTACGTGTGAGAGAGATCCACCTTTCCAAGTTGTTGGGGTTCATCTCATACTTCTGAAGGTTTGAGGGTGCTGCCTGTTCCATACTCCCCCCTACTCCTAGCCTTTTAGGGGTACAAACAATAGTAATTGGGGCCTAGTGTGGTTGTGTACGTGTGATATACATACACTTTTTTGGGATCATATTTTCTATTCCGCTATTTAATCAAAAACCTTTGGGGATCAGTTAAATTGGGGGATAGTCTGTGTTGGTACGTGTGAGAGAGATCCACCTTTCCAAGTTGTTGGGGTTCATCTCATACTTCTGAAGGTTTGAGGGTGCTGCCTGTTCCATACTCCCCCTACTCCTCATCTAGCCTTTTAGGGGTACAAACAATAGTAATTGGGGCCTAGTGTGGTTGTGTACGTGCGAGATACATACACTTTTTTTGATCATATTTCCTATTCCGCTATTCAATAAAAACCTTTGAGGATCAATTGAATTGCGGGATAGTCTGTGTCGGTACGTGTGAGAGCGATCCACCTTTCCAAGTTGTTGGGGTTCATCTCATACTTCTGAAGGTTTGAGGGTGCTGCCTGTTCCATACCCCCCCTACTCCTCATCTAGCCTTTTAGGGGTACAAACAATAGTAATTGGGGCCTAGTGTGGTTGTGTACGTGCGAGATACATACACTTTTTTTGATCATATTTCCTATTCCGCTATTCAATAAAAACCTTTGAGGATCAATTGAATTGCGGGATAGTCTGTGTCGGTACGTGTGAGAGAGATCCACCTTTCCAAGTTGTTGGGGTTCATCTCATACTTCTGAAGGTTTGAGGGTGCTGCCTGTTCCATACCCCCCCTACTCCTCATCTAGCCTTTTAGGGGTACAAACAATAGTAATTGGGGCCTAGTGTGGTTGTGTACGTGCGAGATACATACACTTTTTTTGATCATATTTCCTATTCCGCTATTCAATAAAAACCTTTGGGGATCAATTAAATTGCGGGATAGTCTGTGTCGGTACGTGTGAGATCCACCTTTCCAAGTTTTTGGGGTTCATCTCATACTTCTGAAGCTTTGAGGGTGCTGCCTGTTCCATACTCCTCCTCCTCCTCATCCATCCTTTTAGGTGTACAAACAATAGTAATTGGGGCCTAGTGTGCTTCTGTACGTGTGAGATACATACACATTTTTTGATCATATTTCCTATTCCGCTATTCAATAAAAACCTTTGGGGATCAATTAAATTGCGGAATAGTCTGTGTCGGTACGTGTGAGATCCACCTTTCCAAGTTTTTGGGGTTCATCTCATACTTCTGAAGCTTTGAGGGTGCTGCCTGTTCCATACTCCTCCTCCTCCTCATCCATCCTTTTAGGTGTACAAACAATAGTAATTGGGGCCTAGTGTGTTTCTGTACGTGCGAGATACATACACTTTTTTTGATCATATTTCCTATTCCGCTATTCAATAAAAACCTTTGGGGATCAATTAAATTGCGGGATAGTCTGTGTCGGTACGTGTGAGATCCACCTTTCCAAGTTTTTGGGGTTCATCTCATACTTCTGAAGCTTTGAGGGTGCTGCCTGTTCCATACTCCTCCTCCTCCTCATCCATCCTTTTAGGTGTACAAACAATAGTAATTGGGGCCTAGTGTGCTTCTGTACGTGTGAGATACATACACATTTTTTGATCATATTTCCTATTCCGCTATTCAATAAAAACCTTTGGGGATCAATTAAATTGCGGGATAGTCTGTGTCGGTACGTGTGAGATCCACCTTTCCAAGTTTTTGGGGTTCATCTCATACTTCTGAAGCTTTGAGGGTGCTGCCTGTTCCATACTCCTCCTCCTCCTCCTCATCCATCCTTTTAGGTGTACAAACAATAGTAATTGGGGCCTAGTGTGCTTCTGTACGTGTGAGATACATACACATTTTTTGATCATATTTCCTATTCCGCTATTCAATAAAAACCTTTGGGGATCAATTAAATTGCGGAATAGTCTGTGTCGGTACGTGTGAGATCCACCTTTCCAAGTTTTTGGGGTTCATCTCATACTTCTGAAGCTTTGAGGGTGCTGCCTGTTCCATACTCCTCCTCCTCCTCATCCATCCTTTTAGGTGTACAAACAATAGTAATTGGGGCCTAGTGTGCTTCTGTACGTGTGAGATACATACACATTTTTTGATCATATTTCCTATTCCGCTATTCAATAAAAACCTTTGGGGATCAATTAAATTGCGGAATAGTCTGTGTCGGTACGTGTGAGATCCACCTTTCCAAGTTTTTGGGGTTCATCTCATACTTCTGAAGCTTTGAGGGTGCTGCCTGTTCCATACTCCTCCTCCTCCTCATCCATCCTTTTAGGTGTACAAACAATAGTAATTGGGGCCTAGTGTGTTTCTGTACGTGTGAGATACATACACTTTTTTTGATCATATTTCCTATTCCGCTATTCAATAAAAACCTTTGGGGATCAATTGAATTGCGGGATAGTCTGTGTCGGTACGTGTGAGAGAGATCCACCTTTCCAAGTTGTTGGGGTTCATCTCATACTTCTGAAGGTTTGAGGGTGCTGCCTGTTCCATACCCCCCCTACTCCTCATCTAGCCTTTTAGGGGTACAAACAATAGTAATTGGGGCCTAGTGTGGTTGTGTACGTGCGAGATACATACACTTTTTTTGATCATATTTCCTATTCCGCTATTCAATAAAAACCTTTGAGGATCAATTAAATTGCGGAATAGTCTGTGTCGGTACGTGTGAGATCCACCTTTCCAAGTTTTTGGGGTTCATCTCATACTTCTGAAGCTTTGAGGGTGCTGCCTGTTCCATACTCCTCCTCCTCCTCATCCATCCTTTTAGGTGTACAAACAATAGTAATTGGGGCCTAGTGTGCTTCTGTACGTGTGAGATACATACACATTTTTTGATCATATTTCCTATTCCGCTATTCAATAAAAACCTTTGGGGATCAATTAAATTGCGGGATAGTCTGTGTCGGTACGTGTGAGATCCACCTTTCCAAGTTTTTGGGGTTCATCTCATACTTCTGAAGCTTTGAGGGTGCTGCCTGTTCCATACTCCTCCTCCTCCTCCTCATCCATCCTTTTAGGTGTACAAACAATAGTAATTGGGGCCTAGTGTGCTTCTGTACGTGTGAGATACATACACATTTTTTGATCATATTTCCTATTCCGCTATTCAATAAAAACCTTTGGGGATCAATTAAATTGCGGAATAGTCTGTGTCGGTACGTGTGAGATCCACCTTTCCAAGTTTTTGGGGTTCATCTCATACTTCTGAAGCTTTGAGGGTGCTGCCTGTTCCATACTCCTCCTCCTCCTCATCCATCCTTTTAGGTGTACAAACAATAGTAATTGGGGCCTAGTGTGCTTCTGTACGTGTGAGATACATACACATTTTTTGATCATATTTCCTATTCCGCTATTCAATAAAAACCTTTGGGGATCAATTAAATTGCGGAATAGTCTGTGTCGGTACGTGTGAGATCCACCTTTCCAAGTTTTTGGAGTTCATCTCATACTTCTGAAGCTTTGAGGGTGCTGCCTGTTCCATACTCCTCCTCCTCCTCATCCATCCTTTTAGGTGTACAAACAATAGTAATTGGGGCCTAGTGTGTTTCTGTACGTGTGAGATACATACACTTTTTTTGATCATATTTCCTATTCCGCTATTCAATAAAAACCTTTGGGGATCAATTGAATTGCGGGATAGTCTGTGTCGGTACGTGTGAGAGAGATCCACCTTTCCAAGTTGTTGGGGTTCATCTCATACTTCTGAAGGTTTGAGGGTGCTGCCTGTTCCATACCCCCCCTACTCCTCATCTAGCCTTTTAGGGGTACAAACAATAGTAATTGGGGCCTAGTGTGGTTGTGTACGTGCGAGATACATACACTTTTTTTGATCATATTTCCTATTCCGCTATTCAATAAAAACCTTTGAGGATCAATTGAATTGCGGGATAGTCTGTGTCGGTACGTGTGAGAGAGATCCACCTTTCCAAGTTGTTGGGGTTCATCTCATACTTCTGAAGGTTTGAGGGTGCTGCCTGTTCCATACTCCCCCTACTCCTCATCTAGCCTTTTAGGGGTACAAACAATAGTAATTGGGGCCTAGTGTGGTTGTGTACGTGTGATATACATACACTTTTTTTGGATCATATTTTCTATTCCGCTATTCAATAAAAACCTTTCTAGGGCAAGATCTTAAATTACAGAAATATGAGGAGACCGTCAAATAAGGGCCGTGGCCTGGGTCGTGGTGCTGCTGGTAGAGCTCCTGTTGCAAGGAGAGGACATGGTCGATCTGTGCCAGCTACACGCACAAGTGAAACACCTTCCTCAAGTGTGAGTAGGCGACAGAACCTGCATCAGTATTTGGTAGGGCATCAAACGCCCCTAGAAGTGATGAGGCCAGAACAAGTTGAGGCGATAGTAGATTGGTTTGCTGCTGACAGTGCCTCCAGTTCCTTCACATTGTCTCCCACCCAGTCTACTGCAGAAAGGTCAGAGTTGGCACCTGCAGCCAATGTCCAACCGTCTTTCACCTCACCCCCTTGCAAATCAGGCCAGCAGTCTGAGCCCCAAGCCATACAGCAGTCTCTTATTCTTTTTGAGGACTCTGTCAGCAGGGTTTCCCAGGGCCATCCACCTAGCCCTGCCCCAGAAGTGGAAGAGATTGAGTGCAGCGATGCCCAACCACTTATTCCTCAAGATGAGTACATGCAAGGATCATCGCAGCACGTCTCCGATGATGACGAAACGCAGGTGCCAACTGCTGCGGCGTTCAGCATTGTGGAGACCGACAAGGAGGGCAGGGGTGAAGACTGGGTGGAAGATGATGTGGAGGACGATGAGGTCCTCGACCCCACATGGAATGAACGTCATGCAGGTGAACTGAGTAGTTTGGAGGAAGAGGCGGTGGTCGCACAGAGCCACCAGCACAGCAGAAGAGGGAGCAGGGTGCAGAAGCGGAGCGGCCGTGCCCTAGACACTACGCCCGCTACTGCCCAACGCAGCAAGGGAACGAGCGCACCAAAGTCAGCTCAAAGGAGTTCTCTAGCGTGGAAGTTCTTTAGAAAATGTGCTGATGACAGGACACGAGTGGTTTGCACCCTGTGCAATCAGAGCTTGAAGCGAGGCATGAACCTTCTCAACCTGAGCACAACCTGCATGATCAGGCATCTAAGTGCAAAGCACGAGCTGCAGTGGAGTACACACCTTCAAAACCAAGAAACGTCTCTGGCTCATCCTGCTTCCTCTTCTGCTGCAGTCTCGGCCGCTCCAGCCACATCTGTAGTGATACCGGCACCTGCCACCCCGCAAACAGACGATCTGTCAGCAACACCACCACCTGGGTCACCAACAACCATCTCCACAATGTCCCGTGGAAGCGTTCAGCTTTCCATCTCCCAAACACTTGAGAGGAAGAGGAAGTACCCCCCTACCCACCCGCGATCCCTGGCCCTGAATGCCAGCATTTCAAAATTATTGGCCTTTGAAATGCTGTCATTCCGTCTGGTGGAGACGCACAGTTTTAAAAACCTTATGTCGGTGGCTGTCCCACAGTACGTCGTGCCCAGCCGCCACTACTTTTCCAGGCAAGCCATCCCTTCCCTGCACAACCAAGTGGGGGAAAAAATCAGGTGTGCACTGCGCAACGCCATCTGTGCCAAGGTCCACCTAACTACGGATACGTGGACCAGTAAGCACGGTCAGGGGCGTTATATCTCCCTAACGGCACACTGGGTAAATGCAGTGGCGGATGGGCCTGAGGCGGATAGCAATTTGGCGCATGTCCTTCCACCACCGAGGATTGCAGGGCGCTTCAGTTTGCCTCCTGTTCCTAACTCCTCCTACTCCGCTTCCTCATCCTCTACCGCCTCCTCATCCGGACAGCGTAACACCTTCACCACCAACTTCAGCACGGCCAGGGGTAAACGACAGCAGGCAGTTTTACAACTTGCCTGTTTGGGGGACAAACCACACACCGCGCAGGAGTTGTGGAGGAGCATGGAACAGCAGACAAATGAGTGGTTGCTGCCAGCGAGCCTCAAGCCCGGCCTGGTGGTGTGCGATAACGGGCGAAATCTCATAGCAGCTCTGGGCCTAGCCGGTTTGACGCACATCCCTTGCCTGGCGCATGTGCTGAATTTGGTGGTGCAGAGGTTCCTTAAAAACTACCCCGATATGTCAGAGCTGCTGCAGAAAGTGCGGGCCGTTTGTGCGCACTTTCGGCGTTCTCACCCTGCTGCTGCTCGCCTGGCAGCGCTGCAGCGTAACTTCGGCCTTCCCGCTCACCGCCTCATATGTGACGTGCCCACAAGGTGGAACTCCACCTTGCACATGCTGGAAAGACTGTGCGAGCAGCAGCAGGCCATAGTGGAGTTTCAGCTGCAGCACGCACGCGTGAGTCGCTCTGCGGAACAGCACCACTTCACCACCAATAACTGGGCCTCCATGCGAGACCTGTGTGCCTTGTTGCGCTGTTTTGAGTACTCCACCAACATGGCCAGTGGCAATGACGCCGTTCTCAGCTTAACTATCCCACTTCTATGCCTCCTTGAAAAAACAATTCGGGCGATGATGGAAGAGGATGTGGCACAGGATGAGGAGGAGGAGGAGGATGAAGAGGTAACATTTCCAAGGCTTTCAGGGCAGTCATTCGCAAGGGGCTCCGAGGGTGGGTTCCTGCACACGCAAACGCCAGGGACGCAATTGTCCAGCAGGGGCACAGTTCTGGAGGATGAGGAGGATGAGGAGGAGGAGGAGCTGGAGGAGGAGATGGAACCATGTTCACAGCAGGGTGGCACCCAGGCCAGCTCATGGCCATCACTGGTGCGTGGCTGGGGGGATACAGAGGACACGGACCATACACCTCCCACAGAGGACAGCCTTTCGTCGCCTCTGGGCAGCCTGGCACACATGAGCGATTACATGCTGCAGTGTCTCCACAACGACCGCCGAGTTGCCCACATTCTAACTTGTGCTGATTACTGGGTGGCCACGCTGCTGGATCCCCGTTACAAGGACAACGTACCGTCCTTAATTCACTCACTGGAGCGCGATCGCAAGATGCGCGAGTACAAGCGCACGCTGGTAGACGCCATGCTGCTGGCATTCCCATCTGACAGCGGGGCCACAGTGGAAGCACAAGGCAGAGGAGGAGGAGGAGGAGGTCGCCAACGCAACCAGGGCACCGCCAGCACCTCAGAAGGCAGGGTTAGCATGGCCGAAATGTGGAAAAGCTTTGTCAGCACGCCACAACAAACAGCAGCACCAGCAGCTCAGATGGAACGTCTTAGCAGGAGGCAGCATTTTACCAACATGGTGGAGCAGTATGTGTGCACACGCCTACATGTAGTGAATGACGGGTCTGCCCCCTTCAACTTCTGGGTCTCCAAATTGGGCACATGGCCTGAGCTTGCCCTTTACGCCTTGGAGGTGCTGGCGTGCCCTGCAGCCAGTGTATTATCTGAACGGGTATTTAGCACGGCTGGGGGCGTTATAACAGACAAGCGCAGCCGCCTGTCCAGAGACAATGTGGACAAGCTCACGTTCATTAAAATGAACCAGGCATGGATCCCACGGGACTTTTCCGTACCTTATGCAGAATAGCAATGGATACCGACCTTACCCACCCATTGTTCCATTTTTGCTCTTTCTCACTCTTTTGGGGTGTACCCTCATTTAAAATTTGTGAAAAGAAGCAGTGTTGGCTACCTCGTCCTCCTCCTCAGGGCCAGATTAATGTAGGGTCTATTGGAGCTGCAGCTCCAGGCCCCTACCTTTTATATAGGCCCCGGGTTGGCCATATTCACTGTTACCGCTCTTCTGTCACTTGTAAACACAGAAGTCTGGCTTCTATGCTCGCTTCCCCAGGCAGCACCCTCAGAACCTCCCCACACAGCGTGAAGGCCGGACAAGGAGGGACAGTTGGCGATGCATGGATGTGTTTATGGGCTTCAGAGACAGCATCCCATGTTGAATTAGGCATGCATGGCTGCACCCTTCCTCCTCTGGGTGCATGGCAAGGCACGGCCCTAAGGCCCTTCAAAATCCTCAGCACCAAGCCCATGATGCTGTTAATCCGGCCCTGGTCCTCCTCCACCGCCGCTTCCACCTACACCGCCCATAGGTGTGCGCAGCCTATTGCATTAAGGTGTGCACCCCAAAGTTGAAATACACATGCATGTGTTTGCCAGCAGGGAGAGTAATGTATCGGGGCCATGTACCTGTAGGCAAGGAGAAATAGAGCAGAGCAGGTCCCAGGGAGATCTTTCCCATCTCCTCACTGGCAATGCTATGTGCCCTAGGTGATTAGGGTGTGCCCAGGCACACCCAGCACACCCTGTGCGCACGCCTATGTCACCGCCACATCCACCACCACCTCAACCTCCCTCCTACTCCATATGGGCCTCGTCCTTCAGAGATGAAGAAGAACATTGTTTTATTTTTCTGTTTTTTTTTGTTGTTTTAAGTTATTTCCCTATCCACATTTGTTTGCAGAGCACTTGCCATGCTCTTAATTACGTTTTGCTGCCATTTGCAGCACTCTAGCCCTTTCCTTTGGTGTTTTAGAGCCATTTTAGTGCCTTAAAGTTCGGGTCCCCATTGACTTCAATGGGGTTCGGTGTCCGGGAAAAGTTCGGTAAAAGTCCGGGACACGGACCCGGACTTTTTTTTAAAGTTCGGCCGAACCCGTCGAACACGGACATCTAGGTGTCCGCTCAACCCTAGACACGAGTGGTTTGCACCCTGTGCAATCAGAGCCTGAAGCGAGGCATAAACCTTCTCAACCTGAGCACAACCTGCATGATCAGGCAAAGCACGAGCTGCAGTGGAGTAGACACCTTCAAAACCAAGAAACGTCTCTGGCTCATCCTGCTTCCTCTTCTGCTGCAGTCTCGGCCGCTCCATCCACATCTGTAGTGATACCGGCACCTGCCACCCCGCAAACAGACGATCTGTCAGCAACACCACCACCTGGGTCACCAACCATCTCCACAATGTCCTGTGGAAGCGTTCAGCTTTCCATCTCCCAAACACTTGAGAGGAAGAGGAAGTACCCCCCTACCCACCCGCGATCCCTGGCCCTGAATGCCAGCATTTCAAAATTCTTGGTCTTTGAAATGCTGTCATTCCGTCTGGTGGAGACGCACAGTTTTAAAAACCTTATGTCGGTGGCTGTCCCACAGTACGTCGTGCCCAGCCACCACTACTATTCCAGGCAAGCCATCCCTTCCCTGCACAACCAAGTGGGGGAAAAAATCAGGTGTGCACTGCACAACGCCATCTGTGCCAAGGTCCACCTAACTACCGATACGTGGACCAGTAAGCACGGTCAGGAGCGTTATATATCCCTAATGGCACACTGGGTAAATGCAGTGGCGGATGGGCCTGAGGCGGATAGCAATTTGGCGCATGTCCTTCCACCACCGAGGATTGCAGGGCGCTTCAGTTTGCCTCCTGTTCCTAACTCCTCCTACTCCGCTTCCTCATCCTCTACCGCCTCCTCATCCGGTCAGTGTAACACCTTCACCACCAACTTCAGCACGGCCAGGGGTAAACGACAGCAGGCAGTTTTAAAACTTGCCTGTTTGGGGGAAAAACCACACACCACGCAGGAGTTGTGGAGGAGCATGGAACAGCAGACAAATGAGTGGTTGCTGCCAGCGAGCCTCAAGCCCGGCCTGGTGGTGTGCGATAACGGGCGAAATCTCATAGCAGCTCTGGGCCTAGCCTGTTTAACGCACATCCCTTGCCTGGTGCATGTGCTGAATTTGGTGCTGCAGAGGTTCCTTAAAAATTATCCCGATATGTCAGAGCTGCTGCAGAAAGTGCGGGCCGTCTGTGCGCACTTTCGGCGTTCTCACCCTGCTGCTGCTCGCCTGGCAGCGCTGCAGCGTAACTTCGGCCTTCCCGCTCACCGCCTCATATGTGACGTGCCCACAAGGTGGAACTCCACCTTGCATATGCTGCAAAAACTGTGCGAGCAGCAGCAGGCCATAGTGGAGTTTCAGCTGCAGCACGCACATGTGAGTCGCTCTGCGGAACAGCACCACTTCACCACCAATAACTGGGCCTCCATGCGAGATCTGTGTGCCTTGTTGCGCTGTTTTGAGTACTTCACCAACATGGCCAGTGCCGATGACGCCGTTGTCAGCTTAACTATCCCACTTCTATGCCTCCTTCAAAAAATGATTCGGGCGATGATGGAAGAGGATGTGGCACAGGATGAGGAGGAGGAGGATGAAGAGGTAACATTTCCAAGGCTTTCAGGGCAGTCATTCGCAAGGGGCTCCGAGGGTGAGTTCCTGCACACACAAACGTCAGGGACACAATTGTCCAGCAGGGGCACAGTTCTGGAGGATGAGGAGGATGAGGAGGAGGAGATGGAGGAGGAGATGGAACCATGTTCACAGCAGGATGGCACCCAGGCCAGCTCATGGCCGTCACTGGTGCGTGGCTGGGGGGATACAAAGGACACAGACGATACACCTCCCACAGATGACAGCCTTTCGTTGCCTCTGGGCAGCCTGGCACACATGAGCGATTACATGCTGCAGTGTCTCCACAACGACCGCCGAGTTGCCCACATTCTAACTTGTGCTGTTTACGGGTTGGCCACGCTGCTGGATCCCCGTTACAAGGACAACGTACTGTCCTTAATACACTCACTGGAGCGCGATCGCAAGATGCGCGAGTACAAGCGCACGCTGGTAGACGCGATGCTGCTGGCATTCCCACCTGACAGCGGGGCCACAGTGGAAGCACAAGGCAGAGGAGGAGGAAGAGGTCGCCAACGCAACCAGGGCACCGCCAGCACCTCAGAAGGCAGGGTTAGCATGGCCGAAATGTGGAAAAGCTTTGTCAGCACACCACAACAAACAGCAGCACCAGCAGCTCATATGGAACGTCTTAGCAGGAGGCAGCATTTCATCAACATGGTGGAGCAGTATGTGTGCACACGCCTACATGTAGTGAATGACGGGTCTGCCCCCTTCAACTTCTGGGTCTCCAAATTGGGCACATGGCCTGAGCTTGCCCTTTACGCCTTGGAGGTTCTGGCGTCCCCTGCAGCCAGTGTATTATCTGAACGGGTATTTAGCACGGCTGGGGGCGTTATCACAGACAAGGGCAGCCGCCTGTCCAGAGACAATGTGGACAAGCTCACGCTCATTAAAATGAACCAGGCATGGATCCCACGGGACTTTTACGTACCTTGTGCAGAATAGCAATGGATACCGACTTTACCCACCCATTGTTCCATTTTTGCTCTTTCTCACTCTTTTGGGTTGTACCCTCATTTAAAACTTCTGAAAAAAAGCAGTGTTGGCTACCTCGTCCTCCTCCACCGCCGCTTCCACCTACACCGCCCATAGGTGTGCGCAGCCTATTGCATTAGGGTGTGCACCCCAAAGTTTAAATACACATGCATGTGTTTGCCTACATGTACATGGCCCTGATACATTACTCTCCCTGCTGGCAAAGTGAAATAGAGCAGAGCAGGTCCGAGGGAGATCTTTCCCATCTCCTCACTGGCAAACAGAGCGATAATGCTAATGTGCCCTAGGTGATTAGGGTGTGCCCAGGTACACCCGGCATACCCTGTGTGCACGCCTATTACACCGCCACATCCACCACCACCTCAACCTCCCTCCTACTCCATATGGGCCTCGTCCTTCACACATGAAGAACATTGTTTTATTTTTCTGTTTTTTTTTTTGTTGTTTTAAGTTATTTCCCTATCCACATTTGTTTGCAGAGCACTTGCCATGCTCTTAACTACGTTTTGCTGCCATTTGCAGCACTCTAGCCCTTTCCTTTGGTGTTTTAGAGCCATTTTAGTGCCTGAAAGTTCGGGTCCCCTTCGACTTCAATGGGGTTCGGTGTCCGGGTAAAGTTCGGCAAAAGTCCGGGACACGGACCCGGACTTTTTTTTCAAGTTCGGCCGAACCCGCCGAACACGGACATCCAGGTGTCCGCTCAACTCTACTTCTGAGTCCCACTCCATCTTAAATGCCCCCAAGTTAATGACTAGGGTTCCCTCTGGGACCATAAATGTTTAGCATCTAGCCATTTACTCCCATATTCTGTAGCTAACATAGAGTAGCAATAAAGTATTATTGTGGATATCGCTTTTATGGTATATGCTCTGAACAAACTGTAGCTATGCTAGATGAATAACACTGAATTGACTATTTCCAATCATGCTTAAGTGAGCATTTCATATACAATTGATTAACGAGTGGTTAATGCTGATTCGGTCAGTGCTGCATTGGTGATTTATATGAATATGAAGGCTTGGAACTGAATAAATGTAATAAAGGGATAAGTGTAACAATTTATCTTGCTGCTGTGTTGAAAGTTTAAAGTGATTGTAAAATCTGGAAGTTTTTTTATCTTAATGCATTCTTTGTGCAGCAGCCCCCCTTATACTTACCTGGGCTCTATCTAAATCAAGCAATGTTGCAGCAGTTAATTAGGTAAATGGCGCTGCCTTTCAGTAGGTTTTAAGGGGTACTATATGTAGACGTTAAAAATAGGAAATTCCAAAGCTGGTATCAGAGACACACCCTTATCCGACCATGCCATAATATTCTTTTCACTGACTTCCCATTCCCCCACTCGAGGTCCTACAGTATGGAGACTAAACAAAACTCTTCTATCGAACCCAGTTGACTGCACTATGATTGACAAGGACATAAAGGAGTATTTCCTCTTAAATGACGTAGATGATATCTCCCCTGCTTCGCTCTGGGCAGCTCACAAGGCTGTGATCAGAGGTAAACTTCTACAACTCTCCTCCAAACTTAAATGGGAATGGCAAGTTGATATAGGTAAATTAGAGGATTAATTTCTTTCTATCTGCAACCTTCACAAAAATAACCCTACCAGAGACACGCTGGTGCAACTAGATGCCGCCCGCCTGGCTTTGAATTTAGCACTCACTACTGCGGCCGAAAAGCACCTTAGATGGACGAAGCCAGGTTCTATGCGGAACAGTATAGGATAGGCACACGCTTGGCCTTTACAGCAATCTTTACACCGTCATGGACCCCCCCCCCCCCCCTCCTCTAGCAATCAGGAATTTTTAGACAACCTTCCTCTTCCTAGGATATCCGCCCAACATCGGGCGGAGATGGAAGCCCCCATCATGGAGGAAGAAGTACTTACTGTAATTAAAAACCTTAAACTTGGCTCTGCCCCAGGACCGGATGGTTTCCCGTCACTTTACTATAAAACCTTTTCAGACTCCCTTATCCCGTACCTTGTTAAATTTTTCAACGCTTTGAGAAACGGGGACCTCAATTCCGCACTGTTTACTGTCATCCCCAAACCTAATAAGGATGCTAGTGAAGTTTCCAATTATCATCCTATCTCCCTGATGAACAATGACGTCAAAATCCTTACAAAGCTCTTAACTAATAGACTGTCCTCCTTTATAGCATCCTACGTCAGGCTTCATCCCAGGGTGACAGGATACGGATCAAATCCGTAGGGCCATTAATATTATCTCCCTGCTGGGCTTGGCTTGGGACGGGGAACCCCCATGCAAAGGATGCCTCCTCTCACTGGATCTCCAGAAAGCTTTTGATACGGTCTCTTGGCCATATATTTTTGAGGTGCTTGGGAGATGGCGGTTTGGCCCCCATTTCACAAACACCCTAAAGGCACTTTACTCTTTCCCGTCTGCCCGAGTCCGTTTACAGGGTTGCTACTTTGACCCCTTTCTGATAGCCAGGGGTACCCGTCAAGGATGTCCCCTATCCCCTCTGATCTTTGCGATAGCGATTGAATCCCTGGTGATAGCAATACGACACAACGCGGATGTTCAAGGAGTCGTCAGCGGAGGACTGGAGCACAAATGTGCCCTATTTGCTGATGACTTGTTACTTTTTGTCACCAACCCCCTAGTATCTGTCCCCAATCTCCTTAAGATTCTACAGGCTTTCAATAGACTCTCGGGACTAAATCTTGTGCCCTGAATGTCTCCCTTTCCTGCCGCAGAACTTGCAGTAGTGCAATCCAATTTTCCCTTTAGCTGGAGCACCAGTTCTATTCCCTACCTAGGTACACACCTAACCCCTTCCATCAGCTCTCTCTATAACACCAACTATCCCCCCCCTCATTAAAAAGCTCAAAGAAGACTTATCAACTTGGTCTTCTCACACCTTGTCTTGGCTAGGCAGAATCAACGCCATCAAAATTACATTTCTTCCCCGTATCCTTTACCTATTTCGATCCCTTCCAATCCCCGTTAAACCTGCTCACCTGACAGATCTTCAAAATACACTCGTTCAGCTGTTTGGGGCTCGAAAGGGCATAGATTTTCTAAATCAATCCTATTCCGCTCTAGACGCAATGGAGGCCTCGCTCTCCCTAACCTTCGATGGTATTATCAATCTGCTCAGCTAGCCCAGTTTTTTATTATATACAGAAGAGGGGGCAAACCTAATTGGGCCTATTTTGCGATTCTGCACTGCATGACTTTAACAGACAAATGCACGGTCTTGCAACGCTGTACCTAAACAAATTTGACTTCCTTTTTTCCCACAAAATGGTATGGTATTTGATCACCTGTGCGATTTTTATTTTTTGCGCTATAAACAAAAAAAGAGCGACAATTTTGAAAAAAATAACAATATTTTTCAAATTTTTGTATATGAAATTCCCCCCCAAAAAATGTAATAATCAAAATTTTTTAACATTTTAGGCCAATTTGTTTTCTGCTACATATTTTTGGTAAAAAAAAATCGCAATAAGCGTATTTTTATTGGTTTGCGCAAAAGTTATTGCGTTTACTAACTAAGGGAAAGATTTATGTCATTTTTATTGTTTTTTTTTTTTGCGGGACTGCGACATTGCAGGGGACAGATCGGACCCTTGACTGACATTTTTGACACTTTTGGGGGTACCAGTGACATTACTACAGTAATCAGTGCTATAAATATGCACTGTTACTGTCAAAATGACACTGGCAGGGAAGGGGTTAACTTTATTGGTGATCAGTGGGTTAAATGTATCCCTAGGGGCGTGATTCTAACTGTCAGGGGGTGTGGCTTGTTAGATCATAACAGAAACATACGATCCTACATAGCAGGATCGCATAGGCTCTGTCATGATCTAAGGGGGAATGACAGATGGCTGTGTTTACATCAGCCGTCTGCCTTTCTCCCTCTCCTGAGCGAGATTGCGAGTGGTTTGGCGGACATCGGAGAGGCCGGTCACACACGCAGGGATGCCCGTGAACGAGCGGGGCAGAAGCGGGGCTTCGCTGGGGCGGGATTTCCAGCTCCGGCGGCGCGTGCTAGCCCCCTACAGGCTCCTGGGTGAGCGACTTAGTACTATGTCAGTTTGCCCAGGAGAGGCTGACTGCCACAGTAAATATACTGTGGGCAGTCGGCAAGTGGTTAACTCCATGGGACCCCTCTTTGTGTCAGCTTCCTCAAAATGCCCCTTACTGAGAGGTATCGACACTCCCAGATCTCACATTTCCTACATTCCATATGGGACAACAAGCCAGAAACCCCGCAGCTTACTAATTATGAACGTTGGTGTTCAGAGGACAAGGACACAAGAGGCGGACCTGGACCTGGACCTGGACCTGGAGATGGAGTGGGACCTGGATGACTGGAGCTCCTGCTTCCAACGCACTTTCACAGGTATTTTAAATGTCTCTCTTATCGAAGCTAATGTCAAATTATTCACCAGATGGTATCTGGTCACTACCCGTATTGCAGCTATGTTCCCAAAATACCTCACCACTTTGTTTTAGGGGATGTGAATCATCAGGAGACTTCCTGCATATTTGGTGGTCTTGCCCCAAACTTCGCCTATATTGGAACAAATTATTCCAGATCATTTGCAAAGTCCTCGATCACCAAATTACTCAATCTCCACAAATAGCTCTTCTTAACCACTTAAGCCCCGGAAGATTTTACCCCCTCCCTGACCAGGGGGTATTTTGTGATTCGGCACTGCGTGACTTTAACGGACAATTGCGCAGTCGTGCGATGCTGTACCTAAACAAATGTGACGTCCTTTTTTTCTCACAAATAGAGCTTTCATTTGGTGGTATTTGATCACCTGTGCAATTTTTTGATCATGCGCTATAATCAAAAAAAGAGCGACAATTTTGCAAAAATAGCAATATTTTTCACATTTTTTTATATGAAATTCCCCCCCAAAAAAATGTAAAAATCAATTTTTTTTTACATTTTTGGCCAATTTGTTTTCTGCTACCTATGTTTGGTAAAAAAAATCACAATAAGCGTATTTTGATTGGTTTGCGCAAAAGTTATTGTGTTTACTAACAAAGGGAAAGATTTTTGTCATTTTTGTTGGTTTTTTTTAACGAGTAATGGCGGCGATCTGCGATTTTTTTTGTGGGACTGCGACATTGCGGCGGACAGATCGGACCCTTGACTGACATTTTTGACACTTTTGGGGTTACCAGTGACATTTCTACAGTAATCAGTGCTATACATATGCACTGTTACTGTAAAATTACACTGGCAGTGAAGGGGTTAACTTTATTGGGGAAGGAGGGGTTAAGTATGTCCCTAGGGGCGTGTTTCTAACTGTGATTGGACATGGCTACTGGTGTAAGAACAGAGATTAACGGTCCTACATAGTAGAACTGTGTGATCTGCATTTTTACACAGGGGAAAATGACAGGCTGCTTTATTTACATTTGCCGCCTGCCTTTCTCCCTTCACGGCGAACGATTGCGAGTGACCGGCGGACATCGGGTCCGCCAGTCACACGCACTGACTTGTTAGGGAACGAGCCGGGGCGGGTGCGCGCTACGGCGGGCGCGCGCTCGCCTGCTATTGGCTCACAAGCTAGAGACAGGCTAGTGACGTACCGGTATGTCACTTTGCCTGGCTGGGGCTGACCGCCGCAGTATATGTACTTGCGGCGGTCGGCAACCGGTTAAAATTCCTAAACCTGCTCAGAAACTACTGCAATTCATGCTGTTGGGAGCCAAGCTCACCATAGCTAAAGCATGGAAAAAACACAGGGTCTCCATCAGGGAGACTAAACCTAAAATCTCCTGGATCATGTCCCAGGAAAAAATCTCTAGCATCATCACTGAAAAAGTGGTTAAATTTGAGGCCGTTTGGGAACCCTGGGCTAAGTACATACAGGTTTCTATTTGATTTATATGCCAGACCCTCTCTTACCTCCCTATATGTTCTCTTCGCCTTAGCTAGCCTCCCAGTCCACCTCTGCTCCCCTCCCCTTCCATCCCTTATCTGATCGTTCTCCTTCACTTTCCTCTTTCCACTCTTCCTACTCGTTCTCACACTATTGGGGTCTGTCCCTGGAAGGGAAACTGACTGGACCCGTATGTTTTGCCACCCACTGGGGGCATGGTGTCCTTTCTTCTTTTTCCTCCTGGGAGTGACCCTCTACATGACCTACCGGTTCTGTTTTAACGCGTTTTCTTTTTGTAATATTCTTCCTAACATGGGAACTATGCTGATGTTTGCTGATTTCACATCCCTTGCCATTCAAAAGTGGATCGTTTTTTGGCTCCCATCATTTTCCGTGACAAATAATTGTGTTTATGACTTCTTACAAGTGTCAGCTTCCTTACTCTTACTATACTTGATCGTGCTACCATGTTGTTTGTTTTTTGTATTTACAATTCTTTCAATAAAAATTGATGAAAGTAAAAAAATAGGATATTCCAACACAGGGTATTTCAAAGTACTTATGATCATATTACCCTTTTCACATCTCAATGATTGCAAACAATACGTATAAATAAAATAAATATTAAAAAGTGCAAATAGTGCAGTAAAGGTGTTAAATCGTGATGTGGCCAATAAATTATTACAGTAAAACCTTGGTTTGAGAGTAACTTGGTTTAAGAGCGCTTTGCAAGACAAGCAAAATTTTCAAATACATTTTGACTTGATATACAAGCGATGTCTTGATATACAAGTAGCCTCAAGTCACAGCTGAGTATAAAAGAGAAGAGAAGCGCCTCTAAGTGTAGCAATATGGTTAAATTTAAGGAAGGTTCAACATTTAGCAACTCACATGGTTGATGATTGGAACAGGCACATCTAAGTATGCAGGCATCTGGGGTAAAGCTGTCCACATAGACCATCCTCCACACTGCTATCTACGTCATCCCTTCCATGCTGCCCCTCGCTTTCAGATCGCTTTACTCCAGGGTGGTCTTCCCGGTCAGGATTACAGACTGGCAGCCGGAGGTGCAGAAGATAGTCTATGTGGATAGCTTTACCCCGGATGCCTGCATACTTAGATGTGCCTGTTTTATTGATCAACCATGTGAGTTGCTAAATGTTTAACCTTCATTAAATGGAACCATATTGCTACATTTAGAGGCGCCTCTCTTCTCTTTGATACTCTGTAGCTTCTGCTGCATTTTGCTTCTAATCCCCTTGTGGAAGCGGCTATTTGTGGATGGACATTTTATGGTTACACAACCTATCGCAATGCTATAATCTTTTTATATGGACTATAAACTGAAGGACTTATGGTTGTGGAACGAATCATCTGAGTTTCCATTATTTCTTATGGGGAAATTTGCTTTGATATAAGAGTGCTTTGGATTACAAGCATGCTTCCGGAACGAATTATGCTCGCAATCCAAGGTTTTACTGTAGTTGGTAAATATAGAATAAACCAATAAATATGAATATAAATATGAATAAATGTAAGGTGCTTAGTGAAAGGTCACAGATGTATAAATAAATAAAGTCCCAAATATCTCAGCAAGTGGTCAGTGAATGTGGGTAAGTCCAAAGCTGGTGATATTGAACAGATGACTAGCATGATCAATAAATATATAATAAAGTGACGTAGTGGTAGTTCATTTCATATAAATTATATGTAAAAGACAAATATATGAAGAACCACAGATTTATTAATTATAAAGTGACTTGGTGTGGCCTGCCCAACTGTATTTGCAGAAACCTGCTCTACAGGGTGGCCAATAAAGTGAACAAGAGTGACTCAAATTTAATTAAATTAAATTCAGCAATATTAGTCCATAAAAGTGATTAATAGGTGAAATACATTCCAGAGAGAATTGATGGGTGAATCTCGGGGTGATCCAGATGGAACGTGCTGGGTGAGGAAACTAGTGCTCCCCTCTCAATTCTGCCCACACTCACCGGAGCTCAATACCCCTACAGGGGTAACCAGCGTGGTTCCCTTCTGCCAGACAGGGCCCAGATACTGGTGGCTTCAGTGGCTCCACTGGATCATCTCTCCCATATGCTTAGTATATTCAATATAATCGATACAACCTCAGCATCCTATCAAATGTTTGTGGCAATTTCCAGATCATATATAAGTAGAAGAGCCTCATATAGTGAATTATTGTAAAGATTCTGAGTTTATTGAATAAAAAAATGGTACTCACATAACAAGCAGGTAAGCGTGCATACAATAGTATAGGGACCGCAACTTCCTCGTTCGTGGTATACTTCTGGAACGCTATGCGTTCCAAACGCCGGATGTGCGTTCCAAGGTAGCAGAAATTACGTGATTACGCTCTACGCGATTCATCAGAGTGACGTCACCAGGAGCATCGTCAATCATGCCATCTCCTTCGTCTTATATAGTGACTGGTTACCAGGCAACTGGAAAAACACACCATAGTTAATAGGTGTTCTAACCAATCGCTGGGTATTTGTATTAGTGATCAGCTGTTGCCGGGTAGAAAATAGAACATGAAAATTTATGTATTGCGGATAAGCAGCCAATGGGCGGTCTAGTATATGTAAGTAACTAGTTGCTAGGTGAATGCCGGCTGAACATATTGTATACCAACAAGTGGGAAGTTATATATAAGGTGAGTGTAATATTTATTGGCATGTGAATTTCACAAACCGGGAACTGTGATAAATGAACATAGAATGAGGCTAAATAGATATGTAAAGGCAATAAATATAAATTAGTGAATGGTGGGTATGGCAAAAATTACCTCATTTAGGGTGCAAATTTGTTAAAATTATATATATAAAAAATATGTAAATAATGGAAATATAAATTAATATGTATATAAAAGCAGGAGTCAGTAGTCTGGTGGACATGGCAAAAAATCTACAGTCTCGGGCTATATATAAAATCAATAATAAAGCTTTAAAAACATACATATGTCAATTTTACCTATGTCAATCTCAATGAAAAAGTATTCTTGTCTAGCCTAGAAATTTATGGGTGATTGTTTTGGGGCAATTTGTTCCTGTGGTCCGGTAACCTCTCAGAATATGTGGTGTAGTACACACATATATATATATATATATATATATATATATATATATATATATATATATATATATATATATATATATATATATATATATATATATATATATATATATATATATATATATATATATATATATATATATATATATATATATATAAATTATGAAATACAAAATATATAAATAAATAAATAAATAAATAAATAAATACAGAAATTTATATAAAATTCATGTGGCACATTTCATGGCATAATTGGTAGAAAAAGGGGAGAACTTATAAAAAATGGACATATTAACCACTTAAGCCCCGGAAGATTTTACCCCCTTCCTGACCAGGGGGTATTTTGCGATTCGGCACTGCGTGACTTTAACGGACAATTGCGCGGTCGTGCGACGCTGTACCTAAACGAATTTGGCGTCCTTTTTTTCCCACAAACAGAGCTTTCTTTTGGCGGTATTTGATCACCTGTGCGATTTTTTGATCACGCGCTATAAACAAAAAAAGAGCGTAAATTTTGCAAAAATAGCAATATTTTTCCCTTTTTTTTATATGAAATTCCCCCAAAAATAAATGTAAAAATCAAAATTTTTTAATATTTTCGGCCAATTTGTTTTATGCTACCTATGTTTGGTAAAAAAAATCGCAAAAAGCGTATTTTGATTGGTTTGCGCAAAAGTTATTGCGTTTACTAACAAAGGGAAAGATTTTTGTCATTTTTGTTGTTTTTTTTTTTAACGCGTAATGGCGCCGATCTGCGATTTTTTTTGTGGTACTGCGACAATGCGGCGGACAGATCGGACCCTTGACTGACATTTTTGACACTTTTGGGGTTACCAGTGACATTTCTACAGTAATCAGTGCTATATATATGCACTGTTACTGTAAAAATACACTGGTAGTGAAGGGGTTAATTTTATTTGAGAGGGAGGGGCTGTGTGTGTCTCTAGGGGCGTGCTTCTAACTGTGATTGGCTGGGGCTTCAACTGTATGCAGAGTGATCAATGGATCTACATAGTAGATCCATGTGATCATCTCTCATACAGAGAGGAGAATGACAGGCAGCTTGTTTACACAAGCTGCCTGACTTTCTCCCTCTCCCCCGCCGATCGCAGAGTGGCCGGCGGCGATCGGGTCCGCCGGTTACACGCGCGGGGGGGTCCGTGACCACGCGGGAGCGGGAGCGCGCCGCCGGCGGCGCGCGCTCGCTCCCTAAACCCTCACAGGCGAGCGACGTAGACCTACGTCACTTTGCCTGTGAGGGGCTGACCGCCCACGTAGATAGTCGTGCGGCGGTCGGCAAGTGGTTAAAACCTGTTAAAATTGGTGCATACTTGGAACATATAGGCCTAAGGTAGAATCTATTGGGGGTGACGACTCAGGATCCAGATTCCATCTAATCCTCCTACTAGTAATTCTTGGTAGGGTAGAACAAGTATTAATAGACATGTTTAGTAGAAATTGAGAAACAGGCATAAAGTGCGGAGTGCGACCTACTGGAAAAATGAATAAAAAATGAATAAAAGAATGGCTGAATGTATGGAATAACCACTGGGAAGGAGGAAACGGACCAGAGGTAAACGCGGCTGAAGGAAGAAAAAGAAGGAGAGAATATTAGGCACCGGAATTTGTAATCTTAGTGGGACAATTTTTACCAGAGAAGAACTGGCTATTTTAGATCTAGGCCTCAAATATGCTCCAAGTAAAGATATAGACAAATTTGAGGCCTATATTGATGTACAGAAATGTATTAAAAAATTAATATTAAAATTGTTTTTAATCTGAAAGGGGAGTCAAAAAATAAACCTACCACGCATTTTAAACAGGAATCAATCTACTTTTAATCCCAAAGTCCCTAATAATGAGTGTATAAATGCCTTTAAGAAAATAGTGGAACATGACAAAGAAATTAAACGTACAGAACAAAGAAAATAAAAGAATTTGAGAGACAATCAAGACTATAGAGGAGAAAAAAGAGGTAGTGATTCACCCTGCGGACAAAGGGGGAGGCCTTGTCATCCTGAGGAAACAAGACTATGAGGAAGAGATGAAGAACCTTCTACAAGTCCCAGGAACATATAAGAAATTGAAGACAAATCCAGTAAAAGAATATAGGAAGAAATTAGAACTCTATATTAAGAAAGGCAAAGAGATTGGTATCCTCACGGAAAATTAAGCAAAATACCTACTCCCCAACACAAAAACGCCAGTGATCTACCATCTCCCGAAAATACATAAAAGAATGAACAATTTTTTTTTTATTGTTTTTTTTTTTTGCGGGACTGCGACATTGCAGGGGACAGATCGGACCCTTGACTGACATTTTTGACACTTTTGGGGGTACCAGTGACATTACTACAGTAATCAGTGCTATAAATATGCACTGTTACTGTCAAAATGACACTGGCAGGGAAGGGGTTAACTTTATTGGTGATCAGTGGGTTAAATGTATCCCTAGGGGCGTGATTCTAACTGTCAGGGGGTGTGGCTTGTTAGATCATAACAGAAACATACGATCCTACATAGCAGGATCGCATAGGCTCTGTCATGATCTAAGGGGGAATGACAGATGGCTGTGTTTACATCAGCCGTCTGCCTTTCTCCCTCTCCTGAGCGAGATTGCGAGTGGTTTGGCGGACATCGGAGCCGCCGGTCACACACGCAGGGATGCCCGTGAACGAGCGGGGCAGAAGCGGGGCTTCGCTGGGGCGGGATTTCCAGCTCCGGCGGCGCGTGCTAGCCCCCTACAGGCTCCTGGGTGAGCGACTTAGTACTATGTCAGTTTGCCCAGGAGAGGCTGACTGCCACAGTAAATATACTGTGGGCAGTCGGCAAGTGGTTAACTCCATGGGACCCCTCTTTGTGTCAGCTTCCTCAAAATGCCCCTTACTGAGAGGTATCGACACTCCCAGATCTCACATTTCCTACATTCCATATGGGACAACAAGCCAGAAACCCCGCAGCTTACTAATTATGAACGTTGGTGTTCAGAGGACAAGGACACAAGAGGCGGACCTGGACCTGGACCTGGACCTGGAGAAGGAGTGGGACCTGGATGACTGGAGCTCCTGCTTCCAACGCACTTTCACAGGTATTTTAAATGTCTCTCTTATCGAAGCTAATGTCAAATTATTCACCAGATGGTATCTGGTCACTACCCGTATTGCAGCTATGTTCCCAAAATACCTCACCACTTTGTTTTAGGGGATGTGAATCATCAGGAGACTTCCTGCATATTTGGTGGTCTTGCCCCAAACTTCGCCTATATTGGAACAAATTATTCCAGATCATTTGCAAAGTCCTCGATCACCAAATTACTCAATCTCCACAAATAGCTCTTCTTAACCACTTAAGCCCCGGAAGATTTTACCCCCTCCCTGACCAGGGGGTATTTTGTGATTCGGCACTGCGTGACTTTAACGGACAATTGCGCAGTCGTGCGATGCTGTACCTAAACAAATGTGACGTCCTTTTTTTCTCACAAATAGAGCTTTCATTTGGTGGTATTTGATCACCTGTGCAATTTTTTGATCATGCGCTATGATCAAAAAAAGAGCGACAATTTTGCAAAAATAGCAATATTTTTCACATTTTTTTATATGAAATTCCCCCCCAAAAAAATGTAAAAATCAATTTTTTTTTTACATTTTTGGCCAATTTGTTTTCTGCTACCTATGTTTGGTAAAAAAAATCACAATAAGCGTATTTTGATTGGTTTGCGCAAAAGTTATTGTGTTTACTAACAAAGGGAAAGATTTTTGTCATTTTTGTTGGTTTTTTTTAACGAGTAATGGCGGCGATCTGCGATTTTTTTTGTGGGACTGCGACATTGCGGCGGACAGATCGGACCCTTGACTGACATTTTTGACACTTTTGGGGTTACCAGTGACATTTCTACAGTAATCAGTGCTATACATATGCACTGTTACTGTAAAATTACACTGGCAGTGAAGGGGTTAACTTTATTGGGGAAGGAGGGGTTAAGTATGTCCCTAGGGGCGTGTTTCTAACTGTGATTGGACATGGCTACTGGTGTAAGAACAGAGATTAACGGTCCTACATAGTAGAACTGTGTGATCTGCATTTTTACACAGGGGAAAATGACAGGCTGCTTTATTTACATTTGCCGCCTGCCTTTCTCCCTTCACGGCGAACGATTGCGAGTGACCGGCGGACATCGGGTCCGCCAGTCACACGCACTGACTTGTTAGGGAACGAGCCGGGGCGGGTGCGCGCTACGGCGGGCGCGCGCTCGCCTGCTATTGGCTCACAAGCTAGAGACAGGCTAGTGACGTACCGGTATGTCACTTTGCCTGGCTGGGGCTGACCGCCGCAGTATATGTACTTGCGGCGGTCGGCAACCGGTTAAAATTCCTAAACCTGCTCAGAAACTACTGCAATTCATGCTGTTGGGAGCCAAGCTCACCATAGCTAAAGCATGGAAAAAACACAGGGTCTCCATCAGGGAGACTAAACCTAAAATCTCCTGGATCATGTCCCAGGAAAAAATCTCTAGCATCATCACTGAAAAAGTGGTTAAATTTGAGGCCGTTTGGGAACCCTGGGCTAAGTACATACAGGTTTCTATTTGATTTATATGCCAGACCCTCTCTTACCTCCCTATATGTTCTCTTCGCCTTAGCTAGCCTCCCAGTCCACCTCTGCTCCCCTCCCCTTCCATCCCTTATCTGATCGTTCTCCTTCACTTTCCTCTTTCCACTCTTCCTACTCGTTCTCACACTATTGGGGTCTGTCCCTGGAAGGGAAACTGACTGGACCCGTATGTTTTGCCACCCACTGGGGGCATGGTGTCCTTTCTTCTTTTTCCTCCTGGGAGTGACCCTCTACATGACCTACCGGTTCTGTTTTAACGCGTTTTCTTTTTGTAATATTCTTCCTAACATGGGAACTATGCTGATGTTTGCTGATTTCACATCCCTTGCCATTCAAAAGTGGATCGTTTTTTGGCTCCCATCATTTTCCGTGACAAATAATTGTGTTTATGACTTCTTACAAGTGTCAGCTTCCTTACTCTTACTATACTTGATCGTGCTACCATGTTGTTTGTTTTTTGTATTTACAATTCTTTCAATAAAAATTGATGAAAGTAAAAAAATAGGATATTCCAACACAGGGTATTTCAAAGTACTTATGATCATATTACCCTTTTCACATCTCAATGATTGCAAACAATACGTATAAATAAAATAAATATTAAAAAGTGCAAATAGTGCAGTAAAGGTGTTAAATCGTGATGTGGCCAATAAATTATTACAGTAAAACCTTGGTTTGAGAGTAACTTGGTTTAAGAGCGCTTTGCAAGACAAGCAAAATTTTCAAATACATTTTGACTTGATATACAAGCGATGTCTTGATATACAAGTAGCCTCAAGTCACAGCTGAGTATAAAAGAGAAGAGAAGCGCCTCTAAGTGTAGCAATATGGTTAAATTTAAGGAAGGTTCAACATTTAGCAACTCACATGGTTGATGATTGGAACAGGCACATCTAAGTATGCAGGCATCTGGGGTAAAGCTGTCCACATAGACCATCCTCCACACTGCTATCTACGTCATCCCTTCCATGCTGCCCCTCGCTTTCAGATCGCTTTACTCCAGGGTGGTCTTCCCGGTCAGGATTACAGACTGGCAGCCGGAGGTGCAGAAGATAGTCTATGTGGATAGCTTTACCCCGGATGCCTGCATACTTAGATGTGCCTGTTTTATTGATCAACCATGTGAGTTGCTAAATGTTTAACCTTCATTAAATGGAACCATATTGCTACATTTAGAGGCGCCTCTCTTCTCTTTGATACTCTGTAGCTTCTGCTGCATTTTGCTTCTAATCCCCTTGTGGAAGCGGCTATTTGTGGATGGACATTTTATGGTTACACAACCTATCGCAATGCTATAATCTTTTTATATGGACTATAAACTGAAGGACTTATGGTTGTGGAACGAATCATCTGAGTTTCCATTATTTCTTATGGGGAAATTTGCTTTGATATAAGAGTGCTTTGGATTACAAGCATGCTTCCGGAACGAATTATGCTCGCAATCCAAGGTTTTACTGTAGTTGGTAAATATAGAATAAACCAATAAATATGAATATAAATATGAATAAATGTAAGGTGCTTAGTGAAAGGTCACAGATGTATAAATAAATAAAGTCCCAAATATCTCAGCAAGTGGTCAGTGAATGTGGGTAAGTCCAAAGCTGGTGATATTGAACAGATGACTAGCATGATCAATAAATATATAATAAAGTGACGTAGTGGTAGTTCATTTCATATAAATTATATGTAAAAGACAAATATATGAAGAACCACAGATTTATTAATTATAAAGTGACTTGGTGTGGCCTGCCCAACTGTATTTGCAGAAACCTGCTCTACAGGGTGGCCAATAAAGTGAACAAGAGTGACTCAAATTTAATTAAATTAAATTCAGCAATATTAGTCCATAAAAGTGATTAATAGGTGAAATACATTCCAGAGAGAATTGATGGGTGAATCTCGGGGTGATCCAGATGGAACGTGCTGGGTGAGGAAACTAGTGCTCCCCTCTCAATTCTGCCCACACTCACCGGAGCTCAATACCCCTACAGGGGTAACCAGCGTGGTTCCCTTCTGCCAGACAGGGCCCAGATACTGGTGGCTTCAGTGGCTCCACTGGATCATCTCTCCCATATGCTTAGTATATTCAATATAATCGATACAACCTCAGCATCCTATCAAATGTTTGTGGCAATTTCCAGATCATATATAAGTAGAAGAGCCTCATATAGTGAATTATTGTAAAGATTCTGAGTTTATTGAATAAAAAAATGGTACTCACATAACAAGCAGGTAAGCGTGCATACAATAGTATAGGGACCGCAACTTCCTCGTTCGTGGTATACTTCTGGAACGCTATGCGTTCCAAACGCCGGATGTGCGTTCCAAGGTAGCAGAAATTACGTGATTACGCTCTACGCGATTCATCAGAGTGACGTCACCAGGAGCATCGTCAATCATGCCATCTCCTTCGTCTTATATAGTGACTGGTTACCAGGCAACTGGAAAAACACACCATAGTTAATAGGTGTTCTAACCAATCGCTGGGTATTTGTATTAGTGATCAGCTGTTGCCGGGTAGAAAATAGAACATGAAAATTTATGTATTGCGGATAAGCAGCCAATGGGCGGTCTAGTATATGTAAGTAACTAGTTGCTAGGTGAATGCCGGCTGAACATATTGTATACCAACAAGTGGGAAGTTATATATAAGGTGAGTGTAATATTTATTGGCATGTGAATTTCACAAACCGGGAACTGTGATAAATGAACATAGAATGAGGCTAAATAGATATGTAAAGGCAATAAATATAAATTAGTGAATGGTGGGTATGGCAAAAATTACCTCATTTAGGGTGCAAATTTGTTAAAATTATATATATAAAAAATATGTAAATAATGGAAATATAAATTAATATGTATATAAAAGCAGGAGTCAGTAGTCTGGTGGACATGGCAAAAAATCTACAGTCTCGGGCTATATATAAAATCAATAATAAAGCTTTAAAAACATACATATGTCAATTTTACCTATGTCAATCTCAATGAAAAAGTATTCTTGTCTAGCCTAGAAATTTATGGGTGATTGTTTTGGGGCAATTTGTTCCTGTGGTCCGGTAACCTCTCAGAATATGTGGTGTAGTACACACATATATATATATATATATATATATATATATATATATATATATATATATATATATATATATATATATATATATATATATATATATATATATATATATATATATATATATATATATATATATATATATATATATATATATAAATTATGAAATACAAAATATATAAATAAATAAATAAATAAATAAATAAATACAGAAATTTATATAAAATTCATGTGGCACATTTCATGGCATAATTGGTAGAAAAAGGGGAGAACTTATAAAAAATGGACATATTAACCACTTAAGCCCCGGAAGATTTTACCCCCTTCCTGACCAGGGGGTATTTTGCGATTCGGCACTGCGTGACTTTAACGGACAATTGCGCGGTCGTGCGACGCTGTACCTAAACGAATTTGGCGTCCTTTTTTTCCCACAAACAGAGCTTTCTTTTGGCGGTATTTGATCACCTGTGCGATTTTTTGATCACGCGCTATAAACAAAAAAAGAGCGTAAATTTTGCAAAAATAGCAATATTTTTCCCTTTTTTTTATATGAAATTCCCCCAAAAATAAATGTAAAAATCAAAATTTTTTAATATTTTCGGCCAATTTGTTTTATGCTACCTATGTTTGGTAAAAAAAATCGCAAAAAGCGTATTTTGATTGGTTTGCGCAAAAGTTATTGCGTTTACTAACAAAGGGAAAGATTTTTGTCATTTTTGTTGTTTTTTTTTTTAACGCGTAATGGCGGCGATCTGCGATTTTTTTTGTGGTACTGCGACAATGCGGCGGACAGATCGGACCCTTGACTGACATTTTTGACACTTTTGGGGTTACCAGTGACATTTCTACAGTAATCAGTGCTATATATATGCACTGTTACTGTAAAAATACACTGGTAGTGAAGGGGTTAACTTTATTTGAGAGGGAGGGGCTGTGTGTGTCCCTAGGGGCGTGCTTCTAACTGTGATTGGCTGGGGCTTCAACTGTATGCAGAGTGATCAATGGATCTACATAGTAGATCCATGTGATCATCTCTCATACAGAGAGGAGAATGACAGGCAGCTTGTTTACACAAGCTGCCTGACTTTCTCCCTCTCCCCCGCCGATCGCAGAGTGGCCGGCGGCGATCGGGTCCGCCGGTTACACGCGCGGGGGGGTCCGTGACCACGCGGGAGCGGGAGCGCGCCGCCGGCGGCGCGCGCTCGCTCCCTAAACCCTCACAGGCGAGCGACGTAGACCTACGTCACTTTGCCTGTGAGGGGCTGACCGCCCACGTAGATAGTCGTGCGGCGGTCGGCAAGTGGTTAAAACCTGTTAAAATTGGTGCATACTTGGAACATATAGGCCTAAGGTAGAATCTATTGGGGGTGACGACTCAGGATCCAGATTCCATCTAATCCTCCTACTAGTAATTCTTGGTAGGGTAGAACAAGTATTAATAGACATGTTTAGTAGAAATTGAGAAACAGGCATAAAGTGCGGAGTGCGACCTACTGGAAAAATGAATAAAAAATGAATAAAAGAATGGCCGAATGTATGGAATAACCACTGGGAAGGAGGAAACGGACCAGAGGTAAACGCGGCTGAAGGAAGAAAAAGAAGGAGAGAATATTAGGCACCGGAATTTGTAATCTTAGTGGGACAATTTTTACCAGAGAAGAACTGGCTATTTTAGATCTAGGCCTCAAATATGCTCCAAGTAAAGATATAGACAAATTTGAGGCCTATATTGATGTACAGAAATGTATTAAAAAATTAATATTAAAATTGTTTTTAATCTGAAAGGGGAGTCAAAAAATAAACCTACCACGCATTTTAAACAGGAATCAATCTACTTTTAATCCCAAAGTCCCTAATAATGAGTGTATAAATGCCTTTAAGAAAATAGTGGAACATGACAAAGAAATTAAACGTACAGAACAAAGAAAATAAAAGAATTTGAGAGACAATCAAGACTATAGAGGAGAAAAAAGAGGTAGTGATTCACCCTGCGGACAAAGGGGGAGGCCTTGTCATCCTGAGGAAACAAGACTATGAGGAAGAGATGAAGAACCTTCTACAAGTCCCAGGAACATATAAGAAATTGAAGACAAATCCAGTAAAAGAATATAGGAAGAAATTAGAACTCTATATTAAGAAAGGCAAAGAGATTGGTATCCTCACGGAAAATTAAGCAAAATACCTACTCCCCAACACAAAAACGCCAGTGATCTACCATCTCCCGAAAATACATAAAAGAATGAACAAGCCACCGGTCAGATCCATAGTCAGTGGAATAGAATCACTCTTTTCTAGGCCTGGAGAATACTTAGATAAGTTCCTCCAACCACTAGTATGTAAGGGCAAATCATACTTGAAAGACATTACACAACTTATTAGAGAAATTCAACATTTACAGATGGAGGACTCCTGGATTCTAGTACCCATAGATGCGAACTTATTGTACACTAGTATCAAACGGATGGATGGCCTAGAAGGGGTCAAGAAAGCCCTATTTGAGGAGACAGATCTCAAACAAATCCAAATCAAATATATCCTGGAAGGACAAAAATTAGCAATGGCCAGTAACTACTTCTGGTATGATAAAACATTCTATGTACAAACCAAAGGAGTTGCAATGGGGGCTCGGTACGCCCCTAGTGTCGCAAACCTCTTTATGAATATGTTAGAAGAAGAATTAAATTAATGGGAAGAATAGACCACACCTATGTTTTTACTGTCATTACATAGACAACATTATGATACTATGGGATAGAACACAAGAATCTTTTATACGAGAATTAAACACTAATAGATATGATATTGGGTTTACAGGGAATTACAGTATGGAACAAATAGATTTTTTAGACTTACAAATATACAAGGAAGATAATTACCTACAGACCAGGACCTATTTCAAACCCACAGATAAAAATGGGTATATCCCTACTTCCAGTTGCCACCACTCCAAATGGAAGCAAAATATCCCCAAGGGGCAGTACTTGAAATTGAGATGCAACTGTGCGAAACCGGAGGATTATGAGTCACAGGCAGAAATACTCCAAAGTCTTACCCAACAAACCAAAGTTTATTTATAGGGTTGAGCGGACACCTAGATGTCCGTGTTCGACGGGTTCGGCCGAACTTTAAAAAAAAGTCCGGGTCCGTGTCCCGGACTTTTACCGAACTTTTCCCGGACACCGAACCCCATTGAAGTCAATGGGGACCCGAACTTTAAGGCACTAAAATGGCTCTAAAACACCAAAGGAAAGGGCTAGAGTGCTGCAAATGGCAGCAAAACGTAATTAAGAGCATGGCAAGTGCTCTGCAAACAAATGTGGATAGGGAAATAACTTAAAACAACAAAAAAAAACAGAAAAATAAAACAATGTTCTTCTTCATCTCTGAAGGACGAGGCCCATATGGAGTAGGAGGGAGGTTGAGGTGGTGGTGGATGTGGCGGTGACATAGGCGTGCGCACAGGGTGTGCTGGGTGTGCCTGGGCACACCCTAATCACCTAGGGCACATAGCATTGCCAGTGAGGAGATGGGAAAGATCTCCCTGGGACCTGCTCTGCTCTATTTCTCCTTGCCTACAGGTACATGGCCCCGATACATTACTCTCCCTGCTGGCAAACACATGCATGTGTATTTCAACTTTGGGGTGCACACCTTAATGCAATAGGCTGCGCACACCTATGGGCGGTGTAGGTGGAAGCGGCGGTGGAGGAGGACCAGGGCCGGATTAACAGCATCATGGGCTTGGTGCTGAGGATTTTGAAGGGCCTTAGGGCCGTGCCTTGCCATGCACCCAGAGGAGGAAGGGTGCAGCCATGCATGCCTAATTCAACATGGGATGCTGTCTCTGAAGCCCATAAACACATCCATGCATCGCCAACTGTCCCTCCTTGTCCGGCCTTCACGCTGTGTGGGGAGGTTCTGAGGGTGCTGCCTGGGGAAGCGAGCATAGAAGCCAGACTTCTGTGTTTACAAGTGACAGAAGAGCGGTAACAGTGAATATGGCCAACCCGGGGCCTATATAAAAGGTAGGGGCCTGGAGCTGCAGCTCCAATAGACCCTACATTAATCTGGCCCTGAGGAGGAGGACGAGGTAGCCAACACTGCTTCTTTTCACAAATTTTAAATGAGGGTACACCCCAAAAGAGTGAGAAAGAGCAAAAATGGAACAATGGGTGGGTAAGGTCGGTATCCATTGCTATTCTGCATAAGGTACGGAAAAGTCCCGTGGGATCCATGCCTGGTTCATTTTAATGAACGTGAGCTTGTCCACATTGTCTCTGGACAGGCGGCTGCGCTTGTCTGTTATAACGCCCCCAGCCGTGCTAAATACCCGTTCAGATAATACACTGGCTGCAGGGCACGCCAACACCTCCAAGGCGTAAAGGGCAAGCTCAGGCCATGTGCCCAATTTGGAGACCCAGAAGTTGAAGGGGGCAGACCCGTCATTCACTACATGTAGGCGTGTGCACACATACTGCTCCACCATGTTGGTAAAATGCTGCCTCCTGCTAAGACGTTCCATCTGAGCTGCTGGTGCTGCTGTTTGTTGTGGCGTGCTGACAAAGCTTTTCCACATTTCGGCCATGCTAACCCTGCCTTCTGAGGTGCTGGCGGTGCCCTGGTTGCGTTGGCGACCTCCTCCTCCTCCTCCTCTGCCTTGTGCTTCCACTGTGGCCCCGCTGTCAGATGGGAATGCCAGCAGCATGGCGTCTACCAGCGTGCGCTTGTACTCGCGCATCTTGCGATCACGCTCCAGTGAGTGAATTAAGGACGGTACGTTGTCCTTGTAACGGGGATCCAGCAGCGTGGCCACCCAGTAATCAGCACAAGTTAGAATGTGGGCAACTCGGCGGTCGTTGTGGAGACACTGCAGCATGTAATCGCTCATGTGTGCCAGGCTGCCCAGAGGCGACGAAAGGCTGTCCTCTGTGGGAGGTGTATGGTCCGTGTCCTCTGTATCCCCCCAGCCACGCACCAGTGATGGCCATGAGCTGGCCTGGGTGCCACCCTGCTGTGAACATGGTTCCATCTCCTCCTCCAGCTCCTCCTCCTCCTCATCCTCCTCATCCTCCAGAACTGTGCCCCTGCTGGACAATTGCGTCCCTGGCGTTTGCGTGTGCAGGAACCCACCCTCGGAGCCCCTTGCGAATGACTGCCCTGAAAGCCTTGGAAATGTTACCTCTTCATCCTCCTCCTCCTCCTCATCCTGTGCCACATCCTCTTCCATCATCGCCCGAATTGTTTTTTCAAGGAGGCATAGAAGTGGGATAGTTAAGCTGAGAACGGCGTCATTGCCACTGGCCATGTTGGTGGAGTACTCAAAACAGCGCAACAAGGCACACAGGTCTCGCATGGAGGCCCAGTTATTGGTGGTGAAGTGGTGCTGTTCCGCAGAGCGACTCACGCGTGCGTGCTGCAGCTGAAACTCCACTATGGCCTGCTGCTGCTCGCACAGTCTTTCCAGCATGTGCAAGGTGGAGTTCCACCTTGTGGGCACGTCACATATGAGGCGGTGAGCGGGAAGGCCGAAGTTACGCTGCAGCGCTGCCAGGCGAGCAGCAGCAGGGTGAGAACGCCGAAAGTGCGCACAAACGGCCCGCACTTTCTGCAGCAGCTCTGACATATCGGGGTAGTTTTTAAGGAACCTCTGCACCACCAAATTCAGCACATGCGCCAGGCAAGGGATGTGCGTCAAACCGGCTAGGCCCAGAGCTGCTATGAGATTTCGCCCGTTATCGCACACCACCAGGCCGGGCTTGAGGCTCGCTGGCAGCAACCACTCATTTGTCTGCTGTTCCATGCTCCTCCACAACTCCTGCGCGGTGTGTGGTTTGTCCCCCAAACAGGCAAGTTGTAAAACTGCCTGCTGTCGTTTACCCCTGGCCGTGCTGAAGTTGGTGGTGAAGGTGTTACGCTGTCCGGATGAGGAGGCGGTAGAGGATGAGGAAGCGGAGTAGGAGGAGTTAGGAACAGGAGGCAAACTGAAGCGCCCTGCAATCCTCGGTGGTGGAAGGACATGCGCCAAATTGCTATCCGCCTCAGGCCCATCCGCCACTGCATTTACCCAGTGTGCCGTTAGGGAGATATAACGCCCCTGACCGTGCTTACTGGTCCACGTATCCGTAGTTAGGTGGACCTTGGCACAGATGGCGTTGCGCAGTGCACACCTGATTTTTTCCCCCACTTGGTTGTGCAGGGAAGGGATGGCTTGCCTGGAAAAGTAGTGGCGGCTGGGCACGACGTACTGTGAGACAGCCACCGACATAAGGTTTTTAAAACTGTGCGTCTCCACCAGACGGAATGACAGCATTTCAAAGGCCAATAATTTTGAAATGCTGGCATTCAGGGCCAGGGATCGCGGGTGGGTAGGGGGGTACTTCCTCTTCCTCTCAAGTGTTTGGGAGATGGAAAGCTGAACGCTTCCACGGGACATTGTGGAGATGGTTGTTGGTGACCCAGGTGGTGGTGTTGCTGACAGATCGTCTGTTTGCGGGGTGGCAGGTGCCGGTATCACTACAGATGTGGCTGGAGCGGCCGAGACTGCAGCAGAAGAGGAAGCAGGATGAGCCAGAGACGTTTCTTGGTTTTGAAGGTGTGTACTCCACTGCAGCTCGTGCTTTGCACTTAGATGCCTGATCATGCAGGTTGTGCTCAGGTTGAGAAGGTTCATGCCTCGCTTCAAGCTCTGATTGCACAGGGTGCAAACCACTCGTGTCCTGTCATCAGCACATTTTCTAAAGAACTTCCACGCTAGAGAACTCCTTTGAGCTGACTTTGGTGCGCTCGTTCCCTTGCTGCGTTGGGCAGTAGCGGGCGTAGTGTCTAGGGCACGGCCGCTCCGCTTCTGCACCCTGCTCCCTCTTCCTCCAAACTACTCAGTTCACCTGCATGACGTTCATTCCATGTGGGGTCGAGGACCTCATCGTCCTCCACATCATCTTCCACCCAGTCTTCACCCCTGCCCTCCTTGTCGGTCTCCACAATGCTGAACGCCGCAGCAGTTGGCACCTGCGTTTCGTCATCATCGGAGACGTGCTGCGATGATCCTTGCATGTACTCATCTTGAGGAATAAGTGGTTGGGCATCGCTGCACTCAATCTCTTCCACTTCTGGGGCAGGGCTAGGTGGATGGCCCTGGGAAACCCTGCTGACAGAGTCCTCAAAAAGAATAAGAGACTGCTGTATGGCTTGGGGCTCAGACTGCTGGCCTGATTTGCAAGGGGGTGAGGTGAAAGACGGTTGGACATTGGCTGCAGGTGCCAACTCTGACCTTTCTGCAGTAGACTGGGTGGGAGACAATGTGAAGGAACTGGAGGCACTGTCAGCAGCAAACCAATCTACTATCGCCTCAACTTGTTCTGGCCTCATCACTTCTAGGGGCGTTTGATGCCCTACCAAATACTGATGCAGGTTCTGTCGCCTACTCACACTTGAGGAAGGTGTTTCACTTGTGCGTGTAGCTGGCACAGATCGACCATGTCCTCTCCTTGCAACAGGAGCTCTACCAGCAGCACCACGACCCAGGCCACGGCCCTTATTTGACGGTCTCCTCATATTTCTGTAATTTAAGATCTTGCCCTAGAAAGGTTTTTATTGAATAGCGGAATAGAAAATATGATCCAAAAAAAGTGTATGTATATCACACGTACACAACCACACTAGGCCCCAATTACTATTGTTTGTACCCCTAAAAGGCTAGATGAGGAGTAGGGGGAGTATGGAACAGGCAGCACCCTCAAACCTTCAGAAGTATGAGATGAACCCCAACAACTTGGAAAGGTGGATCTCTCTCACACGTACCGACACAGACTATCCCGCAATTCAATTGATCCTCAAAGGTTTTTATTGAATAGCGGAATAGGAAATATGATCAAAAAAAGTGTATGTATCTCGCACGTACACAACCACACTAGGCCCCAATTACTATTGTTTGTACCCCTAAAAGGCTAGATGAGGAGTAGGGGGGGTATGGAACAGGCAGCACCCTCAAACCTTCAGAAGTATGAGATGAACCCCAACAACTTGGAAAGGTGGATCTCTCTCACACGTACCGACACAGACTATCCCGCAATTCAATTGATCCCCAAAGGTTTTTATTGAATAGCGGAATAGGAAATATGATCAAAAAAAGTGTATGTATCTCACACGTACAGAAACACACTAGGCCCCAATTACTATTGTTTGTACACCTAAAAGGATGGATGAGGAGGAGGAGGAGTATGGAACAGGCAGCACCCTCAAAGCTTCAGAAGTATGAGATGAACCCCAAAAACTTGGAAAGGTGGATCTCACACGTACCGACACAGACTATTCCGCAATTTAATTGATCCCCAAAGGTTTTTATTGAATAGCGGAATAGGAAATATGATCAAAAAATGTGTATGTATCTCACACGTACAGAAGCACACTAGGCCCCAATTACTATTGTTTGTACACCTAAAAGGATGGATGAGGAGGAGGAGGAGTATGGAACAGGCAGCACCCTCAAAGCTTCAGAAGTATGAGATGAACCCCAAAAACTTGGAAAGGTGGATCTCACACGTACCGACACAGACTATCCCGCAATTTAATTGATCCCCAAAGGTTTTTATTGAATAGCGGAATAGGAAATATGATCAAAAAATGTGTATGTATCTCACACGTACAGAAGCACACTAGGCCCCAATTACTATTGTTTGTACACCTAAAAGGATGGATGAGGAGGAGGAGGAGTATGGAACAGGCAGCACCCTCAAAGCTTCAGAAGTATGAGATGAACCCCAAAAACTTGGAAAGGTGGATCTCACACGTACCGACACAGACTATCCCGCAATTTAATTGATCCCCAAAGGTTTTTATTGAATAGCGGAATAGGAAATATGATCAAAAAATGTGTATGTATCTCACACGTACAGAAGCACACTAGGCCCCAATTACTATTGTTTGTACCCCTAAAAGGCTAGGAGTAGGGGGGAGTATGGAACAGGCAGCACCCTCAAACCTTCAGAAGTATGAGATGAACCCCAACAACTTGGAAAGGTGGATCTCTCTCACACGTACCAACACAGACTATCCCCCAATTTAACTGATCCCCAGAGGTTTTTGATTAAATAGCGGAATAGAAAATATGATCCCAAAAAAGTGTATGTATATCACACGTACACAACCACACTAGGCCCCAATTACTATTGTTTGTACCCCTAAAAGGCTAGGAGTAGGGGGAGTATGGAACAGGCAGCACCCTCAAACCTTCAGAAGTATGAGATGAACCCCAACAACTTGGAAAGGTGGATCTCTCTCACACGTACCAACACAGACTATCCCCCAATTTAACTGATCCCCAGAGGTTTTTGATTAAATAGCGGAATAGAAAATATGATCCCAAAAAAGTGTATGTATATCACACGTACACAACCACACTAGGCCCCAATTACTATTGTTTGTACCCCTAAAAGGCTAGGAGTAGGGGGGAGTATGGAACAGGCAGCACCCTCAAACCTTCAGAAGTATGAGATGAACCCCAACAACTTGGAAAGGTGGATCTCTCTCACACGTACCAACACAGACTATCCCCCAATTTAACTGATCCCCAGAGGTTTTTGATTAAATAGCGGAATAGAAAATATGATCCCAAAAAAGTGTATGTATATCACACGTACACAACCACACTAGGCCCCAATTACTATTGTTTGTACCCCTAAAAGGCTAGGAGTAGGGGGAGTATGGAACAGGCAGCACCCTCAAACCTTCAGAAGTATGAGATGAACCCCAACAACTTGGAAAGGTGGATCTCTCTCACACGTACCAACACAGACTATCCCCCAATTTAACTGATCCCCAGAGGTTTTTGATTAAATAGCGGAATAGAAAATATGATCCCAAAAAAGTGTATGTATATCACACGTACACAACCACACTAGGCCCCAATTACTATTGTTTGTACCCCTAAAAGGCTAGGAGTAGGGGGAGTATGGAACAGGCAGCACCCTCAAACCTTCAGAAGTATGAGATGAACCCCAAAAACTTGGAAAGGTGGATCTCACACGTACCGACACAGACTATTCCGCAATTTAATTGATCCCCAAAGGTTTTTATTGAATAGCGGAATAGGAAATATGATCAAAAAATGTGTATGTATCTCACACGTACAGAAGCACACTAGGCCCCAATTACTATTGTTTGTACACCTAAAAGGATGGATGAGGAGGAGGAGGAGTATGGAACAGGCAGCACCCTCAAAGCTTCAGAAGTATGAGATGAACCCCAAAAACTTGGAAAGGTGGATCTCACACGTACCGACACAGACTATCCCGCAATTTAATTGATCCCCAAAGGTTTTTATTGAATAGCGGAATAGGAAATATGATCAAAAAAAGTGTATGTATCTCGCACGTACACAACCACACTAGGCCCCAATTACTATTGTTTGTACCCCTAAAAGGCTAGATGAGGAGTAGGGGGGGTATGGAACAGGCAGCACCCTCAAACCTTCAGAAGTATGAGATGAACCCCAACAACTTGGAAAGGTGGATCTCTCTCACACGTACCGACACAGACTATCCCGCAATTCAATTGATCCTCAAAGGTTTTTATTGAATAGCGGAATAGGAAATATGATCAAAAAAAGTGTATGTATCTCGCACGTACACAACCACACTAGGCCCCAATTACTATTGTTTGTACCCCTAAAAGGCTAGATGAGGAGTAGGGGGGGTATGGAACAGGCAGCACCCTCAAACCTTCAGAAGTATGAGATGAACCCCAACAACTTGGAAAGGTGGATCTCTCTCACACGTACCAACACAGACTATCCCCCAATTTAACTGATCCCCAAAGGTTTTTGATTAAATAGCGGAATAGAAAATATGATCCCAAAAAAGTGTATGTATATCACACGTACACAACCACACTAGGCCCCAATTACTATTGTTTGTACCCCTAAAAGGCTAGGAGTAGGGGGGAGTATGGAACAGGCAGCACCCTCAAACCTTCAGAAGTATGAGATGAACCCCAACAACTTGGAAAGGTGGATCTCTCTCACACGTACCAACACAGACTATCCCCCAATTTAACTGATCCCCAGAGGTTTTTGATTAAATAGCGGAATAGAAAATATGATCCCAAAAAAGTGTATGTATATCACACGTACACAACCACACTAGGCCCCAATTACTATTGTTTGTACCCCTAAAAGGCTAGGAGTAGGGGGAGTATGGAACAGGCAGCACCCTCAAACCTTCAGAAGTATGAGATGAACCCCAACAACTTGGAAAGGTGGATCTCTCTCACACGTACCAACACAGACTATCCCCCAATTTAACTGATCCCCAAAGGTTTTTGATTAAATAGCGGAATAGAAAATATGATCCCAAAAAAGTGTATGTATATCACACGTACACAACCACACTAGGCCCCAATTACTATTGTTTGTACCCCTAAAAGGCTAGGAGTAGGGGGAGTATGGAACAGGCAGCACCCTCAAACCTTCAGAAGTATGAGATGAACCCCAACAACTTGGAAAGGTGGATCTCTCTCACACGTACCAACACAGACTATCCCCCAATTTAACTGATCCCCAGAGGTTTTTGATTAAATAGCGGAATAGAAAATATGATCCCAAAAAAGTGTATGTATATCACACGTACACAACCACACTAGGCCCCAATTACTATTGTTTGTACCCCTAAAAGGCTAGGAGTAGGGGGAGTATGGAACAGGCAGCACCCTCAAACCTTCAGAAGTATGAGATGAACCCCAACAACTTGGAAAGGTGGATCTCTCTCACACGTACCAACACAGACTATCCCCCAATTTAACTGATCCCCAGAGGTTTTTGATTAAATAGCGGAATAGAAAATATGATCCCAAAAAAGTGTATGTATATCACACGTACACAACCACACTAGGCCCCAATTACTATTGTTTGTACCCCTAAAAGGCTAGGAGTAGGGGGAGTATGGAACAGGCAGCACCCTCAAACCTTCAGAAGTATGAGATGAACCCCAACAACTTGGAAAGGTGGATCTCTCTCACACGTACCAACACAGACTATCCCCCAATTTAACTGATCCCCAAAGGTTTTTGATTAAATAGCGGAATAGAAAATATGATCCCAAAAAAGTGTATGTATATCACACGTACACAACCACACTAGGCCCCAATTACTATTGTTTGTACCCCTAAAAGGCTAGGAGTAGGGGGAGTCTGGAACAGGCAGCACCCTCAAACCTTCAGAAGTATGAGATGAACCCCAACAACTTGGAAAGGTGGATCTCTCTCACACGTACCAACACAGACTATCCCCCAATTTAACTGATCCCCAGAGGTTTTTGATTAAATAGCGGAATAGAAAATATGATCCCAAAAAAGTGTATGTATATCACACGTACACAACCACACTAGGCCCCAATTACTATTGTTTGTACCCCTAAAAGGCTAGGAGTAGGGGGAGTATGGAACAGGCAGCACCCTCAAACCTTCAGAAGTATGAGATGAACCCCAACAACTTGGAAAGGTGGATCTCTCTCACACGTACCAACACAGACTATCCCCCAATTTAACTGATCCCCAGAGGTTTTTGATTAAATAGCGGAATAGAAAATATGATCCCAAAAAAGTGTATGTATATCACACGTACACAACCACACTAGGCCCCAATTACTATTGTTTGTACCCCTAAAAGGCTAGGAGTAGGGGGAGTATGGAACAGGCAGCACCCTCAAACCTTCAGAAGTATGAGATGAACCCCAACAACTTGGAAAGGTGGATCTCTCTCACACGTACCAACACAGACTATCCCCCAATTTAACTGATCCCCAAAGGTTTTTGATTAAATAGCGGAATAGAAAATATGATCCCAAAAAAGTGTATGTATATCACACGTACACAACCACACTAGGCCCCAATTACTATTGTTTGTACCCCTAAAAGGCTAGGAGTAGGGGGAGTATGGAACAGGCAGCACCCTCAAACCTTCAGAAGTATGAGATGAACCCCAACAACTTGGAAAGGTGGATCTCTCTCACACGTACCAACACAGACTATCCCCCAATTTAACTGATCCCCAGAGGTTTTTGATTAAATAGCGGAATAGAAAATATGATCCCAAAAAAGTGTATGTATATCACACGTACACAACCACACTAGGCCCCAATTACTATTGTTTGTACCCCTAAAAGGCTAGGAGTAGGGGGAGTATGGAACAGGCAGCACCCTCAAACCTTCAGAAGTATGAGATGAACCCCAACAACTTGGAAAGGTGGATCTCTCTCACACGTACCAACACAGACTATCCCCCAATTTAACTGATCCCCAGAGGTTTTTGATTAAATAGCGGAATAGAAAATATGATCCCAAAAAAGTGTATGTATATCACACGTACACAACCACACTAGGCCCCAATTACTATTGTTTGTACCCCTAAAAGGCTAGGAGTAGGGGGAGTATGGAACAGGCAGCACCCTCAAACCTTCAGAAGTATGAGATGAACCCCAACAACTTGGAAAGGTGGATCTCTCTCACACGTACCAACACAGACTATCCCCCAATTTAACTGATCCCCAGAGGTTTTTGATTAAATAGCGGAATAGAAAATATGATCCCAAAAAAGTGTATGTATATCACACGTACACAACCACACTAGGCCCCAATTACTATTGTTTGTACCCCTAAAAGGCTAGGAGTAGGGGGGAGTATGGAACAGGCAGCACCCTCAAACCTTCAGAAGTATGAGATGAACCCCAACAACTTGGAAAGGTGGATCTCTCTCACACGTACCAACACAGACTATCCCCCAATTTAACTGATCCCCAAAGGTTTTTGATTAAATAGCGGAATAGAAAATATGATCCCAAAAAAGTGTATGTATATCACACGTACACAACCACACTAGGCCCCAATTACTATTGTTTGTACCCCTAAAAGGCTAGATGAGGAGTAGGGGGAGTATGGAACAGGCAGCACCCTCAAACCTTCAGTATGAGATTGTGTTCACTGTACCCCACAAAGATTGAGTTCACTGCACCCCACAATGATTGTGTTCACTGCACCCCACAAAGATTGTGTTCACTGCACCTCACAAAGATTGTGTTCACTGTACCCCCCAAAGATTGTGTTCACTGCACCCCACAAAGATTCTGTTCACTGTACCCCACAAAGATTGTGTTCACTGCACCCCAAAAAGATTGTGTTCACTGCACCCCAAAAAGGATGTTGTTCACTGCACCCCAAAAAGGATGTTGTTCACTGCACCCCAAAAAGGATGTTGTTCACTCCACCCCAAAAAGATTGTGTTCACTGCACCCCACAAAGATTGTGTTCACTGCACCCCAAAAAGATTGTGTTCACTGCACCCCAAAAATGATTTTGTTCACTGCACCCCAAAAAGGATTTTGTTCACTGCACCCCAAAAAGGATGTTGTTCACTCCACCCCAAAAAGATTGTGTTCACTGCACCCCAAAAAGATTGTGTTCACTGCACCCCACAAAGGATTTTGTTCACTGCACCCCAAAAAGATTGTGTTCACTGCACCCCAAAAAGGATGTTGTTCACTGCACCCCAAAAAGGATTTTGTTCACTGCACCCCAAAAAGATTGTGTTCACTGCACCCCACAAAGGATTTTGTTCACTGCACCCCACAAAGATTGTGTTCACTGCACACCAAAAAGGATTGTGTTCACTGCACCCCAAAAAGATTTTGTTCACTGCACCCCAAAAAGATTGTGTTCACTGCAGCCCAAAAAGATTGTGTTCACTGCAGCCCAAAAAGATTGTGTTCACTGCAGCCCAAAAAGATTGTGTTCACTGCAGCCCAAAAAGATTGTGTTCACTGCAGCTCACACACAGAAAAATGGATGTGGATCACTGACACCTGCCTATCTCCAATCCCACACCACACAGCAATATCGATTGTAGTTTGTAGAACACAGTTTCCCTAAAATTCAGCAGACTCTGTCCCTAACAGGATTGAGAAGAGATCGTAGATCAGGATTGAGTGCAGATTCACCCCACCCCCCACACAGCAATATCGATTGTAGTTTGTAGAACACAGTTTCCCTAAAATTCAGCAGACTCTGTCCCTAACAGGATTGAGAAGAGATCGTAGATCAGGATTGAGTGCAGATTCACCCCACCCCCCACACAGCAATATCGATTGTAGTTTGTAGAACACAGTTTCCCTAAAATTCAGCAGACTCTGTCCCTAACAGGATTGAGAAGAGATCGTAGATCAGGATTGAGTGCAGATTCACCCCACCCCCCACACAGCAATATCGATTGTAGTTTGTAGAAGACACTGACCCTATATAATTCAGCAGACTCTATCCCTAAAATGCCTACAACTCGCCCTGCCTAAACACTCCGACCTGTCCCTCAATTCTATCCGGACACAAATGGTTTTTTCCTGCCTATCTTTCCCTAATCAGCAGCCAGCACGTTGATGTGTGCTCTCTGTCCCTGAATCTAAGCAGCATAATGACGCCGCTGCGGCTGCCTCGAACTTATAAAGACTTGGTCACATGCTTCAGACGGCCAATCACAGCTACTGAGACATTTGCAGGCATGGCTGGGATGGCTTAAGGCACACCAGTTAAACGATTGTTGATTGGCTGTTGAAAGCCCGCCATGAAAAGAGCGCCAAAGCATGCAAAACCCGGAAATAAAACGACCGAACACGGATTTTTACCCGAACATACAGTAAAGTGTCCGTGTCCGTGTTCGGGTACAAAAAATCCAATTATTCGGTACGAACACGAATAATACAGTCCGTGTTCGCTCAACACTATTTATTTATCGAAAGGATACTACATTGAGAAAAATACTAGTCCACAATGTGGTAGATCCACCTAAGACGGTTAGAATATTCCCAGAAATGAAAGGCTTTATTCGATGCCAAAAATGTTTGGCCTGTAAGAACAATCCTACGCAACAGAAGAAAACTATGCAATTCAAATCTAATGTCAACAAAAAAAACTTTCCGGATAAGAGATCTAATCACCTGTAACAGTACTCATGTGACCTACATTATTGAATGTCCGTGCCGACTTCAATATGTCAGCAGGACTACCAGGCCGCTTTATGTTCGCATAAGAGAACATATAAATAATATAAAGAATGGCTTTCTGAAGCACATCCTGTCCAGACACTTCCGAGAGGTACACGACCGCAACCCAAATGGACTAGTATTCTATGGAATAAATATTATAAAAGAACACTGGAGAGGAGACAATAAAACCAGGAAAATAACAAAAAATTAGACAAAGTGGATATACCAACTTGAATCTCTCCAGCCTGGGGGTCTGAATCTGGACATAGATCTGAATTGCTTAATTTCTAATTTTAACTTTCTACAGGTAAAATCCCCCTTCCCCATTTGTATTCAAATTTTCTATCCATAATTTTCTCATCCATTCTTTTATTTATTTTTTATTCATTTTTCCAGTAGGTCGCACTCCACACTTTATGCCTGTTTCTCAGTTTCTACTAAACACGTATATTAATACTTGTTCTACCCTACCAAGAATTACTAGTAGGAGGATTAGATGGAATCTGGAGTCTCTCTGTTCTATACTATAAGAATATGACATATATATATATATATATATATATATATATATATATATATATATATATATATATATATATATATATACAGTATATATATATATATATATATATATATATATATATATATATATATCCTTTTAGTGATATAAACACATAGGATAAACTATCTTTTTTTTTTTCAAATTCTTTATTTATGGTAGATGTATAAGGCATACAGTACATTCGAGAAAAATGTATAAATCAGACTAGCATGACAGGTTGAACAGTGATAATACAAAAACTCTTAAGTACCAGCATAGTGATCAAGCGAGCAACCCACCCATGATCCAGAGAACATGACACAGTCAGGAGAGCAGGGATATCTGACACAGACCAGCTAACATAATCCATCTAAGTATAGAAGTGACAAGGAACACGGGAAATGCGGATAGGCCGATACAACTTCAGGTCTAGTCCTGCACCCACTGACATCTATCAAGTGGCCGGTATACGGGAGCAGGAAGTACATCTTATGCAATACGTGGCCACAGCATCTGCTCAATACTGAATCAACTGCAAGTATGCCCGAGGGGAAAGGAAGAGTTTTTTTGCCCAAGATTCAGGCGTAAGTCAGAGAGAGAGCAAAAAGAGAAAATAGTCCGGAAGGCAGGGAGGACTGGGAAAGTGCAAAAGGGTGGGGAAGGACCTAGAAAGGGGGAGGGGGTAAGGGGGGGCAGAGATGGGCACCAAGCGGTTATGTTGCATCTAGGCAACCAGTGCTTTATATTCATCAGAAAATGTGAACTCGTGTCAGTAAAACCATCGCTTGAGAAACCTGTCTCTCGCGCCTCGCTCCGCAGCCACAAGGTCCTCCATTTCATTGATATACGCCACCCTACATAGCCACATCGCCTCCGTGGGGGGCTGAGACTGTTTACAGAGTAGAGGGATGCAGCTCCTGGCCCCTGTGAACGGCAGAATGGATTTCTGATACAAAGCCCGTGGAAACTCGTGATGATGCAAAAGGAAGAGGGCCAGGTCAGGAGTGAGGGCATGGTCCGTGAATTTCTGAGTAATTTGCAGTACTGCCGACCAGAAAGTCTGAAGGTGGCTGCAAGACCAGAAAATATGGAGAAGTGTGCCCACCTCCTGACCACATCTCCAACAAAGGTCAGAGCAAGAGGGGTATATTTTATAAAGTCTAACCGGGGTATAGTACCATTTGGTCAGGCTTCTTGGTATTTAGAGCAGATGGAGGTTTTGTATTCAAAAAACAAAAGACGGTCTATTTGGTGATCTGATAACGAAAGACCCAGGTCGTGCTCCCAGTGGGTGATATATGAAGGCCAAAAGGCGGGCCCTGGAGCGGACAGCAGACAATAAAACAGGGAGATCGCGTGACGCAAAGGAGGGCGCTGGAGGTAGAGAGTGCAAGAAGTGGGCGAGCTGCACCTTCTTCCAGAAGGATAGTACGGCGAAGGCACGATCAGAGCAGAGAGTAGCTCTAGACACCCATTGTCCATGGCATGCAAAATGTCTTGCTTGGTAGATACCGGCCACTTTTAAAGCATGGAAGCCAGGGTCGTTCATACCCAGGGAAAAATCCGGGTTATCAGAAACCTGAAGCAAAGGGGATGGCAGCAACGTGAGCTGGCCATCTTGGCAGAGCCTCTGACCCGCGGACAACGTGGCACCGATCGTCGGGTGAGCCGCTAGTTGCTTCGGCAGTGAGGATGGGCTCCAAAGGAGAGACTCTGGGAGGAGCTCCCCGTAAAAATGCTCAATTTGGACCCACTGTTTCAAGGCTCCATGCCTATACCAATCCAAGATCCTGGACAGGTGGCAAGCCGTATGATAAAGCACCGCATCAGGTAAGGCCATGCCACTGCTCAGTTTGGGCATACGCAAAATTTTCAATGCTAGGCAGGGGGGCCCGTGATCCAGAGGAATTCCCGAAATGTTCTATTGACCTTCAGGAGAAAAGCCGATGGGACCACGATAGGAAGAGCCTGAAGCACATATAAAAACACTCCAGTCCAGTCCTGTCATACAGTTCCCTGTGTCAGCAATGTTTCAGGAGAGAGGAGGAAGCACTTACAACAGATGGGACATGAGAGCCAATGAGTGACGTCACCACTCCCTGGCATTCCCAGCTATTGTCAGCACATTCTCTCCTCTCCTGCAGCTAGGTCTGTGTGGTGTTTGAGCGAAAGGCATTGGAGGAAGAATCTACCAGTCCCTCTAGGTGGATAGAGCTGGGGCGGCATTTCATCCTATTGGAACCCTGTATACAGTATACCACTTACCAAAGCTAGACCCCAAGGGGTCATCTGGTAAGTGTGTGGAACACCTGGTGGTGGATTTTCTTTCCCTCTTCCTACCTCGCCTAAGAAGCACTTTCTTCACAGCACTGAGCACTTTAAAAGTCACTGGACTACTTTTTGTTTGTTTGCACTGCATTTGCATTTTTGCACACAAGGATTGCTTTCATCATATGCATAAGTTGTGAACAAAAGGAAGTCACCTTTTTTTGATTGCAGAGCACTCTAGTCACCAGATGTTTTTTGTTTTGTTTTTTGTTGGTGACATTACATTGCGTTTGCATATAAAGACTGTTACTGGCATATTATTTAGAGACTTTTATAGAGTCCTTTTGCACTATCACGTTTTTGCGATATTTTGCACTGTGCATTGTCACTTTATATTTATGCTAAAGATTATTTGTGTATACACTATTTTAGGTAATTTATGTAATTTTTATCACTTCTGAGCGCTGTCTTATTCAGAATGCGCTCCTTGACCTGGTATCTGTGCAGGCAGCATATGACATCCCGTGGTCTGGCTGGATCTGCTGAAGGAGCTCCCAGGGCCCAGTGGACCCTGTCAAACTCGTATGTCATCGAGGGGTCAGGCGGCAGTAACCGGGAGAGAATAGCCGCACAGTGTCTGTCAGGTCCTCCGAGCCCGTGGCCTCAGGAATGTCCCAAAGCCACAGATTATTCCGGCGGATTCGGTTTTCAAAGTCTTCCAGTTTGAGTTGGTGTTCCGCAAGGATGGCAGTATGAGAAGCCTGGGTCTGCTCCAGGAGCGCAACAGGGTCCTGTAGTGCACTGACTGCTGACTTTCCACTGGACAGGCGGGTGTTGAGTAGGGCAACCTCCACGCCGAGCTTGTGAAAGTCCTGGCGGTGCTGCTCAGCTACTTTAGCCACCATGGCTTCGATGTCTGCCTTGGTGGGGAGAGCCCAGAGGAGCGCTCAGATGTCCTGATCCGGTCCACAAGGGACAGCAGACTGGGGCTGAGAAACTAGGGGACTAGTAGCCGCCATTACAAGCGGTGCTGGCTGGGATGGAGAGCTCCGGTGAGGTGAGAAGAGTGCCGCAGGCCCCAACTCCACGTGCAGACTCAGGGACAGGACCTTCGACGAAGGACCCGGAGTATCTGGGAAAAAGCTGCGGATAGGAACCGTAGAAGAAGCCTTAGGGTTTGGTTTAGTCCTCCGCTCATGGCAGCAAAAACTGAAGAACTTAGCCAATCAGGGAGGCTTGGGAGCGGAAGCACCAGGGAGATGTGACCTCACCCAAGCAACGCCCCCCGGTATAAACTATCTTATGACATTCCAATTAAGACAACTTCCCCCCTTTTTTTTTTTGGACTTTGTAATACCAACTATTCAAACAAATGTGGGACTACAGAGAGTCGTCACCCCCAATAGATTCTACCTCAGGCCTATATGTTCCAAGTATGCACCAACTTCAACAGGTCTATAGTATATTTTTAATATGTCCATTTTTTATAAGTTGTCCCCTTTTTCTACCAATTATGTCATGAAATGTGCCACATGAATTTTATATAAATCTCTGTATTTATTTATTTATATATTTTGTATTTCATAATTTATATATATATATATGTACTACACCACACAACAGAGTGGTTACCGGATCACAGGAACAAATTGCCCCAAAACAATCACCCATAACTTTCTAGCCTAGACGAGAATACTTTTTCATTGAGATTGACATATGTAAAATTGACATACTGTATGTATGTTTTTAAAGCTTTATTATTAACTAGACATTAAGCCCGTTAAATTAATGGGCGCTAGAACATATGTGGTCAAACATTTGTAAAAACAGACTTAGCAGTGAATCCACGCGAGCGCGCACCCGCCGCGCGCATGTGCACACCCGCCGCTTCAACAGTTTTGCCCGGCCGCCCGAAGTCTCTGTGCTCCAAGTCCCAACAGCTGTCCGTGGGGCACATGCGCAGTAGCACAATCCCACGGACACAGGGACTGGACGCAGAGACACCTGTACTTTATATGTATGGATTATTTAGTATACTTAGAACAGAAGGAGCTATATATATATATATATATATATATATATATATATATATTATTTTATTTTTTTTTAATTCTCCCATTTATATATAATATATATATATATATATATATATATATATATATATATACAGTATATATATATATATATATAATTTTTTAATACTAATATTTCATATTTGGTTTTTAATATGTATCTTTAGTATTTCGTTATATTTTGTATTTCTTAAATTCTTATTTTTTAGTATACTTAGAACAGATTACACGGCCGCTGTCCTGTCGGATAATGCCTCCCCGCCTCCTCTCAGTCAGCTGTTCGCTATAATTATTCTTCCTGCACTGTCTCCCATCGAAAAATGCATCTGACAGACTGTGCATGCGCAATAATGACGTCAACTCCAGCTGAGCGGAGCATTCAGCTGGAGTGACATCATTTACCATGCATGCGCAGTCCGTCAGATGCATTTTTCGATGGGAGGCATTATCCGACAGGACACCGGCCGCCGGAAGTCTCTGCGCTCCAAGTCCCAACGGCTGTCTGTGGACTTTATATGTATAGATATATATATACACACACACACATCTCTGACACACTTTATTCAAAAACATATATATATATATATATATATATATATATATATATATATATATATAATAATGTAGCGACAGTGGATCAGACGGGATACAATCTGATTGTACAAACTCTGCTCCATCTCCTGACATGGATGTAGAACCCATTGTACAATGTATGGGGGACGGAGGGGATTGTAGTGTATGGGGGGAGGGAGGGAATTGTAGTGTATGGGGGAGGGAGGGGATTGTAGTGTATGGGGGAGGGAGGGGATTGTAGCGTATGGTGGGACGGAGGGGATTGTAGTGTATGGGGGAGGGGTTCTACAGTGTATGGGGGAGGGAGGGGATTGAAGCGTGGGGGGAGGGAGGGGATTGTAGCGTGGGGGGGGATTGTAGTGGGGGGGAGGGAGGGAATTGTAGTGTGTTGGGGAAGGGAGGGGATTGTAGTGTATGGGGAGGGGATTGTAGTGTATGGGGAAGAAAGGGGATTGTAGTGTATGGGGGAGGGAGGGGATTGTAGTGTGGGGGGAGGGGATTGTAGTGTATGGGGGGAGGGAGGGGATTGTAGTGTATGGCGGAGAGATGGGATTGTAGTGTATGGGGGAACGGAGGGGATTGTAGTGATGGGGGGATTATAGTGTATGGGGGAGGGGTTCTACAGTGTATGGGGGAGGGGTTCTACAGTGTATGGGGGAGGGAGGGGATTGAAGTGTGTGGGGAAGGGAGGGGATTGTAGCGTGGGGGGGGAGGGAGGGGATTGTAGTGGGGGGATTGTAGTGTGTTGGGGGGAGGGGATTGTAGTGTATGGGGAGGGGATTGTAGTGTATGGGGAAGGGAGGGGATTGTAGTGTGGGGGGAGGGGGGATTGTAGTTTATGAGGGTGAGGGAGGGGATTGTAGTGTATGGGGGGAGGGGATTGTAGTGTATGGGGAGGGGATTATAGTGTATGGGGGAGGGGGGACTATAGTGTATGGGGGAGGGAGGGGATTGTAGTGTATGGGGGAGGGAGGGGATTGTAGTGTATGGGGGAGGGAGGGGATTGTAGTGTGGGGGAGAGAGGGGATTGTAGTGTAAGGGGAAGGGAGGGGATTGTAGTGTATGGGGGGAGGGGATTGTAGTGCATGGGGGATGGAGGGGATTGTAGTGTATGGGGGAGGGAGGAGATTGTAGTGTATGGAGGGGATTGTGGTGTATGGGGGGGATTGAACGATAAATGTCGGGTTGGAGATTGGTGTGGGGGAGGGGAGATGTGAGGGCGGGAAATCAGAGAGGAGGGGGAGGGAAGCTCCTCACACACACAGAACAGTGGATCATCCAATAGGAAAAGACCCCCAAATCCACCACCACCTCCCCTCCCCCACCCCGGCTGAGGGTCTAACCCCCCCTCCCCCTCACACAGAGGGGTGGCCTGGGACTCAGCCTGGGGAAGTCGGTGACCCGGCACACACCGTATGGTAAGACAGCGGAGACGGACGGAGGAGTTCCGGGGTTCAGTCACCTCAGAGCATTACATTTTCAAGGTCCGATGAAATTCTAAGACTTGACGAACAGCTGATTGAGAGGAGGAGGGGCTGAGGTGGGACGTACACACCGCCGCTGGAAAATTTCTGTCACGGGCAAACCAAAGGTGCTGGAGACCCCAAAATTGTACCGCAGGTGGCCAAGACGCTCCCCTACAGCTGATAAAAAATTTGGGTTTTGGGGATCAAAGAGCGTGGAGCAGTGACCCCGAGAATCGGGCCACCCCCCCGCCATAGACTTCAATGTTAAACCTGGTCACCTCGCGGTTAGGTCACGGTCCTTTTGGGGAGCTGTCACGGGAGAACCATATGTGCTGGAAACCCAAAAAATTATCGTAGGTAGCCATGACGCTCCCCTACAGCTGATAAAAATTTGGGGTCTCGGGGATGAAAGGGCGCGGAGCAGTGACCCCGAGAACCGGGCCGTGACCTAACCACGAGGTGACCAAGTTTAACACTGGAGTCTATGGCGGGGGGAGGCCCGGTTCTCGGGGTCACTGCTCCGCACCCTTTCATCTCCGAAACCCCAAATCGGGGTCTCCAGCACCTTTGGTTCGCCCGTGACAGCAATTTTCCCGCGTCGGTGTGTGCGTCCCAACGGCTGTCCGTGGGGCACATGCGCAGTAGCGCAATCACACGGACACAGGGAATCTGGACGCAGGGACACATGGATTTTATTAATATAGATTTTATATATAGCCCGAGACTGTAGATTTTTTGCCATGTCGACCAGACTACTGACTCCTGCTTTTATATACATATAAATTTATATTTCCATTGTTTACATATTTTTAATATATATATAATTTTAACAAATTTGCCCCCTAAATTAGGTAGTTTTTGCCATACCCACCATTCACTAATTTATATTTATTGCCTTTACATATATATTTAGCCACGTTCTATGTTAATTTATCACAGTTCCTGATTTGTGAAATTCACATGCCAATAAATATTACACTCACCATATATATAACTTCCCACTTGTTGGTATACAGTATGTTCAGCCGGCATTCACCTAGCAACTAATTACTTACAAATACTAGACCGCCCATTGGCTGTTTATCCGCAATACATACATTTGCATGTTCTATTTTCTAGCCGGCAACAGCTGATCACTAATACAAATACCCAGCGATTGGCTAGAACACCCATTAACTACGGTGTGTTTTTCCAGTTGCCTGGAAACCAGTCACTATATAAGACAGCGGAGATGGCGTGACTGACGCTGCTCCTGATGACGTCACTCTGACGAAATGCGTAGAGCGTAATCACATCATTTTGCACGCTTACATGCTTGCTATGTGGGTACCGTTTTTTTATTCAATAAACTAAGAATCTTTACAATACTTCACTATATGAGGCTCTTCTTCTTATATATGATCTGGAAATTGCCACGAACATTTGATGGGATGCTGAGGTTGTATCAATTATATTGAATATACTAAGCATATGGGAGAGATGATCCAGTGGAGCCACTGAAGCCACCAGTATCTGGGCCCTGTCTGGCAGAAGGGAACCCCTTGTAACATCACGCTAGTTACCCCTGTAGGGGTATTGAGCTCCGGTGAGTGTGGGCAGAATTGAGAGGGGAGCACTAGTTTCCTTACCCGGCATGTTCCATCTGGATCACCCCGAGATTCACCAATCAATTCTCTCTGGAATGTATTTCACCAATTATTCTTGTTCATTTTATTGGTCACCCTGTAGAGCAAGTCTCTGCAAATACAGTTGGGCAGGCCGCACCAAGTCACTTTATATTTAATAAATCTGTGGTTCTTCATATATTTGTCTTTTACGTATAATTTATATGAAATTAACTACCACTACGTAACTTTATTATATATTTATTGATCACGCTAGTCATCTGTTCAATTTTACCAGGTTTGGACTTACCCACATTCACTAACCACTTGCTGAGATGTTTGGGACATTATTTATTTATTTATTTATACATCTGTCACCTTTCACTAAACACCTTACATTTATTCATATTTATATTCATATTTATTGGCATTATACTATATTTATCAACTAATAATTTATTGGCCACATCACGATTTAACACCTTCACTGCACTATTTGCACTTTTTAATACTTATTTTATTTATATGTATTGTTTGTGATGTGAAAAGGGTAATACGATCATATGTATTTTGAAATACCCTGTGTTGGAATATCCTATTTTTAACGTTTACATATAGTGCCCCTTAAAACCTACTGAAAGGCAGCGCCATTTACCTCATTAACCCCTTTAAAACATTACTGAATACAATCCATTGGATTGTATTTTGAGGTAGGCTGCAGCCTTAAGTTATTCCACAGCGCGGATCTCTTAAACCCTTTAATGTTGCAGCAGTGTCTCAGCTGCCCAGGAATCCCCTCTTTATTGGCTGAGACAGCAGCGCGGTGCCATTGGCTCCCGCTGCTGTCAACCAAAATCAGTCAGCTGCTTGCTGTGGGGGAACTCAACAGGAGAGAGAGGCCAGGAGCCCAGAAGAGGAACCCGAGAAAATGAGGACACGGGTTACTCTGTGCAAAACCATTGCACAGAGCAGGTAAGTATGACATGTTCGTAATTTTTAAGTAAAAAAAAAAGGACTTTACAATCACTTTAACCCCTTTAGCCCCGAAGAATTTGGCTGCTCAATGACCAGGCCCTATTTTGCGATTCGGCACTGCGTGACTATAACAGAAAATTGCGCGGTCGTGCAACGCTGAACCCAAACTAAATTGGCGTCCTTAATTTCCAACAAATAGAGCTTTCTTTTGGTGGTATTTGATCACCTGTGCGATTTTTATTTTTTGCTCTATAAACAAAAAAAGAGCAACAATTTTGAAAAAATACCAATATTTTTCACATTCTTTTACATGAAATTCTCAAACAAAAAAATGTAAAAATCAAAATGTTTTAACATTTTAGGGCAATTTATTTTCTGTTACATATTTTTGGTAAAAAAAATTGCAATTGTTAGCGCAAAAGTTATTGCGTTTACTAACTAAGGGAAAGATTTGTAATTTTTATTGTTTTTTTTTTTTTTACTAGAAATGGCGGCGATCTGAGATTTTTTTTTTTTGCAGTGGACAGATCGGACCCCCAACTGACATTTTTGATACTTTTGGGGGTACCAGTGACTTTACTACAGTAATCAGTGCTAGAAATATGCACTGTTACTGTAAAAATGACACTGGCAGGGAAGGGGTTAACTGTACTGGTGATCAAGGGGTTAAATGTGTCCCTAGGGGCGTGATTCCAACTGTCAGGGGGCGTGGCTTGTGAAGTAATCACAGAGACATGCGATCCTATATAGCAGGATCACATAGCTTCTGTGATCACTTCAGGGAGAATGACAGACGGCTGTGTTTACATCAGCTGTCTGTCCTCCTCTCTCTGCTGCGGGAGATCGCGAGTGGCAGGCGGCCATTGGAGCCTCTGGTCACACGCACTGGCTCCCCAGCTAATGAGTGGGGGCGGGATCACACCACCGCCGGCGCGCGCTCACCCCCTACAGTCTCCTGAGCGAGCGACGTAGTACTACGTCACTTTTCCCAGGAGCGCCTGACAGCCACAGTAAATGTGCTGTTGCTCTGGGCGGGGCAGAAGTGGTTAAAGCAATATCAACTGGGCTTGTCAAAGCACTAAGTCACATATTCCTTGTAATGGGAATTGTAACATATTCTGCTTTACAGTACCAGCACAATGGAGAAGAGTGCTAATATCATTGATTGTAGGGTTAAGCGAACCCGGACTGTATTGTTCGGGATCGTACCTGACTTTTGGGTATTCGGTACCCGGACACGGACCCGAACATTTCACTGTATGTTTGGGTACTGTCCGTTGTTTGGTAATGTTATTTGATGTTTTGGCGCGGTTTCAACAGGTGCAAGGCAGCCAATCAGCAAGCGTTTAACTAGTGTGCCCTTAGAAGCCATCACAGCCATGCCTACTAATGGCATGGCTGTGATTGGCCAGTGCAGCATGTGACCTAGAGTCTATATAAGCTGGAGTCACATAGCGCCGCATGTCACTCTGCTCAAACTATACTAGGGAGAGGTTCCTGATGCTGCTTAGGGAGAGATAGGGAGATTATTGTAGGGTCAGGCTGGAGATTGCTTTGAGGGAAAGCATAGGAAGAATCTTCTTTAATAAGACAGCGGTCTACATTGATTTGATTGTGTGGGGGTGCAGTGCACAATCTTTTTGCCCAGAGGGAGAGATAGGAGATTATTGTAGGAGCAGGCTAGAGATTGCTTTGAGGGAAAGCATAGGAACAATGTTCTTTAACCACTTGCCTACAGTGCACTTTCACCCCCTCTCACACTTTGACTGAGAATTACTCAGTCATGCAACACTGTACCCATACAAAAATTGTGTCCTTTTTTTCACACAAATAGAGCTTTCTTTTGATGGTATTTGATCAATTCTGGGTTTTTTATTTTTTGTGCTATAAATAAAAAAACACTGAAAATATCGTGAAAAAACGCATTTTTCTTTGTTTCTGTCATAAAATTTTGCAAATTAGTCATTTTTCTTCACAAATTTTGGCCAAAATTTATACTGCTACTTATCTTTGGTAAAAATAACCCAAGTAAGTGTATATTATTTGGTCTTTGTGAAAGTTATAGAGTCCACAAGCTATGGTGCGAATCATTGAAAATTTATCACACTTGATCACACCTGATGTACTGAAGGCCTATCTCATTTTTTGAGACACTAAAAAGTCAGGAAAGTACAAATACCCCCCAAATGACCCCTTTTTGGAAAGTAGAGGTATTTAATAAGGGGCATGGTGAGTTTTTTGAAGTGGTAATTTTTTCCCACAATGCTTTGCAAAATGAAGATTTTTTATTTATTTATTTATTTTTTTACGAATTGCCGTATTAACAGGTTATTTCTCTCACACAGCACATGTATACTTGCAACTACACCCCAAAACACATTCTACTACTCCTCCTGAGTATGGCGATACCACATGTGTGAGACTTTTTCACAGCCTGGCCACATACAGAGGCCTAACATCCAAGTAGCGGCGCCCGGCATTCTAGGAGCACAAATTACACATATAATTTCCTGACAACCTATCGCACTTTTGAAGGCCCTGGAGCACCAGGACAATGGAAACCCCCATAAAATGACCCCATTTTGGAAAGCAAACAGCCCAACGTATAATTTTTGAGGCATAATGAGTCTTTTGAATATGTCATTTTTTTCCACAAGTTTTTGGAAAATGTGGAAAGAAAATGAAAACACATTTTTTTTACACAAAGCTGTCCATTTATGCAATATTTCTAACACATAGCATGTACATAGCAAAAATTGCACCCCAAAATACATTCTGCTATTCCTCCTGAGTATGGCGATACCACATGTGTAACACTTTTTCACAGCCTGGCCACATACATAGGCCTAACATCCAAGTAGCGCTTTACACAAAGTTGTCCATTTATCCACTTTAAGACTGGGCATATTTTTGACACTTGGTGTTTACAAGCTAAAATCATTTTTTTTGCTAGAAAACTACTTGGAACCCACAAACATTATATATTTTTTTTTTTTAGCAGAGACCCTAGAGAATAAAATGGAGATCGTTGCAATATTTTTTATCACACCATATTTGCGCAGCAGTCTTCCAAATGCGATTTTTTTGAAAAAAATTCCTTTTTTTGAACTAAAAAATAACAAAACAGTAAATTTAGCCCAATTTTTTTCCATAATGTGAAAGATAATGTTACGCCGAGTAATTAGATACCCAACATGTCATGCTTCAAAATTGCGCATGCTCACAGAATGGCGCCAAACATTGGTACTTAAAAATCCCCATAGGCAACATTTTAAAAATTTCTGCAGGTTACTAGCTTAGAGTTACAGAGGAGGTCTAGGGCTCAAATTATTGTTCTCGCTCTAACGATCGCGGCGATACCTCACATGTATGGTTTGAACACCGTTTACATATGTGGGCGGGACTTGCGTATGCATTTGCTTCTGCGCGCGAGCTAACGGGGACAGGGCGCTTTAATTTTTTTTTTTTTTTTTACTATTTATTTTATTTATTATTTTTTTATTTTTACACAGTTTAAAAAAAAATGTTTTGATCATTTTTATTCCTATTACAAGGAATGTAAACATCCCTTGTAATAGAAATAGGCATGACAGGTCCTCTTTAGTTGTGAGGTGTGAGGTCTTTTTTTTTTTTTTTCAAATATTCTTTATTCAATTTTTGGAGCATAACAAAGAAAATAAAGAGAAAACCAAAAACATATGTTTCTCAACAAGCAGTCATATAACAGTGACATCTCATAAAACAACCGTACAAAGCATAGAATGGTGTAATATAAAGCAACATTACATATATAGGTATCATGTATTGAGTACTGTAACCAACAGCGTCTAATAGTGTGCAGCTAAACAACACAATCAGGATAGTGTCCCTGCCCAAAAGTTCCAATGAGCCTCAAAGGATCGCATCTGCATTCTATTTATCGCTAATGCTTTTTCAAAGCTGTAGTTCATTTTTAAAAGATGAACCACCTCTTCTAAGTGGGGGGGCTCAGTTGTCTTCCATTTGCGAAGAATAATCGTTCTGGCAGCCAGTAAGACATGGGTGATCCAAGGCCTATATGTGACCGGTATGCTTTCTATTCCTATGTGTAGGAGGGCTAGCCCCGGGGATGGTCGGAGTATGCACCCCGTATGTGTGGACATGTAAGAGAATACCCTGTTCCAGTAGCTTGTCAAGGAAGGGCAGGCCCACAGAATGTGTAATAAAGTCCCCACCTGGGAGCATTCCCTCCAGCAGAGTTTGGAGTATGATGGGGAGAAGCCAGCCAGACGATAGGGAGTATAGTACCATCTGTTCAGAAGTTTTTGGGTCATCTCCCAATGATTCGCACAGTGCGAGTATTTATATATGGCCGCTAGGGCAGATCGCCACTGTGGTATAGAGAGTGTAGAGCCCAGATCTTTGTCCCATTTAAACATGGAGGTTGTTTTGTAGAATGTAGAATTATCTAATAGGATGTCGTAATAATGTGATAATTTGGATTTTGTTGGGGTATTGAGTGTGCGAAGGTCCCATATACCACCATCCACCACTATAGGCCGCAGCGGATGTACCCTTAGAAAGTGGAATATTCTCATAAGATGGTAGTACATGTGGCCCGGAAGTTTGTACTTTTGAATTATCTCTTCAATGGAAAGGAGAGACCCCTTTTCATAGAAGGACGTGATAGATGTTACCCCTAATTTGAGAAGTAGATGAGTTGGTATATCCGGTAAGTGTTGCGCGAGTATAGTAATAGGTAGTGATGCGCTAGGTGAGACATCCCTCACTGTTGATACCGGAGATAGTCGCCATACCCTCAGCGCCGCCTGTACAGTAGGCGGCAGTGGGGCAAGTCGCCACTCCAACCACTTATCACCCCATAGCAGGGTATGCAAGTCCCTCGTTGGTACCACATCCTTTTCCAGATCCACCCACATGGGCGACTCTTTGGTAATCAACCACTGTTTTAGCTGGGTCAAAATTGTAGCCCTATAATAATTGGTGAGGTCGGCACTGCAGCTCCACCGAATTGTTTTTTTTTTGACTAGAAGGGAAAAGGCACAACGAGATCTTTTGCCACCCCATATAAATGACCACATTAATTTGGAAAATTTTTGGAGATGTGTCGTTGGGAAGTGAATGGGAAGTGCCCTGAAAAGATATAAAATTTGAGGGAGTATGAACATTTTATATGCTGCGACTCTGCCACTCCAGGAGAAGTACGGGGTTTTCATGTGGGAGATATCAGTCGTGAGTTTGGCCAATAGTCTATTTACGTTGGTGGATAAGAGTTTGAGAGGGTCGGCAGGCAGGTCAATGCCCAAGTAATGGATGCTTTCATTGGACCATGGAATAGGGACAATTCGTTGAATGCTAGACTGGATATGAGCGGGGACCCCTAGATTGAGAACCGTGGATTTAGTTGCGTTGAGTTTATAAAACGAAACTCTGCTATAGCTTTGTAGTGTATTATAGGCCTCAGGTAGGGAACTCTGTGGGCGGGTGAGCATCATGATGATATCATCAGCGAACAGATTGATTTTATGATGATAATTCGGTAATTTGAATCCCGTGATGAGGGGGTTAGATCTAATAGTCTCAGCTAGTGGTTCTATTACCAGGTTGAAAATTGTAGGCGATAGGGGACAACCCTGCCTAGTGCCATTAGATATATGAAAAGTCTTGGACAGTATTCCGGAGGTATACACCTGTGCCGAAGGAGACGAATAGAGGGACAGTATGGCGGAGAGGATGGGGCCTGTGAAACCAAATTTTTGTAGGGTGGCCTTCATATACCCCCAATGGACCCTATCGAAGGCCTTTTCGGCGTCTAAGGTGAGTAAAACTGAAGGGGTTTTGGAAGAGTGTGCTTGATGCATGATGTTCAGGATTCGCCGGGTGGCATCCGACGTCTGCCTTCCAGGGGTGAAACCCATTTGGTCCTTATGTATGAGTGTGGGGAGCATGACTTGTATTCGTTTGGACAGGATACGGGCATACATTTTTGCATCCGAGTTGAGCAGAGAGATGGGGCGGAAGTTAGCGGGCGTGGTAGGTTCTTTACCCGGTTTTGGCAGGGTGACTATATGTGCACTCAGGATGTCGGGTGGGAGAGAGGAAGTAGACATAGCCTTGTTAAAAACAGCAGTCATAGTGGGGCTAAGATGTTGGGTAAAGAGCTGATAAAATTCATTGGAGAACCCGTCGGGTCCAGGTGATTTGCCTTTTGGTAGGGAGGAAATGCTAGAGCATACCTCCGCAACCGTGATTGGGGAGTTGAGGTCTCGCAATTGTTGTTCAGAGAGAGATGGCAAGGATACCTTGTGAAGAAATTTCTGTATGTCTTCCTGAGATGGCTGGGTTTCCGATGTGTTATCTTTGAGATTGTATAAAGCACTATAGTACGTAGCAAATTCATCCGCGATGGCTTGTGGGTGGATAATTTTGGATTTTGTTATGGGATGGATTAGGTAGGGAATTCGGGATTTTGCTTGCTTGCGCCGAACTTGGGATGCTAAAAATTTACCTGCCTTGTTAGCCTGACAATAGTATGTTTGTTTAAGGTAATTAAAGTGTCTGTGGGAAAGTTCTAAAAGCAGGAGACGAAGTTCTTGTCTCAAGTTAAGGATGGTACGTGATTTAGATTCTGTAGGGGCAATCTTATTGTCCGTTTCTAATGTGTGTATTTTCAGAGTCAACTGAGATATCTTGTCCTTCCTCTGCCTTCGAAGCCGCGCCTGCTGCTGGATGCACACCCCTCTTATGAAGGCCTTTTGTGCACCCCACAGCACCCACGGGTCGGAGACAGAGGTCCCGTTGTGTTGGTAGAAGTCCTGCAATTGTTTGGAAATATGCGCCTGACACTCCACATCCTGCAACATGTGGGCATCACACCTCCAAATGTACGAACTAGCACACCTCACCGCATCCTCTATTGTCAATTCCACAGGTGCATGGTCAGACCACGTTATGTCATAGACAGCAGAGGAGGAGGCCTTGTCTAACAGAAATAAGTCAACAATGAACATATCTATACGGGAATATGAGCAATGCCTGGAGGAAAAAAACGAATAATCCCGCTCCAGAGAGTGCTGGCATCTCCACACATCAAATAATTTTTCATCATGCAACGTCCGCCCAAGGGACTGTTGTCGGCTCCGGGGGGACGTAGAAGAGTCCAACCCGGGGTCGACAACGGCGTTAAAATCCCCACACAATAAAAGATGACCATATTTAAACGTTGACACTTGCTTGAGGATCTTGCGTATGTAGCGTAATTGATGAGAGTTCGGCGCGTACAAGTTCACCAAAGTGAGTGGCAGATTGTTGATATCGCAAGTCACCATGATGTATCTACCCTCAGGGTCCAGAACCGTCTTATGAATTTGTACCGTCAGTGTGTCCCTGAAGGCTAACATCACACCTCTCTTTTTCTCGGCACTAGATGCAAAGATGGTTTGGGGATAGTTCTTGTGACCGCAGATTGGCGAGGAGTCTGCTTGAAAATGGGTTTCTTGAACCGCTAAAATATCAACTCTACGGGTCAAAGCTTCCTTCCAGAGGGATCTCCTCTTGGCCGGGTGGTTTAGGCCGTTGGCATTCACTGATAACAGCTTAATGGTCATCGATCAGAGAGAAGAGCGCTGGGTAGTCGATGTCACTCAGAATTAAGCCGGCATTGAGATTCAAAAAGGTCAAGAAACATGGGGAAAAATAAACAAAAAGAAAAGGAACCATAGAAAGGCATAAAAAAAGAGCCGTCTCGGCAGCTCGAGAGCGACAAAACTCGCAAAAAGATTTGAGGGGGGCCAGGTGAATGGATGACATTCAGAGGCCCGAGACACGTATGTGAGGATCAGTTGCGGTTGGGGCTAGGATGTGAGGAGGAAGGCCTTGAGTGCCTTTTACGGGAAGACTCATGCCACTCGGTTTCCAATGAGCGCAAGGGCGGAGAGGCCGCAGCCGCAGCCTGGTCAGCGGGTAGGATGTTCCATCTTCTCAGTAAAGATAGGCCCTCATCCAGTGTTCTGATGGCCGTCGTAGAGCCCCCTTGTGTCACCAAGAGTGTTGCTGGATACCGCCATTTATGATGTATTTGGTGGTTGCGCAATGCCTTAGTGATGGTAGATAAGTTGCGCCGTGATTGGAGTGTGATTTTGGAGAGATCCGGGAGCAATAACACATCACTATAGGGTTCTGGCAAGGTTCCGTGCTGTCTGGAAGCTAGCATAATTTTATCTTTTGCAGTAAAAAAATGTACTCTGAGCAATACATCTCGCGGAACATTGCCCTCCAAAAAGGTGGGCTTGGGCAGACGATGAATCCTGTCTATTGTGAGTTCGGATTCAGATAGTGAAGGCACAAGTAACTTAAAGAGAGATGCGGCATATTGCGGTAGCTGATCCGTGGCGATCGATTCGGGTACACCCCTTAACTTAATATTGTTACGCCTGGAGCGATCCTCCAGGTCCGCCACTTTATTTCTTAGCCATGAAAGTTCATCCGATTGTTTATTAAGCTTGTCTATGACTAAGTTAATGGTGTCAGCGTGTGTTTGCACCGAGTGTTCCACTCGATCGATCCTGGATCCCAAAGCAGAGATCTCTGCAGTAATGCGATCTGTATTATGCTGCATATACACTTGCATGGATGTTCTTAGGGAGAATAGCATTTCCCTCATGGAAGCTTCCGATATGGGATTCCCCCCTGAGGAGACAGCGCCAGATGTAGTAGCGACAGGCAATGCTTGCATCTCTGGAAGTGAGTGGGGATGTGAAACTTCCATACCTGGGATGCCTAGAGGCCCTGGCGGCGAGTCTCTCCTCTGCCTGCTTTTCGCTGGGCTCCGGGATGTAGGCGAGGGTGGTGAGGGTGACCCCGAGGACTGACCGCTGTCAGGGTTCCCGATGATCCTGCACTGTGGATGCGGAGGCGGGAGTAGAGGTAGCTTGGCAAGCGTCTCTTTTCCCTGCTTGGAGCTCCGTGCTTGTCCTTTCCCGCCGGCGCCATCTTGGTGGAGACCATGCGCCTGTGATATGAAGAAACCGGACAGTTTGTTAAGCTGTCCGGTGTCCTTCTTCCTGCGGGTCATCCTGGAGTGTTCAGCGGGCTATCAGGTATCGGCACGGCTGTCTGTTTAGTCGGTAGGCACCCTTGTTGCGGCTCGTGTCTCTGGTGGCTCACGGAGCTGACTTACAGTGCAGCCATCTCTAGGTGTGAGGTCTTTTTGACCCCAGATCTCACAATACACTAAAAAAGAAAAAAAAAAAATTGTTGAAAGAGGAAAAAAAAAAGAAAAAAAAAAAAGCGGCCCTTTAAACCCGTTGCTAGGCAACGTCTTTTGACGTAGCTCCGGTCCTCCAAGACCATAGAGTCGAGTGAGGGCCATCTTGCCCTCACTCGACTTCCTGTCTCTGAGGATCCGGGACCGGATAGTTTTCCCCACTGCCGGCGGGTCCGGTAAGCTGGGAAAACGTCTGGGATGCGGCGGGAGGGGGGCACCTCTTCCCCTGCACCGTAAGGGTAATTCCGCGGCGAATCCACCACTGGGACCACCCTTATCTGAAAGCTGACTGCCCGCCGTTTCAAAAAATACCGGGGTTATGGGGGCTATCTGCTGCCATAACCCCAGTATTTAGCTTTTAATGGCCGACGCATATAGTCGTTAGGCGGTCAGTAAGTGATTGCATGTATATGGCAAACAGGTGACGATGACTGATGGGGTGACAGGTGACGATGACTGATGGGGTGACAGGTGACAATGACTGATGGGGCTATCAGTGACTGTTTACTACCGCCGGTGACAGCTGTGTTCCTATGGAACACAGTGCCACCGACATGACCGCGCTGCGCGCTCCCGATCGCGCATGCGCGGTCATCTTGTGGACGCCTTCATTGTGATCGGCTGTGTCATTGGAACACAGCCGATCACGTGGGAAACAGCCACACCCATTGGCTGTTTCCCCCCTGCCGGTGACGGGGGGTGTCCCGGGGACACCCCGACACTGGCAGTGCAGGGCGGCGCGCACGCGATCGTGCGCCTGCCCTGCTTAAAGTGCCGCCGTCATATGACGGCGGCCAAGGATAATGGTCGCTCTGCTCCGCCGTCATATGACGGCGGGCGGGTGTAACGCTCCTGCGTTTTTGTATATAGGCTGGATTTGCAGCTGCAAAATCTCCACTCAGAAGTCATGCAGAGATATGTTGAATACCAGATCCAACTCTCCAGGACTCATCACCGTGGGCCTGTCAGCTTCAACATACAGATATATACACACTCAATGAGATGTTCCTGGAGTGATAGGATGTATATGATAGTACGAAGGTGATGTGCTGAAGGGACAGGTGTGAACAGTGACAAGAATGGTAAGCACTTGATAGGTTTGTACAGGAGAGTTCAAGATGGTATTTAGGAATGCAGATAGGTTAGTATCGAGTATGTTAGTAGGTGGTGAGGACAGCAGATGACAAATACAGGATAGACTAACCCAGTGCAAGGATAGATAGTAGTAGGCAGGAGAGCTTGCAATCTGTGCAGCAGTGCAGATGATAGATGGTAATAGTCTCAAGAGCTAGCAATCTATATGATAGTGCAGATGATAGGATAGTATGGATAGGTAGTAACAGTCCTTAATGCAAATAGTAGTAGTGTAAGTTATGGAGGTTTCCCCTGCGGGGTACTTATCACTATAGTATAGCAGTAGAGGGTCCGGTGATGAGGAAGTGATCCGGTAGCGAGATACAGGGATCAGTAGCGAGGTTCGGTTCTGAGGAAGTGATCCTGGTAGCGAGATACAGGGATCGTAGCAAGGTTCCACAGCGAGACACGCTTGTAAGCATATGAGCTTCAAGGCAGGTTGAACGAACATGGGAGTGAGAACGCCGGCGGTTGAAATAGCCGCTCTGCGGCACTCAGTGATGACAGCATTGGTCTTAAAGGTGTATGCGCACCTACCAAAAGAGAATGGTGGGACGCATACATGAATGGAAAGTGGAATAAAGGGTACCAGAGGTACCAGAACATTACAGTGGGCGGCAAGCGATTAATCAGACAGCGATCTACCTTGATTGTATTGTGTTGGGGTGCAGTGCACGATCTTTATGCCCTGACCTGAGCCCAGTGAGGAGGAGAAAGGAGAAAAAAAAAACTTTTATCAGTCTGCTAGGTGGGCGGCGTGCGGTGCTGCACATTTAATGCAAGCTCAGTGCATATGTGTCTGCTTAATCTGCATTTAAAAAAAAAAAAAACTTTTTTCCTTCATATTTTACTTTGACATACAGTGTTTAGACAGACACTGCTTTTTTAACCTGCTCTTCAAAAAGCACCAATGCAAGGGGAAAATAATTATTTTTCAGTATTTAGGGAAAAAAAATTATTTTTCAGTTTTTCATTCAAATGTTTTTTTTATTCAATAGCGGAATAGAACAACAGTATCCAACTGGTTAGGCGTGCGGTGTGTAGCGGCCATTTCATGCAAGCATATGTGTCTGCATGTGTCTGCTTAATCTGCATTTAAAAAAGAAAAAAACTTTTTTCCTTCATATTTTACTGTGACTTACAGCGTTTAGACACTGCATTTCAAATATGCTATTCAACAAGCACCAATTAAGGGGACAATTATTTTTCAGATTTTCATTCATACGTTACAGTGCAATACACCCATTGTATACTGTTGTTGTATTCCGCTTTGCAATAAAAACCCATTTAGGGGATAAAAAGTTAATTGCGGCCTAGTCTGCATATGTTACAGTGAGATAAACCTATTGCATACTGTTGTATTCCACTTTGCAATAAAAACCCATTTAGGGAAAAAAAAAGTTAATTGTGGCCTAGTCTGTATATGGTACAGTGAGATACACCCATTGCATACTGTTCTATACCGCTTTCCAATAAAAACCCATTTAGGGGATAAAAAGATAATTGCGGCCTAGTCTGCATATGTTAAGGTGAGATACACCCATTGCATACTGTTGTATTCCGCTTTGCAATAAAAACCCATTTAGGGGAAAAAAAAGTTAATTGCAACTTAGTCTGCATATGGTACAGTGAGATACACCCATTGCATACTGTTGTATTCCGCTTTGCAATAAAAAACATTTAGGGGATAAAAGTTTAATTGAGGCCTAGTCTGCATATGTTACAGTGAGATACACCCATTGCATACTGTTGTATTCCGCTTTGCAATAAAAACCCATTTAAGGGGAAAAAAAGTTAATTGCAGCCTAGTCTGCATATGGAACAGTGAGATACACCTATTGCATACTGTTGTATTCCGCTTTGCAATAAAAGCCCATTTAGGGGATAAAAAGTTAATTGCGGCCTAGTCTTCATATGTTACTGTGAGATACACCCATTGTATACTATTGTTCTATTCTGCTATTCAATAAACACCCATGTAGGGAAAAAATATTAAATTGTGGCCTAATCTGCATATGTTACTGTGAGATACACCCTTTGGATACTGTTGTTCTATTCTGCTATTCAATAAACACCCATTTAGGGGACAGAAAGATATTAAATTGCGCCTTAGTCTGTATCTGTACGTGTGAGATACACCCTTTGGATACTGTTGTTCTATTCTGCTATGCAATAAACACCCATTTAGGGGACAGAAAGATATTAAATTACGCCTTAGTCTGTATCTGTACATGTGAGATACACCCTTTGGATACTGTTGTTCTATTCTGATATTCAATAAACACCCATTTAGGGGAAAATTAAACATTTTGTAGCAATTGCTGATTATGTTACTGTGAGATACACCCTTTAAATTTGTTTGGCTCATCTCCTTCCACCACCGAGGATTGCAGGGCACTTCAGTTTGCCTCTTGTTGCTAACTCCTCCTACTCCGCTTCCTCATCCTCATCCTCTACCGCCTCCGCATCTAGAGCAGTGATCATTTCCAAGGCTTTCAGGGCAGTAATTCACAAGTGGCTCCGAGGGTGGGTTCCTGCACCCACTAACGCCAGGTACACAATTGTCCAGCAAGAGCACATTTCTGGAGGATGATGAGGTGGAGGATGAGGAGGAGGAGGAGATGGAGGAGGAGGAACCATGTTCACAGCAGGGTGGCACCCAGATAACTGATAACAACAGATACTACACTTGATCTTAGTCAAAAGGTCGAGAAGCAATGCTGGTGGCATTCCCACCTGACAGCGGGGGCACAGTGGAAGCACAAGGTGAAGGCAGAGGAGGAAGTCACCAACACAGCCAGGGCACCGCCAGCACCTCATAAGGCAGGGTTAGCATGTATGAAATATGGAAAAGCTTTGTCGGCACGCCACAACAACCAGGACCAGAGAAAAGAAACAAGGGCGCCAAGTCATAAAGGTAGATGAACAGCTGTGTAATTTAATGTAGGATTACACAAATGAAGGACAGTCACATCTGGGTCCTTCATTTGCATCTTCCATCGGATATACTGTGGGGACTGTCCTTTTACACCATGCATGCTGCTTCATTGGAATACCTGTTTTTAACATGTAAGTTACTACATTAAATTACACAGCTGTTCATCTACCTTTATGACTTGGCGCCCTTGTTTCTTTTTTCTGTTACATGTTTGGAGGGTATAGGGGAAAGTTTCCGCGCTATTGGAGGAATTAAGTAAATAAATGACTGCAGCCTACCTCAAAAATATAGATAACTATATTTAGTGAATGTGGGGAAAAGGGAGGTAAAATGGCGCTGTCAGGCTAATAAATAGGAAATATAAATATGTCTTATAAGTGCACTGGTGATAAAGTGAATAAAAGATCAAGGTATATAAAACTTAATATGGTGAATCCTTAAAAAGTGTAAATATGTTTAAAAGAAATTAGTAAAAAAATATATATATATATTATCTTGGTAAATAGGTGAATAAGAAATTTAAGATATAAATAATAAATTATTGAAAATCTATTCAGTGTGTGATCTTAAAGGTGTATATATGATTTCATACAAAATACATTAAATAAATAAAGTGATATTTTAAATAACCTCCATAAATAATTAAGGTGCTAATTCATCAAATATAGATTGTGCTAGTGAGCCAAACAATAAATAGCTTTGTATAAATCTGTACACAATCAATTCATAAATAGTGTCCCAGCAATTTAAGTAATTGAGTAATGTAATTGAGTCCCAAGATGGGAAACGAAGCAGGGATTTAACAGGAAAAAATGGATTCCAGGAGTTCCAGACTGATGGGGGTGCTCAATACAGGAATAAGTGCTCCCCTCCTATTACTCCCGCACTCACCAGATGGTGGTACCCCCACAGGGGTAATCAGCGTTTGGGGTGACTCTCAAAGGTCCCTCCGAAGGCTGGCTAGTAATCCACTTGATCCCGACTTCATATGCTGTATTTTTCTCCAGGGGAAAATTGACGCTGCTCCTGATGACGTCATTGATGACGAAACGCGTAGAGCGTGGTTACGTCAGTTCCGCTTCCTGTTGACTGAGACGCACATCCGGCCGGTGGAACCCACCGCGTCCCGGAACTACCGCTACACGAGGGTGTTGCGGTCCCTAGGACATACATGCACCGTTTTTCTGTTAATGAATGTGAGTATTGTAATTTTATATGAATAAAGCACCTATTTTTTGCAATACTTCACTATTGGAGCCCCTTTTTTTCTTTCCTCATCCGGATCTCTCAAATATATTGGGGTACTTTAAGAGGAGGTATTTCTCATCAATTTTCCCCTGGAGAAAAATACAGCATATGAAGTCGGGATCAAGTGGATTACTAGCCAGCCTTCGGAGGGACCTTTGAGAGTCACCCCAAACGCTGATTACCCCTGTGGGGGTACCACCATCTGGTGAGTGCGGGAGTAAAAGGAGGGGAGCACTTATTCCTGTATTGAGCACCCCCAGCAGTCTGGAACTCCTGGAATCCATTTTTTCCTGTTAAATCCCTGCTTTGTTTCCCATCTTGGGACTCAATTACATTTGCAACACCATTTAATATTTGGCTATTTATATGGACAATTTTTCTATATATTCTTTTTACATTTATTTATTTATTTATGTTACTTAAGTTGCTGGGACACTATTTATGAATTGATTGTGTACAGATTTATACAAAGCTATTTATTGTTTGGCTCACTAGCACAATCTATATTTGATTAATTAGCACCTTAATTATTTATGGAGGTTATTTAAAATATCACTTTATTTATTTAATGTATTTTGTATGAAATCATATATACACCTTTAAGATCACACACTGAATAGATTTTCAATAATTTATTATTTATATCTTAAATTTCTTATTCACCTATTTACCACGATAATATATATATATATTGTTTTACTAATTTCTTTTAAACATATTTACACTTTTTAAGGATTCACCATATTAAGTTTTATATACCTTGATCTTTTATTCACTTTATCACCAGTGCACTTATAAGACATATTTATATTTCCTATTTATTAGCCTGACAGCGCCATTTTACCTCCCTTTTCCCCACATGTTTGGAGGGTATCCCTACCTCTTGAGGAGCTGCCTGTCCAATCTTCACCCCAGTACCCTGATTTGGACTTTTTGTACTCTTTCATCAGCAAGGATCCATCCGGGATCATCGCATGATTGATTAGGACTTCCACACACTTGAGGTTCTTGTATCTTGTTTGCCCTGCTATATTTTCTATACTTTCATTGTTATCCAATTTAATTTATTTATTTATCCATTTATATTTATTTTAATTTTATATTTTAATTTTTTTTTTTTTTATATTGGTGATTCATCTGTGGTACCACTGGTCATGTGGTCCCCTCCATAATGGTCCAGTGAGCGCTGATTCACTGACCTAGGTCAGTGTGTGTCTTTTTATTCACAACAACCAGGACCACCAGCTGTTTTTTTTTTTTTAAGCCCGTGGTGTGTGAACACACTCAGACTATCACCTGGTGGGTGCATAAAAAAGTGCACACCAAAAAAATGAAACACAAAAAGTGCACAGGGTGTACACATGGTCCTTGACGCTGATCCCCCGGGCGCAAGGCTCCTGACAGGGACTGGGGTACTTACACTGGCTAACCTGGCCGAAACCAGGCAGCCCCGTTCTTTAGGAGGTCTGCTGAAACAGACCACCCCAAGTACTAAATGGAATATCTACACCTATCCCTGGTGCAGCAAAAGACAGGGGCGTAATAAAATGAGGAAACATGTGCCACGTCCTGAATGTCAGAATTACAAAAGGGGGAGGAATAAATGGACTTTGAAGGCACCGTAATAAAAAAACAACGCTTTATTTTAGATAAGTATTAAAACCACAAAAGTATGTGTCGACCGATCAACATGGGCAAATTCATTGATCAGAGGATACAAATGATAGGTGAATGGGGAGGACCTCACCACCTAGGGCATACAATGCAACAAACAATACAAGATTGCATTTGAATGATATACAAAAGAGAAGTAGGGCGCTATACGCTGCACACAAGCCGCACCACGGTGCAGGCAACGCAGAGCGTCCTGTACAATATAATAACAGCTTCCAAAAGGAAATAAACCAATATATCCAATTGCTCTACATGTTTCGCCTGGTGTTCAGACTTCATCCGGAGCGGTTTGGAATATAGATTCCATAGGAAAATGTTGCTGGAGCCAATCAATAGGCACCAGAAGGATAATAAACCAATCTTGTAATTAGTAATCACGAGGGGTGACCTGTTGAGGTAGCTGGAGGAGCACGCACTGCTTATGGCCAAATTAAAAGGGTATCAGGTAATCACAATATAGAGTATGCCTGTACCATACATAGCCGGGCATAGGGCATAGAGTAAAATAGCAGGCAGTTCCTCCAAAACGAAAAAAGCATGCAGCGCGTCCTCCAGATGCTCCTCAAGGACACAGATCAGTGACCCCCGGATGGGGAATGACCGCCAATGGACCGTGGTGCGGCTTGTGTGCAGCGTATAGCGCCCTACTTCTCTTTTGTATATCATTCAAATGCAATCTTGTATTGTTTGTTGCATTGTATGCCCTAGGTGGTGAGGTCCTCCCCATTCACCTATCATTTGTATCCTCTGATCAATGAATTTGCCCATGTTGATCGGTCGACACATACTTTTGTGGTTTTAATACTTATCTAAAATAAAGTGTTGTTTTTTTATTACGGTGCCTTCAAAGTCCATTTATTCCTCCCCCTTTTGTAATTCACCCCAAGTACTAGGTGGGGCTCTCCCGAAGAGAGACCCCATGAGAGAGGGCGAACCAAGCCAGAAGGCCATATCAACCCACTCCCAAGACTTTCAGGGACAGGCCCAAGGACCTACACCCTACTAATCACGCTGTGCAAAATAAAGTGTACCACCACAATAAAAAACACAAAATTTGAGACAAACAACACATAAAAGTGGGGAAAGGGATAGTGGAGAAGTGCAAGGTTAGTGCCACGTTGCAATACTATGGCAGGCCCTTCGGCCAGGAATAAAAAATTCCTCTGGTCCTGACTCCTGACCAAAAAGGCCCGGCCCTAGAGGCAGGTGTGAAAAACGTGTGTAGGAAGTGCAGTGTCATTGGTTCCATACTCATAGTGTTGCCATCCACCGTGAATTATGGCAATCATGTGCCCCTGGACTGCCACTCCAGGGGCACATACACCACAGGCTTTTCTGAATCCCAGTCCCTGGCAAGACCAGTGCAGCCCCATCCCTACCAGAAGGCCTCAGAACTTAGACAGCTTTGAGAGAGCCCGGTGCACAACCAGGGACTGATACCTTTTCCAAGGCCAGACTCAACCCAGAAGGGGGAAACCACCCCCCGTCGCCATCACCGTTCCTTACCATATACCGTTCCTTACCGATCCTTACGTACTTTACACATACTGAATGACGAGTCTGCCCCCTTCAACTTCTGGGTCTCCAAATTGGGCACATGGCCTGAGTTTGCCCTTTACGCCTTGGAGGTGCTGGCCTGCCCTGCAACCAGTGTATTACCTGAACGTGTATTTAGCATGACTGGGGGTGTTATAACAGACAAGCACAGCCGCCTGTCCAGAGCCAATGTGGACAAGCTCACGTTCATTAAAATGAACCAGGCATGGATCCCACAGGACTTGCCCGTACCTTGTGCAGAATAGACATGTATACCGGCCTTACCCAGCCATTGTTGTATTTTTGATCTTTCTCACACTCACTGTACCCTAATTTAAAAAGAAATAAAATTAAAAACAAAAACCAGTGTTGGCTACCTCGTCCTCCTCCACCGCGGCTTCCACCTACACCGCCACATCCACCACCACCTCAACCTCTTACTCCATATGGGCCTTGTCCTCGTCCTCCACCGCTGCCCCCCCCCTTCCACCTACACCGCCATATCCTCCGCCACCTCAACCTCCTACTCCATATGGGCCTCGTCCTCCTCCTACATCATTCAAGATGATTATTTTTTATTTTTATGTTATTTTAAGTTATTTCCCTATCCACATATTAGTTTGCAGAGCACTTGCCATGCTCTTAAGATGATTTAGCTGCCATTTGCAGCCCTCTAGCCCTTTCCATGTTTGTTTTAGAGCCATTTTAGTGCTCAAAAGTTCGGGTCTCCATTGACTTCAATGGGGTTCGGGATTGGGGTAAAGTTCGGGTTAAAGGCGGGTCATCAACCCAGACTTTTTTTTCAAGTTCGTTCGACCCGCCGAACCCGGACATCCATGTGTTCGCTCAACTCTAATTGATTGTTGTGTTTTGTATATACCCATTTATATTAGTAATAATAATAATTATAATAATAATAAAATACTAACAATGACAATACAGACCTTTCCAATCAACCTTTATTCACCACATTTAGAATTAAATGAAGAAATTCTCACAAAACGTATCTTAGAATACAAAAAGGGTAACAGCATCTCACAGTAAAACATGACTAGCTTTCCTATCCTTAAATAAACGATTTTAAAGGGTCTGAAAATGGATTAGAGCAAGTAGCACAAAGACAATTTTGAAAATGCTCAATTGTCAATGATTAGAATTGGATCAATGATGAAAGGGATAATTCACCCTTACAAAAAAAAAACGACTTATGCAGATAAGAGACACCTGAAGATAAATACAAGCTGTGCAGCTGAACACAAGAAATTTTCTCCCTCAGGAGCTGGGATTTTTTAGGTGCTAATAACTGCTTACAAAAGAAATATGGTAAAATTTTACATATTTTATTTGATTGGGTAAGAAAAATTGTAAAAACAGAACATATAAAGACATATATTTATATTAAAATCACTCCATCTTAGCATTCTGGTGAGTAATCAATAAGTACATTGAGAAAAAAAATAGTCATCCAGATTGCAGCTTTATCTAAAAATCCCCAATCAGTCTAGCTCAGACGAGAACACAGCAGTTGGTTGTGGGACAGGACATTCATATGCCGGCCGCAGGAGGGAGAATTCAGATCCTATTTCATTATAAACAGTGTATTCAGTAGATATTCCCATAGATAAATCTATTCAAAAATCTCCCAAAGCCCTAAATATCTCAGGTGATAGGTAAGTATATAGCAAAAAAATGAAATGAATAGAGAGTTTGGGAGTGCTGGATTTGATACTGATAACACTGATAAGAAACATCATAAGGGGATAGAATATGAAAACAGAAAAGATCCATTCATTTTCAATAAATCAATAAAGAATCAAGAAATCAATCAATAAGAATACCAGTAAATTGGTTACACCAGAAAACTACTCATTCCCCAATTACACACCTCTCCACTGGGGAGATGTTTACTTCCCAGATCCGCTCACAAAAACGCCACTGAGGGGGAGGGAGAAGAGAAATCCCCACAAGAATCTATCAGAGAGATACATACAATGTGTCCAGTATGTTTGTAGAAAAAAAAAATATGGCATACTCTGGCAGCAATTATCCCTGCAATTAGTCCTCACCTTGTCAGAGAAAGGTCCACAGACGAACCATCTCAGTTACCAATGCCCAGCAGAATAGCGTAATGGTGCATAGAAATTCACCAACGCTACCACGCATGTGCAGATGGGCATTCACGGCAGCAAAGATTCATGCGCCAGTGCCGTCGCGCACGCAATGCGTAATGGATTGTTGGCGCCCAGCTTTAAAGCAGCCAGCTCCAGCTTTCCTGCGTGTTCCTGTTCCTTTGTTTTTGGATTACCCGTTACCGACCCGGCTTACCTTGACCTGTCTTGTCTCTACTCCTGCCTCTGACCCCTGGCTTGCTTCACCTACTCTGCTCCAGTCTGCTGTTCCTGTGTATGTCCCCTGTCTTGCTCCTTCTGATTCCTCTACTTCCTGATGATCGGTGTTTGACTACTTGGCCTGACCTTGACCTTGCTTCTGACTCTCCCCTCAGCTACCTACCTCCGGATACTTTCAAGGAATCCTGCCTTGCAGTACAGCCTGCTTGTCCAGTCGCAATTCAGTGGTCACCCCATCAATTGAGCCCTTTGCAGCTGGCGACCCCTGTTTCTTTGGGCACAGCACTCCCTGTTTCCACCTTCAGGGGTGCCATGCACTCAGCCACAAGGGAAGCCCTCTCAGCACCTTTGCCTCTGATCAGGTACTTGATACACCTGTTGTGTTAGTTAAGCTTGTGTGTGTCCCAGCTTCCCCACCGATAAGATGAGCCAGCGAGGGAGCTTCCTGAAATACCCCTCCCGCCATGCCCAGCATGATGTAGCTGTGGCGTGATTTGGACACAAGGGAGTGCCTAGTCCTGGCCATGGGTGGCAATCATGTAAATTCAGATCTGTGGGCATGGAGCACCACATACTGGACCTGCGAATGCACATGTGTGGACACAAGAGCTTTGGGGATCTAGACTGCTTGCTGCAGATCCGGATCCAGAACCAGATCCAATTGCTGTAGGATATTGTGAGGACCCACAGGACAGGGAGAAGGGCCCACCCAGTGGGCCTGCCCCAAATCTCAGGCATGGCAGCCAAAACCTTTAAACCTCAGTTACCCATCCTATGCCTGTAATAGATTGTCCATAGACAAAGTGGCAGAAAAGTGTTGTAAAGTATAAAGTATATTACAAAGATAGCTGGTGGTGAAAATAATTTCATACATAAACAGCGGTAGGTAAGGTCAAGATAAAATATTGACTGTGCAAAAATAGAGAAAGAGGACACTTTCCTAATATGTTTGAGACAACCTACTCACGCAGAGGAGTTCAAAATCAGTATCCAAACTCTCATAAACAACACCACATCATGACTATGCTAAAAGACTAGTATTCAACCACTAATAAATTGAAAGAACATACAAATGTGACACTCTTGTTACAACAAACTGACTCACATGGGAGATAGTTTTTGAAAGGCATGATGGCAATGAACCCTCTAAGCATATAGGGTAAAGGGGGGCCCATGGGTGTTATGAAAAAAGGGAACCAAGGCGCTTGTTCGGCACCAGACATGAAAACATCCCCGGGACCTATTTGAGGGTTCCAGGGGACCATTACGCCTGGTGCCTGGGGCGTCCGTATGACCAAGATATAAGTATGATCCCCATTACCCACCATCTGTGGTCTCTGAACGAATAAAGTAAAAAGAGGGAATAATTTTAAAATTATGTTATCCAGAGACCAATTGGTGTCTGGAGGGAATGGGAAATAGGTATCCAAAACACATATAGAGATCTATATATGTGTTTATATCTTATATAGACAACACCCCATATCGATCTTGTACAAAGAAATAGTTTTCTAGAAATTATGCAATTCGTAACAATGAACAAATATACAGATTCATATGATAGATGTTCCTCTGCGATTTGGGGAAATGTAGAAAAAGATTCAATATGAATCCTATAAAAAGGATTTAAAGCTCAAAGATTTATTGAGTCCTTACCCCTTTCACCACCCCTTTCATGGATAGGTGCATGTTCGATTGCATCGAACCTAATATTAGAGGCATCATAGTTGTGGTATAAGCCAACATGGCAGCTTATAGGTGTTTCAAGTCATTTCTTGAAGATCAAGCTTACATGGTCTTTTACACGTTGGAAAAAAGCACGCTCGGTTTTCTCCACATAAAATGCTCCACAGGTGCATTTCATGATATATACCACACCAATTGTTTGGAAATTGGCAAAAAGCTAGGTGTATATTGTCTGCCATTAGGTAGGTTAAAGGTAATAAAATGTGGTACAAAACAATAAAATTGGCATCTGCCACAAGGGAGGTCCTAGCGTTTCTTTTTTTTTATTTACACAATAGCTTTGTATTAGACAATCTTTTAATGATTTTGATCTTTTATAAGTAATTTCCGGATTGTTCAGAAACCGTTTGATCTTATGTTAACAGATACCAGTATTTATTTAATATGTTCCGAACTTTCTGATGTTAACCAGAGAAATATGTTATGATTCTCATGGTAATTTCTTTGTGTGGTTTGGACTGATGAAATAATTGAAATCTGTCTTTGTTCGTAGCTCTATGATATGCCTTTTTAAGACCTGTTTTACTGTATCCTCTTTGTAATAAGTGTGATTGTAATGCTTTAGCTTCAGTTTAAAAATCTGAAAGGTTAGTACAGTTACGTGGTATCCTAAGATACTGGCTGTACAGAATGCTGGATACCAATTAATCTTGGATGTGAGCTTGTTGCGTGTAGAATGAGCCTGAAGTCTGGAACGCATATACATCACCAGACACTGGATTTCATCCCTGGTGATGCTCTGCCAGGCCTCTACTGCAACTGTCTTCAGTTCCTGCTTGTTCTTGGGGCATTTTCCCTTCAGATTTGTCTTCAGCAAGTGAAATGCATGCTCAATCGGATTCAGGTCAGGTGATTGACTTGGCCATTGCATAACATTCCACTTCTTTCCCTTAAAAAACTGTTTTGTTGCTTTTGCAGTATGCTTCGGGTCATTCTCCATCTGCACTGTTAAGTGCAGTCCAATGAGTTCTGAAGCATTTGGCTGAATATGAGCAGATAATATTGCCCGGAACACTTCAAAATTCATCCTGCTGCTTTTGTCAGCAGTCAAATCATCAATAAATACAAGAGAACTGATTCCATTGGCAGCCATACATGCCCACGCCATGACACTACCACCACCATACTTCACTGATGAGGTGGTATGCTTTGGATCATGAGCAGTTCCTTTCCTTCTCCATATCCTTCTCTTTCCATCACTGTGGTACAAGTTGATCTTGGTCTCATCTGCCCATAAGATGTTGTTCCAGAACTGTGAAGAGTTTTTTAGATGTTGTTTGGTAAACTGTAATCTGGCCTTCCTGTTTTTGAGGCTCACCAATGGTTTACATCTTGTGGTGAACCCTCTGTATTCACTCTGGTGAAGTCTTCTCTTGATTGTTGATTTTGACACACATACACCTTCCTCCTGGAGAGTGTTCTTGATCTGGCCAACTGTTGTGAAGGGTGTTTTCTTCACCAGGGAAAGAATGCTTCAGTCATCCACCACAGTTGTTTTCCGTGGTCTTCCAGGTCTTTTGGTGTTGCTGAGCTTACCGCTGCGTTCTTTCTTTTTAAGCATGTTCCAAACAGTTGATTTGACCACGCCTAATGTTTTTGCTATCTCTCTGATGGGTTTGTTTTTTTCAGCCTAATGATGGCTTGCTTCACTGATAGTGACAGCTCTTTAGATCTAATATTGAGAGTTGACAGCAACAGATTCCAAATGCAAATAGCACACTTGAAATGAACTCGAGACCTTTTATCTGCTCCTTGTAAATGGGATAATGAGGGAATAAACACACACCTGGCTATGGAACAGCTGAGCAGCCAATTGTCCCATTACTTTTAGTCCCTTAAAAAGTGTGAGGCACATATACAAACTGTTGTAATTCCTACAACTTTCACCTGATTCAGATGTAAATACCCTCAAATTAAAGCTGAAAGTCTGCAAGTAAAGCACATCTTGTTTGTTTCATTTCAAATCCATTATGGAGCCAAAAAGATAAGAATTGTGTCAATGTCCCAATATTTATGGACCTGAATGTATATTATGTACACCCAGGAAAGAATCCAGGCCTTTTTTAAAGCAATCTAGTGAGCTAGCCAGAACAACCTCTGGAGGGAGTCTATTCTACATTTCCACAGCTCTTATGGTAAGGAAACCTTTCCATATTTGGAGACGAAATATGTTTTCCTCTAGTCATAAAGAGTGCTTCCTTGTCCTTTATGTTGACCCTTAAGTTAATAACTCAACACCAAGTTCACTATATGGACCCCTTATGTATTTATACATGTTGATCATATCCCCCTTAATATCCTCTTTTCAAGAGAGAATAAATTCAATACTTCTAATTTTTTCTCATAGCTGAGTTCCTCCATGCCTCTTATCAGTTTGGTTGCCCTTCTTTGCACTTTCTCCAGTTCCTTGATATCCTTTTTAAGAACTTTTGCCCAAAACTGAACTGCACATTCCAGATGAGGTCTTATTAATGATATATACAAGAGCAAAATGATATCTCTCTCTGGAGCCCATGCCTCTGTTAATACAAGAAAGGACTTTGCTTGCTTTGGAAACCGCAGCTTGGCATTGCATGCAATTAGTATGCTTAGGATCTACCAGAACACCCAGTTCCTTCTCCACTATAGATTCCCCCAGTTCTACACCCCCTAGTATGTATGCTGTATGCATATTCTTAGCCCCCAAGTGCATAACTTTACATATCAACATTAAACCTCATTTGTCACATAGTTGCCCAATGAAACAGTGCATTGAGGTCAGCTTGCAAGTTGGAGACATCCTGTAAGGAAGTTATTCCACTGCAAAGCTTGGTGTCATCTGCAAAGACTGAAATGGTACTTTTAATTCCAGACCCTATATAATTTATAAAGATATTAAAAAGTTAGGGTCCCAACACTGAACCTTGGGGTACACCACTAATAAACTTAGACCATTCAGAGGAAGAATCATTAACCACTACTCTCTGAATTCTATCTTTTAGCCAATTTTCTAGCCATTTACAAACTGATCTTTGCAAGCCTGTAGACTTTACCTTACACATTAGCCGTGTGTGGGGAACTGTCAAACGCTTTTGCAAAATCCAAGTATACTACATCCACAGCCACCCCTTTGTCCAAGGTTTTAATTACTTCCTCATAAAAAGAAATCAGGTTTGTTTGACAACTTCTGTCTTTGATGAATCCATGCTGTCTATTGCTTAAAATATTTTTTTTGCAGCAAGAACTCATGTACGTGGTCTTTTATTAAACTCTTCAGTATCTTCCCGACTATAGAAGTTAAACTAACAGGTCTATAGTTACTTGGCAAAGACTTTGATGCCTTTTTAAATATAGGCACCACATTGGCTTTACGCCAATCCAGTGGTACTATTCCAGTCCTCAACGAGTCCCTAAAAAATTGGACACATAGGATATGAGATTACAGCGCTCAATTCTTTTAGGATGCACGGGTCGATGCCATCTGGTCCAGGTGCTTTATCCACCCTTATTCTGTCTAAATATTTCTGGACCATATCACTTTTGAGCCGATGTGGTTCATTTGGGGCTGTGTCAATACACTCCTCATTATGCTCATGAGCTCCCCCATGCTCCTTTGTATATACAGAGCAGAAAAAGTATTTTATAAGTTTGTTACATATATATATAGTGCAGCACTAAAATCAATAGTGCACTAATAAATATACACATATAAATTCATAGATATTAAAAAAATTATATTAATCATTCAGGAAAGGAAAGTCTAATGAGTCCATATATGTGAAAATGATAACTGGAAAGAAAAAGTCCCACACAGGAAAGTGCTGACTTGAAAAGGTGATAGATACCACACCACAAAAATGCAAATGCACTGACCAGATGGTATGGACCCAAAATACTGTACAGCAAATGGGTCATACGGGCTGAATGTATAGGTGTCCTCGGTACCGAATGGTAGGAACCTCCACAGCATCTCTGGATCGCAGATGTTGGTGACTGTCCTCAGACTGGTCCAAACGGAATTGCCGAGGGATCCCCACTCAAGGAAGTGTACAATATGTCAGATGGTAAGAAGCATTCAGTAAAAATAGGCACTCATGATACTCCTAACGAGTTTCCTTAAAAATAAAATCCTCAAAGGAATTAGCCTGGTGCCTGAATCAACATACCTTGTATTTATAGAGATCTGGGAAAACAGCTGATGGGGTTCAAAATTGATGGCACACTGCGTCATTACAATATGGCGCCGGCGTGCGGATCAGGCCTCACTATGGAACTCAAATTGGAGGCCGCCGCGTCACCAGGGGTGGCGCTAACTCCATCGCATTTCCGCTCCTCAATAAGGAGTGAATGATCTCCCCACATTTCATCTCCGGCCGCACCGGAAGTGACGTTATCACGTCATCCAAGATGGCCGCGACGATACATTCAAGCCTCATTTTCAAACCCCGAAGTTGCGGATGTAAACAACCGGACTTGATCACAGAGGACATACATAAGAATCAGTGTCTACACACTATGTTCCTTATATTTTATATGCATCTGGATAAGTTGTAAGTGTAATATTTAAAATATAGAGACACACCCTGGGAAATAAAATGTTCTCTAATAAAAATTAAAACTAGAATTTTAAAATTCAGTCATCCGTTCAAGCACAGCTACCCCATGTGTAAGGCGGTGACCCTGTTCAAGGTGCCTAGCATAGCTCACAAGAACCCAGCTTCCAAAGGCCTACTATGTGACCCACATTTGGCACCCAACAAGACGGAGGAATATGGAGAAAATGTCATCCGCCTACCCTACAAGCATTCCTCCCAAATTAATTTTATATCATTTTTTGAGACAGATAGAGCTTACTTTTGGTGATATTTAATCACCACTGGATTTTTTTTCTTTTGCTATATAAGGGGAAAAAGATTTAAAACTTTAAAAGAGAAAAAAGTTATAAACCTTGCAAAAAAATAATATTTCTTAATAAATTTAGGCCAAAATTTGTTCTGCTAGATTTCTTTGGTGAAAAAAACCAAATAGGTATACAGTATATTATTTAGTCTATGTAAAAATTATAGAGTATACATACTATGGTGTGTACGGTATCTCAAAAGTGAGTACACCCCTCACATTTTTGTAAATATTTTATCATATCTTTCATGTGACAACACTGAAGAAATGACACTTTGCTACAATGTAAAGTAGTGAGTGTACAGTTTGTATAACAGTGTAAATTTGCTCTCCCCTCAAAATAACTCAACACACAGCCATTAGTGTCTAAACCCCTGGCAACAAAAGTGAGTACACCCCTAAGTGAATATGTCCAAATTGGGCCCAAAGTGTCAGTATTTTCTGTGGCCACCATTATTTTCCAGCACTGCCTTAACCCTCTTGGGCATGGAGTTCACCAAAGCTTCACAGGTTGCCACTGGAGTCCTTTTCCACTCCTCCATGACGACATCACAGAGCTGGTAGATGTTAGAGACCTTGCGCTCCTCCACCTTCCGTTTGAGGAAGGCCCACAGATGCTCATTAAAGTTTAGGTCTGGAGACATGCTTGGCCAGTCCATCACCTTTACCCTCTTACCCTCTTCTTTAGGAAGCAGCGGTCATCTTGGAGGTGTGTTTGAGGTCATTATCATGTTGGTACACTCACTACTTTACATTGTACCAAAGTATAATTTCTTCAGTGTTGTTACATAAAAAGATATAATAAAATATTTACAAAAATGTGAAGGGTGTACTCACTTTTGTGAGAAACTGTATGTACCTCCACCCCTTCTGTTTCTCAGTATATGAAAACTCTGGATTTAAAATATGTCATTAATATGTTAAATGTAAATGATATTTTAGTAAATGAGTTTTGATTGACTGTATTGTATGTATGTATATTCTAACAATTAACTTCTCTTATGAGGTTCTTTTTCTTTTGTTAAAGGGTTTCCTAACCCTAAACTATTGCCTTGCTGCCAGCCCTCTCTTTTAATCGCCTATCCTGCATTGTATAACTGTTTGTATGAAACAATGCCTCCAAATACATTTTAGAGAAGTGTCTTTAGGTCTGTCATGTGACTCCCGACACTCTGATGACACAATCCAGGGCTACAGCAGGGGGAGCCATGCTCTCTTTCTGATGTCAGCCCGGAGTCACGTAACTGTCTAGCTGGCCGCTCGTCTTCTCCTGCTGTAGCCCTGGATTGCTTATCAGAGCAGCCGGGGGTCACATGTCAGATCTAAAGACACTTCTCAAAAAGGTATTTAGAGGCATAGTTTCTTACAAGCAGTTATGACAGTGCAGGATTGGAGCTTAATAGAGAGGGGCTGGCAGTGACATTTGACTGGTTTATTATCAGCAGCAAGGGGAAGGGGACAGGGACACAGACACACAGAGCTGACAGGCAGGGAGGGGGGAGAGCAGAGAGAAGAGCTACAGATGACAGAGGCACGTAGGCTGACCACAGTGGTCAGGGCTCATTAGCCATGATTATCATGGTCAGCACAGAGACAAGGAAATAGGAAGTGGCAGGATCAGCCAGGTTTTTTACAGTTTCCAGAGGGAAAAGACACATTTTAAGTGGGTGCCCTTTAAAGGGTTGTAAATCTTTACATATACCCAATAAAGTGACTGGCCTCAGGGGATACGCAGAGATGAAGCAAATATTCCTACATACATTGTACCTGTTTATCCTCAGTCTTCTCTTCTCTACATTCATTCAAAGCCCAGAATTTATACAGCTTGTCTGAGTTGTCATAAAAAAGCGGACAGAGTTACCATCTGCTGAGCTCCGTCAGGAGAACTCTGGGAACTGATTGGAGGGAAAGGACGCACTACCCTCAAACAGCACACAGGAACAGAGCTGAGGCTGTCAATCAGCTGGAGCTCCCTCCCCTGTCACCTTTTTTCTCTTGGCGTCAGGAAAACTTGTCAAAAGGGATTCATGCTGATAACAAAGGAACAAAGCAGAAGACAGAAATGACACTGAGGGGTTTATTTACTAAAGCGAGAGAGTGACACTTCTGCAGAGAAAGCAATCAGATTCCAGGTTTTCTTGCCAAAGCGTAATTAAACAAGCTGAGCTTAGAAGTTGATTGATTTCTCTGCAGAAGTGTGACTGATTTTGCACTCTCTGGCTTTAATAAATAAACCCCTTAGGGCTCTTAACTGAGACAAGTACACACTATAGAGGAATATACTTTGTACATATTCCATGTGCTTGGTTTACATCCTCTTTAATTTGTGAGCCGTGCTTTTACCCTATGCAATTTTGTATTGCGTGTATACAGTACAATATATATCATATATTTAATATATTACACAAAATATGATGCAATGCATCTTGTATTACTACCACTTTAATTTGTGAACCCTGCATTTATGCTATCCAATTTTGTATTGCGTGTATACAGTACAATATATATATATATATATATACAGTATATATATCATATATTTAATATATTACACAAAATATGATGCAATGCAACTTGTATTACTACCACTTTAATTTGTGAGCCCTGCATTTATGCTATCCAATTTTGTATTGCTTGTATACAGTACAATATATATATATATATATATATATATATATATATATATATATATATATATATATATATATACATTACACACAATATGATACAATGCATCTTGTATGCCCAGGCATCTTTTCATCAATGTGTGCTAAAACTACTATTGGACTTTTTGTACATATCTTTTCTGTTGAGTTTGCCATCCACATTTTTTTTTTAGATTCAGGTGGGACTGTGCGCCCTGATCTTTGAAAAAGCTAGGGATAATGGGAGCTGCACAGCCAAGCAAAGCAGACAAAAGTTGAAAAGCAATGTTCGTTATAAGCCATTAACTTATAATTCTGTTCATTTTAACACAACTGGCAGCTGAAAGCAGATGAGGTGTTAAAGGGCTGAATTACCGCAAGAACGTTAATCAATAGTACATTGCATTGCTTTGATAGGAGACACATAAAGCCTTGTCTGAGAGATGATTGCATTTTAGCTTTGTTTATCATTCACATTCGGCAGCATCTTTATAAAGAAAAAAAAAAAAAAAGAAAATTGCTGAATTTTCCTAGTTTGGTTGCTAATGAAAAATATCAATAATCACAAGTGAAGATTAAAGAAAAAAGCATTCAAGACTTGTAAGGGCAAAAATAGATCAGGGATGCAGAACAATATAACAGGCCTGGTTGCTGCTGAGTGTGTGAAATATAATGAGCTACTTAACTACACGAGAAAAAAAAAGATTGTTGCATGAGGCAGCCTATTAAATCTTCAAAAAGCTTTACATAAACATTAATAGAGTCTTCCACTAAATCTAAAGCCAGTAATGAATCCAAAGGTGGCATGTGGGTTACATGAACATTGTTCTCTATATATTCTTTTATCTCAATAGGATACTGTGTGCTTATCTGTCAAAATTGTTTTGGTCATCTCCAAATTTGTTAATATTGTCTCCTGACATGTATTTCACTAACATTATGTCAAACCCTTGTTATCATCTATCATTTTACTTTGTGTTCACTGTATTGCATTGTATAGTAGAAAAGGTAATTGGTAGTTCTTTTTTTCTTTGGTAGCCTTTTAAAAAAATGTGCACTGACAGAGGCAGATTATTGTAAAGTTTTCTTTAGATCGTCTGTAACAGTAATTGGCCAACGTATGGGCTGTCTCTGACAATAAGGTTTAGGACATACACTATATTACCAAAAGTATTGGGACACCTGCCTTTAAACGCACATGAACCCTAATGGCACCCCAGTCTTAGTCCCTAGGATTCTATATTGAGTTGGCCCACCGTTTGCAGCTATAACAGATTCAACTCTTCTGGGAAGGCTGTCCACAAGGTTTAGGAGTGTGTCTATGGTAATGTTTGACCATTCTTCCAGAAGCGTATTTGTGAGGTCAGGCATTGATGTTGGACGAGAAGGCCTGGCTCCCAATCTCTGCTCTAATTCATCCCAAAGGTCTTCTGTTGGGTTGAGGTGCAGGCCAGTTAAGTTCCTCCACCCCAAACTCGCTCATCCATGTCTTTATGAACCTTGCTTTGTGCACTGGTGTGCAGTCATGTTGGAACAGGAAGGGACCATACCTAAACTGTTCCCGCAAAGTTGGGAGCATTAAATTGTCCAAAATGTCTTGATATGTTGAGGGTTTAATAAACGCTTCTATGTTGTAGCATTCAGTAGTAAAAGGCCAGACTGTACATGCTGAGATCAGTGAGACCTCAGTATGTACAGCATCGTAATAGCATTTAGGGCCCCTGATAAAAGTAATGCACTGGGGCCCCTTCGAGCCTGCCCCAATTTGCACACCTACTTTAAAAATCAAAGGATAAATAGTTTCTAGATTTGAATATATATTTTAGTATTTTCAATAAAATAGATTTTCAAACAATAAGAAAAAATGCCACTTCCACAAATTCTATACCAAACTTTACAACTTACCTGGTCAACATAAACCTAGCAACATGGGGAAAGACAGGACACAGATAATCCAAGATTACCTGACCAACAGTGGTCTGACTTCCCTGTGGGATTCAGACCTGACAACACTTGAGAAACTGATTACGGCAGATGAAATTAAACGCACCATTTCCACCCCAAAGGCTGGGAAAAGCCCTGGACCTGACAGGCTCACGTCTATCTACTATAAAACATTTATGCCCATACTGACGGACCCTCTGACTAACACTCTTAACTGTCCAGACATCGGGAGGTCCCCCCAGATTTTTTATCTGCCTTTATCACTGTAATTCCCAAACCAATTAAAGACCCAACAGACTGTACCAGTTACAGGCCCATCTCCTTACTGAACCTAGATGTCAAAATCTTGGCTAAGATTCTGGCGGTGAGACTGGGCCCCCTTTTGCACCAGCTAATCGGGCCCGAGCAAGTGGGATTTATGCAGGGCAGGGAGGCGAAGGACAATGTCATCAAGGCTCTTTTGTTGACTAATGCCGCTTTTGCCTGAAATATCGGAGGCCTTCTCCTGTCCACGGGCGTGGAGAAGGCCTTCAATAGAGTGGCATGGAACTTCATGCTAGCTACATGTAGACATGTTGGCCTGAGGGACCATATGATGTCTTGGATCTCTGCCATGTACCACAATCTCTCGGCTAGGCTAAAGATAAATGGATCACTTTCAGAGAAAGTCCTTATTAAAAATGGGACCAGACTGGAATGCCCTCTGTCACCTCTCCTGTTCATCCTTACTCTGGAGCCCCTTATTAGAACAATCAACGCCGAGAGAGGTATTGAGGGATTTGGGCTCAGTGGCAGAGAGTACAAGATCGCAATGTATCTAACCTCCCCACGGATCATGATCTCCAACCTGATCAAGGAATTTGGTCAGTATGAATACATATCTAACCTAAAAATTAATTACAACAAATCGGAAGCAATGAACATCACCCTCCCTAAAACAGAACTCACACTGACTAGGGTTATTTGTCCGTTTAGGTGGGACCCTGGGGCACTTAAATATCTGGGGGTCTGGTTGACACCATCACTTTCCTCAATCTACAAAAGGAATTTCCCACAATTATTGCACAAAATTAGTGGAGACCTGCAGAGATGGCAACCGGATTTCTTCTTGTGGTTTGGCTGGGAGGCCATTATTAAGATGTCAGTTCTACCCAAACTGCTCTATCTCTTACATACGCTGCCCATTAGGATACCTAAAGGGTTCTTCAAATATTTAAAAAGCATGTTATTACAATTTCTGTGGTGTTACAAATGCCCTAGAATCAAATTTGTATTACTGCATAGACTAAAAGCTTTTGGTGGGATGGGCTTGCCTGACTTCAAACACTACTACTTTGCCTCAAATATCGCTAGAGTGATAGATTGGCAATGTCATGCAAATGCTAAAGATTGGGTCACCCTGGAATCAGACCTAAGCCCCATCCCACTACGCTTCTCCCCTTGGATTCCCTGGAACAGCTACCCTCGCAACCTGAAACACCATCCACTGATGAGCACGACGCATCAGGTCTTTCATACCATGGCCAAACAGATGGGTATCACTTCGATGCCTGGACCGCTTGCACCTCAGAAAGAAAACCCAGACTTCTTACCAGGTGTAGGGAATACGCTATTGCTTCCTCCACACTCTAAGACCCCCCTCCTGGCTGGTGACTGTTTCCAGGGCAGATGTATTAAAGACTTTGCTGTACTTAAAAGGGATAAGGCTATCCCACGACTGCCGTTATGGTCTTACTTCCAAATTCACAGCTACCTACAGAGTGGGACGTGGAGGGAGCACTCGACCAGGCCCCTCTCGGCGCTAGAGAAGGTTTGCCGCACTGGGAATGGCTTTGGAAGGGCGACTTCAGCTGCCTATGCCTGGCTTCAAGAATCAAAACCCCCAATCGAAGAGAGACTCAGGAGAAACTGGGCCCGGGCACTACAGGTAAACATTACAGATAACCAGTGGAGGAATGCTTGTATTCTGTCTCATAGCTGCTCGATTAGTACCAGAATGCAGGAGACAGCTTATAAATTGTTAACGCAGTGGTATAATACCCCAAAAAGGTTGCATAAATGGTACCCTCACACCTCTGACATATGTTGGAGGTGTCGGACGGATACAGGAACTCTGTTGCATATATGGTGGCAATGCCCGCTACTTTCTCCTTTCTGGAACAAAATAAGAGACATTATCCACCAAATTACGGATACTAAACTGAACCTGAATGCAGCTTGTTGCTTGCTACACATCTCTAACTTCTCATTGAAGAAGTATAAACATTCTCTTTCCAAACACTTACTCAATGCTGCCAAAACACTAATTCCAATTCATTGGGACTCCTTCAGGGTTCCTTCAATTTCAGATTGGTTGAAGAAAGTGGCGGACATATGCGAAATGAAAGATTCTCTGGCCCAGGCATCTGACAGGGTCCAGAGATTTCATAAAAAATGGTCACCATAATTTACCTTTAGAGAATCCCCAGACTACAACAACCTTCTGCAATACTATACTTAATGGTTTCTTCTCTGCGCTTTATTCTTTCTTTTTAATGCCTTTGTCTCTTCTACAAACTCTATCCACCTCACTGGCTTCTACACATTGAAGGGGCATCAACCTTATATCTGAAAAAGAGCCTGACTTGTATGGGTATAAACACATCTGTCTGATTGATATCACAGGACCTCATTTGTTTTTTATCTCAAGGTTCACTCGATGTTTCTAAGTTGGGTCCTGACAGATTGGCATATGCTCATCATTGTTATGGTTATACTCACTTGTCAGCTTACACAAGCTTAACCTATTCTTGTTTCATAACCAGTTTTGTCCTCTTTTTTTCCAAAAACACATGACTCACCAGACAGCAGCAGTCTGGGTCATTATATATATCACCTGAAAATGCCCCTATCCTACATTAAATCATTGGATATGGAAAGGTTGGGAGACAAGGATTTCGGGCACTAAATTTTCATAAAATTGCTTTTTATTAAACAAACACTTAAAAAACGTCTAGTGATACAAGCAGATGAAAAAGATCTACATTGAACATAGGACCAAAAAACGGTCGACAGTATGAGATATAATGTTACATGAGGTACTAGACCTTCATATAGTATGAGAACAGTTGTGTACAGAACAAATTGTATTATGCATACATCCAATGTGATATACTTCAAAGCAGACAGAGCCTGCCGGCGGATACCTCGATACTCAAGGTGCCAGTCAGCAGGGTCGGCTGAAGTTTACAGTAAATACAAAGTATACATTACTCGTAACAGTTTGCTCAACATGTTTCGCCTTCTTGGTGAAAGCTTCGTCTGGAGCTTAATAAATGCTTTGTCTGTATAGAAACATAAGTAATTTTAAGGAGACAAAATGTATTATTTAATACATATTCCATAAATGAGAATAGTGCATTATATGTAACATACAGTGTCAATGTAGAAGGAAACAGATTTAACACATATGGTATTATTGTTCTGGCCAGCAGGGGGGGGGCGGGGGGGCGCTGGTGGGAAGGCAAGAGGACAGCCATTGGGACACATGTGGGGACACACACCGTATAAAATGTGTATCACTGTTATTTTAGGCGTCAGTATATATAAATAGTAGAGAAAACATATCTATGTAGGATATGAACATACCTGTACAATGTATATTCTGAACTCTTTTGGTACTATAACGAGGAGGACTAAGAGACGGTCACTGAGCTCATAAAAGGGGGAGCCGATATTCACAAGGAGTATAAATACAAACGCTCCTGTATGTTTGTATCTGGGTTAGATATAGAGAATGCACTAGTTAAAATATGTCAATCCATTATCAGTAGAGGATAGCCACACCCGGTGCATGTTGATACACGAATAGATAAAAGTAGAATTGTTTGTATATAGAAAAGAGACCCATTGATCCAAAAAAGGAAGAAGGGGGGGGGGGGGAAGAGAAAGATGCATGGACATATACCAGTCAGGGGCAGGGAGCTTATACTTTGTGTTTTCATGTGCCGCAGTATTTAAAGATTTTTATGAGAAGAGTCCTAAGACGGTAATTACCCAGGCATAAACCACTTGTATGGTCCTAGATTTCCATACAGACAAAACATAAGGTACTTAATTCCCACATGTGAGGTACATCATTACTCGGCCTTAAGCGTGTAATAGATTAAAAAGATAAATTTTTGGTACCACACTTCCCTCAATAAGCCCATCGGTGGTAGTCCATGCATGTTTCAAGACAATTTAAAAATCACTAATAATTGCATGCGGGTGTATTGGGGACTCTAATGGTTGAACATGCTCACCGGTCCTGCGGAATACTTTGTTTAGATAAGGATAATTAGACCTGCCTTGTAAGTGGCAGACACTATTGGATTGAGAAAGGATTGAAAACAAAGTTGTAAGTAAAGCGGTGTGCATAATCCAGGAGATAGCAAAGATATAAGTTTATCGGCTTACCCTGTTGAGCTATATTCCGTCATAGATGTCCTCCCCGGATGGGGAACCGCCGCCATACTCGGACGCTTGTATGGCGCCCTTTTATGGCGTGGGTCCCGGGCGGTTCGTCAAATGACGTCGCCACCCCGGCCGCACCCCCCGGATATGACGATGCGGCGTAGGCGGAAATGACTCCGCTGTAGCCACCCGTAAAGCTCCGAGAGGGTAGGTCAGACTCTCAGAGCTGACAAGCTCCAGAAAGTCTGATCTGGTGCCACAGGAAACGGCGCTCCAAGGAGCGGAAGTCCACTGTGGCTTACCAGGCCGCACATGTATCACCGGATTGGCTAAAACCTCTAGCGTCCCACAGCGCCCCCGAAGGTTACTAGCATGGCACACTTAAAGCGGAGTTCCACCCTGGTTATACATTTTTTTACAAAAATACCCCCGGGACAGTCAGGGCTAGTACATTCCACAATGGCTAGCCTCTGATCTGTCCCGGGTTGCACTTACCTTTCAGGAGAAATACTTACCTTGAAATTGTCTTCTCCAGCGCTGCCATCTCAGGTGTGGGCAGCTTGAAGCCAGCACGATCCTCTTCCGCGTCCTCTTCGGTCCTCTTCCTCCTTCTTCGGTCCCACAATGCACTGCACCGGCCCCGACGTCACTTCCGGGTCGTGCGCGTCATCCCTCCACAGCTTCTGGGCATGCCCAGAAGCTGTTTAGAAGGGAATGACGCGCGCGCCCCGGAACTGACGTCGGGGCCGGTGCAGGCGCAATGATTCCTGGGAGCGATGACGTTCAGCTCCCAGGAATCATTGCAAAAGCCAGGAAGTGACGAATCGCCGTGGCCGCCGAGGGGAGGAAGAAGGAAGTAAGGTGAGTATATTTTCTCTAAAAGGTAAGTGAAAAAAAAAAAAAAATTGCGATTATCCATTTGTTTTTCAGGTGACCGGGAGCGAGAAGATGGAGGTAAGTATAAATTTCGGGTGGAACTCCGCTTTAAATACAAAAACATCTGCAAACACATGATAACAGAAATACATTAATCTGAATAATGATTACAGAAAAAAATACATAGTTAATATCAGTAGTTTACAAAGAGTAATAAGAACAAGGAGAACCAAGAATATAATGATATATTATATTCTAAAAAAGAGAAAAAAAACAAAAAAAGGAGAAAATATGTTAATAAGGAAAAAAGAAAAAAAATATATTAATGATGGTATATCTAGCACCCAGGCAACTTGGTGCTTAAAAAGATGGAAGGACTAGAGCCTGTTGCGCCCAGAATTGAGGACACTACCCTCAGTAGCTTTTAAACATATGAAGGACTGAATTTGAAAATTATAATTCTCCAGAACAAAATCCCAAAACTATCGAGGGGGCATAGGGTCAGCACATGGACGTTCATTGGGCTCCATATGGTACGATATTAATTCCTCTAATGGTTATCAAAGGGCAAATAGGGGTAAAGTGGGGGTAAGAGACAAGGAGGGAGGGGGAGGGTAGGGGATAAGGGATGGAAAGATGATCACGCCAAGCAAGCAGACATCCGTCCTACCCTCCACAGATAACAAACAGTAAAGAAGGCAGAAAGAGGTTTTGTCTTAAATCATTAAGAAATGCACGATTTATAGAAATGATTTGTAAGATTGGGTTTCGTTCAAACCCGGTCTGCAGGTGGCATTGAGACGTTCAATCCAGATGGTTTCCCTCTGGAGGATTCTTTTGTCCCAGTTGCCACCTCGTGGGTCCTGGGGGATCACATCCAGGACATAAAAGCGTGCTTTTTTTGGGTTGGATCTGTGGTAGAGGTCTAGGTGCCTGCTCACGGGCGTGACCATCTTTCCTCCCTCTGATATGTATATATGGTCATTTATCCTCTGACGGAGCTCTCTAATTGTTTTCCCAACATAGAACATGCCACATGTACAGTGCATGAGATACACCAATCCACGAGTGTCGCAGTTAGCGCGAAAAGTAGGGGAAAAATCTTCCCCATTGGGTAGAACAAAATGGGAACCCTCCTCAACCCATGGACACATGGCACAACCACGGCATCTATACGTACCCCTATTAGTTGTTTTAGAATTTTTTATGGGTTGGTAGTGGCTAGCTGTTAATTGATCTCGTAATGATCTAGTACGTTTAAATACAATTTGTGGGTATTGCCCCACATATTTGCTCATAATTGGATCATGACTGAGTAGATGCCAGTGTCGTCCAAGGATGTTTCGGAGTACATTCTGGTGGCTTGAGAATTTAGTTATGAGTTTCACCGTGGGTTGTGTATCTCGGTCTTTAACTCTAAATATTAGGCTATTCCGATCTTGTGAGAAAGCTCTATTAAATGCTGTGTGCAAAAGGCGTTTACTGTAGCCACGGGCCTTTAGGCGTTCACGTAGTGAATTGGCTTGGATTTTGAAATCTCTGTCGGTTGTGCAATTACGCCGAAGGTGTGCGTATTGGGCATAAGGAATACTGCGTATTAGTGCCGCTGGATGGGCACTTGACGCATGCAATATTACATTACCAGATGTTGGTTTGCGGTAGAGGTTCGTAGTCAGTTGGCCATTTTCATGCTTCAATACCGTTAGGTCAAGGAAATTAACTTTTGAAATGTCTATAGTACATGTGAATTTTAGATTGAAATTATTAATGTTTAAAGCCTGAACAAAATCATCAAATAGCTGTCTGGAGCCTGTCCAAACTACAAACACATCGTCTATGTAACGATACCAAACCGCCACATGTGTAAAAAACTTTGATAGAGTCTCATCTGATGTAATGTGTCGCTCCCACCCCCCCAGGTACAAGTTGGCGTAGGCCGGGGCACAACAGGTGCCCATGGCCACGCCTTGCACCTGGAGGTAGTGGGACCCATTAAAAGTAAACCAGTTGTGCTGCAGGATGAACAGGAGTAATTCCAAAAGGAATTCACAGAAAGGCCATGTATGGTGGTTTTGTTCATAGAGGAAGGTACGTACTATCCCGACGCCCTGCTCGTGAGGGATGCTCGAGTAAAGAGCCTCTATATCCAAGGTCACGAGCAAGGCGTCGGGAGGAACGACCATATCCTCAATCATTTTTAGAAATTCAAGTGTATCCTTGACATAGGACGGTAAACGAACAACATGAGGTAATAAAAAGAAGTCAATCAGACGGCTCGCATTTTCTGTTAGGCTTCCAATGCCTGATATAATAGGCCTTCCTGGGGGCGTTGTCAAATTTTTATGGGTTTTAGGGAGGGAATAAAATGTAGCTTGTCTAGGGAACTTATTGTTCAAATAATCGTAACAATCCTTGTCAATTAGAGCTGATTGATAGGCACACCCAATTATGTCCAAGTATTGAGCCTGATACCTCTTTGTAGCTGACAGGGAGATCTTTTTGTACCAGTTCTTGTTTGTAAGAATATCTGTGCACATTTTTTCATTTTGTCCTCTTTTTATTTTTTGTTAAGCTCTTTTCTTTGAACATGATTACTTCACGATTTGTACTGTTTTGTATTCATGGATGTGCTCTCCCAGCAAGGAGTGTTGTCTTCAAGGGTTAGAGAGGCTGGATTCATCCTTTTTTATGGAGAGTGTAGGACCCACTGACAATGTGGTACTTTGACGTAGTGGTGGGCTTGAGCACGATATGGCCATATGGTGGGACCAAATCCCCATTTTTATTTATGGATTGTCTTCATATTTGATAGTGATTTCTTTTGCATGTGTGCACTATTCTTTTTTAATATGCATGTTGCTTGGTTCATAGCTGCACCAGCTTTAGAAATACATGTTCAGGGTTTGCTCCCCCAACTTTTTGCTTGTTTATTATGTATTCGGTCTGACCAGACTTCTGGGGTTGAGCACCCCACCCCACCCTCCCCCACACACACCTGTACTCTATCAGTGTCCACTATCAAGTAGATATAGGAGGAGTCCCTTGTAGTGCATTAGCACATCTCTCCCAGCAAGGAGTGTTGTCTCCAAGGGTTAGAGAGGCTGGATTCATCCTTTTTTATGGAGAGTGTAGGACCCACTGACAATGGGGTACTTTGACGTAGTGGTGGGCTTGAGCACGATATGGCCATATGGTGGGACCAAATCCCCATTTTTATTTATGGATTGTCTTCATATTTGATAGTCATTTCTTTTGCATGTGTGCGCTATTCTTTTTTAATATTCATGGATGTTACCTTTTGAATTCAATGAACTTCAAATGTTAAAAAAAGGAAAACATGCCATGAATAAAAAGCACATGTAGACCATCTAATCCTTTTTTTAAGTATTCCATCATCCAATCATTATCAAACAAACATGTTTTTCTTAAGTTTCCTTGCCTGTGATTGGGTATTCTTTGAAAAGTGAAGCTTTACCTCATTTACTAATGGCTGGAGAAAATGTCCTTGTCTTGCAGAGTGCAACTGCACTTCCAAAGTGCTCAGTCTATTTACCTATTGTAAATCAAGTGTAGAATGAACCTGTGCTTTCCCCATGCAGGAAAGCCAGTGCTGCTGGGGAGGGGGTTTTAAAGTGAATCCAAAGGTTTCATTTTTTTCAAATTTATTTAAATAACAGACATGTTATACTTACCTGCTCTGTGCAAAATGTTTGCACAGAGCAGCCCCAATCTTCCTCTTCTGGGGGTCCCCAACAGCATTCCTGGCCCCGTCCCTCCCCTCCCCTCCATAAGACACATAGAGTGTGGCTCAGCCCAGCCCCTCACTCCCCCCTTACTGGCTATTATTGACAGCAACAGGAAATAATGGCCCCTGCTACTTTACCCTAGCCAAAAAGGAGGGAGAGAGCCAGGTGAGCCTCAGCTTTCGTGCACATCATTGCATTGAGATTGGGTTCCGGTCAGTACAAGGGAGAGGCTGGTGGGGGGGGGGGGGGAGCTGAATGCAGAAGGTTTTTTTACCTTCATGCATAGAATGTATTAAAGTAAAAAAACCTCCTTATTTTGGAAAAAAAAAAAAAAAAACCTCCTGACTTTACAACCACTTTAAAGCTTCCGCCTGGACATTTCGAACAGTGTAAACCGAGCCTTATCTACCTTAATCATTGATCATGTAGCCTTTCTTTCCAAAGCTTCCAGCTGTGTCGTTGCGTCCCCAAAGCTTTTTTTTCTTGCCAGCCTGACCAGTTTGTTCACCACCCCTCTTGTCAACATCATGACGTACAGTACAATGCATGACCAGCAGACATGTCCCATACTGAGGATGTGGCATCTGGTCCTGCATTGTACATGATAACCTCAAGGAGCCCATCCACATGCTTTATAGATTTTTTCTACAGGGTAAACTGTGGGTATAGGGTTCTGTATATGGAGGTTTTCTAACTATTCATATTTTGTATTGTTTAACCTGACTGTGTAACTATGAAACATTTCTGAATTAGTGAGCAGAGTTAGAGCCCTTTCACACTCGCGGTAGACTGCCATGTCCTCTGGAGAGTGATCCATGTTTGGATCACTTTTCAGAGAGCATTAGCATTACGTTGCCTTTCACTATCTTAGTTTTCAATACGTTTTTATTGAGAAAAAAAGGACAAGGTGATACAGTAGCAAAACAACAGGTGACACAGCATTAGAGAGACAGTTACACTACCTCACTGCATGAACAAAAAACAATTTGTGCCTGTTATACAGTGTGAGGCACGTACTATATAACCATATCAATGACCGACCAGGTAAAGCCGGTAGCAAAAAATGGGGAATCCTCACCTCGCTATGGAAGCATGGCGCAGCACTAGAACTATCGTATTGTGTGTACTACAAAAGGCAAAGCAATAAAATAAAAAGGAATAAGGTAAGAATGACTCTAATCAAATATTCAGGTGCAGGTAAATTCTAACAACGATAAAAAAAAAAAACAGCTTAAATTTCTAACCTCTGAGAGCGTCGTACACTAAGTTGGCGTCCCAGGTCCCCAGCACCCAACAGAGGTTGCGAAACATTGGGGAACCAGGACGCTCAACCAATTAGATAGGGTATTGGAGTTCCTCCGGAGTGAGGAAACCCATGTTCTCAGCTGGGGTCAATAGAGGGAGCATGATAGATGCACTTTAGAGGAAAGAGGAAATGGCCCTGTGGGATCATAGTTGAGAAGGTAGCATGAGAGGGGTAGAGGGGGAAAGAGAGAGAGGGTGGAGAGAAGAGGAAGGGGAGACGAAGGAGGAGAAAATGGCTAGGATCCCCAGGGGACTTTGAGTTTTGGGGGGGTTCAGCTATGAAATCGATATATGATTTAGTCTAGCCCACGGTTCCCAAATCAGTTCATATTTGGAAACTTTATCCTGCAGGATTGCCACTATTTTTTCCTGAGCCATGATCCGGGATATTTTGTGTTTGGCGGCACTCTATTAAACAGAGGGTTGCTTCCACGGTTTGGCCACCGTGAGTTTAGCTCCCAACAAAATAAAAAATACCAAGGATAGAGAGTGTTTGGGAGTGCCCGGGAGTTTTTCATGTAAGAAAGCTGATTGAGGGGTTTGAGGTAGTGGGATTCCTGTGATCGTGCGAATGAGGTGGAAGTATTTGTTCCAGAAGCTCCTAATCCTGGGGCAAGACCACCATGTATGCATAAATGATCCTAAGTGTTCACAGCCCCTGAAGCATAGCGGAGACGTCTGCGGATACATGACGTGTAAGCGAGTGGGGACCATGTACCAGCGAGTGAGAATTTTGATATTGGCTTCTATAAGAGTGATATTAATGATGCCCTTAAAGGACCTACGGAAAATGCGGTTCCAGACTTCAGCAGGGGAGTCAATCTCCAAGTCCCATTCCCAATGGCGCGCAAATGTGGGTTTATTAGGGGAGGACATAAGAGCCGAGTATATAATAGATATGCCCCCCTTCTGATAATAGGAGTCCGCACACCATCTTTCGAAGAGTGTAGCCGAAGGGGGTATCCGTTTATCGGACCATAAGTTCCGGAGGAAGTGGGTAATTTGCAAGAAAATAAATTTTTTAGATGCCGGCATTTTGAGTTTGGTATTACAATAGTTTAATGACAATGGGCCTGAGGGGGTAAGAAAGTGACCTATTCGGTAAAGTCCTTTGTCTGTCCACCACTTAAATGCTTTTATATTCTGGCCAGGGATAAAAAGAGGATGATGGAATAAATGAGCGAGTGGCGTCATTGGAGATATGAGGGAGTCTAATTTAAATAGTTGGGAGCAAAGTGTAATAGAATGAGAAAGAGTTGGAGCCAGGATAGGGGGCTTAAGGTTCACAGGGCAGCAAGCAATAAAGTCTAGCGTGTGGTGTGGAACCGCCTGTCTTTCTATGCAGGTCCAAGCTGGTTTGGTGCCCGCGGAGAACACCGTGGCGAATTGTGCTAATTGGGCAGCCTGGTAATCAGTGGCGGCCGGTGTGTTGGGGGCGCAGGGCGCCGCCCCCCCCTATCCATGCATCCGGCCCCCTAATCTGCATGCAGGGGCCGGACGCATGGAGTTCAATGGGGGTTTTTTATTTTATTTTGCATCACCTGATTAGAGCCAGAGGCTCTAATAGGCTGCAGCAAAGGGTGGACCCGGGGCGCAGAGCAGTGCGCCTTGACTCCCCCCATTGTGTGACAATAGCGAATGAAAATTCACTATTGTCACACGGATCCTCCTCCTGGCCTATCAGGGAGCGGGTCTAATACCTGATTCCTAATTGGCCGCAAGGCAAACCCCTTGCCATTGGCCGAGGAGGAGGCGGGAGCTGGAGGACTCGAGGAGACGCGCCGCCGGGACGGAGGAGAAGCCGCCGCCGGGACTGAGGAGAAGCCGCCCACCGCCGCTTCTACTCCAGGTAAGTAAGGGGGCACGCACGCTCTGCATTGAAGAGGGCATGTACGCTGGTCACGGCATTGAAGGGGGCATGTACGCTGGTCACTGCATTAAAAGGGGCATGTACGCTGGTCTATGCATTGAAAGAGGCATGTACGCTGGTCACTGCATTGAAGGGGGCATGTACGCTGGTCACTGCATTGAAGGGGGCATGCACGCTGGTCACTGCATTGAAGGGGGCATGCACGCTGGTCACTGCATTGAAGGGGGCATGTACGCTGGTCACTGCATTGAAAGGGGCATGCACGCTGGTCTTTGCATTGAAGGGGGCATGCACGCTGGTCACTGCATTGAAAGGGGGCACACTGGTCACTGTGCATTGAAAGGGGGCACGCTGGTCTCTCTGCTTTGAAAGGGGGCACGCTGGTCTCTCTGCATTGAAAGGGGGCATGCTGGCATCTCTGCATTGAAAGGGGGAACGCTGGTCTCTGTGCATTGAAAGGGGGCATGCTGGTCTCTGTGCATTGAAAGGGGGCACGCTGGTCTCTGTGCATTGAAAGGGGGCATGCTGGTCTCTCTGCATTTAAAGGGGACATGCTGGTCTCTTTGCATTGAAAGGGGGCACGCTGGTCACTCTGCATTGAAAGGGGGCATGCTGGTCCCTCTGCATTGAAAGGGGGCACGATGATCTCTGCATTGAAGGGGGCACGCTGGTCTCTCTGCTTTGAAAGGGGGCACACTATACCTTAATTACTGAAGGCCCCTTTCACACTTTTGCAACCTCAAAGTCACACAATTTTTTACAGCGTTTTATGCCGCAAAGCAATGCATATTACTTTTTTTTGTTTGCGCCCCCCCAAAAATGTTGAGCACCAGCCACCACTACCGGTAATAGTTCCATAGATTTGGTAAGGCCAGCCCTCCTTGAGAGCGTAGCCGGAATACAGTCGCCCTAGGGCACCGATAACCCTTTTTACCCCAGACAAAACGAACAATTTTTGATTGTAATTTAAGCAGGTGGTTTTTAGGGACTGGCAAAGTAAGGGAGCTGAATAAGTATAGCAGACGGGGTAAAAGGGTCATTTTGACAGAGTTAATCCTGCCTAACCAAGATAAATGATGTGTATTCCATTCTCTAAGTTCGGAGTGTAATTTTTGGTACATCGGAGGGTAATTAGCTTTGTAAAGGGTGGAGATAGAGGGGGTCAAAAATATTTCCAAGTATGGAATACAATCCGTGCGCCAGGCAAATGGGAAATGAGGCTTCAGGGCTTCAAGGGTTAATTTCGGTACAGAGATATTGAGGGCCATTGACTTCGAAAAATTAACAGACAGACCAGACACATAGGAGAAGTCATTAAGGAGTTTGCAGACATTAGGGACCGTGACTGTGGGGGAGGTTAGGAATAATACCACATCATCCGTGAAAAGGCCACATTTGTGTTCTGAGGGACCACACAAAACACCCCGAATGTCAGGGTGTTGCCTGATGGCAATTGCAAGGGTTTCAATGGCGATGGCAAAGATTATGAGTGAGAGAGGGCAGCCCTGACGGGTGCCCCGTTGGATGTTAAATGGTTCCGAATAGAAACCCAAAGTGCGAATTTGGGCAGTGGGAGTGGAGTACAGAGCTCTTAGGATATTTAGAAAATAGGGACCAAAGTTCCACCTTTCAAGAGTGTGGAATAATTATGGCCAGCAGAGGGAGTCAAATACTTTGTGAAGATCAATGGAAAGCAAAAATCCTTCCTGGGGAGGACCTCCGCTCCATCTGGATTGCAGCAGGGTAATAATATCTATAGCTCTTCTGATTTGCTCAGGACCTTGCCTCCCTGGGATAAATCCCGCTTGATCCTTATGGACATAGGTTGCGACAAAACGGGACATCCTATTGGATAGGATCTTAGTTAAGATTTTAACTTGTTTACATCGCTGTGGTCTTTTCCTGGTTTAGGAATTGGAGGTCCTATCCATAGGGCATCCATTCCGTAAGGAGTTATAGAATTTACCCAAGTGAGGAGCAAGTATAGGGGCGAAGTGTTTATAGTAACCCACAGAGAATCCATCTGGTCCGGGAGCAGAACCTTGTTTAAGATTTTTAATGACCCCTAAAATCTCAGAGTCAGAGATTGGGGATTCAAGTTGCAGCCTATGTGCCTTGCTAAGTTACCGTTGGGGAATTTGATGTAGAAAAGCCATGGCATCTTCAGAGAGAGGGGAATTATTACTGTCATATAATTTGGAATAGAATTCATGAAACGTTTGTAGAACAGTCTGCGGATTTTGAGAGAGGGTCCCCGCAGAGGTTCTAATTTTGGGCAGGGAATAATTCCTTGTTTTTGGAGATAACTTGGAGGCAAGCTTGGGGCCTATCCTGTCCCTGGCCGCATAGAGTTTGGCGCCTGACCATCGAAGCAGCTTCTCAACCTCCATGGTGAGGGCCAAATTTAAAGACAATCTGGTGGATTCCAGTTTAACTTTGGAATCCGAGGAGGGATGTTTCTTATGTTGTTTACTGATGTCTGCAAAACTCCTTGACAAGGTCTAACCTTCTTTGTTTTTTGAGGTTGGAGGAGAACTGAATAATTTTGCCCCTGATGACCGCCTTATGGACAGCCCATAAAGTAGTGGGGGATATGTCGGGGGTATCATTGGTAGAAAAGTAATCCTCAATATCTTTGGAGAACATGGCACAATTGTGGGATTGCTCAAGATCGACTCATTAAGTCACCACTTAAATACCTGAGAAGCTTCCTGAGCTTTTTTAATGAGAAGAATGACCATTGCGTGGTCAGATAAGGGGGAATCCTTGATGTGGGATTGGAGGGCGGGGGGAACCATACGAGTATGGAGAAATATGTGGTCTATTCTGGCGTAACTCTTGAGAGGGGCAGAATAATGGGTAAAATTCCGTGATCTAGGGTTTAGTTCACGCCAGATATCCACCAAGCCTGCCGAGAAGAGCACTCTCACTACACGAGTGCTCCGCTTGGATGGTCGGCGAAGACGGTGGGCTCTCGATTGTGTTTTATCCAGGCTCTGGTCTAAGGCCACATTTGAACCCCCTCCCATAATCAAAATTCCCTCCATGCATGGGAGGATTTCTACAGCTAACTGGTGAGAAAAGGATTCTTGGTTTTGGTTCAGGGCGTAGTATGACAGCAGGGAATAAGTCATGCCGGCTATAACTCCTATCAATAAAAGAAATCTACCCTCCAAGTCTTCTATCTTTTTAGTAAGTGTAAAGGACATACATTTAGCAAAAAAGATCCCTACCCCTCTAGTTTTATCGGGGGTGTTGGCTAAGTAGAATTGGGGGAATTTGTGGTGGACGATCACCAGTCTATATGAGCTGGGGAAGTGCGTTTCCTGAATAAAAAAGATGTCAGTGTGTTGTGAGTGATATAAATTAAACAGCTTACATCTTTTCACAGGAGAATTTAGACCTTGGACGTTATGGGAGGTAATCTTCAAATTACCCAGAGGGGCTGTAGACGTGGTCATGGTGAGGTTGGTAACGTTGTACACTGAGGGCCTGATTCATAGTACGGCGAATTGGCGTTTCGGCGTGATTTTGCGAACCGGCGATTATTTAAGTCTGAAATTGGCATTCAAAGAACGGCGGGCGGAAAATAGCGCCTAGTGTGAGATTTATTAAGATGCAATATGGTCAGAGCGCGACTTAAAACCACGCCAGCTAAAAGCTCGACTAAAGTTTAGCCAAATTTTCCCCTGTACCCCCAAAAATCCCAAATCACTGTGGAAGGTGTGGAAGTCAATTTGTAGATGACTTGCGTTTAAAAAATCTCAAAAACTGACTTAGAAAGAGAGATATCTGCGAAAGTGTGGAAAGGTTAAACAGCTCCTCCAGCCGCGAGCTGCGAACGCGCGAATGTGCGCATGCGCAACGCCAAATAGGCTCAAAAAATTTCGCCAGCGCGATTTTGGGTCAATTTTTTTTTGAATACCGCTTGCAAATCCGCTGTCTCGCCCATAGAAAATGGCAAAAACCGGCGGAATTGGAAAAACATGCACACTTCCAACAAGGGATCCTTTAGTAAACACCATCACATTCCATACACCTTTCCTGCTAACTCCGAAATCATAGCAGTCAAATCTACAGTGTTTATATAGAACCTCCACATTCTCTGAAAAAACCCACAAAATATTACATTGGGGAATTGGTCGTCAGATAGAAAAAAAATAGATGTAAAACATATTTCAAAGAAAGATTATTAGCATTTCACACATATCAAGGAAATGTCACAATTTTGACAATATTTTATGTGTTTCCAAAGAATGTTTTTAGAAATATATTGCAAATACTACCTTTTCTTCCATATGGGTATGGCCAAGTGTTACCATTTTACTACACATTTAACTGAAGGTATATATATATATATCCCTTATACTTGGCTAATTAGCAAAGTATGCCCAACAAACAAATAGAGCTTTAGCTCACAATATTGCTACATATTGACTTTATGTGGCATCTTTTGTATTTTGTTCATGTCTTTAGATTAAAAGTTTGCTGATACACATGCCTTTTTCAAACATGAACAAAATTAATGATGTCAACATTTGGAGGATTGGAGATATCCAAGTGTTGCCCATACAGAGGGCACCTTCCGGATTCGAACTTACAAACCTACAGCAGGAAGGCAGACTCCCTAATCATTGTGCTATTTCTCAGTGAGTGCAAAAAGGTGTCCGATAATATTAAGAGGCAAAATAATATATTCAAACACTAGCAGCGCTAAATAAACAAACTGAAGAATAAAATCCAAAGTCCTTAAATGGGTATTTCCAGGTCATGTGGTAGGTTAGTTAGACACAATCCTTTATCCCAGGGAGGGTGTGAGGGGTCCTGGCCGTAGCACCTGATTTCCACCACCACTTTGTGCTCCCCCCCTATTCTTAAAACTCACCAGAGGATGGTGAATCAAGATCCTTCAAGGAATTCCACCACTAGATTCCAGCATTGGACACTGGACCACTTTTCCTCTATTAGCTGTACAATAGGAGGTAATAAATAGTGAAGGCATTGAGTAGAAATGTAATGTAAATTCCGCTGGATCACTCTGTACCAAACCTTGTGCAATCTGGAGAGAGCTCCGGCGTGTATGTAGATGTCCTTATGCGACCGCGCACGACGGCTCTGACGCGTTTCGTCCTCCGACTTCCACAGAGAGCCCCTAGGGAGAGCCCCTCGGAGGACGAAACGCGTCAGAGCCGTCGTGCGCGGTCGCATAAGGACATCTACATACACGCCGGAGCTCTCTCCAGATTGCACAAGGTTTGGTACAGAGTGATCCAGCGGAATTTACATTACATTTCTACTCAATGCCTTCACTATTTATTACCTCCTATTGTACAGCTAATAGAGGAAAAGTGGTCCAGTGTCCAATGCTGGAATCTAGTGGTGGAATTCCTTGAAGGATCTTGATTCACCATCCTCTGGTGAGTTTTAAGAATAGGGGGGGAGCACAAAGTGGTGGTGGAAATCAGGTGCTACGGCCAGGACCCCTCACACCCTCCCTGGGATAAAGGATTGTGTCTAACTAACCTACCACATGACCTGGAAATACCCATTTAAGGACTTTGGATTTTATTCTTCAGTTTGTTTATTTAGCGCTGCTAGTGTTTGAATATATTATTTTGCCTCTTAATATTATCGGACACCTTTTTGCAGTTGATCATTTCTTTTATAGCAGCTGCTTTGACGTCAAGTCAGTATTATTGATTTTATTCTTGTGCCTTCTTATTTATTTTAGCGCAGGGTGAGTGTATTTATAGGATTTTAATTTTCATATATGTATCACTCCTTATTGTTTATATTTCTCAGTGAGTGTTGGGTGTTTTCCTCATGCCGTCAAAATGCTCACATGGGAACAGGGGCCATTGAACTGAATAGGATTGGATTTTTTGCCTGTTTTGGGAGCTGATCCTTGAGCTGGACAAATCCCCCTCAAACGCCCCCAAACGGGCTACGTTCACATGTACGTGTTTGTGGTCTGTTTTTGGGGCTTTTGTAGGTGATTTCATATAACAATGCCTGCCCAAAAAATGCATGTCAAAACGCCTGTGAAAACGCCAGCCAAAATGCACATAAGAACGCCTGATATAATTGCCACGCCAAATTTAGGGATGTTCATGAGTGATGAGTCAGATTGTTGGCTTACATATCTGGTCAATTGTCACAATCTCACTTCCCAAATCCCAAAAGGTGTGTTTCAATTGTTTACCTAAATATATATTTCTCTCTCTCTCACGTAATTGTATATATATGTATGTATTCCTGTATCTAAACATTCTAAATAATGACTAGCAAACTTGAATAGAGAATTTTTTCAATTCACATATACTATACACACCTACATACATTTCTATTCCTTTATTTCTATTTCCCTTGTTTTGGCAACTGAGCATGCTCCAAAACACACAGGACACACACAGTTAATTTTTGGACTGGGCGTTACCATTCTGGGTGTGTTTGCTTGGATTATATATAGCTCACTCAGACATCAGGAAAGATTTGACCTACGAAGAGGTCCAATATATTTGTGTGTCACATGCTTTATGGGTAACATTTTTGGCCCTTTGTTATTTATGGAGGTGAGATTTGGCTGTGTTGTGTGTTGACTCTCTGTAAGTATTTATTGGTGTTAACATAATTCTGTCAATCTGCACATGCATCTGTTGATTATGGGCTCTTTGTCGATGTATATGATCTAAATGTTGTACAAAGGTTGTTTTGGTTTGAAAAATACAAATGTAATAAACAGCATGTTTCCAATTTTTTTTTAAAATGTCTTCATGTGTCTAAATAAAGTTTTCTGGTGTCCACAAATGTATGTATTTGTATTTCTTTTTCTAAGTTAAATCTGCTTAATGGTTGTGTATGTTCACTATTCGCGAATTCGCGAATATACAAAACCGCGTTCTCACATTTATACATGAAACCGGAAACGAAACTTTTGGTGCGTGCACACGTTTCCGGAAATTGTCCAGGCCCTGTCGTAAGTGTGCATCATGGCTCCTGCACTGTTTACAGCCGAAATAGTGGCATTTGTGTGTAAGGTAAGGAGGGGGTGTGAATGTGCAGGGTGCGGGATGGGGGATGGGGGATGGTGGCTGGGTGGGTCGCTTATCTAGCGGGTGTGCAAGAAACTTTTGGTCTGCTGATCTGCGCATGCACTTTCTGCCTATTAGACGTGATCTAGAAGCTTCCTGTTATAGAAACTTCCTAGATGTGAACCTGTTCCCTATATATATATATATATATATATATATATATATATATATATATATATATATATGTGTATATGTGTATGTATATATATATATATATATATATATATATATATATATATATATATATATATATATATATATATATATATATATATATGTGTGTGTATGTATGTATGTATGTATATATATGTATGTATGTATATATATGTATGTGTATCTCAAAAATATATATTATACAAAATATATATATTAGACAATATATATACTATGTATATATTATATACAATATATATACATTAGATACATTATAGAATATGTTATATACCATATATTAGTGTATATAATAGGGAACAGGTTCACATCTCTGAACTTTCTATATAGATATAGATAGGCATACCCTGCTTTAAGTACACTCACTTTATATACAATCGTGAGTAAGGACACAGCTTGTTCAGCTTGCCATGACACTGCTCACAAACCATAAGTGACAGGGATAACAAACTTAGGGAGCAACGACAGGGTACCCAGGTACCCAGGACTACACCATATCCATTTTGTGGCTGGCCAGCTTGCCTAGGTAATCTATCATGTCATAGTCCTGGCTCCCCTTAACATGCTCCCACATGGTTTGGGAGTAAGGCTATGTCAATGTGGCCAAAATTTACAATGGAGCTGGTGTATTTTCATGCATCGAGAAAAGAAAAAAGGGATTGCTTCACTTTAAGTACATTTTCAGTTTACATACATGCCCTGGTCCCATTGTGTACTTAAAGTGGGCTATGCCTGTATATAGATAGATTTGATTCGTTTCAACTTTTACACAAAATGAAACACAATTATCTGTGACAGATTGCTCTGACGCTTTGGAATCTGTCTCGATAAAGACAAATGTATTGACCCTTTTCATATATGCAAGATTAGAAACATTATATTCCCTAAATGCATAATGCCAAAAATTATTGCCTTACATACATCCATACACACTGCAAGCTCGGCACCGTTTGTCTTGTCTGACACTCTTACCATCATAAGCTGGATCTGCACACAGCAGCTAATTGGTTCACCTGAGATGGAATCAGTGATCACAAAAATCTGGAATGGTCATGTCTTCAAAGGATTGCCTTGAACAAATCACCTCTAAAAGAAACACATGAATGTATAATCACTTGTCTCAATGGATCACATTCCCAACACACCCATCTCACACTGCCATATGATAATGAATGGGGGTGTACATTGCAAGTTAAATACACCCCCAGATCACATTGCTTTGTTAATTTACAGATCTAACTGGAATCTGATGGCACTGCTGTCAACCACTATGCCATCAAATTCTGCTGGGGACCTTTAAAAAGGATTATGTGTGATTGTGTGGATAATTATGCCACCTTAAATTTGCATCTCCCACATACCATGTGCAACTCTTGCAGGAATTGTGAATCAAGGATAATTCAGCACAGCTTAATGAACAGACACATTGAGGAGTGTAGGAACACACCGTCAGATTACCCGATCACACTATGGGGTTTTAACTCCTCCATAATTTTGCCACTTTGGAAACCAAGTGCTTACTTTATGTATACTTTTTAGACGGAACTACAATTTCTAGTAGGGTGATATCATTGCATGAGATTTTCCCTCACTTCCTGTCTTAGTGTCACCAAGACAGGAAGTGAGGGGAATATCACTGTGGGGAAATAGCTTGCCTTATAATGTCCATAGTATATATAAAAGGAAAGAATTGCTGGCTATATCCCCACGGGAGATTCCCTCACTTCCTGTCCTGGTGACACCAAGACAGGAAGTGAAGGGAAATCTCCTGCAATGATATAACACTGTTACATGTTCTAGTTATGTAGCAAACTTAAGAATATACAAAGCAAACATCTTTTTTTTTCCATTTTGGCAAAATCATGGATTAATTAAAAAACTATCTTTGTTTGTCCCGTGGCTTGCAGGAAAAACATTTTGCCTTGATTCCACCATCAACACAGACAGGGGAAACCCTCCTGCGGAGCCATTGTGTTCTCCTGGTGCTGCCCCTGCCAGGAAAACACAGTGATTATTGCTAGTGGCTACAAGAGATGCTAGCGATAAGTGTGTGTAAAATCTGACAGACTGGTTGTACGTTGTCCTCCAGGTGATCGACCAATCAACTTGGGTACCTTCAGCCTGGCCATACACAGTTTAAATCTGCATCTCAAATGAAGCAATCCCATTTACATATAACACTCCATAAAGGAGAATTGAGGGGCTTATCAGGTCTGCGTTAAAAATTAACAGCCACACCCAATCAGACAGCTCGTGTTAAAAGGGACCTGAAAAGCAATCTGCATGGCTTGCTTTTCCAAGCATTGGCTAGTTTAGTGAGCCTGGACTAATAACAGTCACTGTAATGCTACCCATACTGCTGTCCTTTTAACATGGTGACAAAAGTTGATACCTATGCTACATGTGTGTAAAGTTACTTGCACCCTGCTAAATGGACAGCAATAAGGTTGTAAATACAGTGACTGCCTGTCCCCCCCTGATGGCGGCCCTGGGTGTGTCATGAAAGGCCAATTGAGAAAATGGCTATATCATGTAGAGGAAATCACCAGTGTGGGGCAACCTATGTCATGGAGGTAGATTTGGACATCGATTTATATGTATCACCAGAAATGGAATTCTTTGTTCTACAATATCTCAAAGACGACCTAGCATGTTATTTGAAGACTGTACTATTTTGGACATACTTGGACTCAAACATACACTGCTCTTTCCACAGCTCCTCCTCCTCTGGGGGTATGATAAAGTTTATACGCATCTTCACCAAAAGCACAAGATGATGTGTCGTCTCGGGATGAGGCTGCAGCGGAGATTTCAGTTCCTGCCTGATATAGTGGATCTGCAGCGGGCCTGGAGTGATGCCAAAAGGCGCTCACCCAGGCTCCTGCTAAAGGCTGTGGAGCAAATCTCCGGTAAGTAAAAATATACATTACATGTGACCAGATAGGTTACAATTTTTTGGGTAGGTGGACATGTGTTTAGCTATGCAACAACACTAATACCAACACCCCCCCCCCCCCTCCCTCTCGCTCCTACCTTTCCTACCTCCATCAAGTGTCTCTTCACAACCTTTAATACTACTATGTACATTCGTATTTTTTATGTTTCTTTTTTTTCTTCTGCTTCTAGCCAAAGCGGACGGACGGCACCCTCTTGTGCTTTTGGTGAAGAAGGGGAGGAGGAGGACGGCCACACTCCAATATGCATTCAGAGGCAGCGAGCCATTTGAGCAGCTGAAAATTGTGGATCGTAAGTAGAAAATAAAAATGTTAGAAATTTCTAATCTCTAATCACATTTTACAGAGCCCCCTTTACATCGGAGTCTCCAGACTTACTACACTGTAAGAGGGAAGTGTGAAGACTCTGATATAAGGAGAGTTTGGGAACCATTATTTGAGGGGGGAAGCTGGGGACTCTGGTGTAAAAGGGAACTCTGTGTTCCCCAAAGCTCCCCCATACATCTGAGCTTACAGAGACCCTCTTACACTTCCCTTCCTCAGTCCACCACAGTCAAGGGCACAACAAGTCCCACTGCAGAAGGCTACCTGCTTGGACTTGTAATCCTCTCTGTAGGGGAATGAGGAAATACTGCCTGCTATGCTAAGACTTGTAGTGCCCTCTGTTAGGGACTAAGGATTCCTCAGTCCTCAACATTCTAGGGCACTATAAGTCTCAGCATAGTGGGCTGTCATACCTCAGTCCCTCACAGCTCGGGTCAAAAACAACACAGTTAAACATCTAAAGGACAACTCCAAACAAAACTACCAATAATGGACAGAGTCCATATGCTCTATAATGTCAAAGACCCGCTACCACTCACCTTCCACCTCTGGTGCTGTCATTGTGTAGGGCAAAGGGCTCCATCTACACCATGTTTGGCTTTCAGGTCAGATAGGCAGGACTTGCTCAGCTCCACTCTCTTCCTTGGCAATTGACTCTGGCGTCATTGTGGATCTTTCCTCCTCTAGAAAACACCCAGGGGCCCTCTCCTTGTCCCCCAGCCACCCAGGGCCTTCTTCTCCTCCTCCTCCACCAACCATTTTCAGACTCTTCCAACTTCCCTTGGGCAACTCAACCCCTTTGCATAGTGGACACAACAAATCTATGACCAGCCTGCAAAATATCAAGTCTGGGCCTGGTTACCTGTATGTTCCGGGTCCAGGGCGGAGCTCTCCTCCCAGAGCAACAAATGATGATAGCAGAGTGAGTTGACCGGCCAGTCACTTCCTACTGGTGCAGGTACACACCTACCGATTCCTCCACATCTTAGGATAACATGATCAGACGGCCAATCCCCAGGCAGAGAAGGAGGAGTAAGTGTCAGCGGACAACAGACACCTGGCAGACGCAGTGAAGGGACTGCAGCACACTGCTGCAACTTTTTGATCCGAGGATTGAAAGCAATCTTTTACTTGGGAGATTTCCCTGACTGCGCCCTTCGAAATGTTGGTGCTCCGCCACTGGCCGCAAGGCCCCTGTAGGTGCGAGGCCTTAGGCGCCCGCTTAATTTGCATGGTGCCCTCCTGTTTTAAAACATGGTCAATGCATCTCATTGGTGTAAGTGCACTTCTATGTTCTGAATTGTAGGGGCATTGAGTATGGTGCTAGCATGATGAGAGGTTACTGCCTATTTGTGTCCATAAATAATATATAATGTTTTTCTTTTATTTTAGAAACCAGTGATCAGGATGTGGAGGCTCAGCCTTCTCAGGCCCCCTGTAAGTAATGTGGATGTGCTGGTGTGTTGTGTATTAGGTCGAACTTGGAGGAATGATTGTTTGTTTTGTTTTCTTTTGTGGTTGATGTAACTTCAGCAAGAGAGGAGCCTCAGGCAGGGCCAAGTCGCCTGGATCCGGGCCAGGAACACATTGTTGCCCAAGAAGAGGCCAATTCGTCTGAACCGGATGAGGACCTGGGCTCTCCTCAAATGGGAAGTAAGTATTCTACATGTGTTTGTGTGTTCAATGTGTCCTGGGAAATCTAAGGGCTGTAATATCTATATTTTGCCATTGGGGTTATGTAGCAGCTGACATTGAGGATGTTAGTTGTGGAGGACTGGGGAAGAGGGGCTGCTGCTTACCCAGTCCAAAGTAACTACTACCTTCAATGTTTCCCAACTACTTTCTGTGTGCCTTTATCAAATAGCTTTGGTTCAAGGATTGTATTTGTGTCTTTGTGTTTCTAGGAGATACGACGCCATCCCCCCATGAAGGGACACCATCCCCCCATGTAGGGTCTCCCCCATCCTCCCCCACTCCAGGCTCCCCATGAACTAGTCTGTAAGTACCTAAAATTAGATTCTCACATGAATTGTGTGTGCTAGGATGATGTGTATCTAGGATAATCTAAGTTGGAGTCTAAGCAAGTGTAGTTTTGCTATATGTGACAGGAAGGTTGGTCATGAAACACTCTTGCTTAACCTTCATGTTTGCAAGGTGGTTTTGGGGAGCTTTACAGGACATGTTATCTTTTGTAAGTTATCTCAAGCCACCCTATTCTAAATTGGTGTTAGTTTCTCTACATTGGAAATGGTGTGCTTTGTACTTGTAAATTTTTTGTGGACATTGTAATTTAATCATGTCCTGATTTAGTCAACACTGAAAATGTGTGTTTGTCAATCTTTCATAAATACTCTTCCTCGGTAATGTACCACATTCCAGTTCACAATTTGTGTTCTTTTTGTGCAGTTTCTCCCGAGCCAGCCACGCCATCAACTTCGGGGGCCCAAAAAAAAACTGATGATGGTAAGTTGTGTGCTTTTCCAGTAATGTGTCTACTTAGTAAGTGGAGAAATGCTAACTGTGTATGTCCCCGCTCAGGCTTCAAGTTCCTCTAAAGGCAGCAGGTTCTTTATGTGAATGCATTCTATGCATTAGTATTCCAAGTGATAGGTGTGCATATTCCCCCTCAGACTTACTGGGACCATTTTTTACTGTCCACATTTTTGCACTAATACTTGTCTGGAACAGACTCCCCCTCCTCCTTAACTGAGGTGACAGCATGCCAATATTGCCTCCTGATGCTGTCACTCCTAATCATTGAGACCATCGGAAGGGAGGGGGGCAAGGCTGGCTCACAGCCTAGTGCCTGAACAGGCACAGGGTGCTTGGCTTCATCTCATGTGCCTCCATAGCAAGCTGCCTGCTGTGGGGTCAACCAACAGGAGGGAGGTGCCTAGAGGTGTGTACAGGGGCCATGTAAAAAGGAGGATTGTTATTTATCTTGTCCCCAAAAACCTAGAGAGTGTAAGTCTAACCTGATTAGTTTTCCACAGCCCTCCCAAAATATGTTTCCAACACTTAGAACAGGCAGGGCTGAGGCACCAAAAACATCCGAAAAACACAATCAGCACAAAAGCAGGGAGTACGTATCCTTAACGCTACAAGCTTCACCCAGTAGAATGACGCTTGCACTGTACAAATCTGCATCACCACCATATCAAAGTCTAAATAAAACTTTCAGGGAAATGTGGAGGGGTAATGAGTGGGTGTTAGAGCGTTTTCATGACTGCCTAACCTACAGTTAGCGTGAGTCCATTTGTTGATAAACTTTTTCTTCTCTCTTAACACAGCTGGGATGGCGGAAAGGAGATCAGGGGAGCAGACACATCTGCTCCGTCCACAACTGGCCCTCCGAATTCCAAAGGGTAAGTCTCTACTATGTGTCAGGTTCAATCTATAGACAGTAAGAGGGAGAGAGAACGCTACACAAACTCCAATGGTGATAGAGATAAATGTGTGCACATGTATCGTGTTGACCAATTGAACCCAAAACACCTTACATTCTTCTAAATGATTGCTTGTAGTGACATGAAGAAAAGCCTTTTACTTAGCTTTGGTGGAACTGCTACTAACATTCCAAGCCATCTTATGTAACCTTTTGAACAATTTGCTGTGAAAGTTTGAGTTTAAGGTTTACACCAGCAATTTAGCATATTTGCTTCAGAGTGTTGATAAAAGCCAACCAATAGACTCCTAAGCATATTTGTTGAGGCACATTAATTACAATCGTTGTTTGGATCATTTTGCATAAAACTAATTGTCATGTCTTTTTCTACCCAGGACACACGCACCTCACCTATGAGGTCCTTTTGGAATACGTAACATGGTGCATAGACCGAATATTAGTTTTGGAAGAAACTTATGGGGCCGATCCAGCCCCTCAGGAGCCATTTGTCAGGAATGTGTCACCCTTAAAAAGATTATAGTTTTTATTTTTTATTTGTTTGGTTAATTTTACAATGTTTTTTAACTGTCACATTTTGACATTCTAAAAAAAAATATAACAAAAAAATTTAAAAATTCAAAACCCTTTTTTTTGGGACCAAAAAAAATAAAAAAATAAAAAAACCCTCGTTTTTGGGAAACAAAAAAAATATAAAAATTTAAAAAAAACCCTTTTTTTGGGACCCAAAAAAAAAAATAAATAAAAAAACCCTCGTTTTTGGGAAACAAAAAAAATATAAAAATTTAAAAAAAACCCTTTTTTTGGGACCCAAAAAAATATAAAAATTTAAAAAAAACCCTTTTTTTGGGACCCAAAAAAAAATAAAAAAACAAAAAAAGCCTTGTTTTTGGCAACCAAAAAAAATATAAAAATTTAAAAAAAAACCCTTTTTTTGGGACCCAAAAAAAATAAAAAAACAAAAAAAGCCTTGTTTTTGGCAACCAAAAAAAATATAAAAATTAAAAAAAAACCCTTTTTTTGGGACCCAAAAAAAAATAAAAAAACAAAAAAAGCCTTGTTGTTTTTATGGCAACCGACAAAACCACAAATGTTTACAAAAAAGCCTTGTTGTTTTTATGGCAACCGACAAAACCACAAATGTTTACAAAAAAGCCTTGTTGTTTTTATGGCAACCGACAAAATCACAAATGTTTACAAAAAAGCCTTGTTGTTTTTATGGCAACCGACAAAACCACAAATGTTTACAAAAAAGCCTTGTTGTTTTTATGGCAACCGACAAAACCACAAATGTTTACAAAAAAGCCTTGTTGTTTTTATGGCAACCGACAAAACCACAAATGTTTACAAAAAAGCCTTGTTGTTTTTATGGCAACCGACAAAACCACAAATGTTTACAAAAAAGCCTTGTTGTTTTTGGTAACAAACTAAACCAAAAATGTTTACAAAAAAGCCTTGTTGTTTTTGGTAACAAACTAAACCAAAAATGTTTACAAAAAAGACTTGTTGTTTTTGGTAACAAACTAAACCAAAAATGTTTACAAAAAAGCCTTGTTGTTTTTGGTAACAAACTAAACCAAAAATGTTTACAAAAAAGACTTGTTGTTTTTGGTAACAAACTAAACCAAAAATGTTTACAAAAAAGCCTTGTTGTTTTTGGTAACAAACTAAACCAAAAATGTTTACAAAAAAGACTTGTTTTAGTGAAAACCTCAAAAAAAATTATAAAACACATAAAATATGTTTATCTAAATAAAATTAAAGTATGTTGCTCTTTGCAACACAAATGTTACATTGGCAATTTAGTTCATTCTATTATATATTGTAATATATTTTTTGTACGCTACAGTTGGTAGACACCCACATGTGTTATTAAAACATTTATTTTATTACCCAAGTTTTCTTTTTGGTGTACACATCGAATGTCTTTTGTGTTGTATTTGTTTAGTCGAGTGGTGTGGTCTGTAATTGTTAGTATGTTGGCTTTGGTTTATGTTAGCCTTGAGACTTGTTTTGAAGCTACATTTGAAGGGAGACCTTTTCTTGGGTCGTTATGTGAACATTGAGTTATCTAAATTTACATGAAATCATATGTTTGGAGATCGAGAAGCACGTGTGTATAAATGCCTACATTAACCAGGGCCATTACTTGGCCACCAACACTCCTAAAAAACCAAAGAGCAAACACAAACTAATCATTTTGCATAAAATTTTATTTCATCCCCAAAAGAAGCACTATAATAAATCATATTGTGCCACCCTCAAATTAAAAAAAAAAAATGGCCCAACAAATTGGCCAATGTAACAATCATTAACAAAACTAAACCAAATTAAACAAAAAAACAAAAAATCAAGTTGGTGGTGGTGCCTGAAGCAGTGTGGTGAGCACTGTTAAGTTTCCTGCCATCAAATGGTGGGCCAATAGTTCCATCTGGTCTGGGGTTAGCTGTAGAGTTGTGCTCAAGTGGCCCATTAGGATCATATCTTGTGTCTGAGGCTGCTGATGATGCAGGGTGTTGAACCTTGGAAATGTCCCAGACAGAAGATGTTCTGCCAATAGTGTCATCTGCTCTGGGGTCAGCCTAAGAATTTGGGCAACGTGTGCCATTAACATGAGATGGGATCGTTGCTGCTCCAAGGCTATTTGATGCTGCTGGTGGTGCAAGGGTTGTGAAGATGTGTGGGGAGTGGTGGTTGATTGGTTGTTGTGGTCCACGGTGCGGGGGCAAACGACATGTCGCATTGGTGACAAAAAAGAAGAACGGCCTGGGGAGGAGTGAAGTGATAAAGGTGTGGAGGGAATGTAGTCAGGTGGAAGGGGTACTGTGGAACCAGTGCGCATTGAGGTTGTGCAGGAGGATTGCTCATTGAGGGGTGTGGGAGTCCGAACGGAGTGTGAAGTGCTAGGAGTGGCTACAGGAGGAATTGTCCCATCCCCAGCTGCCTGACAAGTGGCCAACACTGGCATTACCCTCCCACTACCACAACCTGCAGTGGCAGGTGAGTGAGATGTTTGGGAGGGCTCTGCCAATGGGGCATCTTCAGATCCAAACAGGCATTGGCGTGTGGCCAGCACCTGAGTGTCAACACTTTGCCGATCCCGTTGATGCTGGTCTGCTAAACTTACCAAGCTGTTACGCATATCCTGTTGAACCTGTAACATATCCTGGTGAACCTGTACCATTGTTGTTACAGATTCCTGTATGAGCCCGAGCAGACGTACTGCCTCAGTAGATTGCTGAGTACGCCTCCTTAACTCATTTTGGACCTGATACTCATCAAGCAGCCTCTCGGCTACATCCAGCATAGATGGACGAAGTTGGGTAGGTGACAATCCCTCTGCATCTAAGGCTACCTGAAAGCAGAAGAAATAGACCAAATCATTATCAAACATCATGACTAAATATTTCAGATTAGTTTGACAACTTAACACCCCAAGCAGAACGTTGAAAAGTTTGATGTGCTTCTAATGAGTACTTGTTCATTGTAAGATTATCCAAGCTAGCAACACTTCTGATAATGGGTACATATTATATTGGTAGGACTAATATGACAAAGGCAAAAAAGATTCAACATGAAGGTGTTCCCAATTAACCCTGGTGTGGTAGGTTGTTTATGCTTTTGGTAAATCTGTTACTACACCAATGACTTTATACATCTACGTATGTTGTCTAAAATCTTGCCATCAATCGGCTAGAGGACAACCCAACCAAACGATACCCATGAATTTGGACCTGGAAAATCAAAGACGGGCCGGACTTTAAAGATCCTGGATGTTTTTGGAACATTAGTGGCACACCAAATTATAACATAATTCCCTGATGTTCAAGATAGAACTCTTGTTGTGCTGGTGCATCGTCAGAATGTCATAGCACTAATTTAACACACACAATGTAAGCCACATCTAGTCCAAAATCAATGCTACCATTGAAATGTTACATGTGCACCTTGTTCCCTTATATCACATACCACAGCACTGGATGCAGAATCGTCGCCAGCTCCTGATCCAACTCCAGCTGCAACGTCAAGAGGGGCCTGATGTTCTTTTAAAAACAAAAAAAAAAAAACATGTTTAGTACATAACCTTAGTCAGTAATGATTATGGCCAGATTGCCCTCCTAGCTTCATGAATGAAGCATTGAGGCCAAACATTCAAAAGTGCTTTCCTGGGCTCATAGGACACTTGCTAAACCCTCCCAAAGGTTAAGAAGGCTTGGTCTGCCTACTAATGACGGCACCCATTAATGCTGTCAACTGTGTTTTGCAGGGTAAACATCTAAAAGGCAACACTCTTTCATAAGAAAAAACATGTGTGTTAATGGGGTTAATAAGATTCCAAAAAACATTATTTGACTAGACATACCAACACCTTCCTCCAGGCCTAGCTGCACTGGGTGTGTTCCCTGCTGCAGATCTTCTGTAAAGGACATAGCAATATGAGCTATCTTGGAAAAAAAAAACATCTACATTGTTTGGCACAGTATGATATTGGACCTACCAGGAGGAGGGTCAGCACTGATGTCAACACCTGTGAGTCCGTCTGGTTCGCCAAGCTGCATGGGCTGTGGAGGGGCTGAGATCCGTGCTACAGATGAACAAATTGCAGGTTGGGGAAAACAAAAAAAGGACAATTGGAAGGGCAAGTATCACATTCTATTAATGTCACACATAGGATAGTAGTTAATCTTTTCCAAACAACTCACACAATTGACATCCAAGATAATATCCTACCTCGGTGCAAAGCATCCGAATCTAAGTCCTCTCTGGTAAAGATGGTATCAGGTCCTATGATGTTCAAGAAAGGTAATTGATAATCCCAGAGAGAACTTCGTGCACGTTCATCCAGCCGACCTTGTCGGTCATAAAGACCCTCCGCAGCCCATGCAATTAGCTTCTTCCGAACGGACCCACAGATGTCGTTGACCTTCTTCCGCACACTGTCACGGTGGCGAGGTGCTTCACCCAGTGCATTTACAGCATCCCGGATTTCATCCCACAATCTGTTCTTCTCTGTTACTGAGTAAGACGCGGCCCTGGTCCCATGTATCGCCTGATATCTGGCCATATAGGCGTGGACCAGGGCACAGCACTGATTGTGGTTGAAACGGGGAAGCCGGGATAATGTGGACAAGCTGACTCTGGTGGACGGACCCGCTCCAGGACTACTGTCAGAAGAGCCAGCTTGTCCACTTGGTGTGTTACCACCTCCCCCGGCTTCCTCCTCCGGGATGGGGATGGTGGACTCCCTCATGGATACAGCTGGAGCCTCCCTCACACCAGAGCCAGACGATCTGCCCACCCTGCCCCCCCTGCCCCCCCTGCCCCACCTGCCCCCCCTGGCCACCCTGGCCACCCTGCCCCTTCTCATCCTTCCAGTGGGTGGGGCCATGGGAGCACGAGGTGGGCAGAGAATCTGGCTGTCCAGCAGCAGCAAAGAGCCCCAAACTCCTAAATCTGAAATGACAAAAGAGAAAACAGAAAAAACAGGATTTGCAGATTGCTCTTCATATACAGTATAATTAGTGAACAGTTACAGAACACACTTACCTAATGGCACAAACAGACTTGGTGGTGGTGGTGGTGGTAGTAGTGGGCAAAGAGCAGAAGAGGCTGCAAAGAAAAGGAAAAAAAAAACACATAAGAAAACGCATATGGGTACAAATCACACGAGGCCCTCCAAACACTTACCTAATGGCACAAACACGGTGGTGGTGGTGGTGGCAAAAAAAGCAGAAGAGGTTGCAAAGAAATGGAACAAAAAAACACATAAGAAAACGCATATGGGTACAAATCACACAAGGCCCTCCAAACACTTACCTAATGGCACAAACACAGTGGTGGTGGTGGTGGTGGTGGTGGTGGCAAAGAGCAGAAGAGGCTGCAAAGAAATGGAAAAAAAAAACACATAAGAAATCGCATATGGGTACAAATCACACGAGGCCCTCCAAACACTTACCTAATGGCACAAACACGGTGGTGGTGGTGGTGGCAAAAAAAGCAGAAGAGGTTGCAAAGAAATGGAACAAAAAAACACATAAGAAAACGCATATGGGTACAAATCACACAAGGCCCTCCAAACACTTACCTAATGGCACAAACACAGTGGTGGTGGTGGTGGTGGTGGTGGCAGCAAAGAGCAGAAGAGGCTGCAAAGAAAAGGAAAAAAAAAACAAATAAGAAAACGCATATGGGTACAAATCACACGAGGCCCTCCAAACACTTACCTAATGGCACAAACACAGTGGTGGTGGTGGTGGTGGTGGTGGTGGCAAAGAGCAGAAGAGGCTGCAAAGAAATGGAAAAAAAAAACACATAAGAAAACGCATATGGGTACAAATCACACAAGGCCCTCCAAACACTTACCTAATGGCACAAACAGACTTGGTGGAGGGGGGGTAGTGTAATCCTTTATAGGCAAAAGGAGGCTGCAAACATTAAACATACATGAGAAATCGCATGACCTACATACGTGCACATAATAAATTACAGTTATCAGGAAAGCAAAAATGGTGTCTTTGGAAGCTGGGAAGGTAAGGGGGCAGGTTTAGATGCCAAATCTAGACTGCACACCTTTAACAAACATGAGAAAACACATGTCCAAACCACATGCACATGGGGCCAACTGCCAATGATTAAAAGACACTTGAGGGGTTCCCAAGCTATTGTGGGTTGGAGGGGATTCACCATAGACAACTTAAGCACACCCAAGATAAGTACAAATTCTCTCCTTCCTTTTTTTTGGGAGAGAGAGATACAATTGTCTTACCTCCAGATAATGTAGGTTGTGGGTCACAGGGTCTTGCTAGCACATAAGAAACATCGATCTATAACATCCAGCAGCCATATTGGCCATGTGCTCCTTTTATAGCTGGCTCACAGGTGTGATAATTAGCGGCCGTTTCTATATATATCTGCGCATTCGCGAATTTGCGCGTTCAAAATGGAGGACGATATCCCAGACGCATTAGATGGTGCAATGCTGGCATTTATCGGTGCCTTGTTTGAGGAGGCCCTGGCACAGGAGGCAGCAGAAGGTGGGGAAGCTGCAGCAGCAGCAGCAGCAGCACCTCCAGCAGCAGCACCTCCAGTCCGTGTGCCCTTACCTCGCCAGCCACGCATTTTTGCTCCAAGGATCTATTTGGACAAGCTGCGGGATTCTGATGTCAGGAGGAAGTTCCGGCTCGAGCGAGGAACTATTCTACACCTCTACCAGCTCATAGCAGAGAAAATTGACCCGGACACACAGCGCGGCCATGCGGTGCCCGGCATGGCCAGATTGCTGGCCACTTTGTATATTTTAGGGCGTGGCAGCTTCCAAGCCACTTCGGGAAGTATCATGGGCATTAGCCAGCCCACAGTTTCAAGGGTGTTCATGTTGGTCATTAATGCCATAGTGGATATAGTGCCCAATTTTATCCACTGGCCACAGAATGAAAAAAAGTACCGGCGGGCACACATGCCGCAAATCCTAGGGGCAATCGATGGCACCCACATAGCCATTAGGCCCCCAAGGAGCCACGAAAGTGAATACCGGAACCGCAAGCAGTACCACTCCGTGAACGTCCAATTAGTGTGTGACGCCAAACAGCGCATCATGAGTGTCAACACTGGTCACCCAGGGTCGTGCCATGATTCCAGTATGTTAAGAACAAGTACTCTGTACGAGGTGTTTGAAAGTGGACAAATGCCCGAAGGGTGGCTTATTGGTAAAGTATTTTGTCTTAACAACATAAACTGTAAGATTACATAGACATAGGAATAAGCTACATCGGTGTACACCCTGATTTAAGCAAAGCCTACCTAAAATGGATGTGTTAGGAGTTGTCAGGCTGTTCACACACAACCAGATCAGCAGCTTAGCAGCTCACAAAAGAAAGATTTGCAAAGTTGTCTTTGAGTCCAATGAAGGTGGTTAACCAATGTGTAAATGGTGTCCTCTAGCCACCCAAAGAAAACCTACAAATGATTCCAATGGTATTGCCATATCCCCAAAGTACTTTGCATAAGTGAGTCAATATTGGTTTCCTCACTCTAGTTGCAGATATATTCCAGAAGTAAGACCTAGGCTAATGTAATAGGAACAAAATAGGGGCCAAGTTGGAACTTGCAAGAGAAACCCACCACTTTGTGTGTCCTTTTTCCCATTTGTATTAGTGATTTAGGCAGTTAGACAGAGTTGAGATGTTTCATATGATTTTTTGCAAACAGACGAGCAGGTTGTTTAGTAAAATGCCTAATTGTCTCCCATTTTGAGGAGTCATCTAAAGTCACATGATAGGAAGAACTAATGTATATTTTTCTTATTTTTCAGGGGATGCTGGTTACCCGCAGCTGACGTGGCTGATGGCTCCAATCAGGTACCCCCAGGGCCCAGCAGAGAGGAATTACAACAGGGCCTTGCGGAGAAGCCGGAGTATCATTGAGTTGACCATAGGTCTTCTCAAGTCCCGGTTTCTCTGCTTGGCCCGGCCTGGGGGTGAACTCCTGTACTCTCCTACAAAGGCTTCCAAGATCATCCTGGCGTGCTGCGTGTTGCACAACATGTGCGTTGCCCGGGATGATTCTTGGGAGCTGACGGAGGAGAGGGAGCCAGAGGTCCGTCAGCCGGCGGCCCCCAGGCGGCGGAGCACCGCTGCCGGTATGGCCACCCGGAATACCCTGGTTGCTAGCCACTTTACATGTAAGTACTGTAACCGGTCAAGATAGGGCATGTGTATTAATTAGCTAGTTAGCAGAGGTGCCACTCACAGGGAGACAGAGGGTGATTATCATCTGCCAATGACACTTGCCATTGTAGATAAAGTGTAGTCAACATTGGTAAAATTGTGTTACTTGAGCAAAAACATGCACCTCTAACCATAAACATGTTGGTATTGTGAATAGTGTAAAGGGCTGAGAAGAGCTGGCAGGTGTTTATTTGTGTCTATGCCACCTGTGTAGTTATTGATAACATGAACGGCTGCTTGGTATCTTATGGTGTTGTAATTTTCCAGAACATCAACATCTTGGAATCATGGCACGTACCATGGGAAGCCTGTGGTGATGGGCTGTCTGGCGTCACAGGTGTGTATTCAAATGTTTACATTAATGATTTCTGGTTTGTGTAAGTTGGCATAAAATGTGTTATTTCACTCGTGATGTCGAAATTAAATGAAGTTCAGAATGAAGCAAACAGGCATTAAGATGTGATTTTCATTATGAAATGTCTTATCCTTTGTTTTATTTTTCCAGGAGTGGTACTGCTTGCGGGTGTAGGTGGTAGAAACCCACCTTGATGGACTCCACTCATTTTCTTTTGTGGTCAGTGGATATTTGGTAAGGCACATGGCCAATGACCAACATGAACACCCTGGAACTTCGAAAGTGGCTTGGAAGCTGACCAGCAACCTTGCCATGCCTGTCCCCTATGAGCTGGTAGAGGTGCAGAATGGATTCTGAACTCTGCCGGAAGTTGTGGAAGACATCAGAATCCCGTAGCCATGGAGCAAAGATCGTGGTCTGGCGCTGTAAAGGCACACGGACTGGAGAGTGACAATATTCTTTTGCTGCATCCCTCCTTCTGCTGTCATTCTCAAATAAATAAATACATTAGAATTGAACATGTGTTTTTTTGTTTTGTGTGGGTGCCTACAGACAAAAGGGCCATCCACACTGTAAGATTTAGAGAAGACTTTATCCTTCAGATTGACATTTTCTATGTAGTGCAAGGGCCTGCCTGATTGCATCCAAATTGAAAGTGTTGAGGTTTGAGCTTATATTATATGGTTTGGTTAAGTCTACAGGAAAAAGTCTAGACAAATTGTTAGTGTATGGCCCATTAAGCTGCCAAGGCCGGAGTTTTGCACTTTGCATGCTGCTTGTACTGGTGATGTGAGGGGTTGTAATGTAGAGTAGGGATGTGACAGTGTTGTGTTGAGGTGTGAGGCAAATGTAGTGTTGGACTATGAGGGTCTGTGTTGTTGAAATATGGAGAGAGTCCAATATCAGACACCTATGTTTATTGGTCAAGAAATTGTAAGAACCATGGTAAATATGTAAAGAATTGCATCTCGATAAAACTAGGACCACACTCATAAAATCAAAATTGTGTTGTTTCCATTGATGTGCTTGAAATTTGGGTAGGACCCCCCCCCCCCCCAAATTCAAGATAGTTTAAAAAAACTGTTAAAAAAAATGAGAGTGAAAAGAGATCCCAAGTGTAGTGATGTGATTTGAACCCATGACGTTGTTAACTGCAGTGAAGTTGCAAAGCACTTAGCTATTGTGCAGAATAAAGCTGTATGGTGGAAAAAAAGGAGTGTGTTAAGGCTAAAAAGCACATATAGCTAAAGAACTAAACATTGTATGGAATGTGGGAAGAAGACCATGGTAAAATTGTGAGGTTTCATCTTGCCCTGAAGTAGGGTAGGGGTTTGGTCACTTGCCTTTGGTACTTTCCTTCATAAGATCGATTCGACACACAGACAAGATCAAAAAAACACTTAAAATGGTGTAAGCTTGCAAGCGCTTCTGAGTGTAACATTATTTAGCAATATATATGATGTAATCCGTTACATTTTAGCAATATAAACAAAAAAAGAAAATAAAAAAAGTAGGTGGAGATGGTAAGCCTCGAACCTACAGCAGAGGGAGATGAATTACAGACATGTGATGTGTGCACTAATCCACTAGCCCACATCGCTATGTGAAACTGCTATAAGCACGAAGACATAAGTTTGCGAATTGGCGAAGCCGCGATCGTAAGTGAATCCCGCTGACGGCGGAATTCATTATTGCTGTTTTACTCGCCAATTCGCCGCAGCGCCAGTTAATTGATTTGAACGCGGCGAAACTGAAACACGTCATAGATGTTTGAAGCTGCAGTTTCTTTAAATCCGGCCCTGAGTATCCCAAACTTCCTGAAGACCGGGACTAGCCATCAGGAAAGGAGCTTCCGGGCCTGGGCTCCAAAGGGAATGTGGTCCTGCTGGGAGAAAAAAAAGGGGAAGGTTCCCCGGGTGATCCAGGAAGAGGGGACTAAGAGGAAGAGAGGTAGTGGAGGGCCGAAAGGGCAAAAAATGAAATGAAAGAGTGATGAGTGGAAAACTAACAACACTGACAAACAAGACACAAATCCCAAACCCCGAGGGAGGAGGAGGGCCCCATCCCCCCACCTCCCTTTCCCCAAAGATCCCCAAGGATGGGGGTATCGGACCCAGTCTGCATGGGGACGAACGTCCCATGAAGAGGAGGGTCAATGCGCCGCGGGAATCCCGCTCTGGCCTAAGGCCCGCAAATGCGGGAAACAATATGGATAACCAAATGAACCTGAACAAGAGATAATGGATGAACCATATAGTAACAATGCAAGCATGGTCATGATGCAACAATAACTAATGGCAAGGTTAGAACAGCGGATACCCCCCTCCCACCCCCCCCCCCCCCCCCAAAGAGGGGGGGAGGGAGGAAGCCCAAGTTCAGCAGCCAGGACCTAAAGAAACACATTAAGAAAAGTCATGAATGTAAAAGTATCGGTTATGTGAGAAGGCCTAGTCTAGAACCCCTGAGCTCGGCAGGAGAGAACAAAGGATTAAAACAAAAGGGGGGGGGGCAGCCCATTCAAATGAATGGGCTGCTGTGCCTGTGCAAATATGGGCTGCCAACTACATACATACATGTGAACCAGGCCTAAAATAAGCCATCAAGCAGTGCCTGGTCTGGTGACCCATGCTGGGTGTTCTCTAATAAAGACAGCCACAGCCTGGACTGGTCAGGGTATTAAAACTCTACCTATATGGGGAGCCAAGGGAGGAGAAAGACCTACCTGGTCCTGGCCAGCTCAGCTAAGATCACTGTAGCACTGCACGCTGATATCGGCTCCACTGCGCAGTCATACCCCAAGGCCTTCCGTGTACAGCACACAGCATGCACAGCAAGGGGCAAGTTAGAGCATCAGTCAAGCTCAAGGCCCCACCTACTCCTTGCTCAAGAAATATGCAGCACATTGCACTGATGCCGGCCCGGCTGTTGCTTCTGTACACAGTGGACTGTCACTGTCTGGACCGGTGGATTTACAGAGCTGATGGGGCTACCGATTTGGGGCTTAAGAGCCATACACACTATAGATTTTCTGAAGACTTTTTCCTTCAGACTTACCAAAACCATATATTATGCGGTCAAACCTAAACACTTTCAATTTGTATGCAATCTGGCAGACCCTTGCACTACATAGAAAAGGTAAATCTGATGGAAATCTAACCATAAAAGTTAGATAGTGTGTATCCAGTTTTAAGGGGAAGCTCTGCTTCAGGCCCCAAAACAATGATAGGGCCCTGGGCAGCTGCCCCTTTTGTCCCGCGTTAAAGATGGCCCTGGTGTACTCTGCAACAGAGTGTCTACCCTTCTACAAATTGTGCAATTTTGCCTCAGCAGTAGCGCAGCATTTAGGTTAATCAAAAACTTTATTCATAGGATGACATAGTCTTTTTCCACAAAAGGGAAGGCCCAGGCTAAGGCTTCTTCAGTCAGGAGGTTGATAATAAACAGCACCTCTTTCCTGTCAGAAGTTAATGCAGCAGGTTGCATCTGAAAGTATATCCAACATTGATTAAGGAAACCTCTGAAATTGCGATGGTCTCCATTAAACCTGAGTGGGAGGGGCATCCGTGTATTAGTTTCAACGACAGCATCATCTTGAGAACACATGTCCCACAATCGTCTATGCCGCTCAAGTAGCCCTTTCACTTCAATTTGTAACTCGGCAAACTTTTCCTGGTAGGTAACATCAAACGCCTGCAACTCAGAGATTTGCGCCCTGAAAGGAGCCACAGCAGCTGCTACAACGGCCTCAATGTTTTGGGCCAGAATATTCTGTCACAGTCTGGAGTAAGACTCGGAGGCCAGTAGTTATAGTAGCGGAGCAGCATCCACCGACAAGCGGGAAAGATATTAATGCAGGTCACCCTGGCTGATGACACGGGTTCACCTGAGTTGCGGTGTCTAAGAACTAACCGATATTCACCAGAGCTCCTGAAGGTGGAGATGGGCTTTGCTGCATGTTAGTACCAGGTCACAGTCCTCAGGATTGCCCCACCAGAAGGTTAGCAAGCCAGGGTCCAGTAGCAGATATAGCAGGTAGGTATCAAGCAGAAGTATAGTCGAGGAACAATCCAAAGGTCGGTAAGGATTCGTTGCAGGTTTGGATTCAGCAGAAGCATAGTCGGGGGAACAAGCCAAAAGGTCAGTAACGAATAGTAGCAAAGATATGGACTGCAGCAGGAGAGACGAGCGAGATATTGGCTGGAGAAGGCACAATATTCTGGCGACCAGGAAGTGCAGAGACATGGCTTAAATCAGGAAGTTCATGGGAGGAGCAAAGGGTTCAAGGTTCAAGGCAACTAAAATTCAAGGCAGGATCATTCAAGGATTGGTCCTGGAAGCTGTCCAGCATTCCAGGGGGCTCAGCAAGCAGAGTCATTGCCGACACAGCAGAGGTCCCAGGTTCAAGTCTGGGTCCTGATTTAATTTTGTCTACTTTTTGCCAGTAGTTCCTTTTCACGTGTGTTGTTTGGCTTCTGTGCTCACCTATGGACATCACCTTCTATACTGTGGGTTTTTATTTCCTTTGCTTCTATCACTGCCTGATCTGCCTCAAAGTTTGCTTTCCTATATAGACATGCTCAGTGCAGCCCGCGTAACATTAGGAACTTCCTAGTTCTCTGAGTTCCTGTTTGCCTAGTGTTTTGTGTTTTCATTGTCTGATTTCCCATGTACTGACCCAGGATTAGTCTTTATTTTTATTTTTTTCCTGTCTTTCGCCTGCCCTGTATAAACAGAAAAAAGAAGGAAATAAAAGTGCCACTATCTACTGTAGTAGCAGTTACTAAAACATATTGGTAAATTGAAAAACAATAAATATGCACTCACATTTAAAAGACATTAAAAATCATATCATAGGTCTCCAGCAGGTGGCAGCCTTCCAGGTGGTCAAGAGTGAGCAAGCCCCTCCACGTGGATGTGATGTAAGGTGCTTGGAACCAGGAAGTTGATTGATGAACACCAGGAAGAGCCAGACCTGACCTCAGCTTGTTTCTGGATCCTCTTCTGTTTCCTGAAATCTATGCTCTGCATACAAGAAAGATCGCCATATAGTTCGCTGGGCATACCTAGGGGCCGCAACCTGGCTCCAGCTTTCTGCAAGTCCATCCCCACCATCAGGTGTCCTAGTGAAGAAGCAGGCTGGGGCTTAGGCTCTGCTCAGAACTGAGTTGGCGTTTTACAAGGACTTAATACCACAGAAACCTGAAACCACTACCATATGTTGCAGCTATTGCCGATAGCTGTTTGCAGCAGACAGCCCTGGATACTGGGTTTAGAAAACATTTTGAACACCTTCCTTAGGCAGCCACTCGAATCATTGCTCCTACTTTCAATAACAGCATACTCTTAGCCATGTTGTCTGTGAGGCTGTATACTGCAAGCATATGGCAAGGAGGTTAATGTTTCTCCACAGGACAACATCTTCCAAGTTTTTCATTTTTTGCTTCCTCTGTTTCGGCAGGATGAGCTGTGGGACTTTACTCTTGTAATGTAGATCCAAAATGGTTCTTCTCCTTAATGCCACAAATCCTAGGGACCTTATGCAAGCTCTGGAGCATTATTGGGCCCCTTCAATACAAGTTACTGGAGTCAAAGGAATCTGAGTCCTCTGGGCCACTGAGGGCAAAATTGTTCTCTGCTACCTCCCCTCAGCCACATACAACTTTTACAACTGGATTTGTGAGGAATAAAACCCACCCTTGAAAGCCTGCTGCATATCTTCCTTCTGATTGCTGCCACCATACCCCATACTTCTCCTCCTCATACTCCTCCTGTGCCTGTTAAGGACTTGGTAGGTGTCTGGATATAGCATGCCCTGTGAGGTCCTCCTGCTGATAAGCATCTAGTGCCCTATCTATAATTCCACACACTGTCTGCTCCAGCAGGAGGACCATGGGGAATTGTAAATCTGATGCCTTCACTGCCACAGCTTGCCTTCCTGGTTGTCCAACAGGGACATTGTGGTGTATGCCACCAGTTTAATAAGCCCCCCGATGTTGGGAGGGAAACCAGCGTGTGTCCTTCTGCCATGTTCATTCAAGTACTCATTTAGGATTCTAAAAAATACATTTATGGATATATAAGCAAAAGCAAAGTTGGGACTTTAAATGAGGTGGGACCAGACCATAATAGACATATACAGTGGGTACGGAAAGTATTCAGACCCCCTTAAATTTTTCACTCTTTGTTATATTGCAGCCATTTGCTAAAATAATTTAAGTTCATTCTTCTTCCTCATGAATGTACACATAGCACCCATACTGACAGAAAAACAGAGAATTGTTGACATTGTTGCAGATTTATTAAAAAAGAAAAACTGAAATATCACATGGTCCTAAGTATTCAGACCCTTTGCTGTGACACTCATATATTTAACTCAGGTGCTTTCCATTTCTTCTGATCATCCTTGAGATGGTTCTACACCTTCATTTGAGGCCAGCTGTGTTTGATTATACTGATTGGACTTGATTAGGAAAGCCACACACCTGTCTATATAAGACCTTCCAGATCACAATGCATGTCAGAGCAAATGAGAATCATGAGGTCAAAGGAACTGCCTAAAAGAGCTCAGAGACAGAATTGTGGCAAGGCACAGATCTGGCCAAGGTTACAAAAAGATTTCTGCTGCACTAAAGGTTCCTAAGAGCACAGTGGCCTCCATAATCCTCAAATGGAAGATGTTTGGGACGACCAGAACCCTTCCTAGAGCTGGCCGTCCGGCCAAACTGAGCTATCGGGGGAGAAGAGCCTTGGTGAGAGAGGTAAAGAAGAACCCAAAGATCACTGTGGCTGAGCTCCAGAGATGCAGTCAGGAGATGGGAGAAAGTTGTAGAAAGTCAACCATCACTGCAGCCCTCCACCAGTCGGGGCTTTATGGCAGAGTGGCCCGATGGAAGCCTCTCCTCAGTGTAAGATACATGAAAGCACACATGGAGTTTGCTAAAAAGCACCTGAAGGACTCCAAGATGGTGAGAAATAAGATTCTCTGGTCTGATGAGACCAAAATAGAACTTTTTGGCCTTAATTCTAAGTTGTATGTGTGGAGAAAATCAGGCACTGCTCATCACCTGTCCAATACAGTCCCAACAGTGAAGCATGGTGGTGGCAGCATCATGCTGTGGGGGTGTTTTTCAGCTGCAGGGACAGGACGACTGGTTGCAATCGAGGGAAAGATGAATGCGGCCAAGTACAGGGATATCCTGGACAAAAACCTTCTCCAGAGTGCTCTGGACCTCAGACTGGGCCGAAGGTTTACCTTCCAACAAGACAATGACCCTAAGCACACAGCTAAAATAACGAAGGAGTGGCTTCACAACAACTCTGTGACTGTTCTTGAATGGCCCAGCCAGAGTCCTGACTTAAACCCAATTGAGCATCTCTGGAGAGACCTAAAAATGGCTGTCCACCAACGTTTACCATCCAACCTGACAGAACTGGAGAGGATCTGCAAGGAGGAATGGCAGAGGATACTCAAATCCAGGTGTGAAAGACTTGTTGCATCTTTCCCAAAAAGACTCCTGGCTGTATTAGATCAAAAGGGGGCTTCCACTAAATACTGAGCAAAGGGTCTGAATACTTAGGACCATGTGATATTTCAGTTTTTCTTTTTTAATAAATCTGCAACAATGTCAACAATTCTGTGTTTTTCTGTCAGTATGGGGTGCTATGTGTACATTCATGAGGAAGAAGAATGAACTTAAATGATTTTAGCAAATGGCTGCAATATAACAAAGAGTGAAAAATTTAAGGGGGCCTGAATACTTTCCGTACCCACTGTATGTAATGAAAGGGACACAGGATAATGTAAAATCGTATGTTTATTGGCAGTCTATAGACCAGATACTAATTTAGCCAAATGTTCACTGGAACTGTGTAGCCCATGGTAATGGGGTACACCTAAATGAAACAAAGGTAAGTATACAAGGTCCAAGACAAAGGTACATGGTAATACATTATTATCCTGGTACATACAAATAGGTACATAGAGCATAAAAAAGGGGGTCATTAATGCACAGTATAGCAACAATAACTTTTAAAAGCTGACATAGCCTGTGTTGAACTCAACGCGTTTCGTGAAAAATTATCACTTCGCCAGGAGTATGCATGTTGCAAGGTCTAAAGAGAATATACATGAATAAGTAAAATGGAATAAAATAAATTAAAAATAATAAACAAGTGGAACTACATAACCCTGTTGGGGGGGGGTAAAGCTTACACTGGGGTGGCGTGAAGTCCAGGGAATTGGTCTCACCCGGGAACTGAGGGGGCAAAGCCTGCGTGCGCCACACAGTCATACCAAGAAGTGCTAAGTAAAGTGAGATCCTCCGGAAGGGGTCGTAATATAGCCTCCACTGATAGTAAAGTATACATCTGTAGGATGAATAGGGGTAATATAGGTATATGAGAATAATAATGAAATAATAATAATAATTGTTGTACAGGGGAGCTGTTAATGAGATCCAGAGGAGCCATGGGACAAAGGAAAGTGTAGCCAGTGATGATTATAAGGTACTGCAGAGAGCCACCAAGTAATAAGAAAATAAGTAAGTAAACCACTTATGGTGTAAAGAATAGTATATATCATAGTGGACCACCAGATATTGAAGGGGGTGATAAAAGAAAAAGTGTGAACACTAATAATAATTAAAGGGAGATATCCAAGATAAAATCCCCATGGAATATACATGTGAAAATGTGGATAGGCAAGACCAAAGAAGTATGCCAGAAGGGTGTACAGAAAGATAAGTGTAGGAAACCAAAAAAAGGTAATAGGTACCTGGGCAGGAGCAAAGGCAGGGATTGCACCCAGCGTCACACTGCTGCACAATTGTATGAAGCCGCCAGACCGACAGAACCGTCAGTGGAGCCTCCGCATTTGTGCGCAAGATGGACAACCACGTGACAGGACACGGGCGCCACAATGTGACGTCATATCCCGCACGGGAATGCGTGGCGCCGATGAGTTGCGGCCACCACCCGGCCTCCCAACCTAGACCCCGCCCAACAAGGTCGGGGGGGGAGGAAAGGAGGAGGGACAGGAAGGGGACGGGACTCATCGCAGTTCCCGGGGAAGACATAGCCCCGGAACACAACGTAAACCTAGAGGGCTTATACATAACATAGTCATAGTAATATTGGTAAATTTGTAAGGAAAAAATAAATAAATAGACAAAACATTATTTTAAGACCAAATTATAAGACCAGATATTAAAGGTATGCTTGCAGCTAACAAAAATTATTGTGATAAAACATAAAAATAGCGCTGGTAAACCACACCTCCATCCCTAAATCAATTGTTATGGGGGGAAAGGGGTTGGGACTTTAAATGAGACTCCTTTAAATGGTCAGGAGTCTCATTTAAAGTCCCAACCCCTTTCCCCCATAACAATTTATGGATATATGAATTTGCAAATGGCTTTACTGATTTTTTTTTCTATTTTCATTAAATATGTGTACTAATGTGTTTTCATTTAAAGGGACAGCGCACATTTTTGTTTTTAGAATTGGGTCCAGTATTTAGGATTTAGTTACAGCAGTCCTGGAGCCATAATCAACTACTGTAAGTGCAATAGTTAGTTATTATATATAACTATAAGTACTCATTTAGGGCCCACTGATGCATGTGCAGCTGCTGCAGCCTGGCCAAGGTACATTTCCACCTGTTGGCATATCAAATGAGTACTAGAAGGTGTGAGAGCAGATGGACTTCCCTCTGACTTTCATTCAGCTGGAGATTCACACGGGCTTTGTATGGCCATCTGATATGTACACAAACTTTTGTAATAAAGAAGGTGGGCAAGTGCATTTACAAATCACCTCATCCTAGGATTAATAACTAACAAAATATGTATTCAGGCAAAAATACTTTTTGTGGTGCATCAAGAATCAACACAATTTTATATAAAAAAATAGCAACTTTACATCTCGGAAAATGAGGTATCCAAAGGAATGAGCATCTATTTCTCAATGTGTCTCATAGACGCAAGAAAAATAATGTGGACCAAACATATTATATAATTTTCCAGGTGTTTTAACTCAAGGCGCATATGGAATATGAAGGGTTGTTCAACAGAGTGCTTTTTGGGGATGATCAATTTATAAAAGCTTCAAACATATTCCTTACTCAAATTTACCTTAGTAAGGCACCCTATAGAGATGTCAGCTTCAAATCGTGGGCCATCCCCCTACAGAATATGGTGTGTCCAACCTTCCACCACCCCTCTCTCCCTCTCTAATAAACCCTCAGTGGGTGCACACACACCAGTTTCCGGTGCATGATGTCATCCCGCTCCATCACTGTGCATGTGACTTCTTCAGCACGAGCAGTGTCGTGCCTATGTTCTCTTCTACACTGCTTGAGTTCAAAGGGAGAACAGCACCATATGGAGAAAGCTATAGAGCACAAAAGTCCCACCACCATATAGCAGAGGCGGCAGGTACCACACCATGAAATCTCTATTCAAAACAACCACATGCCTGCCTTCCTGAAAAAACTGGGGGTTCTAAAACAGAACATAGGTTAGGCCCAGAGAGAGGCATCTGTCCAAGGGGCATGCACAAAACAACAAAGCCCATATAGCAAGGATAACTTGTCACAAATTTGTGGCAGTGTTGAATCGTAAGTCTTGTTAATTTGCTGCATGGTTTGTAGCTTAATGTCTTACAAAGGAGGAGGGGTAGTGGCTTCCAGTCTCTGCATACATTTTGTTTCTTTCTGGAGCAACACTCCTCCCATGGGGTTCTTTATGGGCCTGTTCCAAAGCTATAAAAGACACGTTGGAAAAGTTGAAATTATGGCGTAAGCCTACTGTATGTGTCTACTTATGAGCGTTGCCATTTTGCCATTGCTGGCAAAGTATATGTGATCTCCAATTCTCTTCCTGAATTGTCTGATAGTCTTACCTACACAAAACAGATTGCAGGTACAAACCATTAAAATAAAGGAAAAGCAAGGTGAGCCAAACTAAGTCTAGCAGTAAATTCAAAGGGGATTTATTCAAAGACAGCCAAATGGCTACTCACATAAAGTTGGAGATAAATGAACATTGTGAGAGGAGTCTTAAGTCACTGTAGGTGTCCCATGGTATGTCACTGTAGGTTCGCTGCGGCATCAGCAGAGTAGGTGTTTAAGCTGGCCAAATCTCTGAGTCATGGTGTGTAGAACCAGTGAGGAACACACTCGGTGCTAAACCAGACTTTAAGTCAAGACGTATCAGGTGACGTGTTTCAAAGCATCCACTTTTTCCTCAGACCTAAATGGCTGCAAGATGTGTCAGTCTTATGTAGACTAGCCTGAGCTATGACCCATACCTAAAGTTGATTTACAGATTGTGGGTGATGGTCAGCAAAATGACGCAGGACACTGAGTTTAGGATTGCCTTCCTGAACAGACCGTCTATGTTTGCCGAATCCTGCCTCAATGTCCTAATGGTTCGGCCAACATAGAGCATACCGCACGGACAGGATAGACAATGCACAACATATGGTATGGTAACATATGGAGCAACTGTGAAATGAATTGATAGTGAAAGTTTTACCATTGGATGTGAAAGTCTTCTTTGCATTGGGGACATGTCCATCATGAAATAAGGGTAAGTTGTATGATTGTCTTGATTTTGGCCATAGATTTAATTTTACTCGGAGTGTTCTTACTCTTGACAATGAGTGCCTTTTCATATGCAAATGTGGGTACTGAAGGGATGGAGGATGTTAAATGAGGATCCTGGGTGAGAATGGACCATTGTTTTTTAATAAAAATTTTCCATCTTGCATTGTATTGCATGGTACTGGGTAATGAACCTAATGGTAGGTTTTTGTGCCTGTTTAACCGAAGGGGATGTATTTTGTGTTGAGTAAACAGAACATGCCTCATCAATCAAGCTTGAGGAATATCCCTTATTTAGAAATGTTTTCTTTAACACAGGGCTCTGTTCCAAATAGTCCACCAGTCTAGTTCAGTTGTGTTTCAGGGGATGGAATTGACTCATTGGAACATTGTGGACCCACCTGGGGTGGTGACAACTGGAGAAATAAAGAAATGAGTTTTCAGATGTAGGTTTTGTAACGTTTTTGGTGGTAATAGTAGAAATAATGTGGAAAAGTTCTAAATCCAAAAAACACAAGGACAGGGGATCAACCACTGAAGTTAAAGATAAGCCAAAGGTATTAGAATTACAATAGGCCACAAATTCTTGAACTGAGCTCATGGTGCCGTCCCACATGATGATAATATCATCGAAGACCAGGTGTGCCGCAAAGGGATTATGATCCCAGACACACCTAGTTTCCCACAGCCCCATGGTCAAGTTGGCATAACTGGGGGCAAAACTTGCCCTCATTGCAGTGCCCTGCTTTTGGAGGTGGTAGTCCCCTTCAAATAAAAAATAGTTATTTTCCAAGCAGGACTTTGTCACCTGGAGGATAAAATCCATCGGCTCGGTATTAAAAAGATGATCTTTAGCAAGAAAATGTGATGCAGCTCAAAGAACAACTTCATGGGGTATAGAGGTATAAAGGGAACAGATGTCCAATGAGACCCTAAGATATGAGGGCTCCCAGATGTAAGGGTATAGTAATTATGGGAAGTTGTTGACATCATGGATGTATGAGGGAAGGGCTTGTGCTAGGGGATAGAGAAAGTGGTCAATACATAGAGAGTAACTAAAGGTGATACTCTCCATAGATTTCACTATGGGATGCCCTGGTGGATTGGTCAGGTCTTTATTGACCTTAGGTAGGTGGTAAAAGTAGGGAAATTTAAAGAAAGGTGTACGAAAAAATGCTGCCTCTGTCTTACTAAGTATTTCCTCTGCCTATGCTTGGGCCACTATTGTGTTGGATTCTCCAGTGAATTTGGGTAAAGGGTCCCCTCTTAGTCTCTCATAGGTTTTAGAATCAGAGAGAAGATGCTGGGCTTCAGCAAGATAATCTGATTTTTTTTTGTAGTACAATGCCGCCCCCCACCCCCCCCCCCCCCTTGTCGGCAAGCTTTATGATGATGTTGGTATTTTGACCTAGAGATTCCAAAGCCAGATGTTTGTGTGGCATGAAGTTAGCCTGTGAATAATAAGGCTTAGAGGCTTCTATTTTACACATGTTGGTTAGTTCCCTATAGACTACCTGGTAGAAAGTGTCCAAATAGGGTCCTTTTGCTTGTGTAGGATTTAAAGCTGATTTAGGTCTAAAAGCTGTATGTACTGTATGACTAAAGGGGAAGAATTGGAAAATTGAGACCAGGCAATCAGGTTATCCTTCCTCTTCACTAACATCCCATAATTCACAGAGGTCCTGAATAGCCTGTTATTCAATGGAAGTCTCTAAATAAAGGTAGGTGTCCTTGAAAAGATCTATTTCCACAGAACTGGCTTTGCTGGCTTTCGTGTTGTGATATCTCTTGAGGGTCAGATTACGAATACATTTATTGAGGTAAATGGATTTGGGAAAGTAGTGGGGGCAAAATGAGGACTGTGAGATAACAAGGATGTCTCCTGTTCATTAAGAAAATGTATGGATAGATTTTACATTTTTACAGTATCCACAATTTTCTGGGGTGTTGTAGATTTGAATTTGTGTTTTCCCTCTCTCCTGCCTCTTCTTTGAGTTTTCTTTTACCAGTTACCAGACCCTCCACATAAAAATAAAAAAAAGGTAACATCAATGATCTATTGTCTATCCACCCCAAATTACCAACAGAATGGTTAAACATCTTCAAACAACCCACCAAAAAAAAAAAAAAGAGGATCTAAATTGGGTTAATACGTAGAGATTTGGATGGCTATATAACTATTATATATTATAACAGAGTTTATAGTTGGAAAACCAACACAACCCTGGCAAAACATACTTTCATGACCACCTCTCATTCCTCCAGGGCTTACCTTCAGAAAAAGGACCAATCACCCTCCTAATAGGACCTGCTCTGTGAAAAATACCCCCAAGGGGATTCCTATCCCTGACACTAGATCAGAACCTTCCCTCACCTGTTCTACTACCACTCACTCCAACAATACAGGATCCATTAAGCTTAAGATACCCACCTTGTAACCACACCCATGGGTGTAGACACTTTGTCACACCCGATACCCAACTCCTCATCCATCCCGGAGATCATTTGTGATCCTTCTGAGGCCATTGAAATCTGCTCAAACCTACCCAGTACTAGTAAGTCATCACAAGTCACTGCTCCATCAGCCTGATGTACTGGCCATAGGGTATAGTTTGTAATAATATTTTAGGGTGACCTCTACAGGTATGTAAGAATGAGTTACCTTCGGAAAGAAAGGGTACATTCTGGTGCAAATTTGTGCCCACAATGAATGCGGATTAGAGAGCGAGGTAATGTCATATTGCCTGAGTACTCCCTGAACACTCTCCTGAGAAACCCTTCATAATAGGTATGTATACTGAGTTAGAGCAACTGTCTACTTATATAATATGTTTGGTTTTCCACATTCTTTTTCTTATGTGTTTGGAAGTTACTTGATATTTGGATGATACACTGCAGAGAGGATTACATGATGTTTTGGCAAAAAAATTAAACATTATTGATTTTGGTAGAAAATGATTTTCTTCTCTCCCTATGGCTGAAGATCTATTGGAGCCATTGGATATATTTATCTGCTTACAATTTGTTCTTTATTAAAATACTGCTATGAAGTTTGTCTATATAGAGATGTTAATGCATGGGTCATAATATATGTATGATCTCTGACATATTTTTTGGTTTAATCCATCAATTTCTATGGTATACACCAGGGCACAAAATTTCAAGTCCTGAGCTACTAGCCAGGCCTTAAGGGTTACTCGCCACCAGTTGCCCCACCTATAGGAGATGCCCCCCCCATCATGTGACCGTAAATAAGACATATTGTGCCTTGTAGTCCTATATGAGACCCCCCCATCATGTGACCATAAGACATGCTGTGCCTTGTAGTCCCATATGAGATCCCCCCCCCCTCTTAGCCATGTGACTAGAAATATGGAATGCTGAGCCTTGTAGTCCTATATGAGACCCCCCATCATGTGACCATAGGACATGCCGTGCCTTGTAGTCCTATATGAGACTCCCCCCATCATGTGAGCATAAGACATGCTGTGCCTTGTAGTCCTATATGAGACCCCCCCTTAGCCATGTGACTAGAAATATGGAATGCTGAGCCTTGTAGTCATATAGGAGATGCCCCCAACCATGTGACCATAAATAAGACATGCTGAGCCTTGTAATCCTATATAAGACCCCCCCCAACCATGTGACCATAAATATGGATTGCAGCCTCACCTGTGGAGGAGAAAAGAGAGGAAGAGGAAAGGCAGCCGGATAATCAGAGCGGGGATCGCTGCACTGTAACATCTTTCATTTGAATTGCCGGGCGCTCAGCTTCACACGTAGTTCCGCCTCCTGGCTCGGCTCCTATGATAGATGTCACACATACCGGCGGTGTTCTGTCTATCAAAGGAGCTGAGCTAGGAGGCGGGACTATGTGTGAAGCTGAGCGAAAGATGTTACAGTGCAGCAAACCCCGCTCTGATTATCCAGCCGCCTTTCCACTTCCTCTCCTCTCTCGTCTTCGCCTGCAATCATTTTCCACTCCCAAAATGCGAGCAGGCGAGTGGAAAATGTGAGGGCTGGTATACACCATCAGAAGAGCACACAAAGAGGGTCTGTGATCCTGCCAGGTTTGTTTGAAATATCAGTCAGTTTAGCATAGGCATCCACAGTAGATATTATGATGTATACTTATGCGTCTGTGTTTCTCTCCCAGCTCCTCCTTTTTATGTGTACCTTTCTCGCCCCCAGGGGGTTCATTTTTGTTACAGAGTTTTATTCTTGACTATTGTGAGAATCAGTGATCAGTCTATAAAGTTTTACATAATAATGTTGTATTGGATCGTGTTACTGTATGTTTTTTTGCATGTATTATTATTTTTTTATTTTTTTAATAATAGATATACCCTGTCTTCCTCTCTCCTGATGAAGTGTTTTAATATCTGTGAAACACATTGGGAAATGGAAGCTCCTCCCTTTGGATTCCCAGCTTTCTGAGATATAAAGTGTTTATATGACTTTGTGTTGGTTACTTTATGCTTTGGGTTCCAAGGAGTTTGAGCTTGAGAGTGAAATAGAAATATTGTCAACTTAAACAGGAAGCTCTGTCAACTTCATTGTTTTTATGGTGTTTTTCTAATAAAGAAATTGTTGTTTTTTTTTAATATAAATTTGTGATGATCCATAAGACACCACATAAATTCATTTTGCCTGAATACATTTTGTGTTTGTTCCAAACTTATTTAGCCTGCCTCAGAAAATCTTATAAACTAGGGTACCTATGCAGGAATAACTGCATCACCAGATTGAGGATGAGTGCCAAGCAAGACAAGGGTAGATAGCAGATTGGTGCATTGTCACACAGGATCACTAGAGATCAGAGGCAAAGTTGTATGTATGTATTACTGTTTTAAGTAATAATAAAGTTATAGCCAGATAAACAGATCCATATCAGAAATGTAAAAATGTTTTTGGTCCATAGAGATGTACAGTTGTGAGAGCTGAAGTAGTTAAAACATTGAAGGACGTGGAGGGAAGATTTATTTTTATATCAAAATTATAAGGCCAGATACCAATTACTTTAGCAAACATTTACTTGCCTAGCAAAAACAAGTCAAGTTCTTTGGATTAATAAAATACAGATCAAATTCTAAAATAAGAAAAAGACATGCAGCGCATCACAAGAAATCCCAGAGTAGAAAAATGGAATCAGTGGAAACAGTAAAGTCCAATCAATGGTAAAGGCCAAAAGTGAGCAGAATTCCTCTGGTATATTAAGGTCCACTCCAAACAGGATAATCCAAACAGATTGCCAGCCATCCACCACACCCAGTGAGATAGGAACAGCACTCCCCCAAGGTAATGAACTTTCCAGAATGCTGGCAAATTACTACACAACAAGCCCACCTCATAGAGGGCTATATCGTTGGGCAATCCTTAGATTAACAGAAGCTTGTATCCATACGAAAAATACAAAATAGGGGGGACCATAGCATAATATTGCAAACACTCAAATTCTTTTAAAAGGAGGAAAATGGTTTCACTCACATGTGAACAATGTAAAAGCGCATAGACTGATAACCACCAACAGCCGTGACTGAATCCAGGCAGCGGAGGAACATCAGAATGCCATAAGTCACACACTCGTCAGCTGCCCGGGGACCGCACGTAACTTCCGGTCAGGCGCAGTCTGTAATCACCTTTTGTTAACCGTACAAAGCCAATCCCAACATGTTTCGCCATACAGACCTAATCATGGGACTGGCTGTACGGACTAGTTCTTTGGAATAAGCTCTACATTTGCTTCAGATATCATTATCTTAGGAGGTGATTTTAATATTGCACTGAATCCCTCTTTGAACAACCAAATAAGTAAAAAAAAAAAAAAAAAACTTGAAAAGACATACACACCTTTAAGTCTCCTAGCATCTATTTAATCCCCAAGACAAAAATGTCTCTAATTTTTTCCCCATTTCAATGGGCATAGTAGTGCCAATTCACTTAATTTGGTGTCTTATCCTGTCTTTCCTGACTGATCAGTATAACAACAATTCCACTGAAACTTCTTTATCATTCTATTTTGCTGAAAATATCTCAGCAGATGTTCATCTTTTTACGCTATGGGAAGCACATAAAAGCATCCTGGGAGGTGAATTAATTTCTCTCAGAAATAAAATGAAGAAAACTCATGCTAAACAAGTAAATGACTTGACCAAATAAATGTCCTCCGTTGAACAGTTATGCAAAATATCTTTAGCCTAAGATGCAAAATATGGAGTTAGCTCAAGTCTGTACAGATCTACTTAACTTGCTAGAACGCAAAGCTAAGCAAGATAATTTCCTTCTCTCTAAAATATATTACAAGCATAGTAACAAATGCAGTAAATTTCTAGCCAGGGCTTTACACAAACACCAAACTGCAGATATGACTGAAATTCATGGCAACAAAGAACAAATCACTTAACCTCTGTCTATCTTATTCTAAGCTTTATGCTTTACTGCCTCAACAAAAACCAGCTTTCCAATAGTTGGTGGACTATTGTATCTGGATACCACATTTAGAAAACAATGTACATTGTGTTTTATTAGGAATGGACTTTTTACGTGCTTTAAGAATACATGAACAACGCTTCTTTATTTACTTTTTTTTTGTTTTTAAATGTTTTTAATATCAAAAACCTTTTAAAACCAGTTTACAAAACACCACTGAATAAAAAAATCCCTCTTGTCTTAACACACTACAGGAGAATGTTCCTCCATCCTAGTACAGACATCCCCCCCCCCCCACTCCCAGTACCACATAATTTCTAACAGTGAATATACAGTACATGATGATGGTGATATATCATGAGTTTGATGAGTTTGTCAACACAAGCATCTAAATCTGCAACTATATAATAAAAACAAATGAAGACTAACATATATGGACATAATAGTGCTTACTACACTTGCATATGAAATTCTGAATCCAAACACATGACTTCCCATGGGCAAGAGTAAAGAAACCTCAAGCCTTGAGACTACAGGAGGCACAAAAAAGGCCAAGCTAAAATAGACAATATATAGAAGGTAAGTATTATAAATATCTTGGGCATATATCTTATGTCCAATTACTGGCTAATTAGCCTCATAGGATTGCTCACATTTGTGATTGGCAATGGATTTAATATTAGGGTGTCTAAATGTTGTATTGACTGTCAGCAGAAAAAAACTGAAATAAGAACTATCCACTATAAAGAACTATAAAAAACCTATCCTATTTGTTTGTATGGTGTGTACATAAGTAAATATGCTGTAGTGCATACATAGTGCACAAGCGTATAAGGGTATTTGAATGGGTGTATATTGTCTGTCAAAATAAGCACTTCAAAGCAGTAATTTTGTTCATATTATTTATAGTTAAATTATACAGTATCGCACAAAAGGGAGTGCACCCCTCACATTTCATGTGACAACAATGAAGAAATGACACTTTGCTACAATGTAAAGTAGTGAGTTCACAGCTTGTATAACAGTGTAAATTTGCTGTCCCCTCAAAATAACAAACAGCCATTAATGTCTAAACCACTGGCAACAAAAGTGAGTACACTCCTAAGTGAAAATGTCCAAAATTGGGCCCAATTAGCCATTTTCCCTCCCTGGTGTCATGTGACTCGTTAGTGCTACAAGGTCTCAGGTGTGAATGGAGAGCAGGTGTGTTAAATTTGGTGTTATCACTCTCACTCTCTAATACTGGTCACTGGAAGTTCAACATGGCACCTCATGGCAAAGAACTCTCTGAGGATCTGAAAAAAAGAATTATTGCTCTATATAAAGATAGCCTAGGCCAGTGATGGCAAACCTTGGCACCCCAGATGTTTTGGAACTACTTTTCCCATGATGCTCATAAACTCTGCAGTGTAGCTGAGCATCGTTGGAAATGTAGTTCCAAAACATCTGTGGTGCCAAGGTTCGCCATCCCTGGCCTAGGCAATAAGAAGAATGCCAAGACCCTGAAACTGAGCTGCAGCATGGTGGCCAAGATCATACAGTGGTTTAACAGGACAGGTTCCACTCAGAACAGGCCTCGTCATGGTCAATCAAAGAAGTTGAGTGCACATGCTCCTTGTCATATCCAGAGGTTTTCTTTGGGAAATAGACATATGAGTGCTGCCAGAATTGCTCCAGAGGTTGAAGGGGTGGGGTCAACCTGTCAGTGCTCATACCATACGCCGCACACTGCATCAAATTGGTCTGCATGGCTGTGGTTCCAGAAGGAAGCCTCTTCTAAAGATGATGCCCAAGAAAGCCTGCAAATTGCTAAAGACAAGCAGACTAAGAACATGGATTACTGGAACCATGTTCTGTGGTCTGATTAGACCAAGATAAACTCATTTGGTTCAGATGGTGTCAAGCGTGTATGGCAGCAACCAGGTGAGGAGAACAAAGACAAGTGTGTCTTTCCTACAGTCAAGCATGGTGGTGGGCGTGTCATGGTCCAGGGAGCTACAGTTCATAGAGGGAACCATGAATGCCAACATGCACTGTGACATACTGAAGCAGAATCCCCTCCCTTCGGAGACTGAGCCGTAGGGCAGAATTCTAACATAACGACCCCAAACACACCCTCAAGCCGACCACTGCCCTGCTAAAGAAGCCCGGGGTAAAGGTGATGGAATGGCCAAGCATGTTTCCAGGATCTAAACCCTATTAAGCATCTGTGGGGCATCCTCAAACGGAAGGTGGAGGAACGCAAGGTCTCTAACATTCACCAGCTCTGTGATGATGTCAGGGAGGAGAGGCAGAGGACTCCAGTGGCAACCTGTGAAGCTCTGGTGAACTCCATGCCCAAGAGGGTTAAGGCAGTGCAGGAAAATAATGGTGGCCACACAAAATATTGACACTTTGGGCCCAATTTGGACATTTTCACTTAGGGGTGTACTCACTTTTGTTGACAGCAGTGTTGACATTAATGGCTGTGTGTTGAGTTATTTTGAGGGGACAGGTTGTGAGGCCGGTCGGATGTACTGATGAGAACGGACCGCCTGTCCGTTCTCATCAGATCCCATCCGATCCCGATAGGGCTTCCATCCATCCGGATTTGACGGACAGGATCGGATATCAGTGGACATGTCTCTGCTGAAATCCGATGCCCCATAGGGATGCGTGGGGCATCCGTTCAGATCTGCCTAAAAAACTGACAGGCTGATCTGAACGGTCCGCATGTGTGAAAGGGGCCTTAGAGTGGCCTTTTATTGTGGCCAGCCTAAGGCACATCTGTGCAATAATCATGCTGTCTAATCAGCATCTTGATATGCCACACCTGTGAGGTGGATGGATCTCGGCAAAGGAGAAGAGCTCACTAACACAGATTTAGACAGATTTGTGAACAATATTTGAGAGAAATAGACCTTTTGTGTACATAGAAAAAGTCTTAGATCTTTGAGTTCAGCTCATGAAAAATGGGGGCAAAAACAAAACTGTTGCATTTATAATTGTGTTCAGTGTATTTGGCTTTATAATTTAATTATAGCTTAGAAGCATTCAGTGAGATCATTATCCTGGACTCCCTAAAATTCTCTCCCCCTCCATGAATTGACATCTGGGTATTAGCAATTGTTGGCATCATATGTGAGTAGGGATGAGCGAACAGTTCAGTCCGAGCATAAGTTCAGGCAAAACATTTGCCTGTGTGGCCATTCGCCGAGCATCCAAATTTGCAGGGTGTTTGCCCCGATGGACACCCTGCAATACACTGAATGCTGTACAGTATATTCTGCTCCCTATTGGGCAAGGCTTTGCCCAATCAGGGAGCAGTGTAAGCTGTTTGTTAAGCAGCAGGGCCGGGAAGCTGTGGTTGTTGGGATCTGTGGGTGGGGGGATTATCGGAACCTGGATTTAGAATGCCGCCCCTCCCCCCATTTGAATAGGTATCAGGTACATAGTATCCCTATCCATTCACCAAAAAAGTGTACAAAAGTAATAAAAAACAAGGGACAATTACGTCACGTGACATAAGAAGGGGGCAGGTGGCCCCGCCCCTTGTCTATATAGGAAATGCCAAAGCGCGGCGCGGGCATACAGCTGGAGGCCTCCCAGGAGGCAGAGCATTTTTTTCTATTTGTCAGGTCGGCGGGTGGTGTGATTGAGGATGAATTTACATCGAGGGACACTTTTTTTTTTTTAATAAAGGATTTGTAAAAACTGTAGCGTGTAGTTATTACTTTTGTACACATTTCTGGTGAATGGGTCGGGGTACAATGTGATGATGAGTAAATAAGAATCAGGTGTGCTAACCAAAAATTGAATCAAACAATCATATACGTCAAAACATGTATGATAAGGTACGTGATATAACCATAAATGGATACTGGTGCTATAGTATAAAATGCACAATAACGGAACAAGTGTAAATCAATACATTTGAACAGAAAAAACACCATTGAATATCAAACAATTGTGTCCATCCAGATAAGTGTCAAAAACAGTCCCAATGGGATGTGAGCGGTGAATCAAAAATCTAAATCCAAAACTCTCCGGTGAAGAAACAATAAAACTGAGAATGTGCAGACCACGTGAATGAAGGTTCAGCGTCCCACCACCAGCTTTACTTCTTACCAAAAGGTTGGAGTATAAGGCCATAAAGATAAAACTCTGCTCAAGAGATCATGCAGCAAAGGAGAAAGCTCCAAATGAATTAGGCTAGCAATGTTCCCCAAAAAGAGTGACTGGACTCTTACCAGAAGGGATATTAACTTGAGCCGTGAGCAATCTTATAATCCTGTTCTGCACGGAATCAGTATGGAATGGATCTCTGGTATAATCTCATATATCCTCCAGCAGGCGGCTGATCAGACTGTCCACGTTCAGCTCTGCGTCCGCCATTTTCCTCTCCCTCACAGCAGAGCAACCTGCCCCTATGACAATGTTATGCAGTTTGCCAAGTCTATAGCTTGAATGCCTGTCTATCATATCCGCCTGGTAAGCGTGTTTTGGCACTTTACTTGGTGGCGGATCTGCTTCACCCTTTTACTCAGTGTTGGTTGCTGTGTACTTTCTCACTGGGATCTCGGGATACTCCCTTTTTCATATGGACTATTTATGGACTTTTTAATATCATGTTTTAGCGCTACATATTTATATTTTTTATCTTGTCCACATATCATCAGTATATGACTAGTGTAGCTGCTGTTTGATGTTTTTGATGTTATTTATGTATTTATATGATTAATACTTAGCGCAGTTATGGGTGCATAACTCGGTGACAGATTCCCCCCCAGTGTTTGATCCTGCATGTGGACAGTCCTTTGCACTGAGCACCCAGCACCCAGCACTTTGGAATTATCTTGATTTATTGCACATTTTGCACCAGCACCTTATATTTGAATTATTTATTACCAAGCACAGACACTTTAAGGTTCAGCACTCTGAAGAACCAGTTGGGGGTTCACTCTTAATAGGTTATGATTTAAGTGCATTGGTATAATTTATGTGAATTGTCTATTTATAATTTGTAGTTGATGGCGTATATTAAGACACTTAAATATCTTTGAGCGCTGTCTCCTCTTCCCAATTTCACTAGTAACAAAGAAGATCAGGTCATCCGCGTAGGCAGCCCCCTTGTGGTGGCCTTCGGCCGTCTGCATGCCTGTGATGTCCGGGGACCCATGGAGCATGCAAAGGAGGGGTTCCAACGTCAGTATGAAGATCAGAGGCAACAGTGGGCACCACTGCCGGGTGCCATTAGATAACGGGAAAAAATGTGAACGCCCGTCGTTGACGTGGATGGCAGCGGTCGGTGACAAGTAGAGGGCCAAAATGCATTGCAGCATCCGGGGGCCCAGGCCGACATGCGACAGGGTGGCCCTGATAAAACTCCAGGCCACCCTGTCAAAGGCCTTCTCTGCATCAGCAGAGAGAAGCACCATTGGGCAGTGGGAGCTACGTGCGGCGTGAATAAGATCTATGACCCAGGTCGTGTTGTCCCTGGCCTCGCAAGCCGGGACAAAACCAACCTGGTTGAAATGTACAAGGTGTGGTATATGGGGCAGGAGCCGGTTCATCAAGATTTTAGCAAACAGCTTAAGGTCGGCATTGAGGAGGGAGCTGCCGCATAACAAGGGATCTTTCCCTTCTTTATGAATAAGAGTAATGTAAGCCCGAAGGGCATCAGCTGGCAGCAGGCCCCCCTCCCAAACTGAATTGAGATGCGAGAGAAGAGGTTGGCAAAGGCGGTTGAGGAAAGACTGGTAATAGGGTAATGTAAAGCCGTCCGGGCCAGGTGCCTTTCGGGGTTTGGACTGAGCAAGAGCGAGGGGCAGCTCATCCTCTGTGATCTCTCCCTCCAGAGCAGACGCCTGTTCCGCTGAGAGAGTGGACTCTCGGACATAGGCCTCGGCTGCACCCTGCCCCAGGGAAGAAGGGGCATAGAGGTTATATAGGGAGTCGAAAAAGGCTCGAAACTCGTCCGCAATGGCTGCCGAGGTATGGACCGTGTGGCCGCCCGCCGCCTGGACTTGAGAGATATGGGCCGGCTTCCGTGGTCCCCGCAGAGCCCGAGCCAACCTTGCCCCAGGTTTGTTAGAGTATTCATAAAAGTGCCTCCGGGCCCACGCCATGCTCCGTACCGTCTTCTGGAACAACAAGTTGTTCCATTCCTCCCTCGCTCTGGTGAGGGGTAATAGATGGTTAGCCGCTAGGGGGGCTTATAAAGTCCACTAAGGGCCCCGACCCGTGCCAAAAGGGTCACAACCGCCCCTTCCCACTCCCGCTTACATCTAGCTCCAATCCGAATAAAAGCCCCATGGACAACACACTTGTGAGCCTCCCAGGCCACCGAAGGCGAAAGGGAGGGATCGGAGTTTTGAGAAAAGTAATCCGAGAGCGCCTGGTCAATTTCCGCCCGTATTTCCGGGACTTGAAGAAGCGACTCGTTAATACGCCAAGTCAGGGGCCTAGGGGGCCCGCATTCCCAATCTATCCTGATATGTGCAGGCACGTGGTCTGACAGGGAGAAGGTGTCTATGCAGGAGGAGGTGACCAGATGGAGGTCGTTCTGCAGGATCAGGATGCAGTCTATCCTAGAATAGGTGCCTGTTCTCTGCGGAGAAATTAGTGAAGTCACGCTCACCTTGATGCATGAGGCGCCAAGGATCGGACAGGTCGAGGAGGGAGAGCTCCCTTTTCAGTTGCCGAAGCCATGCCAAGGAGATGTGGGACGTCCCCTTGGACGTGGCAAGGAGAGGTTCAGAGGCATAGTTGAAGTCTCCACCCATCATGAGGCGCCCTTCTAGGAATCCCAGCATGACCAGTGTCAATTGCTGCAGGAAAGATAAGTGTTCTGAGTTAGGAAAATAAACATTGAGCAGAGTAATTGTAATATGGCCTACATTACCCTTAACCATCAAGTATCTGCCCTGTGGGTCCGCCAGTTCCGCCTTAAAGGTCCAGGGCAGAGACTTGCGTATAAGGATGCTAACCCCTTTAGACTTAGGAATAGGCGAGGGGGCATGATACGCCCAGGGAAAGTCTTTATTGTAAAATTTGGGTACGGCATCCCGCCGGAAATACGTTTCCTGCAAGAACGCCATGTGGGTGAGGCCACGCTTTAGATCCACCAACAAGCGTGATCATTTCTCTGTGTGGAGAGCCCCCTAACGTTCCACGTGGTGACCTTATAGCCTGGGGCCGGCATGGCCCACCCACGGAGGCCGGGCACCCAGCCCAAGGTGAAGGAGAGAAGAGCGGAAAGGAGAGGGGGGAGAGGAAAAGAGAGGGGGGGGAGGAAGGAAAAGTCGGGAGGGGGAGAAGGAAAAGAGGGAGAACGAGCAGAGAGGCAGTCAGTGGGGAGAAAAAGAACTGAGAGAGAGGGGGGAAAGCCAGAGAAATGAGTAAAAAGGAATGAGAGGAGAAAAACTGGTGAGGGCAGAACTGTATATCAGTAAATACACTAAAGGTGGTTAAACCGTAACCAAGCACAACCAGGCACAACCTATTGTGGGGTGGTGGAGGTAGTAAGCACTATAAGGAAGGTGGAGACGTGACCAGGGGGTGCCAGCCCACAAAATGAGTAGCAAAACTGGAACCCCTTAGCCAGGAAACACTGCAGAAAACATACACAATGCCAGGGTACGTGCCCCAGAAATAGAGTAAACCCCTGCCCGTGAGGCTGTATCAAGGACGGGCACCACAACCCACCACCCCCCAAATCCCCCTGCCCCCAACCCGCCCAACCACCCCCCAAGAGTCAACAACAGAAGTCCAATATAACCAAGGCAGGGGAACCTGCCACACTTCCAGGGGAGGGTGACCAGGCAGTGTAAGGGGGGTCAGCAGCACGGCCAGGGCAACAACCCACGGCCACCTAAGTCCGGGGGCAAGTCGGCCAGACAGTACGGACCGATATAGGGGGGATGGTAGCAGCCAGTGGGCCGACAGGACCTCATGAGGTGAAAGGCCTCTGGGGCAAATCTGGAGTGACCTACAGTTCGTAGGAGACCGGGGCCTCTGCGGGAACTCTTCTCACTGTGGATCTGGAGCGTGTTCTCCGGCGACGCTGGGGTAGAGGCGAGGAAGGTCTCGAGGCGCCTTGATTCCAGGGATTGCTGAGCCAATCAGGAACCGGGATTGAAGGAGTCTCTAGAAAGGCAAACAGGTCAGGGAGTTGGTCAAGTCATCTGAGCACAAAAGAGTCCCCATTTTTCAGGATCACCAGATGGAATGGGTGGCCCCAATGATACGTAGCGCCCGCCGTGCGGATTACTTCTAACAGAGGTTTCAGTATGGCCCTCATCCACAAGGTAAGGCATGAGAGATCTGGGAGGAGCCGTATAGAGGCTCCGTCGATATCCAAAGGGCCGTGATTTCAGGCCCGCCGCATAATGTCCTCTTTTAAGGAAAAAAAAATGGACCCTCGCCAAAACGTCACACGGGTGGTCTGCTCCAGCACTGCGGGGGGCCTGGACTTTGTGCACACAGTCTATCTCTATATCCTCCATAGGGGGGCAGTCCAAGTGCTTGTTAAAAATGGCAATGACAGTCGCCTTAAGGTCTGGGCCCAGGGTGGCCTCTGGGAGACCCTGCAGCCTGATGTTGTTCCTACGGCTGCGGTTCTCCCCATCATCCTGCTGCAGTTGAAGAGTAATGAGTTACTTGTGGAAATGAGCCTGAAACTGTTCAATTTCAGTGACCCTGGAAGCCAGGGAGGAGTGTGCTTCCTCCACAGCTTCCACGCTGCCGTCCACCGGTCTATGCGGTGCTTGAGGGAGTTTATTTCCTGAGAGAGGGAATTCACAATGGAGGCCGCCATGTCAGTGAAGTCCCGGTTCGTTGGGATAAGGGACAATATCTCCCGCCACTCAGAGGCCGGTGGATGAGGCTGCAGGTGAGTCAGCTAGCGGCAGTTCAGGGGAGACTATTGGGGAAGGGGGGCCCCAGGGAGGAGAGATGCGTACCGCGGGCTGGCTGTGACCCGGTTTCAGAGTCTTTTTCAGCGGAGCAGAGCCTGTAGTGGACGGGCACGGCGGCGCCATCTTGGAACCCTCAAGGCTGCGAGAAACAGAAGGCCACCGGAGGAAGTAAGAAGAGATGTCCGGTCCCCTTTGGCCGCCGGAGGTCTTGTATGTGGAGAGGCACCTGGCATGTAAAGATCGGGAGGAAGAGGTGAGTTCGCTGGCTGTAATAGGGCTGAAACACCGGCGCTGGTCACGGAGCTCCTAGGCAGCACGTCCTCACAGCGCCATCGCCAAGCCATGCCCCCCAGAAATTTAGGTTTGCAGTGGAGCACATGCCTGGGAGACAGCATCAAAATGCAGATACCCTCTCCCAAGTCCATTGTCTTAGCTCTACTGTTGTCTCCACCTCCTTGGCATTGGAGCAGAGGGGAGGGGGGGGGGGATATGTACAGGGCCCTGAGCCTTGGTCCTGGAAGGACACTATATTTCCCCTCTGTTTGGACTGTGGTCCCTATAAGGGAACAAAAGAGTTAACTCACTGGTCAGAGGAAGTGGGTTTAAAAAAAGACAGGAAGTTGTAAGAGTGGTGTGGAGGAGTATAGAGGAGACTGTGAATGGTGGATTTTTGTACAGCCGTGAGAGTGCATATCAGTATCCTGCCTGGAAACCTGTTGGCAGGGGAAGTTACCCTCTCCAAAAGTCAGGGACTGTTTAACTGCAACAGCAGTTCTGAACTCCTCAAGTTGGTGAAGCTGTTATCCTTTGTTATTTTCTGCTGCTGTAAAGCCGTTTAAGGTAATAAACGTTCCTTTGATTGCAGCCTCTGTGTCCTGCGATCCAGCTGATTCCCCAAACATTGCAACATGTATCCAACCCACCCCCCCTCCCCCTTTCCCATCCCCATCCCTATCCCTTACAACCCTCCTAGAAAATGAGGCCGATGGATATGATATAAAAAAGTCCTCATGCACTCCCTACGACTGAATAGCTTTTTTTCTATGCCGAGATCACCAATGAGATATTTATAAATTGCTATCATGTCCCCTCTCAGGCGTCTCTTCTCCAGGGAGAATAAATCAAGCGATTGCAGACGCTTTTCATAATTAAGGTCCTCCAATCCCCTAATTAGTTTAGTTGCCCTTCTCTGGATCCTCTCCAGCTCCAACGCATCCTTCCTGAGGACTGGCGACCAGAACTGGACCGAATACTCCAGATGTGGTCGGACCAGAGTTTTATAAAGTGGAAGGATTATAGTCTTATCTCTGGAATACATCCCTTTCTTTATGCATGCTAATATTCTACTGGCTTTGGCAGCTGCCGCTTGACATTGCATGCTATTGCCTAGTCTATCATCTACCAAGACTCCCAGATCTTTCTCCATTTTTGATTCCCCCAAGGGTTCCCCCCCTAACTTGTATTGTGCTTTTATGTTTTTAGTCCCCAAGTGCAAAACCTTACACTTCTCCACATTAAACCTCATTTGCCATGTCGTAGCCCACTCCGTTATTTTGTCCAGGTCATTTTGTAGGATATCTGCTTCATGCTGTGCAGTTAGGTACTATCTACGTTTTTATACCTGTTACCAGCACAAATCTTAGTATCAAAGCCCAGGTTGGAGACACCTTTTCCTATAATCATCACTAGATAGTGCCATATATACAGTATATAAGACATATATAGCCATGTAACTATAGATTTAGAAAGGAGCCAGTGCACATGCTCAAAAACACATCAGTTCAGTCCAGTCCAGTGATGCCATTGTGCATTCCAAATGCATTGCAGCCCTCCCTCCTGGTTTCCATCCACACACAGAGCCGGATCCTGGTTCCAGCAGAGCGGCGGTGCCCACACAAGCCCGCGCGAGTGCAGACTAACCTGGAAAGGACAATGTTTGATGTGCCTGTTTTTTACCTGACCAAATGTGAGTTGATCCAACATCTTTTTGCTATTAACTCTTAGAGGCGCCTCTCTGTTCTCTTTTTTTTCTGGAGGATGACAAGACTTGTACAGTAAGTTTTACTAAACCACAGCAGTGGAAAATCAGGTCTTGTGACCTGCCAGACAGGTCAGTGCTGCATGGCAGAGCTGTTCAACTCTCAGAAATGGATGACACAAATATAAATCTCTTTGGCAGGTAAAAGATCCCTGTTGTGGATGTATTTGGCTGTTTGCCCCGGAGTTATTTTTTTTTTTTTAAACATGTTTGTTTTTTTTCCAAAAAAGTTTTTTTTATTGAAAATATGAGAATATACAGAGTTCTTAAGAAATACAAAGCAAAATATAGTATATGTTGAACATAACATTTGCATATAAATGTAAGTGTTACTTTGAATAGGATAGTTAAAGTGTACAACAACTTTAACAGTTATTGAAAGATAACTTCATGCTGGGCTTTTATTGAAAAACCTTATCCAAGTGTTGTAGGAGTTGCATGACTTCTGATTGCCCGGAGTTATTTTATGTCAACCTGGAGTTTTGCTTTGAGTGGAAGGGATGGTGTTTGCAGAATAAAATCCATGGATGCTCCAACATGGGTTTCTACGCCTGCATTCACAGGTCCTTATAGAAGATGACTGACCTACCGATGATTGGAAAAGTGGTGCCGCGAGGTGGCTCAAGCACGTCTCTTCCCATAAAATATTATTTTCTGCAATCTAAAGCCTTTTTCTTTCCTGAGATAACTTTGCATTTTATTAAATAGCCTCACATTTGCTAAGAACGATGATTTCCATCTATTTCTTATCATTCTGTCCTTTCCTTTCATTACCTTATCTCAGAAAGCTCTGCTTTATGCCTGAATACAGCTGAATGCCTGTTACAGACCAACCTGATTAAAAATGGTGGAACTCAGCCCCTAAATCCCTGATCACGATGACTATTCTACTTCTGCACTTTCACAATTTCCCTGATTGTGTGCTATTCTTGTTCTGTACGGCACAAGTACTATACTTGGTACCATACTATAAATGGTCAGCGATAATAAAAGTCTGAAAAGTTGTTAAGTCTCATTTGCACACCTGTTTCAGACCAATGAATGTACATTAATTTTTACTTACTGCTTCGTTAGATGTTCTGTCTCTTAGGTGACAATAGTTCTATAATTCTTCCGTAAATCTAGGTCTAACCTCAGATAGTTGTTCCCATTTTCCCCACCAAAATCAACTATACTCTTGCCTGGACTATATTTTCTAACCATACTCTTCACTCTACCCTGATCTCTCTTCAAAAATATGCCCTATCCTATGGTCAGATTATAATGTAGTTCCTCTTATTCTACACAGCGCCTTCCCAAAACCCAAAGGTTTTTATTGATCCACAAATGATTGCTTGCTTAATAACATTTCTTTCTGTCTTTTCTTAAACAAGGCCTTTCAGAAAGATTTCACCCTCAATAATGGAAATGTAATTCTCATCTTACATTCTGGAAAGCCCACAAAGCTATGATTTACCCAACTTGCAACCCAAAGGAAGAGGATTTGCACAAAAAAATAATTGCCAAACTAAAATTTGCTTATCAACTTCTCATAACTCAGTTTAAACATTTCCTGCCTGTGAACCTATGAAATGTATTAATAGTGGTAGACTAGACCTCAACCTAGCACTTTCTCACCAAGCAAAGAAACAAATATAGGGGTCAAAACATAAATCTTACCTGAAATGTCTCCTCCAGTGCTCGTGTGGGTTTCAGTATATTGGGAGGACTAAGCGCCCCTTATTTGTACGCCTCAATGAGCATATTGCTAATATTTGTAAGGGCTTTGGGAATCATTCGGTCTCTAAACATTTTTCGTTATCCCACAAAAAGGACCCTTCGAATGTTACTTTTTTGGGCATTGACAAGTTCAGTCCAAAGTGGCGCTGTGAGCCGTTAGTGAGGGACCTTTCTAGGCTAGAAATGGCCTGGATCTACAGAGTTAAGACCTATACGCCATTTGGACTGAACATTGATACTGATGTCAACGCGTTTATAGATAACGCTTAGCCCCTTGTTTTTTGAATTTGTATACTTTTATTTTTACTTTTAATACTAATTTATAATTTATGCTTTTAATATGGCGGTGTATTGTACTTTGCCAATATTTGATTAGGAACAATATATATTTTTGTTCCCCTTGTGTATTCCTGATTATGTGTTCGATTCGTTTCTGAAATATATAGCCATGGATATTAATGATGAGTGATGATATATGATATAATTGTCCAAATTTGAGTAAGGAATATTTGGTTTGGAATAATGAAGGAACTATTTATTGTACTAATGGTTTAATAACTCAAGGAGTTCTCCCAGTGTGACTTGTGGGTAATTTGGGCCCAGCTGATTATACGTTTTTCATGGTCACTATATTTAAGTTGTAAATTTATTTATTTTTTGTTATTGGTAAGATTGCATTTATGTATATCAATCCGATTTCATATGTGGTGTGTGCCTGATGTTTGAACAGGAATTCATTGCTGTTCGGTACAGGAGACACACTTATCACCCTTCCAGTTTTAGTATTTTTAGTTTTTTATAGTGCTAATCGAGGATTTATACCATAAAATATTGTGAGGTATATTACAAGTTTACCCTTATTGACTTTTTATGAAGTGAGGGCATGGTACTGTGTTATGCCCCAATAAAGATGGCGGTGTTGGTTTCTATCCCGGAGGTCACGCTGGGAAGATCCCTTTCTACAATTTTATTTAACAGGTGTCGTCAGTGCGCCGCCCGTACCTTGAGAACGTCAGTTTTTACGAAACGTACGTCGGTTGCGGCGTGCTGACGTCACCTACACGAGACGTGAGGACGGGTGTTTGGAGCCGACCGGCCAGCGGCTTTAATTTAGCGCTTACTTCTTGCTACTGTGTAAGTGTTATTCCTTTTTTTATGCCAATACATGTAATGGTTTTATGCTATGGGGAATTTTATTTTCTACATGTGACCGCATAATTGATGCATGTGAGAATATCCGCGATTCTGTAGGGGCAGTTCATTGAATCTACATCCTTTGGGATTTCCAACTCCTTGGCTCCTTGGAATATTTTTGCATCACTCTAATCTACTTCTGGTAAGCAGTGGTATATGTTGGTGGTGGTCACAGCTGCGGACTGGATTCTGTTTATGTGACTGAACTTTGGCGGCTTTGGACTTATCTCCTTTCTGTGTTATCGACACATGTGTGTCTGGTAAGCAGCCTGTGATGTTGGTGGTGGTTTTCTGCTTTATCTAGCACCTATTTTCATTTCTTACACATAGGTGATTATATACTTGGTATGTGCACTGTCTGTTAACAATACAGTATCACGCTATGAGTATTTTATTTTTTTATACACATGATTGACGCCTATTGAATGTAACGCGTCGTCTGAGGCCTGAAATCCTTCTTAAGGGTCTTCCCCTGGTCATACAGCGGATCCAGAGAGCCATCTATTATCTTACCAGGCGATTTAATTTGCTGTTTCTGGTAAGCAGTACATACATCTAGTGTCAATCTCTCTAGAGGAGTTATACAACATTTGGATGCATTTGGACATTTTCTTTTTTCTTCTTACCGAACTTTTAATTCAATATGGGACTCTACTAGGACTATTGTATCCAATTCGCTTATAGTCCTTTCACTTTAGCGCAGCTTTTTTATATATTATGTTTTTTGGGTGTCTATCACACTTTAAGTTGCTGCTTTGAACTTTTTTAACACTATTATTTAGCGTGGTTATTTTCTCCATATTTTTTGAAATGTAACAACGCTGACAGCATATTAGCACAGTATCTCCCCTACCTGATGTGTCTCACACAAAAAATACAATTCAAACCTTTGCGATTCCATGACAAGCAACTCTTTGAAAATAAATAACATTTTTGCACCTAAGTGCTTTATATCTATGCTATTATAAACATTTTGATTATGTAGAATCCATTAAACTACAACTTTCTCAACCTCCCTCTTAGTTCATTTAGAAACCCTCTATCACGCTATTCGAAGTCTGATTCACCATCAAGGCATTAAAATCCAACAAACAACCTTTTAGGAGACATGTGGTGAGGTAACTTTATATGTACCAGATATTAAACTCCTTATTTTTATTTAATTTACATAAATTCATAGAAAAAAAAACATCTATAAAACCATAGATAAAATAGAATAATCAATACAAGCTGCAAATATGGTCAATTGACCCAGACCAATCCTCTGGAGGTATCACAGAACCCGCCAATAGGCTTGAAGGCTGTTGCAGTCCAAGAAGGACTGGCACAGGTCAGCGTAGCTTGTTGAAGTTCATTGTGTCTTGTAATGAATCACTTCCTCAGGAGCTTAGGTAGGTATTCTAAATTGATATAAACACATAATAAGGGTCTCCAACAAAATATTAATTCACATTTAACATGATATTAACCATCATTTGGAAAATACTTTCTCTAGGTTGTGTATAGAGGTCAAGGCATCAAGGCAGACATGCATAAGGTAGTCCTAAGGTTGTTATTACAAATGGTTCACATTATGGTATTATAGATGATTTTAAAGTCCACCATTTATTTATTTATTTATTGGTAAACGAGGTTCATCTTTATGGACATAATTGATTGGTGTAGACAATCTAATACCCCCAACCCCACACCTGGAACACACACTGATTACCAGCGCCTACTTTTTCACTTATCTAATAGATTTTATATATTCAAATATCAAATATTAAAGGGACCTCCCAGATGACATGTTTAGGGTTCCATTATTAACCCTATCATTAATTCCTACTTGGTTTGACTAATACAAAAAAAGGTTTGTAAAAATGTACCTCATAGGTACCTGGTGGGTGAGTGGCATTGAGCCGATCAATCCACAAAGTTTCCTTTTTGCAATATTTTTCTATCCCAGTTTCTGCTCCTGGGATTCTAAGAGATCACTTTAAGGACTAAAAATGAAACAAATTAAGTAATGGAACTTTTGATAGAGGTTTAAATGCCTGCTCACTGTAGTTGTCATTTTGTCATTGGCTGAATAGTAAATGTGGTCATTTAGTCTTTGTCTCAACTGTTGGATAGCTTTACCAACATAAAATGTCCTGCACTTGCAGAGCATTAGATAGACCACTCCCTGAGTACTGCAATCGGCAAAAAACCCAGAAGAAAATACCTTCCTATCGGGGAGCACAAATCAGTTGCTGATGCATATCCAAGGGCAGAAAGTACTATTACCAAATCTATGGATACCTATAGGGTGTTTGGTAAGGGCATGGGCAGGCACATAGTGGCTACTAATTAGCTTATCATGGAGTGATGTAGCACATCTAAAGACCATTTCAGGATATTCATAAATTTATTTTTTGCGTATAGGATCTTCATATAGTAAATGCCAGGCATGGTGAATATCCTAAAATGGTCTTAAGACGTGCTACATCACACTGTGTTAAGCTAATTAGTAGCCACTATGTGCCTGCTCAAGCCCTTACCAGACACCCTATAGGTATTCATAGATGTGGTAATTGTACTTTCTGCCCTTGGATATGCATCGGCTGCTGATCTGTTCTCCCTAACGGGGAGGTAGTTTCTCTGAGGTTTTTTGCTGAGTGCAGTACCCAAGGAGTGATCTACTGCTCTGCAAGTGCGGGGCATTTTATGTTGTAAAAACTATCCACCAGTTGAGGCAAAGACTGAATGACCACATTTACTATTCAGCCAAAGGCAAAATGATAACTCCAGTGAGCAGGCATTTAGATCTCTATCATAAGTTCAATACTTTGTCTCATTTCTAGTCTTTAAAGTGATCCCTCATGATTCCAGGGGCAGAAACTGGTACAAAACAATATTGCAAAAGGAGACTTTGTCGATTGAGTGGAATTTATTTTTGATACTGCATATCCTAGTTTGTGTCATGAGAGTGGGGCCAGATGGCTGGCGGCGTTATGGTGTCCCAATGGTGGATGTGCTGCTACTTGCGGCGTGACTTCCGCATGGTCTATGGCTTAGCCTTGGCTGTGTTGCGACGTATGGAGGCACAGCCAGGGGGCGCCTTTCCCTGGCTGGCCTCTGAGGGATGTGCTCTGTACCTCCCCTGGCTCATTTGTCGGCTGTCAGGCCTCTGTAGACTTTTGTGCCCTTGAAAGGATGGCAACAGTAATTGAAGCAAGTGGTGTTCTGGGAGCTACCCTGGTAGAGAGTATTTTAACTTCTTACTCGCTGTGATACTATATTATTACTTTTATTTATACAACCCAGCCAGGGCCGGTGCAAGGATTTTTGACACCCTAGGCGAAACCTCATTTTGCCGCCCCATTGTGGCTCCGCCCCTGACTCCACCTCCTTTGCCCCCCCCACCCCCCCCCCCCCGGAAAAGCAGTAGACCAGTTTCACATATGTATGAAAACCAGTATATTTATAATAAGAAGGAAACAAGGCATGAAGAAAAGGAGGCATAGTATGACGGGGCCATTGCAAGGATTTTTGACTACATAGGCGAAGATTCATTTTGCCCCCAACCCATACACACCGTCCTCTTGCTACTCCCTGTCAAGCTGGTATGTCCTTCACATCGCCACTGTAATGTGATGGGGCGCTGTGTGAAGGAGGTCACATACCAATGAAAATGGAGCTGTGCTGAACTTCCACCAAATGGCAGTGTGTAATGTGGGGGTGGGGTTATGCATTCCTCAGTTCCCCTCACTGCAGCTGAGGTCAACTAAACTTCCAATGGCTGGGTTCCCCCCCATAAGCAAACTCCCAGATCACCCCCCCCCCAGATACTCCCACTTTGATCACACCTTCCCAGATGCCCCTACCATGGTTACACCCCCAGATACCCCCCACTCTGATCACACCCCTAGATTACCCACCCCATCCTGATTACATCTCCCTAGATACCCCTACCCTGATTACACCTCTAGATACCTCTCTACACACTGAAGAGCACTACATCTCTACTGGAGAGAGAGTGGCTGAGAGAGAAGGGTGGCTAACAGAGAGGGGTGACTGACAGAGAGGGGGGCTGTGTTTAAATAAAGGGCGTGAGAGAGAAGGGGGGACTGAGAGAGAAGGGGGGACTGAGAGAGAAGGGGGGCTAAGAGACACTGGGGGATGAGAGAGAGGGAGACTGAGAGAGAGGGGGGCACAGAGGGAGGGTGATGAACAGAGCGTGGGGCTGAGAGAGAAGGGGGGACTGAGAGAGAAGGGGGGACTGAGAGAGAAGGGGGGACTGAGAATGAAGGGGGGCTAAGAGACACTGGGGGCTGAGAGAGAGGGGGGCACAGAGGGAGGGTGATGAACAGAGCGTGGGGCTGAGAGAGAAGGGGGGACTGAGAGAGAAGGGGGGACTGAGAGAGAAGGGGGGCTAAGAGACACTGGGGGCTGAGAGAGAGGGAGACTGAGAGAGAGGGGGGCACAGAGGGAGGGTGATAAACAGAGCGTGGGGCTGAGAGAGAAGGGGGACTGAGAGAGAAGGGGGGACTGTGAGAGAAGGAGGGACTGAGAGAGAAGGGGGGCTAAGAGACACTGGGGGCTGAGAGAGAGGGAGACTGAGAGAGAGGGGGGCACAGAGGGAGGGTGATGAACAGAGCGTGGGGCTGAGAGAGAAGGGGGACTGAGAGAGAAGGGGGACTGAGAAAGAAGGGGGGCTAAGAGACACTGGGGGCTGAGAGAGAGAGGGGGGCACAGAGGGAGGGTGATGAACAGAGCATGGGGCTGAGAGAGAAGGGGGCTCAGAGATAGGGTGGCTGAGACACAGGGTGCCTCAGAGAGAGGGCGGCAGAAAAAGAGGGGGGCTGAAAGAAATACAGGGGGGCTTGGAGAAAGGGTGGCGGACAGAAAGGGGGGTTGAGAGAGAGAGACAGGGGGCTTAGAGAAAGAGTGGTGGACAGAGGGGGAGGCCTAGAGAGAGAGAGAGAGAGAGAGACAGAGGGGCTTAGAGAGAGGGTGGTGGACAGAGGGGGAGGCCTAGAGAGAGAGAGAGAGACAGAGGGGCTTAGAGAGAGGGTGGTGGACAGAGGGTGGGACTTAGAGAGAGGGTGGATGACAGACAGGGCGGCTGAGAGAGACACTGGGGGGCTCAGATGGAGGGTGGTGGATAGAGAGAGGGGCTGAGAGAGAGAAAGGATGTTGACAGAGATGGGGGGCTGACAAAGATTGTGGGGGTGACAGAGAGGGTGGGAAGATGAGAGAGAGAGAGAGAGAGAGAGACCTCAAACCCTGTCCCTAACCACAGTCCCTCCTCTGCCCCCTCATCCCAGTCTGTATCTGCAGTTGGGTCTGTTTCAGTGTGTATGATGCCCAATACCTTATTGATAGTGGAGGTGCTCTGCTGCTCCTTCCGGGCCTTACTGCTGATGCTGGAGCAGAGAGGAGGTTGGAGGGGACCGAGTCCAGGCTTTGGGACTCCACAGATGCTTCTGCGCTCCTCTTCGGGACTGAACTCCACAAGAACTCCATTGAATAAGTCCAGCCAAATGCTGCCTGCAACCGGAGGATGACGTCATCCCTATGAGCCGACCGACACTTCAATGGTATTGGTATGGCAGTGGGACGGGGCGCACACCGCTACTGAAGGCACTGTGTGGTGCTTGGACAAGCAGTCCCATAGCATCGGAGTGTCAGTCGGCTCACAGCGGTGACGTCATCCTCCGGCTACAGCTTTTGGCTCCATCGCCTTCAGTCTCCCCTCCGGCAGATATCATAAGACTCCAAGACTCCCGCGGCAGCCGGGAGATTGCCCGCCACTTGCGGGTGTCTGCGAGCCGCCGGCCAAAGGCGGGAGACTCCCGCAAGTCGCCGGAGACTGCCACACCATGCCACGCCACTGCTGGAAAAAAAAATTATTTTGCCGCCCTCCCTACCCTGGCGCTCTAGGCAGCTGCCTAACCTGCCTATTGCTGGCGCCGGCCCTGAATCCAGCTGAGCTCTAGGATCATGCAGTTAATATGTTTATAGGTTTAGCTGCTATGGGAATTAAATGTTTATAGAGTATATCTGTAAGGATTAGAGCAAATTGGACAACACTTTACTAGCATGTTTTACTTTCTCTAAATCGTCTGTGCTGTGGATGCAGTTTTTAATTTATTTTTGTCTTTTTTTTAAACTCAGCATCTTTTTTCAAACCGACTAACTACATAATTATGTAATCCTATGCACCAAAACATATACTTTATCAAAATTTAGCAAGTATAACCAGTGCCTTAGAAAAGTAATTTATAAGAAGATAATTTGAATCACTTCAACTATTTTTGAGTATGCTTCATTTATATACCCTTTAATATACAATAACTTTTGAAAGCTAGTATAATTTGAATGATGTAAACCACCACAGGGATCTGTTGTTCTTTGTTGAAGTCCCTTAATACCTGCAGCTACCATGCAACCTATTGAAATGATAAGCTGTCAAGTACCAGTTTTCCCCTACTACGTCTATAGGAAGCACTCATTGTAATATATTCTGTATCTGTAATCTTCTAGATTGCCTTTGGTTTTCTATTTGTCATGGTCTGTAGACATTCAGGCTGATGGGCATTAAAGTCCCACTTTCATACTGTTTGGCTATGTGAGGGCATTTGATTTTTGATTGCTGGATAATACAGATTAAATTGTCACTCTATCAAACAGGTTATTTCCAAACTCTGAACAGTAAGTAAATATAGTAGAACTCCATAAGACCATAGAAACTATAAACATATAATTTAAAGTTGCTTACAATAAAACAAATATTTGCTAATCCAAAGTTTTTGACTTTTTTATTATAATTTGACTATGCATATAGAGCATAAGATGTGCACAGAATTCCCACAATAGTGCATATATACAATATTATACCTAAAGTATTGACCATTCTTCCAGAAGAGCATTTGTTAGGTCAGGCACTGATGTGGACAAGAAGGCCTGGCTCGCAGTCTCCACTCTAAATTAAATCAAAGGTGTTCTACAGGGTGATGATCAAACATTCATATAGACACACTCTTTCCTAAACCTTGTGAACAGCCTTCCTAGAGGATATGAAGCTGTCATAGCTGCATAGGGTGGGCCAATTCAATATTAAACCCTATGGACTAACACTGGGATGCTATTAAAGTTCATGTGCGTGTAAAGGCAGACACCCCAATACTTTTGTTAATTTAGTGTATGTTTAAAATAATCAGACTGATTTACTTCTGTTTTCAGAATGAAAGCGTATCAAAACCCAAAGACAAACAGGCAATATATTTAAGACTACCAGTCCTTAAATGTGGTTGCTACATTAGGTTTCTTTTTTAGTAAATTTTTCTTTTATATTAACTTGGTTATTTTGCAAATAACACATTTCCTGGCCGTGTGCCTGCTTCCTCATTGTATCAATGGAAGGAGCCATGGTTGTTACCTAGGATGGACTTAAAACATGTATTTCTCATGTCATCTCTAGAGTTGAGCGAACACCTGGATGTCCGGGTTCGGCGGGTCCGGCCGAACTTGAAAAAAAAGTCCGGGTTCGTGACCCGGGCTTAACCCGAACTTTACCCCGATCCCAAACCCCATTGAAGTCAATGGTGACCCGAACTTTTGAGCACTAAAATGGCTCTAAAACAAACATGGAAAGGGCTGCAAATGGCAGCAAAATCATGTTAAGAGCATGGCAAGTGCTCTGCAAACAAATGTGGATAGGGAAATAACTTAAAATAACATAAAAAACATAAAAATAAAAAATAATAATCTTGAATGATATAGGAGGAGGACGAGGCCCATATGGAGTAGGAGGTTGAGGTGGCGGTGGCTATGGCGGTGTAGGTGGAAGCGGCGGCGGCGGTGGAGGAGGAGGATGAGGCACATATGGAGTAGGAGGTTGAGGTGGCGGTGGATGTGGTGGTGTAGGTGTAAGCGGCGGTGGAGGAGGACGAGGTAGCCAACACTGGTTTTTGTTTTTAATTGTATTTCTTTTTAAATTAGGGTACACCCCAAAAGAGTTAGAAAGATCAAATACAACAATGGCTGGGTAAGGCCGGTATACATGTCTATTCTGCACAAGGTATGGACAAGTCCTGTGGGATCCATGCCTGGTTCATTTTAATGAACGTGAGCTTGTCCACATTGGCTCTGGACAGGCGGCTGCGCTTGTCTGTGATAACGCCCCCAGCCGTGCTAAATACACGTTCAGATAATACACTGGCTGCAGGGCAGGGCAGCACATCCAAGGTGTAAGGGGCAATCTCAGGCCATGTGCCCAATTTGGAGAGCCAGAAGTTGAAAGGGGCAGACCCGTCATTCAGTACATCTAGGCGTGTACACACATACTGCTCCACCATGTTAGTGCTGGGTCGTGGTGGTGCTGGTGGAGCTCCTGTTGCAAGGAGAGGACGTGGTCGATCTGTGCCAGCTACACGTACAAGTGAAACACCTTTCTCAGCTGCGAGTAGGTGACAGAACCTTACAGCAGTATTTGGCAGGGCCTAATGCGCCTCTACAAATGTTGAGGCCAGAACAAGTACACGCGATAGTAGATTTGGTTGTTGACAGTGCCTCCAGTTCCTTCACATTGTCTTCCACCCAGTCTTCTCCTGAAAGGTCAGAGTTGGCACCTGCAGCCGATGTCCATCAATCTTTCACCTCACCCCTTGCAAATCAGCCAAGCAGTCTGACCCCAAGTCATGCAGCAGTCTCTTCTTCTTTTTGATGACTCTGTTAGCATGGTTTCCCAGGGCCATCCACCTAGCCCTGCCCCAGAAGTGGAAGAGATTGAGTGCACCGATGCCCAACCACTTATGTCTCAAGATGAGTACATGGGAGGACCATCGCAGCACGTCTCAGATGAGGATGAAACACAGGTGCCAACTGCTGCAGAATTCCGAATTGTGGAGACCAACAAGGAGGGCAGGGGTGAAGACTGGGTGGAAGATGATGTGGAGGACGATGAGGTCCTTGACCCCACAGGGAATGAACGTCATGCAGGTGACCTGAGTAGTTTGGAGAAAGAGGCGGTGGTTGCACAGAGCCACCAGCACAGGAGAAGAGGGAGCAGGGTGCAAAAGCAGAGCGGCCATGCCCTAGACACTACACCTGCTACTGCCCAATGCAGCAAGGGACCGAGCACACCAAAGCCAGCTCAAAGGAGTTCCCTAGCGTGGCAGTTCTTCAGACAATGTGCTGATGACAGGACACGAGTGGTTTGCACGCTGTGCAATCAGAGCCTGAAGCGAGGCGTAAACCTTTTCAGCCTGAGCACAACCTGCATGACCAGGCATCTAAGTGCAAAGCACGAGCTGCAGTGGAGTAGACTCCTCAAAAACCAAGAAAGGTCTCTGGCTCCTCCTGCTTCCTCTTCTGCTGCAGTCTCGGCCTCTTCATCCACCTCCGTAGTGACAGTGACACCTGCCACCCCGCAAACAGAGGATCTGCCAGCAACACTACCACCTGGGTCACCAACAACCATCTCCACAATGTCCCGTGGAAGCGTTCAGCTTTCTATTTCCCAAACACTCGAGCGGAAGAGGAAGTACCCCCCCACCTACCCGCGCTCCCTGCACCTGAATGCCAGCATTTCAAAATTCCTGGCCTTTGAAATGCTGTCATTCCGTCTGGTGGAGACGCAGAGTTTTAAAAGCCTTATGGTGGTGGCTGTCCCACAGTACGTTGTGCCCAGCCGCCATTACTTTTCCAGGCAAGCCATCCCTTCCCTGCACAACCAAGTGGGGGAAAAAATCAGGTATGCACTGCGCAACGCCATCTGTGGCAAGGTCCACCTAACTACCGATACGTGGACCAGTAAGCACGGTCAGGGGCGTTATAACTCCCTAACGGCACACTGGGTAAATGCAGTGGTGGCTGGGCCTGAGGCGGATAGCAATTTGGCGCATGTCCTTCCACCACCGAGGATTGCAATGTGCTTCAGTTTGCCTGCTGTTCCTAACTCCTCCTACTCCGCTTCCTCATTCTCTTCCGCCTTCTCATCCGGTCAGCGTAACACCTTCACCACCAACTTCAGCACAGCCAGGGGTAAACGAGAGCAGGCAGTTTTAAAACTTGCCTGTTTGGGGGAAAAACCACACACCGTGCAGGAGTTGAGGAGGGGCATTCCCTAAATGGGTTTTTATTGCAAAGTGCAATACAACAGTATGCAATGGGTGTATCTTACTGTACCATATGCAGACTAGGCCGCAATTAACTTTTTATCCCCTAAATGGGTTTTTATTGCAAAGCGGAATACAACAGTATGCAATGGGTGTATCTCACTGTACCATATGCAGACTAGGCTGCAATTTATTTTTTTTCCCCTAAATGGGTTTTTATTGAAAAGCAGAATACAACAACAGTATGCAATGGGTGTATCGCACTGTAACGTATGAATGAAAATCTGAAAAATAATTTTCCCCTTAATTGGTGCTTGTTGAATAGCAGATTTGAAATGCAGTGTCTAAACGCTGAAAGTCACAGTAAAATATGAAGGAAAAAAAAGCCTGCTGTCTGCTGAAATCTAGTCACAGGAGTGCAGTTCGCTTTGCACTCCTGTGCATAGGGGAAGTACAGCCAAACAAGCTTTGGCTGTACTTCTCCTTTAAGTTCAGCGTACAGGAATTGACAAGGACACTGCAATTCTGACTAGGTCAACAGCCATTTTCTGTACTTGATTAAAATGTTCTTGCCCGCAAAATTAATTCTAATGTAGCCACATCATCTTAAGTTACCAAATATTGCATTTATGTTCATGGGTTTAGATATTTTAAGGGGAGGCAAGCGAACACCTTGATTTCAGCATCTGACAATCTCAGTGGATATACGTTCTTCCTTGGACTTGGCCTGATTAAGGTAAAAAATTGACATCCTGAATGACTGACAATTCTAATAGAACTAATTATAAGATATTTTGTATATATATATATATATATATATATATATATATATATATATATATATATATATATATACAAACCCGATTCCAAAAAAGTTGGGACACTGTACAAATTGTGAATAAAAACAGAATGCAATGATGTGGAAGTTTCACATTTCAATATTTTATTCAGAGTACAACATAGATGACATATCAAATGTTTAAACTGAGAAAATGTATAATTTTAAGAGAAAAATAAGTCAATTTTAAATTTCATGGCATCAGCACATCTCAAAAAAGTTGGGACAAGGCCATGTTTACCACTGTGTGGCATCCCCTCTTCTTTTTATAAGTTGCTAAAGTTTAGGAATAGGAATGTTGTCCCATTCTTGTCTAATACAGGCTTCCAGTAGCTCAACTGTCTTAGGTCTTCTTTGTCGCATCTTCCTCTTTATGATGCGCCAAATGTTTTCTATGGGTGAAAGATCTGGACTGCAGGCTGGCCATTTCAGCACCCGGATCCTTCTTCTACATAGCCATGATGTTGTAATCAATGCAGTATGTGGTCTGGCATTGTCATGTTGGAAAATGCAATGTCTTCCCTGAAAGAGACGAAGTCTGGATGGGAGCATATGTTGTTCTAGAAGTTGGATATACCTTTCAGGATTGATGGTGCCTTTCCAGATGTGTAAGCCGCCCATACCACAACGTACTCATGCAACTCCATACCATCAAAGATGCAGGCTTCTGAACTGAGAAAATGAGCGCTGATAACAACTTGGGTTGTCCTTGTCCTCTTTAGTCCTGATGACATGGTGTCCCAGTTTTCCAAAAAGAACTTCAAATTTTGATTCGTATGACCACAGAACAGTTTTCTACTTTGCCACAGTCCATTTTAAATGAGCCTTGGCCCAGAGAAAACGCCTGCGCTTCTGGATCATGTTTAGATATGGCTTATTTTTTGGCCTATAGAGTTTTAGCCGGCAACGGCGAATGGCACGGTGGATTGTGTTCACCGACAATGTTTTCTGGAAGTATTCCTGAGCCCATGTTGTGATTTCCATTACAGTAGCATTCCTGTATGTGATGCAGTGACGTCTAAGGGGCCGAAGATCACGGGCATCCAGTATGGTTTTCCGGCTTTGACCCTTACGCACAGAGATTGTTCCAGATTCTCTAAATCTTTGGATGATATTATGCACTGTAGATGATGATAACTCCAAACTCTTTGCAATTTTTCTCTGAGAAACTCCTTTCTGATATTGCTCCACTATGTTTTGCCGCAGCATTGGGGGAATTCGTGATCCTCTGCCCATCTTGACTTCTGAGAAACACTGCCACTCTGAGAGGCTCTTTTTATACCCAATCATGTTGCCAATTGACCTAATAAGTTGCAAATTGGTCCTCCAGCTGTTCCTTATATGTACATTTAACTTTTCCAGCCTCTTATTGCTACCTGTCCCAACTTTTTTGGAATGTGTAGCTCTCATGAAATCCAAAATGAGCCAATATTTGGCATGACATTTCAAAATGTCTCACTTTCAACATTTGATATGTTATCTATATTATATAGTGAATAAAATATACGTTGATGAGATTTGTAAATTAGTCAATTCCTTTTTTACTCACAACTTGTACAGTGTCCCAACTTTTTTGGAATTGGGTTTGTATTTTAACAGCACATTAAAACAGATAAGCCACATAAACATTGCTGCATATTAAATCTACGGCCACACAATCATGGTACATAACAAAATAAATTATTTAGGACACAGCTGTAACATTTCTTTATTATTCACCTATTTCCATGTGTAGAAAACTAATATAATCAAGACATACAGTACATGAATACTAAGCAGTAATTTACTTCAATTGCTGCACTAAATAAAGCCAGAAGCAACAAGGTTCTCACAACCTTTAGCTTTAGAGCTGTCATATCCCAGCTGCTCTGGCTGGGAAAAAAGCTGATTAAACATGATCTGTGCTTGATCACTGGGGTCCAGAGGTGATATCAGACCCCTAATACACCCCTGATGTCTCCTTAAGAAGGACCTGTCATTTCTACTGTGCTCTCATGTAGAGGGTGATTAGTCCCTATTAGCTCATACCATAAAAAAGTGCTAAAACATATATAACAATTGTATAATTATTAACATATATCATTTTATGTTATTGTGGGAAAAATATGGTAGTGATAGCAGCTCTTATCTGTAGGTATATGGGTATTATCTGAGCAGCGTAGGAGCATTCATTTAATTTTTATTTTGCATTTCACATATGCATAGAAGTATGGGCAACATATTTCACATGCGCATATGCCGGGACTAGTTTCTTTCTACTGCTGAAAATCCAACCTTCCTTACATCATCCCTACTTACTATTCACTATCAAGTAAAAGGTTGACAGCTCGGAATTCTGCACCTTCAAAAACATGTCAGCAATAGGAGCTCCCATTTCTTCATCTTGACAGATTCCCACAGTTATCACAAAATTACTTTTAAATATATTTTATCTTAAATGTAAATTGTAACATTTGTTTACACACTACATTGTTTATTCTACAATAGTCATGAATTAGCATAGCACCTCTGAGAATACTGATTAGTCTCATTAGAATACAACAACTCTTTAATTCATCTATAAATCTCCATATATGGCACATGGAAACAAGCACTGCACCAATAAATAACATTGACATTACAAGATCATTTTTAGAAGACTTGTAATGTGGCATTTGTCTTTTAATTTGCAATACCATCATCATCTGATTTGGAGCTAAAAAAAACAATACTCTAATGCGTTTACTTGTATGTCTGTGTATATGCAGATGATTACAGTGCCAAGGAAAGAATTTAGGGTCTCACAGCAATGAGACCCTAAGCAAAAAAACTCACAGCAATGAATCAAAAAATGTGCATGGATGTACATTTAACAAGCATTTTCATGTGCATTACATTATATTAAATTGTGTTTTTATGTGTGTTGGCATGCATTTTCATGGCATGTCATGCAAAGTGCCAGTAGAGTCAAAATACAGCAACTTATTTTTAATATCTTTACTTTTAGTTGCATTGCACTACCTTGTATTTACAAGCATTTTTGTGCATTGCATTAAAATGCAGACATGTTGCATTTTAATGTAAAACACTTCAACACACATGAGCACAAGACTGTGGTGTGAACAAGAGACATTAAAAAAAAAAAAAAAAACTATTGCTTTCTCTGTGCCCATGCAGTGGCCTGTGTTATTCTGGGGTGGAAATGCAGGTCACTGAAAATGGTGTGCATTAGCCCAGGGCTTGACAAATTTGCCTGAAATCTAGGAGCCAGCTAAAAAAGTTAGGAGCCAGTTTTTTTTTTTTTTTAAACTAACAACCAAGCTTTATTTAATAAAACGTATACTAAATTTACACATAAATACGACTAGAACCCCACTCTCCTCTATAGCGCAATTGGATGGAAACAGACTGTCTCTCTTTTTCCATCCGATGCCATCTGATCCGATCCTCCGATTACCGCTCCATAGAGGAGAATGAGGGGTCCGATCAGGTCTGTCTGAAAAACTGTCAGGCGGACCCGATCAGACAGCCCGTGTGAAAGGGGCCTTCGGCTGTGGCACGGCGATGAGGAAAAAAAAAAAAAAAAAGATATATAATATATATATATCATTTTTTTTTAATAAGAATTGAAAAAAAAAAGTGTTTATAATATATATATATATATATATATATATATATATATATAAAACATTCTTTTTTTTTTCAATTCTTATTAAAAAAAAAATGATATATAATATATATCATATTTTTTTTTTATAAGAATTGAAAAAAAAAAAGAATGTTTTTTTTTTTTTTTTTTTAATAATTAAAAAAAAAAGAAAAAATGTATTATTATTTATTTTTTTTTAATTTAAAAAATAAATTAATAATAATAAAAACACTCCCTGTCCACTTACCTTTAAGCAAAGGTAACTGGACAGAGAGATGAAGCCTGCAAAAACTTCCCATCTCATTCCAAAGAGCAGATGAGAAGGAAGGCATTGAGAACATGCATTACTCCCGGCCACCACAAGAGGGCGCCAGTTCCCCTAGCCTCTCATCTAACAGAAGAAGGCCAAAAAGCCGGGGCCTCAATTTATGGATGGCGTGGAAGTCCGTGCACTCGGGAAAGAAGGTGGGGGCGCAAAAGGGACAGGACACCTCCTGCAGGGCCCCCCAGGCGCCAGGTCGCTAATTCTAGTCGCAAATGCGACCTGGCGCCCGGGGTTTGTCGAGGCCTGCATTAGCCCTTACATTAAAAAAAAAAAGAAAAAACTTCTGGTGAAAAAAATTTGACCCATTTAGGTTTTTAGGATTTACGAGGTGTGCAGATTGGTGCAAGAATATAACCTAAAGTGACTGGAATCCCTAATAATGAACTCTTCTTTTCTGGTCTGCTGAATGTACACTTGAAAAGGTTTTGTTGTTGTTACATTTGTAGTTGTAGGGTGACAACAATGCTCCTCCAAAGAGACAATAAGGGAAGTAAGCATTGTGAATGTTGAAAATAAAGGAAAAAACAAACAAATAAAATCAATGCAACCACTGCATTTTAGGACTATACAAAGAACTTATATTATATTATATTATATTTATTAGATTACATTTTCCTTGGGTTCTTTAAGTTAGCAAGACCTATATAAAAATGTAATATCACTATTTGCCTTGGATACAGTTATCATTTGATTTATCACCTTTCCCAAGTTAGCAGGGTCCACTATATCTTAGGCTAAGTTCTCACTTGTGTGCTGTGGGAACATGGAGCGGCTGTCAGTTATGTGGCAATAGAAATATAAGTACATAAAAAGGGTCATGCCCAGAAATTCGGAAATGGCACTGTAAAGTTCCCAAAGGACAGCAGATCGGTCCTTGAGGAAAGAGGAGTATAAGACTTAGGGGCAGGGCGTGGCTTGGCGCTGCACGGTGATGGCCACTTAATTCTTCAGCTCTCTCCCTTTGAAGCCGAGCAATAAGCCCACCTGAGGATATTCTTCATCTAAACATGGAGAAAACATCAGGAAATCAATCCCACTCACATTCACGATCTCCTAGAGATCCAAACTCGCAAGCTAACCACAGTATTCCAGAGCTTTTCAGAGCCCAAGAAAGAGAAGACTTAGGGACTTTCTGGGAAAGGGGTGGAGGCATTTAAATGACAACTGTACTAAAAGTGCACTAAACCTTTAAATGTATAGATTTATTCTTAAATACATGGTTCACCGACTAAAGTCATTCACCGTTGAAGCACTAAGGGTTGTGCTTTTAAGAAAAAATCTATTTCATGTACTTATTTATTTTATATTGCATTTAAAGTATTCTAAGGCATCTATTAAAATCTGTTTTCTTTCTTGACAAGCACACACATCAAATAGACATGTCCGCATTTTCATGCTCTAACTTTGGATTTAATTATTGTCCATAGTTACACTGAAAATGTATCTGTATTAAATGTATAATCTGCAATATTTTTTTTTTTTACATTTTGGGTGTATTTTAAGAGTATAACCATGTATCATTTCTATTTTGCTCCAATAATAGGCAGCTCAACCTTTATCAAATCGAACTACACAAACCAATTAATTCTACATTACTTTATAATTGGCACTGCAGCTAAAAGGTCCTATACCATTTGGTGGTAAAACCCTTCAGTTTTAGTTAATACCTTAGAAATAACATTTCAGGGCTTCTTGAAATTACCTTTAGCATTTTACTGGAATGTCCCGGTTAACTGAAGATCACTCTTTGATGTCTTAAAATGTTAATCCCCAGACATCTGAGTCCAAAATGAGGCTGTGAGTGTTCATTTCAGAAAAATCAATACTTATCTTTTTTTTCTTATGGTGTCTTTCCACATAATGAATTGTGTCAGGGAGCAGAGGTGATGGTTGATGAGGGACTCAGCCTTGGTAAAAAAGCTAGCAATTGTAGTATCATTCTTTATTTAGAATGCCAGCTGTCAGGCCTGAGACACTGTCACAGTCAAAGAAGACATTTGAGATTTGGGATTTTTATGTTCTGATTTCACTATTGAAGCCCCTGAAAAGGCTGGGGAGTGAGTGGGGATCCAGTCACTGTAACAGCTCTTGTAACAGGTGAGACTGATCTAATTCACACAGAATGAAAATAGGCCCTTCCGCACAGAAGTCCCTTGCCGAAGCCAAATCAGACATGGTAAGTCCGTAAAAAAAGGGAATTTTGTGGTATTTTGCTATAAATGGACAATATGCGAACTGTGTAAAATAAGATAACGTACAGCAAAATTGACCAATCTTCCATAAGGTGAAAGAAAGTGACTCAGTGAGAAAAAAAATCCTAAAGTTATTATTGCTTTTGTAATGTACATAATCCAAGCCAGCTTTGTTAGATTCATGTCATACGCCTGCTTGGTTCCTGTTGAGCAGGCTACAAAACTTACAATTTTCATATACTAGTTGATAGAGATTGTTTGATTGTATATTTCATATATGAACGATTCTCTGTAATTTTTTGTAAATCACATTGATTTAAAGATCAAGAATTATTGGTTATGTGATCAGTCAGTTCATCTGTACTTGCCGAATCCTTGGTTACCTGTCCCTAAAGAATGATACAATTAGGCTCTATTTGAGCATTACATAATTACATTGCATAATCCAAAATTAAAAAAAAATATATTGTTAAAGTAATATTAGTTCTTACCAACAGCTACATGCAGATAAATTTGAATTTGTTTGAATTCAAAATGCAGTAATGTCATCTCTACAGCATGCCATACTTGAGAAATATGTATTGCATTCAGTCCTTTCAATAGCTTTTTACTTTAAAACTACATCCTTGTTGAGCTCTGCATATGTTTTTGCTAGATGGACCTACTACCTGTAAATTTTGATCTACTAGTAATTATCAAGGGATTGGTAGATCACCTGTTATCACAGAATTCACAAGGATTTAAGTAAATAATTTGTATGTCTTTATAGTTATGGCATTGTTTTATGGGACCAAAGTTGGAGCTGCCCATGGCAATCCTTTTTAAATGTACTTGTTCGGCATGAGGATGATAGAAGCTGCCACAAAATATTTTGTGTCCTGATTAGGAGTGTCCCTCCATATGTGCATAAGAGAAGGGTTAAAGGAAATGTACAGCCAAAGCTCATTTGGCTGTACATCTCCTATGGATCACAGGAGTGCAGTTCGTTCTCGGACCAATGCTGCATCCTCCTAGGTAAGTATAAATGGGCAATAACACCAAACCCCATACTTCTCTTATAAGTCTTGTAGAATGTTAGGTGCATGGCTATTTTGAAGGAGCACCCTTAAGCGAAGATTTTTGGAAATTGCATCACTGTGCTTAAGTCTTCCTAGGGGTACCTGATCCGGATAGCCAGTGCAGCAAGGAGGATAGAAGGCAGATTGAGGCATGGGAAGGCTGTGAATCAAAACCTCCAACTGGAAAATAGGTGCGTGCCCTTACATCAGCGGCCAGGGAGACTTCCGCTTTCAGCGTTCTCCCCCACGAGATCACGGACGCTCTGCCTCCGTTTGATCCGTGATTTACCCGCCGCATGACACTAGGGTTCCCTGTATGCTGCTGGCTCTGGATCCACATGGTAAGTTTGGTCGTGGGGCTTTCTCTTTTTCCTTCTCTCTCACTGGCACATCTCCTTCTAGTACCATATTTCTCATATGGCCAGCACGAACTTATTCAATTTCACATTGTTCCCACTCTTCATACTTATGGCGTTGGGTCACTTTATACTCAGACTTTATCACTGTTTCTAGTGTATCAGGCACTTGGTGCTGGTTTTATTCCAATTTCCTTTCCAACTTCCCCCTTTCTTTCTCTTTCCCTGCACTTTATCACTCTCACTACATGAACACTAGCCCTTCCTTTATCTTAATTAATATTTTTTGTCTCTGATACATGACAAAACCATGTCACATCCCTATTACTTCATTATATTTATGACAGATTTGGAAGGTGCTTTTCTCCATCTTACCACTCGTTACCCACTTGCCATGGGCCCCCCTTTTCTGGCTTGCATTCATTCGGAACCCTTCAGCTCCTGGGTCAGTTATATGCCGCTACAATCACACAGAAGCTCTTTGCCCCAGCTTAGTCCAATCGACCTGTGAGTATTTGTACTCCCATGAGTCTCTACTACTTTATTGAACCTTTTTTCAGATAGTTCTTTCATTATTATTTTTTACTTCAACAATTATTTTTCCATAGATATACCTTGAATGCATTTATCTCTGAAGAAGCGAGAGTACAGCTCGTGAAACGCGTCAGGATTGCAGTATATTTTATCATTATGGAACTATAACATGTTATTAAGGCTACTTCTGAAACCAAGCTGTTTTATTATGATGTTTACCTATATGTGATATATTACTATTGTATTCATGCTGTCTATTGTTTACAATTTAGCCAGTGGGCTAGTTCATATGTAATTCAATGTATGACACCATTTCTACCAAACAATATTCATACTTTAATAAAAGTTTACTTTTTTACCTACCTACTCTTGTAATTTATTACCAGCCACTAGCACATCCTCATATAAAGTCCCGTGGGCCAATCTCCTTTTTGTCTATATAATTTTTGGGATGGAGGTGTGCTAGAGAAGTAACCGGACCATTTCCCTGTTTGCTAATTTTTAATGACAGATTAATGACTAGAATGGAATCAGCTGACTACTGAAAAGCAAACATGATACCAATAATTAAAATTGGACAGAGGTACAGTATCTCACAAAAGTGAGTACACCCCTAACATTTTTGTAAATATTTTTTTATATCTTTTCATGTGGCAACACTGAAGAAATGACACTTTGCTACAATGTAAAGTAGTGAGTGTACAGCTTGTATAACAGTGTAAATTTGCTGTCCCCTCAAAATAACTCAACACACAGCCATTAATGGAAATTTGTGTAATATTGGATATTTCGTCAACAGCGCATATCCTGTAGCAGGATGGTATGGGAAAGATGCTGTATGAAATGGTATGTGGATTAGTGATACCGGGTATGTTGGTATTGGCACCAACAAATCCAACAAATCTACCTATGACTTAGGGGTTGCTACTGCAAACAGCCCTGAGAGTGTACGTATAGTACTAGGTAGTGTAATGAATGTTACCTACAGCGCATACCTGAATATAGGGGGTGTGTGATACCACCTATATACTATTCCCATGTGCTTTATAAACCACAAAAAATAAACTGTGCATATACTGTGCTATATTTGACTTTGCAGTCATAGACAAAAATAGTGCACAGACTAATCCAGTGTGCTTGATTAACAAAATAAAATTATATAAAGTGCATAGGCTGTGCTTATTTTGGTTTTACAAACAAAATGATGTATACACTTATAGATAAATATCATATAACAGTGATAACCTAAAAGTTCATTAAAAAGTCCAATGATCAAAAGAAAAGTGCTTAGTGCATAAAGATAGTGTCCATATACTCCAAAAATAAATAATAATTCCAAGTGACTGTTCTAACTTCAGTGTTGGTGTTTGTTCAAATCAACAGTGCAATAGTGGTGTCACCCTCTGTGCTCCTGTATACATGGGGTAGGCAATGCAAACTCATCAGATGTTGTTGACCCCCAATGTCTTACAGCAAGTGGGTCAAATGAGCTTGTATGGTGAGTGTCCAGCGGGGTCCCAGCCGTCCGTGCTCGGGTGGTCCTGGATCCTATTGGTTGGTGTATTGAGACAAAAGTATCACACTCCTCATGGTGTAGTATAAAAATCCATATTTATTGTTTAAAAGAACAAAAAAGTACAATAGTGCTTAAAAATATTAATATAAAACGTTGGTGGTACAGTGTTAAAATAACAGTGGAATACTGCAAAGAGCCCGAGTGTTGGAAGCCTTGCGGGACGCTGGTGAGGGTTCGTCCGCTCTTTACACAGAGCTTCCGGGTGTAACTCGGCTTGTGTTCCACGTACCACAGTGAAAACGAGGCTACGTGCGGTTTGCAAGCCGAGTTACACCCGGAAGCTCCGTGTAGAGAGCGGGCGAACCCTCACCGGTGTCCCGCAAGGCTTCCAACACTCGGGCTCTTTGCAGTATTCCACGGTTATTTTAACACTGTACCACCAACGTTTTATATTAATATTTTTAAGCACTATTGCACTTTTTTGTTCTTTTAAACAATAAATACGGATTTTTATACTACACCATGAGGAGTGCGATACTTTTGTCTCAATACACCAACCAATAGGATCCAGGACCACCCGAGCACGGACGGCTGGGACCCCGCTGGACACTCACCATACAAGCTCATTTGACCCACTTGCCGTAAGACATTGGAGGTCAACAACATCTGGTGAGTTTGTATTGCCTACCCCATGTATACAGGAGCACGGAGGGTGACACCACTATTGCACTGTTGATTTGAACAAACACCAACACTGAAGTTAGAACAGTCACTTGGAATTATTATTTATTTTTGGAGTATATGGACGCTATCTTTATGCACTAAGCACTTTTCTTTTGATCATTGGACTTTTTAATGAACTTTTAGGTTATCACTGTTATATGATATTTATCTATAAGTGTATACATCATTTTGTTTGTAAAACCAAAATAAGCACAGCCTATGCACTTTATATAATTTTATTTTGTTAATCAAGCACACGGGATTAGTGTGTGCACTATTTTTGTCTATGACTGCAAAGTCAAATTTAGCACAGTATATGCACAATTTATTTTTTGTGGTTTATTAAGCACATGGGAATAGTATATAGGTGGTATCACACACCCCCTATATTCAGGTATGCGCTGTAGGTAACATTCATTACACTACCTAGTACTATACGTACATTCTCAGGGCTGTTTTCAGTAGCAACCCCTAAGTCATAGGTAGATTTGTTGGTGCCAATACCAACATACCCGGTATCACTAATCCACATACCATTTCATACAGCATCTTTCCCATACCATCCTGCTACAGGATATGCGCTGTTGACGTAATATCCAATATTACACAAATTTCCAGTCTTCACCCCTAGGGGTTAATCACAGCAGCAATCCATTACTTCATCAATTATAAAGATTGGCGCGAGTGCTTTTTGTTCCCATACACAGCCATTAATGTCTAAACTGCTGGCAACAAAAGTGAGTACACCCCTAAGTGAAAAGGTCCAAATTAGGCTCAAAGAGTCAATATTTTTTGGGGCCGCCATTATTTTCCAGCACTTCCCAAACCCTCTTGGGCATGGAGTTCACCAGAGCTTTGCAGGTTGCCACTGGAGTCCTCTTCCACTCCTCCATGATGACAGCACAGACCTGGTGGATGTTAGAGACCTTGCGCTCCTCCTCCTTCCATTTGAGGATACCCCACAGAGGCTCAAGAGGGTTCAGGTATGGAGACATGCTTGACCAGTCCATCACCTTTACCATCAGCTTCTTTAGCAAGACAGTGGTCATCTTGGAGGTGTGTTTGGGGTTGTTATCATGTTGGAATACTGCCCCGTGACCCGGTCTCCGAAGGGAGGGGATCATGCTCTGCTTCAGTAAGTCACAGTACATGTTGGCATTCATGGTTCACTCAATGAACTGTAGTTCCGCAGTGCTGGCAGCACTCATGCAGCCCCAGACCATGACACTCCCACCACCATGCTTGACTGTAGGCAAGACACACTTGTCTTTGTACTCCTCACCTGGTTGCTGCCACAAATGCTTGACACCATCTGAACTATAAATAAGTTTATCTTGGTCTCATCAGACCACAGGACATGGTTCCAGTAATCCATGTCTTTAGTCTGTTTGTCTTTTGCAAACTGTTTGCAGGCTTTCATGTGCATCATCTTTAGAAGAGGCTTCCTTCTGGGACGACAGCCATGCAGACCAATTTTATGCAGTGTGCGGCGTATGGTCTGTGCAATGACAGGCTGACCCCCCACCCCTTCAACCTCTGCAGAAATGCTGGCAACACTCATACGTCTATTTCCCAAAGACAACCTCTGGATATGACGCTGAGCACGTGCACTCAATTTCTTTGGTTGATCATGGCGAGGCCTGTTCTGAGTGGAACCTGTCCTTTTAAACTGCTGTATGGTCTTGGCCACCGTGCTGCAACTCAGTTTCAGGGTCTTGGCAGTCTTCTTATAGCCTAGGCCATCTTTATGTAGAGCAACAATTCTTTTTTCCAGATCCTCAGAGAGTTCTTTGCCATGAGGTGCCATGTTGAACTTCCAGTGACCAGTATGAGAGAGTGAGAGTGATAACACCAAATTTAACACACCTGCTCCCCATTAACACCCGAGACCTTGTAACACTAACGAGTCACATGACACTTGAGAGGGAAAATGGCTGAATGGGCCCAATCTGGACATTTGCACTTAGGGGTGTACTCACTTTTGTTGCCAGCGGTTTTATACATTAATGGCTGTGTGTTGAGTTATTTTGAGGGGACAGCAAATTTATACTGTTATACAAGCTGTATACTCACTAATTTACATTGTAGTAAAGTGTCATTTCTTCAGTGTTGTCACATGAAAAAATATAATAAAATATTTACAAAAATGTGAGGGGTGTACTCACTTTTGTGAGTTACTGTATATATCGGGTAACTACAGACCAGTCAGACTAACATTAATAGTATGTAAACTATTTGAAGAAATGATAAGGGACTATATCTAATAATTTTAGATGAAAATAGTATCATTAGTAGTAACCAACCTGGATTTATGAAGAATGAGTTGAGCTGTAGGTTAGAGGAAGGCCTGTGGATGTAAAGTATCTAGATTTTGCTAAGGCATTTGATACAGTACCACACAAAATATTAATTTATAAATTAGGGTCTTTTGTTATTGATGGCATAGTATATACCTGAATAGAAAAATGGTTGCAGGAGCATGTCCAGAAAGGGGGTGATTAATGGTATCAGTTTTGATTGTCTAGAATTGTTAGCAGGGTATCCCAGGGCTCTGCCCTGTGTCTGATTCTTTTTAACTTGTTCATAAATAATATAGAGGTTGGAATAAATAGTTAATTCTCAGTTGTAGCACCCTCCTAGTTAAGTTGTCAGGGCAAGTTAGTTTTTGGCTCCCTCTGTAGTCAGGGGAGTTGGATTGTCTGCCCTAGTTTGGGGCTCCACAAGCTGTTGGATTAGTTCTGTTGAAAAACTTCCATAGCTTGGGCGGAAAGATACAAAACCTCAGCTTTAATATATATAATACCCTCTGACCAATCCCTGGGTGGTCTAAGAAGGGGAAAAATAGGCTGAAGCCTGGGCAAAGGGTGTTGCTTGCTCCTAGAGCCATCCAGGACTGGCTGCTGGACTACTCAGTGCCATGAACAGAACCCTCGAATTCTGGATCTCTTTGTTGGGTCTGTGAGTAGAGCTTGATTACTGAGCTGCAGTCTCTATGGACCCCAGCTGTAGATGGTGACTGTTCCAGTTAGCCCTGAACTTACTCAAGATTGTTTGTGGTTCTCTGCTGCAAAGGTTTCAGAATGTTCTGGTCCACTTTAAACTGTGCTAAAACCCTTTTGTTCATGGTCTTTAACTGTGAATATAGTGACTGTGCTGCTTCTATAGAGAAAAGTGTCCTCAGCTTAAATTGGCACTCAAACATTTTGCAGTATCTGTTCAAGTTCTACAGTAAAAAATCTCAAAAAGACATTCCCTATACTGGTTCTGAGCTGGGATGAGTTTATCGTATGCTGTGTGCCTCTGCACTGGATAGAAAAGAGCTTGGGCAAATCCAGCAGGCCCCTTTGGGGGTGAGTGCTACAGTGTTTGCTGATGTTACCAAACTAAACAGGGCTATAATTTCACAACACGACATAGCAACTTTCCAAGAAGGCCTAGGTAAAATAGAAGAGTTAGCAGCTATATGGCAGATGAGGTTTAAGGCTGGAAAATGTAGAGTACAGTAAACTTGGAATATACTGTAAATTTTAAGTAAACTTGAGAGCTAAAAATATGTATATGATTTACATGCTAGGCGGAGGACATCTGGGGAAAATGAGGATGGAAAATGGATTTGGAGTTCCTAGAAGATGAGACTCAGCAATGGCATACATTGCCAAGCTATAGCAAGCATTCTTCCTATAGGCTAATACCATGCGTTAAAAAGTGTTTTTGCTCAAGAGATATAACTATATCTCCACCACACTTTACAAAAACTTTGGTTTGGCCACATCTTGAGTAGGGATGGGCGAACTGTTTGGCCCGAGCATGAGTTCAGACAAAACATTGGCTGTTCGCCCGTTCGACGAAAACCCGAATTATCGGCACGCCGAATGACCACAATGCACTGCGCCGCCGCACATTGCATTGGAAGCCCTAATTGGCTGAAGCAATGAAAGCTTTGCCCAATCAGGACACAGAGCACTGTCAGAACCATGACTGAAGAAAGTAATGATCACTCTATGCAATCATGGCTCATTGCTCTTAGTCCCATCCCACACTATAAAAGTATTCTTTCAATAGCGGTCATTTGTAGTGTAAAATCGGCGTGGAGAAAGATAGAACAGGGTACTGTTCGTGTTCAGTGCTACAGCATGTTATTCTGATTCTTTTGTCAGTGTAGTATATCAATTTAGTGTGAATGTAGTGCAACCATTCATTTTTACTTTAGTGTCACTTTAGTGTGGATCTAGTGATAGTTCAGTCAGTGTGAGTGTACTAGTGACCATTCATTTTTACTTAAGTGTCAGTTTATTTTGTCAGGGCCGGTTTACTGATTTACAGTTCAGCGCATTAGTGCACGTTTAACAAGATATATTTCTGTGCGTTACGTGCCGTTTAACACAGTATATTTCAGTGCATTACTGCATGTTTAACGCAGTATATTTCTGTGCGTTAGTGCACATTTAACAAATTGTATTTCTGTGCGTTATTGCACGTTTAACTCAGTAAATTTCAGTGCATTACATGCTATTTAATGCAGTATATTTCAGTGCTTTAGTGCACATTTAACTTAGTATATTTCATTTCATTACTGCATGTTTAAAGCATTATATTTCTGTGCGTTCGTGCACTATTAACGCAGTATATTTTAGTACGTTAATACACTTTTACCCAGTATATTTCAGAGACTTAGTGCACGTTTAACGCAGTATATTTCTGTGCGATAGTGTACGTTTAACGCAGTATATTTATGTGTGTTAGTGCAAGCTTAACGCAGTATATTTCAGTGCATTATGTGCCATTTAACGCAGTATATTTCAGTGCCTTACATGCCGCCTAATGCAGCATATTTCAGTGCGTTAGTGCACGTTTTAGGAAGTATATTTCAGTGTGTTACTGCTTGTTTAACACAGTATATTTCAGTGCATTAGTGCACGTTTAATGCAGTATATGCATGTGCGTTAGTGCACGTGTAATGCAGTGTATTTAACCACTTAAGCCCAGAGGATTTTCCTGCTCAAAGACCAGGGCCTACTTTGCGATTTGGCACTGCGTGACTTTAATGGACAATTGCACGGTCGTGCGACACTGTACCCAAATAAAATTGACGTCCTTTTTTCCCACAAACAGAGCTTGCTTTTGGTGGTATTTGATCACCTGTGCGATTTTTATTTTTTGCGGTATATAAACAAAAAATGAGTGTCAATTTTGAAAAAATAACAATATTTTTCAAATTTTTTTATATGAAATTCCCCCCAAAAAAATGTAAAAATCTAAATTTTTTAACATTTTAGGCCAATTTGTTTTCTGCTTCATATTTTTGGTAAAAAAAAATCACAATAAGCGTATTTTGATTGGTTTGCGCAAAAGTTATTGCGTTTACTAACTAAGGGAAAGATTTATGTCATTTTTATTGTTTTTTTTTAACTAGTAATGTCGGCGATCTGCGATTTTTTTGTGGGACTGCGACATTGCGGCGGACAGATCGGACCCCTGACTAACATTTTTGACACTTTTGGGGGTACCAGTGACATTACTACAGTAATCAGTGCTATAAATATGCACTGTTACTGTAAAAATGACACTGGCAGGGAAGGGGTTAGCTTTATTAGTGATCAAGGGGTTAAGTGTGTCCCTAGGGGGCGTGATTCTAACTGTAAAAGGGCGTGGCTTGTGATGTAACCACAGAGACATACGATCCTACATAGAGGGATCTTATGATCTCTGCAGTTACACCAGGGAGAATGACAGGTGGCTTTGTTTACATCAGCCGCCTGCCTTTCTCCCTCTCCAGCGGGAGATCGTGAGTGACCGGCGGACATCGTTGCCGCCGGTCACTCGCGCGGGGATGCCGTGAATGAGCGGGGGCGGGAGCGCGCCTCCGGCAGCGCGCACTCGCCCCCTCCAGGCTCCTGGGCGAGCGACGTAGTACTACGTCGCTTTGCCCAGGAAGGGCTGACTGCCGCAGTAAATATACTGTGGGAGGTCGGCAAGTGGTTAAGTGCGCTACTGCACATTTAATAGATAAACAGGGTATGCAGCGATTGATAAGATAAATCACCACGTGCTAAGACAATAAATGTGGAGCAAATGATGACAATATGAAGCAAAAAGGTAACCAAATCATGAGCAACTCAAAACGTAAAAGTCCATGGGTAGAAGGGCCTCAAGAATAGTCCCATAAACCAAGTGTTGTAATAACGATGAAACCTCCACCAAACACCAATGAGTGTGGCCTCTTACCAAACATAGTAGATCCCCATTACAGGGATCCACAATCGCTTCAATGGTAATCCTTGCAAAACACAGTTGGCAGATGGATGGATAATAGATCCTGATGTCCAGATCTCATAAAATCCAGGAATTGAAACGATTGAGGTTTCATCGTTATTACAACACTTGGTTTATGGGACTATTCTTGAGGCCCTTGTACCCATGGACTTTTATGTTTTGAGTTGCTCAGGATTTGGTTACCTTTTTGCTTCATATTGTAATCATTTGCTCCGCATTTATTGTGTTAGCACGTGGTGACTTTTCTTATCAAGCGCTGCATACCCTGTTTATCTATTGTTCTGCTAGTTGAGTTTCAACAACTTTTTTATGCCAGCTGCTGATACACTATATTTTTGTCATTATTACAGATTAAGCGCAGTGTATCTTTGTTTTTATACTGCACGTTTAATGCAGTATATTTCTGTGAGTTAGTGCACATTTAATGCAGTATATTTCTGTGCGTTAATGCACGTTTAACACAGTATATTTCTGTGTGTTAATGCATGTTTAACGCAGTATATTGCAGTGCATTACTGCACGTTTAACGTAGTATATTTCTGTGTGTTAGTACACAATTAATGCAGTATATTTAATGCATTACGTACCGTTTACCCCACATCCCCATACAGCTAGTGGTGATGATGATGCGAGATTTGTCAGCTCTACCCCCTCCTACAAACCACAGGTACCCCCTAAGCATTCAAGGGACTATTCATTGAGTCAGCCTAAAAAGGTGCAATGCAGTGCTTCAGTTGGTGTTTCTAGGGGACAAGAACCACGCCCGAACAGAGATTCTTGCAGCTCTGCAGGGGCAGGCCCAGAGGTTGTTTATGCCCTGCCAGCTGGAGCTAGGAATGGTGGTGTGCGATGATGGCACAAACCTCCTGTCCGCCCTTAGACAGGGAAAGTTGACACATGTGCCATGCTTGGCACATATCCTCAATTTGGGGGTGCAGCATTTCCTAAATAGGTACCTAGGGTTGGAAGATCTGCTAAAGCAGGCCAGAAGAGTCTGTAGCCATTTCAGGCGGTCATACACAGCCAGTGCTCGGTTGGCTGAAATTTAGCGGGAATACCACCTGCCCGTCAACCGCCTGATTTGTGACATGCCCACCTTGTGGAACTCGACTTTGGAAATGCTGCAGCGGCTGATCATGCAGCATAGAGCCGTCAACGAATAACCTGTGTGAGTATGGCTCAACGTCAGGCTCAGGCTGGCTTGGCCTTTTTTGAGCGCGCCAATGGCTGCTAATAAAGGATGCATGCACTGTACTATCACCATTTGAGGAGGCCACAAGGATGTTGAGCCGTGAGAATGCATGCATCAGTGACACAATCCATGTTGTGTTCCTGCTAGAGCAGACTCTGCATGGCATTATGAACAGGGCACTCAAGGCAGAGCAGTGGGAGAAAGAGGATGACTTTCCTTTCCTCTTAAGGCTCGCTTTATGTAGACACTATTCTTCCTACGCCACAAAATGCACAAGGAGGAAGAGGTTCTGGTAAATTTGGAGGCATTAAAGCAGAGGAAGACATACGTCAACCCTCAACAGATGTTTTTTTTTAACCCCCTTAACCCTTCAGAGTAGTACGTGGCTGGAAGGAGGCAGTTCCAGATACTGTAATCCTCATGGACCCCGAGGAGTCTGCTTCTCATACCTCCACAAACTTTCGGTGCATGGGCTCCCTCATGCTTCAAAGCCTGCGAAAGGACCCAAGAATACATGGCATCAAGGAGAAAAATCACAATTGGTTGGCAACCCACCTTGACCACTGTTACAAGGGGAAAGTCACAAAACTCATCCCATAACCCCCGTGGGTGCAGAAGATGAAATCTCTTGAGGACACCTTAAACACTTTAAGACCAGATGATTTTCCTGCTTAATGACCAGGCCCTATTTTGCGATTCGGCACTGCTTTATTTTAATGGACAATTGCGCGGTCGTGCGACACTGTACCCAAACAGAATTGATGTCTTTTCTTTCCCCACAAATAGAGCTTTCTTTTGGTGGTATTTGATCACCTGTGCAATTTTTATTTTTTGTGCTATAAACAAAAAAGAGCGACAATTTTGAAAAAAAAAAAAAACAATATTTTTCACATTCTGCTACATAACATTCCCAAAAAAAATTAAAAATCAAAATTTTTTAACATTTTAGGCCGCATCTTCAGTGTCACCTACAACTCTAACCCCTCTTCTCTTCCTCTTTCTGTTGGGGTTCGCAATGGTTCTGGCCTTTGACCCCTTATATTCTTTATCTACACCTCCTCCTTAGATCAGCTGATAGACCCCCCCATGGCTTCCGATATCATTTCTATGCTGGCAATTCCTAAATTCATCTTTCTACCTCAACTCACCTCTTCGGTCCCCTTAAACATGTTTACACTTCTGCTTGATCCTTACCTGCTTATCCGCTACTGTACCCCAGCTTGCTCACCTCCTGGTGGGGCGATCCTAAGGACCGCGACTTGGTACTAACTTCCATCTCCAACTCCATCTCCACCATCAGGAGCTCTGGTGAATACTGGTTAGCATTTAGAGTCCGCACCTCAAGTGAGCCCACAACATTCGTCTGGGTGACTGGCTGTGTACCTATTCTGCTGGCCGGTGGTTGTCCCCCTACTGCTATGGCAACTAGTCTTCGACTCTGACCCCTGATCATGACAGAATAATCTGTCCTAATACATGGAGCAAATGCTATGGCTCCTTTCAGGCTGCAAATTACAGAGCTGCAAGAGTTCGGTTTTGAAAAACCAAGAAAAATTTGCTAGACTGCTAGACTGAAAAGTGTGATGAAAGGGCAACAGGAGGAAATCTGTGCTCTGCAGAAACAATTGATGGACCTACATTCCCGAAATTATGCTAATGCACATATGCCTCACCCACTCAAATTCAATGGTGACCGCCACCATTGCATAGGTTTCCTTAAAGCGGAGTTCCGGCCACAAAAACATTTTTTCAATAAACATACGCCCGGGACAATCAGGGCTAGTACATTCCACAATGGCTAGCCTCTGATCTGTCCCGGTTCGCACTTACCTGCAAAAAGAAATACTCACTTTTAAAATTTCTTCTCCAGCGTTGCCATCTCTGTTGTGGGCAGCTGAAGCCAGCGCGATCCTCTTCTGCGTCCTCTTCCGCGTCTTCTTCTCCCAGATTGCGCCTTCTTCGGTTATGTCGATTTTGTGGCCGGAACTCCGCTTTAACCAGTGTCGCATATGCTGCATTCACTTCTGAAAAACAAAAGGTAATGTTTGTTATTAACCTTCTGACTAGGGTTTAAAATACTATCGGTGGGTTCTACTGTATGTATTTATACCCTGTCTATTCATGTACCCTGCCGTGTGTCTCCTGTAAAGGAAGGCTACGGTGTTATCTCTCCTACGATTACTGTATTTCCTGTACTGTTTATGCTGTTTGTTTGTTTTCTAATAAACTTTGGAATAAAAAAAACCCCTGACTAGGGAAGTTCTAGCTTGGGCCTTTCCTTGAACAAGATAGTGCCACCCTGAATAATTTCAAGAATTTTAATATTTTCCAATAACCTGAAGAAGCATCGCAAGCATGTTTGTACTGTCTTTGAAAGGAAGAACCAACTATATTAAATTGGAGAAATGTGAGTTTGAGCGAACCCAGTTGCAGTTCTTGGGATATATTATTTCTCCTAAAGGAGTGAGCATGGATCCTGAAAAGATCAAAGCAGTATTGGATTGGCCTGCTCCTAGAAATGTTAGGGAAATACGATTTGTTAGATTTCCCAACCTCTACAAGAGAATTCCACTTCTCTAAGGTGATAGTTCCAATTACACAGCTGACAAAGAAAGGTCTGCCCTTTGTGTTGTCACCTGAGGCATAGAGTTTGGCAAGCAGTTTGGGCCCAGCAAAGGTTTAGCCCGAACATCGCCTGGTCACCCATTTGGTGAACACCCAAATTTGAGGGGCACTCAGCAGGATGTTCGTGCTACACAGTGCATTCTAAACAATGATTGGGCAAAGCATTTCCCAATCAGGGCACAGTGAATAGCTGGTTGTTAAAGCGGAGTTCCGGGCACAAAAACGATATTTTTTTTTGTGCCCCTCCGCTAGGTAGACCTGACCTGAAAAGGAATTGGATAGTTATTTTATTTTTTTTTGTTCACTCACCTTTTAATTGAAGATCGAAGATACTCACCGCAGAGTACTTCCTCCCTCGGAGCCGCGGCTCACCCCGTCACTTCCTGTCTCGCTATGATTCCTGGGAGCTGAACGTCATAGCTCCCAGGAATCAATGCGAGGGCACCGGCCCCGCTCGTCATTTCCGGGCGACGCCGCATTCCCCTGCTAAACAGCTTCTGGGCATGCCCAGAAGCTGTGGAGGAATGCGGCGCCGCACAGGAAGTGACGAGAGGGGCCGGTGCAGGCGCATTCTGGGACAAGAAGACGCGAAAGAAGACACAGAAGAGGACCGCGCCGGCTTCAGCTGCCCACAAGAGAGATGGAAACGCTGTGGAAGAAATTTTATAAGTAAGTATTTCTTCTAAAAGGTAAGTGCGAACCGGGACAGATCAGAGGCTAGCCATTGTGGAATGTGCTAGCCCTGACTGTCCCGGGGGTATGCTTATTGAAAATTGACTTCTGTGCCCGGAACTCCGCTTTAAGGAGCATGAAAATGAAAAAAACAAAACATTGCTGGCAAAAGAAAAATGTTAAAAAAAATTGTCAAAAGACACCAAATTTAATTGGTGTGGCCCCCCCCCCCAAATCTTTACCAGACTGTTTTCTGAGCATGTGGCTTGGCAGGCCAGGAAAGGGGGATGAGCAAGCGCTGATTAACATAGGGATGTGCTTTGGAGCTTTGAGGGCCACCCCAAAGTACCTTGTCCCCATGATGATGGGGACAAGAGCCTCTTCCCTACAATGCTGGGCTGTGGTTGTAGGGGTCTACGGGCGGGGGGTTATCAGAATCTGGAAGTCCCCTTCCTGGTATGGATTTGGAGGGCCTAGTATGGATTCAGGGGGACCCCCATGCTGTTTTTTTATTAACATTTTTGCATTGCCATCAATGGTATTGTATTCCCAGCAATTTAATTTTTTTTTCTTTATAAATGTCAGTTTTGCTGCAGCAATTTAATTTTTTTTCTTTATAAATGTCAGTTTTGCTGCAGCAGGTTCTATACATGATACAGATGCGCAACTTTACAGTCAGACTTAGGGGACCCCCCAGGCACTATATTTAAATACATTTTTTTTGTTTCATTTTAAGCATCATTAAAATCACTGCTCCTGTAAAAACAATCTTTTTTTGCATTGATACATGTCGTCCCCTGGGGAAGTACCCGGGCCCACATACTCTTTTTATGACCAATAACTTGCACATAAACCCTAAAATTGGAACTTTTGGGTTTTCAGGTTCGGGTCCTATATGCTTTAATAGAGTTTGTGGCTCAGGTCCAAACTTTTTACATGTTCGGGAGTTCTGGTGAGAACAGAGCAAGGGGAGTGTTCAGCCCAACTCTACTGAGGCAAAGACTGCTTTTTATTTTTATTTTTTTTTCAATAAAAGCTTTATTGAACAGCTATAATAAACATGTACAGTATTAACAATGGCAGTATGACATTTTTGGTATAACTGTACAACAGGTACATAAATTACAACATCATGTCATGTTGAATTAAAAATTAGTGCAACAACATTGAATATCTAAGTCAACTCAAGAGGTACAGTGAGGGCATTTAAACTTGATACCCTCCCTCAGATGAGACAGGACCAAAGACAAATGCCTGTCTCAAAGAAGGCCACTAGGGGGCAGGGAAGGAAGCAAAGATAGAAATTAAAGAAGAAGAGTAGAAGGAAAGAAGAAGGAGAAGGAAATTGAAAAAAGAGAGGGGGGAGGGGGAGGTAATGGAGTATGATTGACAAGTGATACTTGATCAAGTAGCTCATTGTAGAAACCTAATCTAAAGGTCCAGGTGGGATCTGAGAGTTGGTTATGAGATTACTAATCCTCAGTCAATTTTTTGAAATCCGGGGAAAGAGTAAATATAAACCATGGTCTCCACATGTCATGGAAAGGTCCACTATTTTCTTTTTTGATGGCCAGAGTTTCCTCCATCTCATATGTGGAAGTTACCTAGTCTACCCAGTTCTTAGTCGAGGGAACGGATTTGGAATTCCAGTGTAGGTATAAGAGATTTGGCCGCATTGAGTAGATGTCTCATCAGGGACCTTTTATATGACCTATATGAGAGTTTGTTGATGTGTAATAAGCAACTTGCTGCATTAAATTCTAAGGTAGAACCAGTGATATGTTTGATCAGAAGCACAACTTTATTCCAAAAGGTTTTGATTATGTCACAATTCCACCAAATATGTAGAAAAGTGCCTGTGTGTGCTAGACATCTCCAACATCTTCCAGAATACTGTGGGGACCACTTCTTCATTAGGGATGATCGAACGGTTCGGGTCGACCATCGGTTCGACCCGAACATTGGATGTTCGATATTCGGCCACCAGAACCGCCCAAAATGCACTGGGACAGGAACTGGGCTTTAAAAGCCCGTGATTGGCCCAGAAACGTCTGCAAAAGCCAATGAGGGGGCAGGAGTCTCCTAGGAACGTGATTGGAGTGACTACGGGGACCAGAGGCCAATCAGGAGTGAATACGCCCCACACTATATAAGATGGCCCCGCCTAACCCCTAGCACAGTTATCCAGAGCCTGTTGAAGAGAGTTGAAGCAGTTCTGTCTGACTCCTGCTTGCTACACTACATTTCCTATATATCGAGTGGTTCTAAAGCTCCATATAGCAGAATTGTATTTAGCTTACAGCCAGTGTAGTTAGATACAGCGATTGTGCTGGTTCTTAGAGTTACAAAAAAAAAAAAAACAAACTTAAGGGACAGTGTCAGTCTTCTGCTGTATGGAGCTTTCTATTTAGTGGAAAGGGATATCTAGTGTAGTTAGGGAACTTTGTACTACATTAGTTAGATTTGAAAATTTAGTTTCTGTAGGGAAAGTGTGAGGGTTCTGTTTAGTGAGCACGTGGCACAGTGCTGCTCTATCACAGCAGGTATACGTGCTTGCTAGGCAGCAAAATACAGTGACAACTTAACGCCTGTTGTTCAAAGCGTTAGGTGCACTGTACAAAAGCCTTTGCAACTGTGCGTGACACGCAACTGCTGTGCTGTATCCAGCGACAACTGTGGGTCGCATAGCAGTGTGCGTTTTTCACCGCACACAGTTGCCAACGCATCAGTGACAACCTAACGCCTGTTGTTCAAAGCGTTAGGTCCACTGTGCAAAAGGCTTTGCTACTGTGCGTGACACATCTGCTGTGCTGTATCCAGCGACAACTGTGGGTCGCATAGCAGTGTGCGTTTTTCACCGCACACAGTTGCCAACGCATCAGTGACAACCTAACGCCTGTTGTTCAAAGCGTTAGGTCCACTGTGCAAAAGGCTTTGCTACTGTGCGTGACACATCTGCTGTGCTGTATCCAGTGACAACTGTGGGTCGCATAGCAGTGTGCGTTTTTCACCGCACACAGTTGCCAAAGCATCAGTGACAACCTAACGCCTGTTGTTCAAAGCGTTAGGTCCACTGTGCAAAAGGCTTTGCTACTGTGCGTGACACATCTGCTGTGCTGTATCCAGCGACAACTGTGGGTCGCATAGCAGTGTGCGTTTTTCACCGCACACAGTTGCCAAAGCATCAGTGACAACCTAACGCCTGTTGTTCAAAGCGTTAGGTCCACTGTGCAAAAGGCTTTGCTACTGTGCGTGACACATCTGCTGTGCTGTATCCAGCGACAACTGTGGGTCGCATAGCAGTGTGCGTTTTTCACCGCACACAGTTGCCAACGCATCAGTGAGAAATATGCCTGGTAGACCAAGAAAAGGCATACGTGGCCCTGCTGCGGAAAGGGGCACAGCTTCTAGGGTGTCTAGAGGCAGGGGTGGACGTGGTGGTCAGTCCTCAGCCAGGCCACCATTTGGATTGTTCTCCGGCAGTGGCCAAGCTATACGTCCACAGTATGTACAGGAGGTGGTGGACTATATGAACAAACCCTCATCATCGGCATCATCTGCAACTACAGTGACCCAGGCAGAGAAAAGTGGTCAGTCTTCTGCAGTTGTCAGAACAAATACAGATGAGTCCATGTCCACCTCACGTCCTCCCTTAGACCCAACTTCAGACATGACAGAGGAGTCAGCTGAGCTGTTTGACCACAGTGTCGGCCATCTACTCCAGCCTGATGCTCAGTCCTTTATGGAGTCTGATGTTGGGTCTGAGTTTGAGGAGGAGGCAGAGCAAACAAGAGGGGAGAGCAGACGGCCCGCTCCATCTAAGGCCGCACCTGTTGTCTCCCAGGCCAGGCCTGATGCTCAGTCTTTGATAGAATCAGATGTTGGGTCTGAGGTTGAGGAGGAGGCAGAGCAAACAAGAGGGGAGAGCAGACGGCCCGCTCCATCTAAGGCCGCACCTGTTGTCTCCCAGGCCAGGCCTGATGCTCAGTCTTTGATGGAGTCAGATGTTGGGTCTGAGGTTGAGGAGGAGGCAGAGCAAGCAAGAGGGGAGAGCAGACGGCCTACTCCATCTAAGGCCGCACCTGTTGTCTCCCGGGCCACTATACACACCTCATCTTGCTGGGCCTTTTTTGAGACATCCCATGCAGATAAAACAGTTGCGATCTGCAAGATTTGTAAGAAGGGTATAAAACGTGGCAAAAATGTCAACCACCTGGGTACAAGCTGCCTAAACAGGCATTTGACAACCCACCACTCGGCCCGTTGGCAGGAGCATTTAAAGAACCCACAAAAGGGCCAAAGATCGGTCAGTCGGCCTCCTAGTTCTCCTCGCGCTCCTCCTCATGCTCCATCTGCTCCACCTGCTCCACCTGCACATCAGTCTGTTCCTGGCCCTGCTATAGTCACTCGTCACCTGTTGGCAGCCTCCACTGGCAGGGATGATGATATAGCAGGCAGTGTCGCATCTACCTCCAGCACACCACCAGCTGTAACATCTAGACGCCAAATTTCGATTCCACACATGCTGGAACGAAAAAAAATGTATACTCCCCGCCACCCACATGCCCAGCGTCTAAACAGTAGTTTGGCTAAACTACTGGCTCTGCAACTATTACCATTTAACCTGGTAGAGTCTGCTCCCTTCCGTGACTTCGCAAAATGTGCAGTTCCACAGTGGCAGGTGCCAAGTCGGCATTACTTTTCCCGTAAGGCCCTGCCATCCCTATACCAACATGTGGAAGGCAATGTAGTGTCGTCCCTGGCCAAGTCAGTCAGCCGTAAGATACACTTGACGGCTGACACTTGGTCAAGCAAACATGGGCAGGGACGGTACATTTCTGTCACTGCTCACTGGGTGACACTGCTTGCCAGTGGAAGGGATTGTAGCCAGGGCTCGGTGCTGCAGCCAGTGTTGCCCCCACGTCTGCAAACAGCTGGTGGTGTCGCTGATCCGGGTAGATCGATCACTTCTACCCCCTCCTGCTCCTCCTCCTCTACCTCCTCCATGCCCTCCTCTGCAGAATGGTCCTTTGAATATGATGAGGTACCACGTAAACGTTCAAAGGGCTATTCTATGTCTCAGGCCAAAAGGTGTCACGCAGTGCTGCAGCTTGTGTGTCTAGGGGACAGGCAGCACACTGCCCCTCAGATTCTTGGGGCTCTGCAGGCACAGGCCCAGAGGTGGTTGACACCACGCCAGCTGCAGCCAGGGATGGTGGTTACTGATAATGGGTCAAACCTCCAGGCCGCCCTTCGTCAGGGAAAGTTAACCCATGTGCCATGCCTGGCGCATGTCCTGAATCTCGTGGTACAGCGGTTTTTGAACTCGTACCCGGGAATGCAGGATGTGCTAAGGATGGCAAGAAGGGTGTGCAGTCACTTCAGGCGGTCGTACAGTGCCACTGCACGTTTGGCCGAAGTGCAGCGCGAGTTTCACCTGCCGGTACACCGCCTCATCTGTGACATGCCCACCCGCTGGAACTCCACCTTGGCTATGCTGCAGCGCCTGTACACGCAGCAGAGGGCCCTCAATGAATACCTATGCGAGTACGGCACCAGCACTGGCTCTGCGCGCCTGGGCTTCTTTTCACCACGGCAGTGGCTTTTGATTAAGGATGCATGCGCTGTCCTCTCGCCATTTGAGGAGGCCACAAGGATGGTCAGCCGGGACAGCGCATGCATCAGTGACACCCTACCGGTACTGTTTTTGTTGGAGCACACTCTGCGTGGCATTATGGACAGGGCACTGGAGGCAGAGCAGCAGGAGGAAGAGGAGGACTTCCTTGCCTCTCAAGGCCCCCTTTATCCTGAGAATCCTGACCCCATTATGCCTAGCTCCCAGAGGCCCGAGCAGGATCCAGGGGTGGAAGAGGAGGAGGAGGACGATTCTGCGGGAACTTTTGCAGGGTTTGAGGAGGAGGAGGAGGAAGACATGCGGCAATCTGCAAGGCCTAGTTTGACTCCCTCGGGACACTTTGGAGTAGTACGTGGCTGGGAGGAGGAGGAGCCCGTTGAAGATAATGTCGTTATGAGTGACCCCGAGGAGTCAGCTTCTCAGGCCTTCGCTAATTTGCGACGCATGGGAAACATCATGCTCCAGAGCCTGCGAAAGGACCCCAGAATCAAGGCCATTAAAGAGACTAACCACTATTGGTTGGCCACCCTACTTGACCCCCGGTACAAGTGTAAAGTCTCTGAGCTTTTCCCATCCACCCAGAGAGTCCACAGGATCAAATCCCTTGAGGACAGTCTCAAGAGGAATCTGGTGAACATGTTCCCCGACTCCCGTAGGGTGCAGGGGCGGGGACAACCTACCATGGATTCTACTGGTGGTCACGAGAGGAGCGTTGGAGAAGGCGTGCGGTTGACGGATGCCTTTCGGTCTTTTTTTAGTCCTCACCGCCCAGGCCTCTCAGCTGCCACATCGCATCGACACCGTCTGCATCACATGGTGGACGATTACGTGAGGGCACAAAGTGACACAGAGGGCTTTTCATGTGACGAATCCGATCCACTGGCATACTGGGTCTTAAGATTAGACCACTGGCCAGAACTGGCCCAGTATGCCATGGAGTTGTTGGCCTGCCCTGCTTCCAGTGTCCTATCGGAACGGGTATTCAGCGCAGCAGGAGGATTCGTCACAGACCATCGAACTAGACTCTCCACCGACTCGACCGTTTGACATTCATTAAGATGAATCAGTCGTGGATATCAAGCTTTGATGCACCTGATGTAGACCTTGTAGACTAGGCTATCGTTGTGATGTGGCAGTTGAGCCTCAGTTTAAGCCTGGACCATGGTGCCACCCTCAAACCCTCCTCTCATTCTCTTTACGTTCACAGAACCTCATTTTGGTTATGACAAAAACGACAATGTTTGCGCACCTGTTCCACAGGTGCACACCTTTACAATTTTTGGGCCTCCTTCAACACCAGCTCTTTGGGGTTAAGGTGGGGAGGCTATGCTAAAACAAAAACTACAATGTTTGCGCACCTGTTCCACAGGTGCACACCTTTACAATTTTTGGGCCTCCTTCAACGCCAGCTCTTTGGGGTTAAGGTGGGGAGGCTATGCTAAAACAAAAACTACAATGTTTGCGCACCTGTTCCACAGGGGCACACCTTTACAATTTTTGGGCCTCCTTCAACACCAGCTCTTTGGGGTTAAGGTGGGGAGGCTATGCTAAAACAAAAACTACAATGTTTGCGCACCTGTTCCACAGGTGCACACCTTTACAATTTTTGGGCCTCCTTCAACGCCAGCTCTTTGGGGTTAAGGTGGGGAGGCTATGCTAAAACAAAAACGACAATGTTTGCGCACCTGTTCCACAGGTGCACACCTTTACAATTTTTGGGCCTCCTTCAACACCAGCTCTTTGGGGTTAAGGTGGGGAGGCTATGCTAAAACAAAAACTACAATGTTTGCGCACCTGTTCCACAGGTGCACACCTTTACAATTTTTGGGCCTCCTTCAATGCCAGCTCTTTGGGGTTAAGGTGGGGAGGCTATGCTAAAACAAAAACTACAATGTTTGCGCACCTGTTCCACAGGTGCACACCTTTACAATTTTTGGGCCTCCTTCAACGCCAGCTCTTTGGGGTTAAGGTGGGGAGGCTATGCTAAAACAAAAACGACAATGTTTGCGCACCTGTTCCACAGGTGCACACCTTTACAATTTTTGGGCCTCCTTCAACACCAGCTCTTTGGGGTTAAGGTGGGGAGGCTATGCTAAAACAAAAACTACAATGTTTGTGCACCTGTTCCACAGGTGCACACCTTTACAATTTTTGGGCCTCCTTCAACGCCAGCTCTTTGGGGTTAAGGTGGGGAGGCTATGCTAAAACAAAAACTACATTGTTTGCGCACCTGTTCCACATGTGCACACCTTTACAATTTTTGGGCCTCCTTCAACACCAGCTCTTTGGGGTTAAGGTGGGGAGGCTATGCTAAAACAAAAACTACAATGTTTGCGCACCTGTTCCACAGGTGCACACCTTTACAATTTTTGGGCCTCCTTCAACGCCAGCTCTTTGGGGTTAAGGTGGGGAGGCTATGCTAAAACAAAAACTACAATGTTTGCGCACCTGTTCCACAGGTGCACACCTTTACAATTTTTGGGCCTCCTTCAACACCAGCTCTTTGGGGTTAAGGTGGGGAGGCTATGCTAAACAAAAACTACCATGTTTGCGAACCTGTTCCACAGGTGCACACCTTTACAATTTTTGGGCCTCCTTCAAAGCCAGCTCTTTGGGGTTATGGTGGGGAGGCTCCGCCAACACCAAAACTACCATGTTTGCGCACCTGTTCCACATGTGCACACCTTCATAATTTTTACGCCTTCTTCAACACCAGCTCTTTGGGCTTACAGTGGTATGGCTCCGCCAACACCCAAACAACAATTTTTGCGCACCTGTCACACAGATGCATATCATTGTAATTTTTTTTCCTTACAAAGGCAATTATTGCTTTCATTACCAGCACTTTCATAGGGATATGGTGTCAAGGCATCGTCCGCACCACCAAATGCCCAATTTTTAAGCATCCTTTACTTCTATTCAAAGTCAAGAGACAACAGTATTCATCCAAAACATCTCTAATCTTGTTCACTCTGCACTACATTGTGGTCCCTACCCCTAACCCTCAATGTATCCGTGCATATATGTCTGTTTCTTGTGAGATTTCAAGTTAAAGTGCACCAAACACCATTTTACATGAAATAAAGTGCAATTACATACATCTTTGGACTTCTTGAAACATTTGGTAATAAAAGCCCCATTGTGGAAATACACCCGTTAATTATATGCACATTTAAAGAGACAGCACCTTTTTCCAAAAAAACCTCTAATCTTGTTCCCAGTGCACTGCATTATGTCCCCATCATACACATTGGCTGAGCCGTTGATTAGGAGCAAAAGAAAGGTGCGGTTAAGCAAAAAAGTCATTTTTGAAGGTTTGGTATGCTGTAATTCTGGTTCTGGACATGCTACAGTGCTGAAACTTCACAGGTACACCTTTTAGAACCCCCAGACACTAAATCCAAAGAAATCTCTTTTTTTTTTTTTTTTTTTTAATTTTTTCAATAATTGGCTATCTATCAAAAACGACAATTTTTAAGAACTTTTTTTTGTGTGATTAATAGTCCCTGGGGCATGACCCAGAACCCTAGGCACTTTTTAGGGGCATTTATTGGGTTTTAGGGCTTAAAAATGGTGTTTTTTGATTACAGAAGTTCGGGTCCCATTGATTTCAATGGGGTTCTGAAATCCGAACCGAACTTTCGTGAAGTTCGGGTGTTCTGGTCGAACCGAACTTTTAAAAAGTTCGATCATCCCTAGTCTTCATTTTCGCAGGTGTTATGTACCATTGCGTGCGGATTTTATATGATGTTTCTTGAGTTTTTGTGCTCAGGGAGCATTTGTGTGTAAATACACAGGCTTTCTCCCATTCCCTGTCAGAAATTTTGCGTGATAACTCGTGTTCCCATAATTTCTTATATTTATCGACAAAATTCGACGGCGGGGCTAGAAGCCACTGATAGGTCATCAATGTCGTTTTCGATATTGGGGTCTGGCTCTCACATATCCTCTCGAAAGCAGTTAGTTGTCTAGCCCACAGAGTTTTCTTTTTATTATTTTGAACAAAGCTGTGCAGCTGGATATAATTCCATTGGTTCAAAGAGATGTTTTGGGGTTTTAGGTTGTTTAGTTCATAAAGAGATAGGATTTTTTGTTTAAATGAGCAAAGGATGGTCAGCAGAGCATGTTATATTGAGACCCGGAACAAAGTCTGGATTGTGGGAAACCAGTGTTAGAGGGCTCGGATTAGTGGATAGGTTGTGTGACTTCGCCAACTTGTAATAAATGGTGAGGGTGGTGTTGATTAGGGCATGGTGTCTAACTTCAGGAGGGAAGTTGTGGGGGTCCGTCCATAGCAGGAACTGGGTCAGATACCGGGAGCAATGCCTCTCCATGGCCACCCAGTCCTTTTGACTTGAATGGCAGTGCCAGTCGATCGCTCTAGTGAGGTGAGTGGCTTGGTTATATTTATAATAATCCGGGACCCCCATACCCCCATTGATCTTGGGTAATTGCATGTATTTTAGTTGTATCCTAGGCCTTTTGTTGGCCCATATAAATTTCCTTTGGATAATCGTTAGCTTCCTGAAAAAAGAGGAGGGTATTGTGATGGGTAAAGCATGAAATAGATAAAGTAGTCTAGGCAGGATGACCATCTTTAAGATGGCTGCTCTGCCGAACCACGAGAAATGTTTGATATCCCATTTACTCAGGTCATTAGTGATATTTTTCAGGATTGGGATGAAATTGGCCTCATAGAGGGCATCTAGAGTTGGGGTAAGTTTGATACCTAAGTATTTAAGTGAGGTCGAATCCCATTTGTAGGGGCAATTAGATTTAGTTAATTGTTTTATTTTGGGAGTGAAATGTCCATGGCTTCTGATTTGAAATGATTGATTTTAAAATTCGATATGTATCTGAAGGTGCGGAAATGTAAGTTCAATTTTGGAATGGAGATATGTGGCTGTGATATATAAAAGAGGAGATCGTCTGCGTAAGCAGAAATTTTGAATTCTCTGTCTTTAATGCCGAAGCCATGCACATCTGTATCTCTATTAATATGCCTAATTAGTGGTTCTAACGCCAATATAAAGAGGATGGGTGACAAAGGACAGCCTTGTCTAGTTCCATTCTTTAGATGGATAGGGGTGGAAAGGATGTTGTTCACCTTAACTTTGGCTGTGGGATTAGAGTAGAGGGATCTTATTCATGATAACATGTGACCTCTCAGTCCTACGTGTTCACATATCATCAACAAATAGTCCCAAGCCACTCTATCGAAAGCCTTTTCTGCGTCGGTTGAAATTAACAGACCTTCAATTCCTAATTTGTGGGCTCCGTGTATTAAATTCAGGGATCTGATAGTATTATCTCTAGCCTCACGGCCTGGCATAAAGCTTACTTGTTCAGGGCCTATAACCTGTTGTAATAGCGGTCTCAACCTATTGGCAAAGATTTTCGCTAACAGCTTCACATCAAGATTTAGTAAGGATATCGGTCTATAGCTGGCGCAGGTAGTCGGATCTTTATCCGTTTTCGGGATCACTGTGATGTGAGCAGTAAGAAAATCATGAGATGGCTTATGCTGTTTGGTTAGTATGCTCAGTGCGTTTGTCAGGGGGGCGGTTAAAGAGGTTTCAAACATCTTGTAATATTGGGACGTTTGCCCATCTGGACCAGGGCTCTTCCCGTTTTTAAGGTCCAGGATTGCCAATTTGGCTTCTTCTGGGGAAATTTATTTTTCTAATGCCTCCACGTCTCCATCTGAAATCTGGGGAAGGCCACTGTCAATGATATATTATTTCATATTTGAATGTCTGGAACCTATGAGGTCGCTGGGTCTGTTCTGAGGGGGCAAATTGTAAAGATTCTCATAGAAAGATCGGAAGGATTCCGCTATCTTTCTCGGGTCGTGTGTTAGTTTATTAGAGTTGTCCTTTAGTGACATGATATGTGTGGAGGCTTGTGTGTCTTTTAACGCCCTTGCTTAGGTATTTGCTTCCTTTATCCCCAAATTCGTAGTATATTGCCTTTTTTAAAAAAAAGTGATCTTTTTATTTTGTTGTTTAAGATTTCGGACAAGGACTTCCTAAGAGATAATAGTTCTTGATGATGTTCTTTGGTTAATGACATTTTATGTTGAGCCTCAAGGGTCGAAATTTTTGTGAACAAATCATGGACCTGTTGCTCCTTCTCTCTCTTTCTCCTGGCCCCCTGTATTTAATGAATTCACCTCTCACCACACATTTGTGGGCCTCCCACAGGGTCATGGGGGAAATGTCAGAGGATTGGTTTTCATTGAAGTAATTTGTGATTGTTGTTTTGGATTTCACTTTGTATTTTAGTGTCTATTAAGAGAGAGGGATTCAGCCTCCAATTAAATACTGGTTTGCAGTGCGTGGTTGAGGAGAGAGAGAGCGATATCGGAGCGTGGTCAAATGAAGAGATGACCCCGATATTAGCGTCCGTAAGGTTGGGAAGGTCCCTCTGAGTAATGAACAGATGATCTATTCTTGTGTATCTATTGTGTGGCGCTGAGTAGAAAGTGAAATCCCTGTCGACCGGGTGTAGCGATCTCCATGAATCCACCAGATTCAGCGATCTTAGTGCATTTTTGATTTTTTTCAGTGATTGGTATTTAATACATGAATGTCCTGAAGATGTGTCCTGGAGGGGGTTTAGGGGGACGTTAAAGTCTCCACCTAAAATGATACAGCCTCGGGCAAAACTTTTTAATTCATCAATAATTCTTGAGCAAAAGGACACATGTGCCTTATTTGGGAAATATACGTTTGCTAGTGTGGTTGGACGTCCGAATAATGTACCAGAGAGGAACAAAAACCTGCCTTCTGGGTCTGAATGTTGATTATCAACTACGAAGGGTGCAGATTTGTGTAATAAAATGGCGACTCCTTTAGTCTTAGTGATGGTACTAGATGCCTCATAAATTTTAGTGTAGTTTTTGTCAGTCAGGGTAGGGATCTTGGGTCCCTTGAAATGTGTTTCCTGTAAAAACACAATTTGAGCTTTTGATTTTTTTAGTTCATATAGCAGCTGCGAATAAGCCATGGTTAGTCAGGGGACAAAGGGGTGTTGGATACGGATAGTGAGGGGAAGGGGAGAAGGATGATAGAGAAAGGGCAAAGAGAAGAGAAAAGAAAAGGAGGAAGGAAGAATAGACAAGTAAGTAATATCACCGACACAATGATCAACTGATCGTGTGGGTGAGATTCAAGATTAGGTTCAAATCAAAGAATTATTTAACGTTGAATGAAATATTAATTGTATTCCCTATTGGGGGGTGAGTGGAAGGAGCACAGTCCGAACGGCCTGACAAGAAGCTGTAAAAATTTGAACAAATTTCAAATACTATGCCAGTCTAAAGCCTGACAACTCCCCATCCAGTATTAAAAAAAGAGGAAAAAACTTAATGTATGCCTGGAGTCAATATGTAACAATGGGCAATGGATTGTTGTAGGACTGCAAGATATGATATATTTGGTGAATAACCGATGTATCTCTAGGCGCGGCAGTAGCGCCCAGGAACACATAAGAGAAGAGAAAGAAAAGAAAAAATTTTTTTTTAAGGTTAAGGAAAATTAAGAAAGGTACTGTGAAGTGGATTATGACTTCGTAATCTATTAGCAAGTTTATCACATAACAATCGCTATGATATGAATCTGAGCAAATGGAGGCAAGTGTCACCCAAAAACTAGGAGACCCCCGTCTCCATACCTCCATGAGCAGGGCAACATTAACTATTAAACCACATATAACCACTACGTTGAATGGATCAAACCTTTCCAGCACTGAGAAAAAGGGAGAAAGGGAGAAAGGACGGATAGAGTCTTTGATCCCCATTGTTCCGTGTGGATGCGGTAAGAAGCTAGTTACAGTACCTTGGAGTAGACCCAAGAACATAACCCGGTAGGTATTTCAACAACGGTCCTCTGTGGAAGTCCCAGTATAGTTGTCACTGTTTCGCTGCGACCCAATCGGACTGAAAGGGAGGGGAAAAAAAAGGCAAAAGAGAAAGGAAAAATAAACCCGTTAGGGGACGAGGTTAATTAATTCAGATATCGACAACATGAGAGGTGTTATTGTAAAAGAACAGGAGTAGGCATGTCATTCTAATGTCTCAGTACATCTGAAACTCCTGAAATTGAAACCAACTACACAATATCGGCATCATGTGGCGAAATAAAGTATTGCAAACCATAGAACGAACAGAGTTCCATTAATGAAATGTGGTAACATGTTGTAAAATATTATAGCAAATTCCTCATGAAAGCAGTTCCCTGTGCGTAAAAACCTTCCACAATAGTCAGTCAATCAGGGCTTGCATGTGAGTATTCTTATTATCCATAGATAAGGTGGAAACTAGACATCAGGGAGCCGGCAAGTATCATGTTCCTGTGTATATTTCCAATTTTGAAAAGTGATAACCTGTATGTTGACAACTTCTTGTGGACAGAGGGGAGCATTACAGCTACCAATTATTTCTGTGGGTCTAGCACCATCTACTGGACAGATGGTCAAACACCAATACATTTAAGAAAATGGGAAGTAATAGAGCAAAAACCAAAAAATAAAAAGAAAAGAAAAAGGAAGAAGACTTGCAGTCGTTTTCAAATTGAGTGAGCAGGATCAAGTGTGATCTCTGGACCTGGGGGTTTTGGGAGGTGAGGAGAAGGCATTGTGAAGATCTCTACTTTTGAATTTCTTTCCTCCATGTTTAGTTGCAGGTGACCTCATTGATGTTGAACAGTAAGCATCGTGAGTGTCACTCATAGATGGAGGCAACAGAAATTCTGCATACCATTCTAGCAATGAGATTGGATCCAGATTTAGGTTAGCACAGAATGTGGGGAGATCGTCTGGTGTGCGTAGAAAAAATTGTTTTCCTTGATAGGACGCCTGGACAGCAAAGGGGAATTTCCACCTGTAGGTGATTTTTCTCTCCTTTAAGGCTTCCAACACAGGTCTGACAGCCCTTCTGTTCTTCAGTGTGATGGGGGAGAGATCTTGGTATAATTGAATAGGTGTTTCATTAAACAAGATCTGCTCATTTTGCCTTGCCTTGTAGAGGATTTCTTCTTTAACTGAGTGATTTAAGAGGCAGCATATTATGTCTCTCGGAGGATTGGGATCTGGAGCTTTGGGTCTGGATCTGGAGCGCACGGTGGGCTCTGTCAAACTCAATCGGGGACTCTGAGGTTCTCTCCAAAAGATTATTAAAGATGGAGGTCAACACTGGTCTGATATTTTCACCGTTGACCGTTTCAGGTATTCCCCTAATCCTGATGTTATTACGTCGCCCCCGATTGTCCAAATCCTCCAGGTGATGGTTCATGGCAATAAGATGTTAAGAGTGTGAGGTAGCTACAGTCTCAAGTCTTTTAATAGCCTTATCTCTGCCTTTTCCTGCTCTCTCCCCCACCGCAATTTGTTCAGTGATCCTCAGTATGTCTGCCTTCAGATCAGTTATAGCTGCAGCAAATTAATTTTTTAATGTCTGCAGCAATCGCAGTCATGTCATTGAATGTGAGTTGTCTGTCAGAATGTGGAGAATCACCTACCGTGTCCTCCGATGCGGTGATTGAGTCTGCATCATATTCTTCTTCTTCTTCCTGTGTTGGTCGCCTCGCCATGTTGGGGCCTGCCTTGTTCCTCCTCATGGGGGCCTGTGTTTTGAATATGTCGGCGATCCCCTTGCTGTTAACAACTTTCCCGGAGCGTTGTAATTTCCCCTGTGATCCTGTCTTTAGTATCCTGCCCATTGTAGGCTATTTTACACTCTGGGTGCGGCCGTATGGTGGATGGAGAGTCGTCCTGAGACCGGCGCTCTCTTCTTAGGCGGCCATCTCCGCCGCGTGCCAAGCCACGCCCCCAAGCTTTTAAGGTTACTTCAAGTGCTGCAGTGTCAGGTGGACGGGTGGGTGAGCCCCTTCCTTACATATTCCCCGCCACGTGCAAATAGTGCCAAATTTCTCGGGATGCCAGAGAGGGGCTAGCGGGTGTGCGGTATTGCAGCCAGCAGAACCAGTATATCTTCAGGAGCAATTACTGGATATGTTGAGTAGTGTGCTGCCTGCTGTATGTCTCTGTCCCCTTCTGCAGCCAAGATGGCGGACTGCTGTGCTGTGGGAGCTGTAGATTTTGTTGGGGCCTTTCTATGAGGAGCCGGAGGGGATGGATAGGTGAGTGGGGCACCCAAAAGAGGAAGGCGGACCCCTGTGTACTGCGGCCTTACCAGATCCCGGGGTTCGCGATCGCAGCCCGCTCCAGGAAAGGACGCGGCTTTGGTGCTTGACTAGGCCGCAAAAAAACGATCCTTCGATCCGGCGTTTCTTTTTTCAATATTGCCCAATATCAGTCCCTGGGGTGAAGATGGGTCCCCCCGAGGTGCTTGCAGCCCCCACAGAGGGTAGATGGAGGAGGATTGCAGAGGATAGAGAGCGGCGATATCGGAGCTCTCCTCTGGCACGTCCGTCCTGCACGGATTCCGGACACTGCTTTTTATTAAGCTAAGCCTTCTGCACCAATATTGTTACATCTTGATCCTGAAATTCCTTTTATAGTGGAAGTGGATGCCTCAGACTCTGTGTGGGAGCTATCCCTTCTTAACGAAAAGGAGAAAAGATGCCTCTTCATAATTGTGAGTATTTCTCTTGCATAATGTTGTTAGCTGAAATTAATTATGACATTGGTGATAAGGAGTTGCTGGAAATTAAGGAAGCCTTTTCTAAATGGAGGCATTTGCTGGAAGGGGTTAAGCATCCAGTAACTGTTTTCACTGATCATAAAAATCCTGAATTAATAAGTTCTGCCAAGAGGATGTCTTCTAGACAAGCACGTTGGTCACTGTTATTTTTTAGGTTTAATTTTATTATCTCAAAGAGAAAGGGCATAAAAAGAGGGGGCTCTAACAATTCCAGTGATAGACAGAAAAGAGCCTAGCATAATCACATAAAGAATTCCAATATCCATATAATAAATAAATGAATTGGGTAAGTGTGAACTAGGCAATAAACAGTGTATTCATAAAACCAGTTCCTCCTGAGAGGCACAACGAGGAACCAATACTCTAAATGGAATGAAGAGAACGATGTCCCACATGTAGAGATTAAATCCCTCCACAAGTGATAAAGCCAATGAGCTATGGAGCTGCCTATGGAGGCTACGTCAGCCTTTAATGTTTGAGCTATTTTGAGATGCCATGGACTCTGCAGTTTTTCGGTACTGATCTACCATACATTTGCTGATCCATCCACTATGATTCCTGTGAGGTAACTTCATTTTAAGTGCTTCTCTTTTTGTGTGCATGCCCTACGGGCTCTGCATCAACCCCCACCACCTTTATTCCTGGAGTGTTCACTCAGCCATTTGATCCAGGGCCAATCCCAGTGTCAGACTCTGTACATGTGCCTGTGATATGGCGATTTTTTACCTACCACACTTATTCCTTTGATCCTTTCTGCGATTATAAATATAATAAGTGATCTACACCTTTTTTATATGTTAATATCAACCTTATTGTATCCCTTGCAGTAAAAGAATATTAATTATGAATAACCACTGTGCTTAAATAAGAGAAAACATTTATTACAGAAGACAAACTTGTCACTAATAACATTAAATAAAATGAACCGCAAAGTAAGTGAATAATACAATAACAAAAATGATGTTACAATGGAAATACAAATGCTATCAATATTATAGGACAAATTGCAAGATGGAAAGAGTTACAGGAGAGAGAAACAAATAAGAATAAAAGTGATACATTACATAGACCTCCCGATGGAGGTCTGTGCTCAGAGACTTCAGCCCATAGTAAGAGAATTTTTTAAGGGCTCTGGCTGTATATTTATGTACCTCTCCAACCAACCCCCTTTCAATGTTAACATGTTGATCAGGTTTTTAAATCAAGTTTTTTTAGTCCTTCTCACAGCCCACACAGGTGATTCCCTCCCAGCATCAGTTATAGGTACCATAAGCAAGTTTTTCCAGATAGCCAGTTCTGGCTGAAAAGACCTTCTCAGATAATGCCTCTAGCTACAATACAAACAGTAGTAAAAAAAACTAGCTTTCCCGGTCTAGATATAACACAGCTTGTTTTATGATGTTAGCTGTGAACAATTGTCAGGTACACAGTTGGGAGTCAAGTAAAGTTCAATATATGATGTTCATTTCATATAAAAATATTAGAATTCAATATTTCCATTACACCTGCAATGGTGAATATATCCTTTATTCCAGCCCTGGAGACCCGCTTTGAATGGTTCCATCTTCAGTGCTATTAGTGATAACTTTGCATCATTGTATTCTGTGAGTTACAGCTTTCCAGTTTCTGTTAATATTCAGAAGCAGTATAGCTCTAAGTGTGTGGTCGTGACTTTGAAATATTTGCTTTTCAATTTTGGAGACCCGCATTGAGTGGATGCACTGATCTGCGGAGGTTTTCTGTTACTCACTATATTGCACCTATTTACGTGCTGATTTATAACTCCTGCTGCATCAGGTGCTACATGATTGCTACACATTTACCGGCCTCCGAAGTATATACTGGATCACTCTAAAGTGTTTGGGCTGTTCGATGGAAGCAAATTACTGAGAAGCACTTTCTGGCATGCAATTTTCCAAAGGTACCCCGCTGGACGGTATGGACGGTAACAGTCTTCATCATTGATTGACTTTGTTATGTCCTTTTCAGCTCCATAGCTCATTGGCTTTATCACTTGTGGAGGGATTTAATCTCTCCATGTGGGACATCGTTCTCTTCATTCCATTTAGGGTATCAGTTCCTCGTTGTGCCTCTCAGGAGTAACTGGTTATATGAATACACTGTTTATTGCCTAGTTCACACTTACCCAATTCATTTATTTATTATATGGATATTGGAATACTTTATGTGATTATGCTAGGCTCCTTTCTGTCTATCACTGGAATTGTTAGATCCCCCTCTTTTTATGCCCTTTCTCTTTGAGATATGACCTTGCTGTGCATTTCCTGCTTAATGAGGTAATGCTTTACTTCCAGTGTTAGACAGGCTCTATCTTGTTGGCTGGCGTACCACACCCAGACAGTAATGGTCCCTTGCCGAATTGGTTGGGACGCGCAATTTTGGTCTGCCTGTGTGTGTGTATCTATACAGCAGCTATTCATCATCTTTCGGTCAGTGCCTGGATATTTCACTGGTTTCAGCCGATGCCCATCTTTGCATGTGTAAGGGTCCTGACACTGATTGGCTTTGTGTGATAGCCCTTATTTTGACCCATGATTTTGATTTGATGATCTTAGTAATCAATTATTCTGTATATGCTCTTTTGGTGGTTCACAGCAGTATGTGTGTGGGGTGCATGTGTTTTTGTTTTTAATGACTATATAGTCTGCTTTTTATAGTGATCAAGGGGAAGGTTCGGTTCCTTTTTTTCTTTCACATTGGATTACATTGTATATTTCTACTAAATTATTGTCATTTTGATATATTTCTGTGTCAGTATTTTTTGTTAGGGAACTATTTCATTCATACCCCGTTTACTCTTATATGGTGCTTTAGGGCCTTCCCCCTCTTTGGTTCTGGTTGTCCCTGTTTTTTCTATATGCCTTTTACCATTAAGAGTATCACTCATTTGTGCTGTACAATTGACAGTGCTGTGAGTGAAGGGGTTTACCAGGACACTTCTATTTACATAATTTCCTAATTCTGTGTCCCTGGTACTGCTATTTGTGCTTGTGGCTTTCCACTTTTTCTTTTTATTTGAGACGCCAACCGATCCTCCCATTTTCTGACCAGTAGTCTTGTTATCCCAGTATCGGGTGGAGGAGCGGATAGGGTCCTGCAGCCGAAATATCGGGACCTCAAATGAAAGTGCAACCAGCAAACCTAAAGAACAACTAATAAGAAAATAACTCATGGTTTGGAGTAGGTCAGAGCCAGACCCCAAGGGTGCAAAGTCCAGAAGAGTAGTCAAGAGCAACCCGAGTTTGATAGGCAGAGCCAGTACAGTCCAGGGGGGGGTGGCCTGAATAGAGGACAAGAGCGAGCCGAGATCGATAGCCAGAGCCGGTACAGTCCAAGGGGAGATCCGAAGAGAGGTCAAGGTAAACCAAGGTTAGCAACGAGAATAGAACATACACAGCAGACAAGCTGGAAGCAAGACGTATACTAAGGCGCCAGCAGGAAGTGGAAGAGGGTATTTATGGGTCATAGGATCAGGTAACTGACAACATCTGGCCACTGGGTGGAGCAAGAATCTCATACCAAAAGGTAGCTGATAATGAGAAGCTTGCCAGAATAGGAATCACCCCGTGGCTCAGGCAGCAGGGAAATTACCCAGAACACACCAAATCACCAGATTGACTCCCGGCTACAGCATGACAAGAACAGCTTTTGGACTCATGCACATTGTCTCTATGTACCTGAATCTGCTCAGGTTGAAGCCCTTTCAGGCCTTAAAACTTGTGGGAAATTTTGGGGTTTATAAGACTGAAGAACTTTTGTCACATTCCTTTTGGTGGCCTGGCCATAAGAAAGATGTCAACACCATGTGGACTCATTCCTGACCTATGCACACAATAAGACCCCCCGAGTCTTTGGGGTTGCTCCAGCCACACCCTGTTCCATCAAGATCATGGGGGTCAATTTCTATGGACTCTGGGGTAAATTTTCTTCCCTCAAAAAAAAAATGTCCACCATCTTGGTCGTCATTGACCATCTCACTAAGATGGCTCATTTTATACCTGTTAAAGAGATACTTTCTGCTGAACAAACTGCAGAGTTAATTGTTCGAGAAGTATTTATACAAGGAATTCCTGATGGAGTGATGTCTGACAGAGGACTACCTCAAAATTTTGGAAAAGCTTTTGCTTAGCTTTAGGTGTAACAGTTTATCTGTCCTCTGCTTTTCATCCTCTGTCTAATGGTCAGACCGAGAGGAGAAATTAAACCTTGGAGCAGTACCTTTAAAGTTTTATCAGTTATCTTCAGGATGACTGAGTGAATTATCTTCCTACAGCAGAGTTTGCTTATAACAATTCTAAACATAGCTTCACTTTCTCAAAGTCCTTTTTTACCTAAACAACCAGTATCATCCAGTTTTTCTTCCTGATCTCCCTATCTCAGGATTACTTACATTGCAGGTGATTTAGGAGAAATTGGTCAAGACTTTGAGAGAGGCTCGGGAATGTTAAAAGAAGGCTGCTGATAGACATCGCAGATCACTTCATACCTATCAAGTGGGTGACAAAGTTTGGCTATCAATCAAAAATGTGAAGATCCATGTTCCATCTGCAAAGTTTTTGAGACCTTTCACATTTCTGCTCAAATCAACCCAGTTGCCTTTCGCTTAAAACTTCACGATAGTATGACGATTTAGCCTGTTTTTCACATATCACTACTCGGTTTCATGAAAATCATTTTTCTGGAATAATTATTTCACCTCCTCTAACTTTTGAGGTACAGGGTGAAGAAGAACTTGTGGTGGAGAAAATTCTTGATTCCAGGATCTTTAGAAACAAATTACAATATCTGGTTCAGTGGGAATAAAATGGACTAGAAGAAAACTCTTGGGAGCCTGAGGAGAATGTTCATGTCCCTATATTAACAAGAGAATTTCTCACAATCCTGGCCCTAAGATGTCCAGGGGACCTCCTGGGAGGAGAGGAGTACTGTCGGGGCCTTGACCTGAGACCTCTGCTGTGTCTGGAAATGACTCTTCTTGCTGAGCTACCTGAGATGCTGGACAGCACCCTGTCAGATCCAATGGACAACCCTGATATATGCCCTGAAACCCTGCTATATGCCCTGCTAAACCTTGAACTTCTTGCTCCTCCCATGAACTTCCTGATTTAAGCCATGTCTCCGCACCTCCTGTTTGCCAGATTATTGTGCTCTCTTAGGCCAGTATCTGGCTTTTGTCTTCCCCGCTGCCGCCCCTATTTTGCTATCAACCCTTGGCTTGTTCCTCGACTACGCTTCTGCCTGATCCCAACCTGCATTAACTCGTTGCTGATGGCTGGCTTGTTTCCTGACCATGCATCTGTTTGATCCTTAACTGCTTATCTGCTACTAGACCCCAGCTTGCTCAACTCCTGGTGGGGCGATCCTAAGGAGTGCGGCGCGGTACTAACACACAGCAAAATCCATCTTCACCATCAGGAGTTCTGGTGACTACCGGTTAGTACTTAGAATCTGCTCCTCAGGTGAGCCCAAGTAATCCACCAGGGTGACTGCCTGTGTACCTATCCTGCTGGTCGGTAGTAGTCACGCTAATGCTATAGCAACTGGTCTTTGAGCCTGACCCCTGATCATGATAATCCAAGACCCAATAATATTTAAAAATACATTAAAAAGGTAGGGTCCCAACACTGAACCTTGGGGTACACAACTAATGACCCAAAACCATTCAGAGTATGATTCAATAATCACTACTCTCTGAATGTGGTATTTTAGCCAGTGTTCTATCCAAATACAAACTGATTTTTCCAAGCTTGGAGACTTTGCCTTACACTTTAGCAGTGTGCGGGGAACGGTGTCAAATGCTTTTGCAAAATCCAAGTATACTATGTCCACAGCCACTAATTGTCTAAATTTTACTTGCCTTGTCATAAAAAGGAATACAATTTCTCTGATAACTTCTGTCTTTCATGAATCCATGTTATCTGTTGCTTAAAATATTTTTTTCCAGCAAGAACTCTATGTGGTCTTTTATTAAACTCTCCAGTATCTTCCCAACTATAGAAGTTTAACTAACAGGTCTATAATTGCTTGGTAAAGACTTTGATCTCTTTTAAATGTAGGTACCACATTGGCCTTACACCAATCCAGTGGTACTATTCTAATCATTAAAGAGTCCCTAAAAATTAGAAACAATAGCTATAAAATGATGAAGCTCAATTCTTTTAGGATCTGTGGGTGTATGCCATCTGCTGCAGGTTTATTTACCTTAATTCTGTCTAAATATTTCTGAACCATATCAATTTTGAACCTTTGTGGATCATTTGGGGCTGTGTCAATGCATCCCCATTATGGATATGAGCTCCTCCATGCTTCTTTGTTTATACAGAACTGAAGAAGGTATTTAATACATTTGCCTTCTCTTTGTTACCAGTCACCCACTCTAGATTATTTTGTAAAGGGCCTACCTGATCAGACCTGACCTTTTTACTATTAATATATTTTAAAAATTTTGGGGGAGTTTGTCCTACTATCCTTTACAATCTGTTGTTCGTTTTTAAATTTTTGCAGCCTTGATTTCCTTTTTATACATTCTGGTATATTCTTTGTGACATTTAAACAATGATAGTGTTCTTTTTATATATTTTATAAAAGCTATATTATTATTTATAGCCTTTTTACATTGGTCGTAAGCCACATCGGTTTTACTTTTAGCCTTTTAAACTTAGTGCCCATGGAAATATATGCTCCTTTTTAGGTCTTCCCTGCAGGTGGGTTAACCCTTTTAGGATGAAGTCTCTATAATCAGTGTTAGTAGGCTCTTTCCCATCCTAAGTCTCCCTGATCTTCTTAATTTCAGGGTCCCAAATGTGGACTTCAATCCAGAGAATACTGTAGATCAGTCCACTCCTTTTTGAAAAAACTACCCGATACACATCAACCTGCATGAGTGAGAACCCCTGAGAACTAAAAATATGTTCCTTTCAACCCTTAAAGGGACCACAACCCAAAGAGTGGGGAAATATATCTCCTGTCCTGGACTCATACCTAGCATGCTGTACAAACTCAAAAAGATTGGCACCAGGGGCTTCAAATCAAAATATATATCTATTTCAATGCCATCTTTAACCTCTTCAGAGTAATGTTATTGAAAAATGTCTCGCTCTATGTTGTACTACATTTTAGGTCCCACATGATCTAATCCAGATTTCCCATGTTTGAAAAAATTATTTTGAGAATTGATGACCAAAATGGTCCTTTTGCTTATATAATTAAGAATTGATGGGCATATTAAAACATGTAAAAAATTGATGGTATACAAACTATATATCTAACAATATCATAATTTGGTGTGAGGATTCCCCTTCACAGTTCCAAGAGGAGAAAAATATTTGTTTTGAATAGTTAAAGGGTCTTCACGGTTTCCTATTTCAATAGCCTTCAGGTGGACCCAACTCAAAAACTAAAGATTTTTTATCTTCTATGGAACATCTAAAAGTATTAGGTGTGCTTAAGCTGTACCCTAAAATCTACATTTTGATCATCGAAGGCATTGTGCACTTGACTGCTATTCTCACGAGATTTGAAGTAGAAATTGGTAATGTCACTATTGTTCTGCACAATGTTCTTTTTCCTGTAAAGAAAATAGTACTTAATGATCTGTAGTGCATGTCTCTCTCTGTTTTTATTTAATTTATTCTTTTAAATTGTGGCTCTTCTCCTGCTAGTCATCTGGGGAAGGGAAGGTGTGAGGGACCAAGATAAAAGGAAGCAAGCTCTGATCCCCTTTTATGATGGCTACCTCTATACAGAGAAACAGCTTGAAACAAGGCATGATACACCAAGAAAAAAATCAGCTGCAGGAAAACCACAAACAATAATGATGACCAGATCTTTTCCCTGTTTAGGCACATCTTTTACAGATCGGTCATTTTTAAAATGCAAGGCCACAGCAGTGTTAGCATCCCAGAGCAAAAAGAGTCATGTATGTCCAAGTTATCCTGGGACTACTTTGGATGCCACTAATAATGCTTAAATTAAGAGCAGGAAAACAAAAATTCAAGCTGTATTGCCTAGTCTAATGTTCTTAAACATTGAAAAGAAGCAACAGGTTAGAGATAACTGTAAGGGCTAATCATAATTATCAGAATAAAGTATGCAGTAACATGTAAAAAATATTTCTTTATTGTACTTTTCAACGTTATTCCACTAAGAAGAATTTGACTTCACACACTTATGCCAAATGGATACCTGAGTTATCATAAATTATTTAAACACTGTGAAGTACCAAACCTTTCAAAGGGCTTATGAAACTTTCATTCTAAATTCTGTGCCACTATGTAGCATGCATTTTTCATGAATTTTCTATACTAATACAAAGTTCTGGTCACTTTAATCAATATAGGTCCTATAAATATGATGTCCTATGAAAGTTTGTTGAATAATTCATGGTTCACTTCATGTTATTTTTCTTTTTTACAGCACACATCAAAACAATTTTGTTAACAAAAATGAGCATTAGGTGAATGGCAGACCCAGATGCAAGGAAAACAAAAACATTAAAAATGTGCTAAAATATGTGGAATACATATATTGCAATAAAATACATCAAATATATTGATTATGTTTTAAGCTGTTGGATTTTTCGTTTTCAAAAATTCAGTTCAATTTATATGCTATTCCAGTAAAATAAATATAGATAATCTATAGATCCTCAGGTAATTATTAAGGTTTAGGTATTACCATACTTATTTTGCACATTATAGGTTTTCCAGTATATGCAAACAAAAGACTCATATTCATATTCAGAACGGCCCCATTTTACCTGTAATACTGAAAAAAGAAGAAAAAAGGGTGCCCTTGGGGTGGGACTTTAAATGAGGTATATACATTCAGTGACCATAGTACAAAGATGGTAAAAAAAATGACAAATGTTATTGATGTAGTTGCATATGAATGATAACAACAATAAAATAACAACGCAATGGGCATGCGGTATAATAGCATCAACAATACACATGAATAACAATATCGGTAAAAATATGGGTTGCACTCATATATTGTAGTAACTTGACGCGTTTCGTGAGTCTTCAGTAAGCTCACTCATCAGGAGTATATATGAGATAAATTGTCTAAAAATGAATGAGACAGTAAACAACATGTTACTATATATGATTGAGGAGTGTGATATTGTAACATCTGAACATGAACAGAAAAGAAAAAGATCACACTCACACACGACCCAAAGATAGATGGTGGATGCGTGCTCTCACGATGCGGGGGCTGCCATGGTCTAACCCGGGAGCTGACAGGACTTGAACCAATGGCGAACACGTTGGGTAGACAGGTGAGGAATCAAGATTGTGGAGAATGAAGCTTCTGCTTGATGGCAAAGTATGGGCTGAAAATAAATGAATATGTATCTCAATGGAGTATATAATTACATTGTTTATATCACTAAGTGATATCCAAGGGATCAGGATAAGTATAATTGTATAATAAAATAGTATAATAAACTGCATAATGAGTCAGTCAAAGCAAATATTGTATGAAGCAGGGACCAGTTGCCTCTAGAAATATTGAAGGATCAAGATAAGTATAATTGTATAATAAACTGCACAATGAGTCAGTCCAAGCAAATATTGTATGAAGCAGGGACCAGTTGCCTCTAGAAATATAGATTGTATTGTATGCAGTTCAAAATTAGATTTGAAGGGTAAGATACTATATCCACTTGGTGATACATAAAAAAAAGATACCTCTAATATACATCCAATGTATATAGGTAGCTATGTATCTGTGATATAAAAATGTGAATAACCTCAAAAGTCAGTATCAACAAATAAAGTAACCACATAGGCAGCGCTTAAATAAATACATAAATGACAATATGTATATAAGTGAGTGAGAATGATGTAATAATAGTCCATCAAACAGCTCCAGAGGGATGACCCATCACCACGGCGTGAAGAGAGAATGGGACATCAACTACGTCCACTACACCACGTGACCCCCCTAGGCAGTCAACACTCACCAAAGGCTAAAGGTCAGTACGCCTTCAAACTCATGGATTCGGGATCACTCCACTGAACACTGCACACCGGCAGATATTCAAGAATCTCAAGTCGGGAATAGCCAATAATCACTGCAGTAATCCCATCAGCATCACATGTGTGTATAGAGGAAGAAAACAGGCTCATAGGGCAGTAGTCCAATGTAATAAGATGTATTATTAAAACCAGCCCATCCCCATCACATTAAACTCACATGTTGATACAGAAAATTAGGCATTCAAATGGAAGGAGATGACCGGATGATATGCGGCCGCAATCTCACCAATCCCGCTCCGTCCCCGGCAGTGAATCCTAGAATCGGAACCCGGAACGCTGTACCTGGAGATGCTCGGACACCTCCGTTAGCCTAGCTTTGCTCTGACCTCACTCGGAGAGGCTCGGATAGCCTCGTAACTGCCGCTAGCGTTCGGGAATTCCCGTACCGCTCATAGCACGCAATCGTTGGGGTGATAGCGCGCTCACGCACTGACGCGTTTCGTCGTTGGCTGACTTCAACTGAGCTCAGTTGAGTTCAACTTCAACTTCATGATGAAGTGGACACCTGAATCAGAAAGTGATTGGAATCAATGTAATTTCAGGTCTTTGACACCAAGACAGACCCTGCATACATAGTGATCATCCTCAGTGGTCTCTGCAACTGGACTTTGCTGCAACATTCATCTGGAGAACATATGATTGGACCTATGTGGGGAGTCCTTTGGAGCTATCTGGCATCGGATCAACCTCATTGGAATCGGATGACTGATTTTTGGCTCATTATTACATGCTTTTGGTAAGCGGCAGTGGTGTCGGTGGTGGCTCTTTCAAGGTGGTTGATCCAGACTGTTATTCTGTCGGTCACCTTATGTTATCACCTGCATAAATTTTTATATATCTGGTAAGCAGATTGTGCTTATGGGAGATGGTCTATAATTCCTCTATACACAGTCCTCCCTCTTTTGCTTTAAATTTCTCTTGGCACCAGCCTGGATTTGGTGGAGGTTTCTTTATCAGCACCTTCTAGAGGAACTGCACATGGATGTATATCTTTAATTTTGTATACAGTATTATGCTATGGGGCCTGCCATTTTATTTTTCATGGATTTGGGCCGAGTGTGCTGAGTTTCCTGGTCCTAAGGAGCTTCCCAATTCGTCCCGCTGTGAAAGAAATACACCTTTTGAATTGGGAGTTTGATGATATACATTCTGGTAAGAAGTTTGTACAGCCAGTGGTTTTCTCCCAGATTTATATTCACTCAAGAATTATTTACACAGGGACTTTTTGGACTTGTTGCTCACATTATACAAGTTTCTTCTACTATTGAATTACATTGACACATGATTTATGAGTCATTATACTCATATATGTAGCACCTTTGTCACTGGTCATAAGGGTGATATTAATATTTTAGCGCGACTTACTTTTATTATTTCTTTCCAGATGTGTAAGCTGCCCATGCCACACGCACTCATTCAACCCCATACCATCAGAGATGCAGGCTTCTGAACTGAGCGCTGATAACAACTTGTGTTCATAGTTAGTGAGGTTGAAAAAATACATCAGTCCATCCAGTTCAACCTATGATGTGTGTGTGTGTTTGCTGTTAACTGTACATTGTATACCCCTGGATGTTCTGGTCTTTAAGGTGCCCATCTAATAGTTTTTTTAAACTATCGATGCTCCCTGCTGATACGACTGTTTGCGGAAGAGAATTCCACATCCTTACTGCTCTTACAGTGAAGAACCCCCTACGTATTTTAAGGTTTAACCGCCTTTCCTCTAGTTTTAGTGAGTGGCCCACGTGTCTTATTGTATTCCCTTTCTTTAAATAGTTTGTTCCTCATGCTAGGGTCGCCAGTACAGTATTTGTACATTTATATCATATCCCCCCTCAATCTTCTCTTCTCCAGAGAGAATAAGTTCAGTGCTTGTAGTCTTTCCTCATAGCTGATGTCCTCTATTCCCCTAATTATTTTTGTTGCCCTTCTCTGGACTCTCTCCAGTTCCAGCACATCCTTCCTGAGGACCGGTTCCAAAAACTGGACAGAATACTCCAAATGTGGCCGGACGAGAGTAGAGTGGGAGAATAATCTCTTTATTCCTGGAGTGAATCCCCTTTATACATCCCAGTATACTGTTGGCTTTGCTTGCAGCGGCTTGGCATTGCATGCCACTGCCAAGCCTGTTGTCTACCAGTACCCCCAGGTCCTTTTCCATCCCAGACTCACCCAGAGGTTCCCCCCCTAGTGAGTAGCTTGCTTTCTGGTTTCTGGCACCCAAGTGCATTACTTTACATTTTTCAACATTAAACCTCATCTGCCATGTAGTTGCCCACCCCATAATTTTGTTCAGGTCCGCTTGTAAGGCTTCCACATCCTGTATAGAAGATATTGGCATGCTTAGTTTAGTATCATCCGCAAATACGAAGATTGTATTAGATATCCCCTCCTCTAGATCATGTATGAATAAATTAAACAGGATTTGCCCCAGGACAGAACCCTGGGGGACCCCACTTTCCACACTCGCTCAATCCGAGTACTCCCCATTAATCACCACCCTTTGCACTCTCCCCTGGAACCAGTTCTCTATCCAGGTACTCACCTTATGGTCCATACCTACCTTCCTTAGTTTGAACAGTAAGCGTTTGTGGGGAACGGTGTCAAAGGCCTTTGCAAAGTCCAGATACACCACATTCACAGGCTTACCTTTATCTAGGTGGCAGCTCCCTTCATCATAGAAGGTTAATAGATTGGTTTGGCAAGAACGATTTTTCATGAATCCATGCTGATTACCACTAATAATACCATTTTCATTACTAAAGTCTTGTATGTGGTCCCTTAACATCCCCTCCAAAATTTTGCAGACTACTGATGTTAGGCTGACTGGCCTATAGTTACCTGGGATATATCTCTGCTCTTTTTTAAACATTGTTACCACGTTGGCTTTTTTCCAATCAGCTGGCACTATACCCATCTGTAAACTATCCTTAAAGATCAAGAATAATGGTCTGACAATCACCTGGCTGAGCTCTTTAAGAACCCTCGGGTGCAAGCCAACCGGTCCTGGTGATTTCTTGTTAAGTTTCTCTAGTTTAGTTCTAAGTCTATCTTCTGTTAGCCATGGTGGTACTTCCTGAGGTGTGTTATTTAGTTTGGCCTTACAAGCTGGGTTAGTGTAGCCCCAAAATTCTTTTGTGAAGACTGAAGAGAAGAAATAATTTAACACTACCGCCTTTCCTCTGTCCTCTGTAGCCAAATCTCCTTTGTCGTCTTTTATGGGGCCAATGTGTTCTGGCTTAGCTTTCTTACTGTTTATATACTTAAAGAATTTCTTGGGGTTCTTTTTACTCTCTTCCACTATATGTCTCTCATGTTCTATTTTAGCCGCCTTGATTTCATCTTTACATTTCTCTTGCAAAAGTTTTTTATTTTGTAAGACATATGTAGATTAATAACATACAATCTCAGGAAATATTGCATAAGAAAGGTATACAATGTGTCATATACAGAGCCCTCTCGGGAAGGGACTTTGTAATGATAACAATGGCAACAATGCAATACGAGATAGGCATGGTTACTAAAACAGTATTACTAAAACGTCTGAGGATTAGAACAGAATCCCAGCCCGCAAGCAAGGCACAGAAAAATATAACCGTGGACCTCCATGTAAGTTACAAATGCCCTCTGTAAACCAGGAAGGGGAACCCCCCCCTGAATCTTATGAACTGGGGTTGCATATAATCACCCTCTGAAGATATAGGTCCTGAGAGAGGTAGATACCCTATAAGCCACAAGAAAGGAGGAAGTATGGAATATCCGAAAGGAAGAAAAGGAAAGGAAAAGAAGGAAAGAACACAAGAAGAGAAAGTGGATAGGAGAAAGGATGGAGATGCTGGAGTGGATGCAAGAAGGGATCGGGTGGAGAAAATACAAAACACAGACAATTAGGATGAGGGAGGTGAGATGTACAGACGCCAGGGTTCCCATACTGCTTCAAATTCCGCTTGCTTGTCACGGAAGATGCTGACCATCTTCTCCTGGGTCATGATCCAAGAGATTTTGCGTTTGGTCGCCCCCATTGAGACCGAGGGGGACTTCCAAGCCCGAGCCAAGGTAAGCTTCCCCCCCAACAACATGAAATGCATGAGCTTCAAACTGGTTCTGGGCCCTTTTACACCAGAGCCAAGAAGCAGTGCTACTTCCGGGGTCCTGGGAGCCGGAAGCCCGGTAACTTTGCGGATCAGAATAAACAATTTATTCCAAAAACTACGGATACGCGGGCATTCCCACCAAATATGGAGCAAGGAACCCTGATGTCCGCACTCGCGAAAGCAAAGAGGATCAGTCCCCGGGTACATTCTGGCTAGACGGGTGGGAACAAGGTACCAACGCGTAATAATCTTAACATTAGCTTCAACTAGAGATATATTCAAGATACCTTTAAAAGCCCTCCGGAAAATGGAGTTCCAGGTGTCCGGTTCCCACGATAGCTCCAGATCCCTTTCCCAGGAAAGGGCGTAACCGGGCTTGTCAGGTGAGTCGATCAAAGCCCTGTAAATCAACGAAATACCTCCCCTCTGGACTTGAGCTTGTGCACACCAGCATTCATATGAAGTGGCCCGGGGTTCAACATCTGAACCTGCGACCATAGATGATAGGAAATGTCTAATCTGGTGCAACCTAAATTTTTCTGAGGAAGGCATATCAAGCTTACTCGTACAGTGTGCGACTGACAAGGGGCCCTGAGGTGAGAGGAAGTGTCCTATCCTGAATAGTCCCTTGTTGGTCCACCATCGAAAAGCCCTTATGTTTAGTCCCGGAACAAAGTCCGGATTGTTAAAAATATGTGTCAGGGGTTTGTGAGCCGAGATAAGTGTAGGATGTGTATATAGTCTATCGCACAGCGCTAATGAGTGAGAGAGGGAAGGTGCCAATACAGGAGGTCTCCTACTTGGAGGAGCCCAAACCAAGTAATCTATGGTGTGATTAGGGACCGATTGTCGTTCCATATCAACCCAATCCGGTCTGCCCCCCATAGCATATACCACCGAGAATTGTGCCAGTTGGGCTGCCTGGTAGTATCTCCAAAGCAGGGGGACCCCTAGGCCCCCCTGTAAGCGGCTTCTGAAGAGGACCCTCCGCGGGAGTCGGGGACCTCTGGTGCCCCAAATAAACTGAACCATCTTGGATTGAAGACTCTGCAATTTCCCTTTAGTTACCTGTATCGGGAGTGATCTAAAAAGGTACAATATCCTGGGGAGAAGGTTCATTTTAACAGAATGAACTCTTCCCAACCAGGAAATGTTCCCTCTGGCCCAAAGTTCCATATCGGTAGACAATTTAGCGAACAGAGGCGGGTAGTTGGCTTGGTACAAAGAGGAGATGGAGGCAGTCAAATTGACCCCCAGGTACGGGATAGAGGTGGTGGCCCAGGAGAACGGAAAATTTTCCCGGAGGGTCTGCAACATTGATTGCGGGAGACTGACGTTCAAGGCTATTGACTTAGAGAGATTTACCTGGAGGCCTGAGATTTTCCCAAACTCATCCAACAGTCGTAGAAGATTGGGACTAGTAATGAGCGGTCTCGAGAGGAAAAGAAGAAGGTCATCAGCGAACAATGCGCACTTGTGTTCTCTACCCCCGCATGAAATCCCTTTAATATCAGGATGGCTTCTGATTGCTATAGCCAGCGTTTCGATGGCCACCGCAAAAATGAGGGGGGACAGTGGACAGCCCTGTCTGGTCCCCCTGTGTATCGGAAACGCGTCCGAATAGTGGCCCTGCAGTTTCACGTGCGCAATAGGAGAAGAGTAGAGGGCTCTTAAGGTGTTTAGGAAAGAGGGGCCAAAACCCCACCTGCTCAAGACATCAAACACATATGGCCATTCAACCGTGTCAAAGGCCTTCTGGAGGTCCAAGGAAAGGAGGAAACCCTGTTGGGGTCTCCCTCCATCCCAGGGGGCCCCCAGAAGAGAAATGATGTCCACAGCCCTTCGGATCTGGTCAGGTCCCTGCCTCCCCGGCATGAACCCCACCTGATCTTTGTGAATATAGCGGCCTATAAAATCCGCCAACCTATTGGCCAATATTTTCGTCATAATTTTTAAATCGTTATTAATCAGTGAGATTGGTCTATAATTTTTAACGTCAGAAGTATCCTTGCCCGGCTTCGGGATAACCGAAATGTATGCGGTATTGGCCGAAGCCTCTAATTGCTGTCCCTGCCTAAGGGAATTAAAAAAACGTGCCAAATGCGGGGCAAGCACTGGACCAAACGCTTTATAATAACCCGAGGAAAACCCATCAGGCCCGGGGGCCGAACCTTTTTTCAAATGCTTAATTACCTCTAAGATTTCTAGCTCCGAGATGGGGGATTCCATGGATTTCATATGAGCCTCGGAAATACTAGGTAATGCCAGGCCATCCAGGAAGGCCGTCCTGCCTTGGATGGTCGCTCCCTCACTAGGAGTGTACAACTGAGAGTAGAATTTGTAAAAAGCGGTCATAATTTTTTGTGGGTTCTGAGACATGGATCCATCCGAAGTCTTAATTTTGGGAAAAGCATAGGATCTGGGCCTGGGGGAAAGTTTAGCAGCTAGCCGGGGTCCTATTTTGTCGGTTTGGTAATAGAACTGTGCAGAGGACCAACGTAAACTTTTCTCTGCCCGGGTGGTAAGAGCCATGTTCAGGGCCAGACGACCCGCTTCCAAACACTGTCGCGACGCTAGAGTTGGTTTTTTCTTATGTGCCCTAGACACTTCCCGGAATTCCTTCTCCAGTTTAGCTATATCAATTTGATTTTCCCACTTAAGTTTCGCCGCCAGCTGGATAAGCTTACCCCGCATGACAGCCTTATTAGCAGCCCACACGGTTTCTGGTGAGACCCCGCTTTGAGCGTTCAAATGAAAGTATTCAGTAATGTCTTTTTCCAGCATATTGCAGAGAGAGGGATTACTGAGCAAAGATTCGTTCAGACGCCACCTGCGCACCCCATCCCGTGATCTAGGGGACAGGAGGTCCAAGATGACCATGGAGTGATCCGAAAGAGGTGATTCCCTAATATTCGCTTTAACGGCCAGAGGGACCTCAGCCGATGACAAGAAAATGTGGTCAATCCTGGCAAATGTGCCATGAGGGGCAGAGAAATGTGTGTATTCCCTGGAGGAAGGGTTGAGTTCCCGCCATATGTCTATCAGACCCAGTGAGTTAAGTTGCTTAGCGATGGTGAGACCACGTTTGGGTGGCCCCAAGACCCTAGGGCGCCTAGGGCTGGACTTGTCCAACATCTTATCAAAAGACGTGTTGGAGTCACCCCCAACTATCAAGGTACCCGTTAAATACGGTTCAAGCTTCGCCCACATTCTGGTGAAAAACCTAGCCTGTCCCTGATTGGGGGCATAGTAGGACACAAACGTGTAGGAAATCCCCTCCATTGTCCCTGACACCAGAATGTATCTCCCTTCCGGGTCTCTAACTTCTGATGTGGGGGAGAAGCCCAAGTGTTTAGAAAAGAAAATGCCAACCCCTTTTGTCTTATTAGCTGCGTTAGCCAGGAAGAACTGTGGAAATTTGGAGTGTATGAATTTAGGCAAATAAGTATCAGGGAAGTGGGTTTCCTGGAGCAGGAGCACTTCAAATTTTTGGGAGTGTGCATGTTGAAAATATTTCCGTCTCTTAACTGGGGAATTCATCCCCTGAACATTGTGCGATGCAATTTTTAGAGGAGCCAGAGATGGTTTACTAACCGCCATAAATCCAGAGAGGAGCTATAACGCCAATGAAGGACCCACCTGAAGTTCCGAGGAGTTTGGGAAGTCGGAGGAATCGGAGCACCATCACAGCAGTCCACCCACCGTCTGAAGAGGAGACAGAGTCCACTCCAGCATCTGAAGAGAAAGCAGACAGATAAGAGAGAGAAAGGCAAAGAAGAAGAGAAAGAGACGGGGAAGAGGAAGACCAACCCAGAGGCCCCTGAGGCATGTAAGCCAGGGGAGCCCCCTCCCCCCCCAGGTCCGGGCCAGGCCCGCCTAGGCCCAGACCATGAGACAAGCAAAAGTTACCTGTCCGCGAAAGTTGCAGACAGACGTCTGACGCCGCCCAGGGCATATTACACTGGACGGGGTCAGAGGGAGGCGCAAAGCTCGCGCCCCAGACCTACCCGGCCCCAACCCAAATGCTATGATAACGAACATAAACTTAAATACAACATTGTGGTGAGAACCAGGGCCAACCATCCGACCCAAACCCCCCACCCTCCAAACATGTATGTCATTCCGGATGATGAATCAAGGAGTGATGAATCCCTCTACTTCCTCTGGGAGGTGGTGGAAGGACCCAGGCAGAGGCTATACCAACCCAACGGGTGTCAGCCAACAAAACCATGCGACCCCTAGGTCGTCCACCAACCCCCCAAAGCAAAAATGTGACTCCCACCGCAAGGATGAGGTATGGGGGATATCGAGCAAGAAAAGAGCCGTACAGCAAGATTTCAATGTACGGCCAACCTGTAAAAAAAAAAATAGCAACAGATAGCAAGAATTTAACCAACTTAACACACCCGGCCTGATCCCAGGCCTGAAATTAACCGGGAACAGAGTTCAAAAAAGAGTCCAAGGAGTCCCCTATCTGAGAAAAAAAAATGAAAACATTTCTCAGAGAGAGGAGGTGGAAGAAAAATTTGGAACACAAAAGAAAGGGGCTGGAAAGCAGTTCAGGTGACATGCGAGTCCTTGGATCGCTTAGATTGCTTCTTCACCCACGCCTGGGCAATGGGGCTGGCTGGAGAAGGCCTTTTGGATGGGCCAGCTGGAGCCGGGGATGTAGAACGTGAAAGTTCCAGGGAGATGATGCCCAATTGTAGAAGGAGTTTTTCGCCTTCCTGAAAGCTAGAGAAACCAAGTGTCTTACTCTTGTAGGCGAAAGAAAGACGAAATGGGAACGACCACCAGTACTTGATTGCCTTTTGGGTTAAAGCATGTATAAGCGGTTTAAGAGAACGCCTTTTCTGGATCGTCAGGGGCGATAAGTCCGCGAATATTTGGACCGGGTGTCCTTGAATTTCCAGACGATCAGAGGACCTGGCCAGTCGCATGACTTCTTCCTTCACTTTATAAAAGTGTGGCTTTACCACAATGTCCCTGGGGAGATTATCCTTCCGGGGTGCTTGAAGGGCCCTGTGTGCCCTGTCTAACTCCAGCCTATGTGCTGGGATGTTGGGAATCAGGGAGGCAATAAATCCTTGGACAGCGTCATGGACATCCTGAACTGCTTCAGGCAATCCTCTAATGCGAAAGTTGTAACGCCGTGAGCGATTTTCAAGGTCATCAATTTTGGAAATGGCGGTTTCCAGGCGATCTGTTAGATCCTGAATGCGGTCAGTGTTTTGGTTCGTCCTGGAGACTGTTTGGTCCATCTTGGACTCCATGATTTCAATTCTGGAACCCAGGTTTTGTAGGTCTGCTTGAATGGTGTGTGTGATTTGGCTTGCTGTCTGCGCTAAGCCATCAGACAGCATCTTAGAGAAGGCCGACATCATAGCATGAAAGTCCAAAGAGTGAGCAGGGGGAGTAAGCTCAGAGAGGTTGGATACTGAGGGGCTGCACTGTAGGCCTCGGACTGGGGTGTGGAGTAAATCCCCTAGGGTGTGCCTGATGAGCGACTCTGTGGAGGTAGGGGATGGGACCGCGATGATGCTGGTACTCACTGCGCCTTCCGGGAGTGCATGGGGGGTTGGGAGACCCCCTCCGTCGCTGTCCTCCATCCCCTCCGTCCCGGGATCTTGATCCTCCGGCGCGGGCGGCGCCATCTTGTGTAGGCCTGGAGCCTCCGCTCCGAAGCCCGGGTTGCGGGAGAGATCCCTGCGGACCGTCCCCGAGGCCATAGAACTGATCCTTGGTGTGCCCCGAGTTGGATGGTGGGGTCCTGTGTCGGCTGCGCTGCTCAATGTGGCTGTATGGGGCCGGATGGTCTGGGGCGAGACGGAGCCTCGGAGCTAAGCGGCCATCTCCGCTGCTCCGCGCATGCGCACTGAGAAGATATCACTTATATGTTTCATCGACTGTAATTCATTAATTTGGAATGCAATTTAGAGGCATAGATAAGTCTGTGAGGACGTTATGATCTCTCAGGGTGAAGCTTGTCAGAATTTCTGCTTGCTCAGAAATGATATTGAATGAGATCAGGAAGGCAAATTGTAAAGGTGGATTGAGGAGAGAGGGATCCGCTGTTTAGGATAGATTGTAGCTGAGGCAGAAAGCAGGATAGGCTGGGCTTAAGCAAGTGAAGGATGGCAAAAAGTGAAGAATTCAGTGCCTACCCAGTCCACCGTGATATATGGATCGTCCCTTTAGGAAAAGTCCTGGATGCAGTGTCTGCTAGGCCTCAAACCTGTCTGCCTCCCTGCAGCGTGTATTTCGGACCAAAAAGCAGGATGAAGGTTCCAGGGAGGATCAGATTAGCTGTGGGTACACCGACTCTCCACCCAGGTGATCCTGGGAGCCGGATGGCTGCAGATTGGGGAGTAAGGTAGGCGATGCTCCTCTCTTGCCGATCCTGCTCAAACCCCTTTTTTGTAATCAACCCCGCAAAATATAGGCATCGGCCGATACCTATGCTCCCATAGGGCAGCTGGGGTGAGTGATGGGGCTCAGGATGATGTCCGGCAGCAAGATTATGGTGGATTGCCTCTTAGGCCTAACTAGGCCGCGATTGTAAATCTGCTCCTGGTGGCTCGATTTTGAAAATAATTGGATGATCGTGTCCCCCAGGGTCCTGAGAGGCTGGATGGGGCAAAGATGCGCTGCTCAGGTCCGTATTTAGAGAGGATTGCCGCGGATTAGCTATGCGATCGGCGGCGCTCCTCTCCAGTCCGCTTCCAGCCTACTCTGCAAATTTTTACTGATCAGGTCCCCTGGGTGATAGGGTGGGCGGTATTGAGGGTAGATTGTCCTCTGGAGAGGGGATGGAGAGCGGATGCGGCCGGATACTACTTTAGGAAAGGCCGAGGCTTTTCCTGTGAGTAGGCCGCGGCTGGATGGCTGTGTTCGGCGGCTTTTTCGCTGTAAATTTTAGGTTTATCTGGTCCCCAGGGGTTAGGGTAGTTGATGTGAGTGGCGGATTCTCCTCTAGAGAGGGGATAGAGAGAGGATTGCGGTGGATTATTGCAAGGAGCCGGCGGAGCTCTTCTCCTAGACGTTCGCCATGTTCCTCATCCGGCCACGCCCCAATCATCATCTTTACATTTCTTATTACACTCTTTGTAATGCTTGAATGCTGTCAATGACCCCTCAGCCTTGTTTTTTTTTTTTTGAAATTGTAATTTTTATTGAAAATATAAGCATAGATAAGTCTTGTTTTTTTTTTAAGGCCTTTTCTTTAGCATTAATATGCATTTTTATGTTGGAGTTTAGCCACCCAGGGTTTAGTTTTGCGCTTTTAAATTTATTTCCCTTTGGAATGCACTGGCCAATCCCTTTGTTAAGTATGCTCTTGAAGCACTCCCATTTTTCCTAAATGGGTTCTATCCCATTTGATATTTTATAGCAGAGAGCGCAGTTTTGGGAAATTGGTTCTTTTGAAATTCAGTGTTCTTATATTACCCTTATGCTTCCTATTACTATGATTAATACTGAAACTAATTGACCTATGGTCACTGTTTCCTAAGTTGCCCCATATTTCTATATCCGTGAGCAGGTCTGTATTGTTGATAATCAGTAGGTCAAGTACCGCATTGTTTCTTGTCGGTGCATTCACCATCTGACCCATGAAATTGTCCTGCAAAACATTTAGGAACTGCCGAGCCTTGGCTGAATGCGTGGTTCCTTCTGCCCAGTCTATATCTGGATAATTAAAGTCCCCCATTATAATGACATTTCCCATCCTTGCTTCCAATCCTATCTGTAAAAGGAGGTCCACCCCCCCTCTGGTTGGGGGGGCCTATAGCATATGCCCAATATTACCTTCCCCACAGTGCCTTCCCTTTGAAGTTCTAGCCATAGGGTTGTCCTTGTCCTCTTTAGTCCGGATGACATGGCGTCCCAGTTTTCCAAAAAGAACTTCAAATTTTGATTCATCTGACCATAGAACAGTTTTCCACTTTGCCACAGTCCATTTTAAATGAGCCTTGGCCCAGAGAAAAAACACCTGCGCTTCTGGATCATGTTTAGATATAACTTCTTTATTGGCCTATAGGGTTTTAGCCGGAAACGGCGAATGGCATGGTGGATTGTGTTCACCGCCAATGTTTCTGGAAGTATTCCTGAGCCCATGTTGTGATTTCCATTACAGTAGCATTCCTGTATGTGATGCAGTGCTGTCTAAGGGCCCGAAGATCACGGGCATCTAGTATGGGTTTCCGGCATTGATCCTTACTCACAGAGATTGTTCCAGATTCTATGAATCTTTGGATGATATTATGCACTGTAGATGATGACAACTTCAAACTCTTTGCAATTTTTCTCTGAGAAACTCCTTTCTGAAATTGCTCCACTATTTTTCACCGCAGCATTGGGGGAATTGGTGATCCTCTGCCCATCTTGACTTCTGAGAGACACTGCCACTCTGAGAGGCTCTTTTTATACCCAATCATGTTGCCAATTGACCTAATAAGTTGCAAATTGGTCCTCCAGCTGTTCCTTATATGTACATTTAACTTTTCTGGCCTCTTATTGCTACCTGTCCCCACTTTTTTGGAATGTGTAACTCTCATGAAATCCAAAATGAGCTAATATTTGGCATGACATTTCAAAATGTCTCACTTTCAACATGTGATATGTTATCTATATTATATTGTGAATAAAATATAAGTTTATGAGATTTGTAAATTAGTCCATTCCTTTTTTACTCACAATTTGTACAGTGTCCCAACTTTTTTGGAATTGGGTTTGTACGTGATAGACACCTGTATGATCAAGCCTTAAAATACACTGCATTTCTGGAGAAAAGAAGAAATGCAATCAATAGACACAAGCACTGTATACGTGAACTCTATGTAATTTAAAGTATTTCATTATTTTTCTGAATTTGGCAATAAAAGATGTGAATGTTTGTCAGTAAAATGTGTGAATATCCTACATCACAGTAAATTATAAAACAGTTAATTATTTTACTGACAAATAGCAATGGCAAATGCTGACTGTTATGTCTTTTAATATTGTATACATGCTTTCACAATCATTTTCATTTTTTATGTGCTCTTGTTAAAGCCATTTTTGCAGCCAGCTTTCAGCAGAACTCAATTGCTGGCAATAATATTGTAAATCTCTGGAATTGTTTGAGATGGAAGGGAACTTGTGAAGTCTGCCTAAGTATATGGATTAAATATTAAATCCCAAATCATATTGCAATTCTATTCAGAAATCAATGAGATGGCTGAAAACATGGATATCACACAAGGTGTGGGAGTTGATGTAAACGTGGTCGTACAAGGTAATGAGAGATTACTGATTGTCTTGTTAACTTTTTAAATATACCCCAGTGAACAGCATATTTTGTGCTATGCTTTAAATTCATGATAGTTATATTGTTGAAAATGTGGAGACTAATATATGCGTAATGGTAGCTTAATATATCAAATTCATTTTTACTTAACTATAAAATTTCGTATAGTAGACATAGACAGTATATAATATTGTTTTTAAAGCAAACCTGACTCCAGACATTTTTATTATTCCCTCAGTGTGGGTTTAGGACAAAAAATGCAACTCAATCTTCAATATAAACGTCTTCTTCGTTACTATTTTTTTTCAGAGCTCTTCCAATAAACGTACCCAAATCTCACATATTTAATTTTCAACACGAACTGTCTAAATTTATATGGAATGGAAGGAGGCCTCAATATAATAAACAGGTTCTATACGCTCCCCAATCATTGGGTGGCCTAGGCCTCCCGGATCTATGGTCTTACTACCTGGCTGCTAAGTATACGCAAATTGCCCAATGGTATTCTGAGGAGAAAGATATACCGTGGCTTACATTTGAGAGACCCTCAGTTGCTCCCTACTTTTTACAAGCAGCTATTTGGAACAAATCAACCACCTCGAGAAAATCCTTCCATTCCAACAAAATTATTAACCACCTATTACAGCTTTGGTTAAAGTGTAGCGAGTCTCGTGGTCTGACTTCCCAGGTTTCCCCCCTAGCCACTTTTCTGACCGATGTGGACACCCACACCTTCCCATTAGACAGAGTGCAATTGCAGCCCTGGCTCTCCAGGGATCTTGTCTCTCTCAAAGCCCTCTCAGTTTGCAACTCCTTTTGCACTTTTGATCAACTTAAAACCTTACACAAACTCCCTGTGTCAGAATTCAACCACTATGATATTATTAAGGAATTCTCTGACACGACGCCCACCATATACTCCCTTTGAAAACATTTGCTGTTCCTTTCCCAGGGGTAAAGGCTTAATTTCATTGCTATATAATCAACTAAACAGCTCCTCCCTACCTGATAAACATAAGTATATGTCTAAATGGGAGGAAGACCTGGGATGCACTTTCTCTGTACTGGAGTGGAAGGGCATGATGAACAATCTGCGCAAATGTACGCGCTCTAACGCCAGTACAGAATCTTCCCTTAAGTTATTCACCAGGTGGTATCTGACCTTAGAAGGCCAGTATCCTGGAGTCGCCTCTTCACTGTGGACTTTGAGACTGGTGTTTTGCAGGTACCATTTAATGAAGCTGCCAGTTGAGGACCTGTGAGGTATCTATTTGTCAAACTAGAGACTCTATTGTACTTGTCCTCTTGCTTAGATGTACACTGGGGCCTCCCACTTCTCTTTCTATTGTGGTTAGAGCCCATTTGTTCACTGAAGGGAATAACACACACCGTTGTAGGAAATCTTCAGTGTCTTGGCAATTTCTCGCATAGAATAGCCTTTCTCAGAACAAGAATAGCCTGTCAAGTTTCAGAAGAAAGTTCACTTTTTCTGGCCATTTTGAGAGTATCATTGATCCCATAAATGCTGTTGCTCCATATACTCAATTAGCTCAAAGGAAGGCCTTTTATTGGAATATGTAGATATTCTAATAAAAAAATCAGCTGTTTCCAGCTAAAATAGTCATTTACCACATTAACAATGTCTAGACTGTATTTCTGTTTAATTTAATGTTATCTTCATTAAAAAAAAAAAAAACAGTGCTTTTCTTTAAAAAAATAAGGACATTTCTAAGTGACCCAAACTTTTTAACAGTAGTGTATGTATATCTTGGCAAGTAAAGTTAAGTAATTTTGTGTGTAGACTTAAGTTCTAATCATTTAGTTACATATTTTTACAGCTCAGTACTGATGCAATATAATTGAAATACTTTGCTGCTCTTTCTTTCTTTCCTTCTTTCCTTCCTTCCTTCCTTCCTTCCTTCCTTCCTTCCTTCCTTTCTTTCTTTCTTTCTTTCTTTCTTTCTTTCTTTCTTTCTTTCTTTCTTTCTTTCTTTCTTTCTTTCTTTCTTTCTTTCTTTCTTTCTTTCTTTCTTTCTTTCTTTCTTTCTTTCTTTCTTTCTTTCTTTCCTTCCTTTCTTTCTTTCTTTCCTTTCTTTCTTTCTAGGAAAACCCTATCATGGACTCATTTCATACATTTGGTTTGGAGAAAGATGTGAAGACTGTCCCTGGCCTGTTTGATTCTGAATATGAGCTCAGGGCAGCCATCAGGGGGGGACAGCCCATACACATGTAAGGGGCCCAGGCGTTCCAAGGGGCCCAGCTGCCCAGGCCCCAACCAAGGAGACCGAGTAGTTGCAGCTGTAGTAACTAGCAATTGCTGAAACATAGCAGCTGAAGAATAAGCCGATGCAGCTGAAGGGATGTCTCTTTGCTGGATTGCGCTGTCTCTTTGCTGAAAATAGGAGGCTGTCTCTTTGCTGGCTTGGGATATCTCTTTGCTAAATATATAAGGCCGTCTCTTTGCTGGCTTGGGATATCTCTTTGCTAAATATATAAGGCCGTCTCTTTACTTGATTGGGATGTCTCTTTGCTAAATATATAAGGCCGTCTCTTTACTTGATTGGGATGTCTCTTTGCTGAATATATAAGGTCGTCTCTTTACTTGATTGGGATGTCTCTTTGCTAAATATATAAGGCCGTCTCTTTACTTGATTGGGATGTCTCTTTGCTAAATATATAAGGCCGTCTCTTTACTTGATTGGGATGTCTCTTTGCTAAATATATGAGGCCGTCTCTTTACTTGATTGGGATGTCCCGATGCTGAATATATGGGGATGTCTCTTTGATGGATTGGATTCATTTGAATTTTTTTAAGTTATAAGAGTGTTAAAATAGAAGTGGGTGCACTGAAGGACTTGGTGGGATGGCCAGTAGGCGATTCAGTGGGACGGCCAGAGGGCGGGCCCTTTGGAATGTTGGTGGTCAGGCCCAGAGGGGCCCAAGCCTAAAGCTGTGTAAGGGGCCCCAAAGTTTCTGATGGCTGCCCTGTATGAGCTATTCACCTTGGCCTCTGTTCCATGTTTTTTGGTATCAGAAAAGGGTAGTCTATCCCTGGTGGTCTTCCTATTGTATATTAAGGGGTGCTGTGTGTCTCCTTCTTAATTGCTAATGAACTTCTGTCCAGATGGCTAGATAATTGGTTCAGATTGATTCTCTTTCTGTACACAATCTCATCTACATGATAATGTAATCGGGGCCCTGACCTGGTCAGGAGGGGGGGTTGTGTCCCTGTGTTGTATATATAGTGTGTGAGACTGGTTAATAAAGTATCTTTTACCCAGCATTAAGCCTTGGCTCATGTATGGAGGGTGTTATGCTATGCTAGTCTTATTTCGCCTAGATGGATTATTTGCTGTTCTGGAAAAGGGGAACCCGTGACGGTTAGAGGGGGTCAGACCGTCACACTTTCTTTCTTTCTTTCTTTATTTCTTTCTTTCTTTCTTTCTCCCTCAATCCCTCTTTATTTCTTTCTTTCTTCCTCCATAATTTGATTGGGCTTCTGTGCCTGCATTTCATGCAAGAAAAAGGTACCTGCAGCATTTTGAAACTGTAGCAGCCAGGAAATTGCATGGAACAGTGTTTTGACAGTGGGTGCTTGCGGTTGCAGGAACAGGTGTGATTCCTGTACCCGCAACCACCTGCAAAAGGTATGAACCTAGCCTAACATGATTCTAATATACAGTATCTCACTAAAGTTAGTACACCCTTAACATTTTTGTAAATATTTTATTGTAACTTTTCATGTGACAACACTGAAGCAATGGCACTTTGCTACAATGTAAAGTAGTGAGTGTACAGGTTGTATAACAGTGTAATTTTTCTGTCCCCTCAAAATAACTCAACACATAGCTATTAACCACTTTCAGACCGGAGGATTTGGCTGTTCAATGACCAGGCCCTATTTTGCGATTCGGCACTGTGTGACTTTAACGGACATTTGCGCAGGCGTGCAACACTGTACCCAAACAAAATTGACATCCTTTTTTCCCACAAATAGAGCTTTCTTTTGGTGGTATTTGATCACATGTGCGATTTTTATTTTTTGTGCTAGAAACAAAAAAAGTGGCCAATTTGTTTTCTGCTACATATTTTTGGTAAAAAAAAATCTCAATAAGCGTATTTTGATTGGTTTGCACAAAAGCTATTGCGTTCACTAACTACGGGAAAGATTATGTCATTTTTATTGTTTTTTTTTTACTAGTAATGGTGGCGATCTGCGATTTTTTTGTGGGACTGCGACATTGCGGCGGACAGATCGGACCCCCAACTGACATTTTTGACACTTTTGGAGGTACCAGTGACATTACTATAGTAATCAGTGCTAAAAATATGCACTGTCACTTTAAAAATGACACTGGCAGGGAAGGGGTTAACCATGTTGGTGATGAAGGGGTTAAATGTGACCCTAGGGGCGTGATTCTAACTGTGGAGGGGGCATGGCTTGTGAAGTCATCACAGAGACATGTGATCCTATATAGCAGGATCACATGACAGCTGTGATAACTTCAGTGAGAAGTACGGGCGGCTGTGTTTACATCGGCCGTCCGTCCTTCTCTGTCAGTGGCGGGAGATTGGGAGTTGCCGGCGGCCATTGGAGCCAACTTCCACATGCACTAGCTTCCCCGCTGACGAGCCGGGGCAAGAGCGCGCCTCCGGCGGTGCACGATTGCCCCCTAGTTCCTCCCAGGCGAGCGCAGTAAATGTACAGGCTTTTGCCTGTGAGTGCCAGCCTGCCGCAGTACATCTGCGGTGGCTGGTGCTAAAGTGGTTAATGTCTAAACTGCTGGCAACAAAAGTGAGCACACCCTTAAGTCAACATGTCTAAATTGGGGCAAAAGTGTCAATATTCTGCACTGCCTTAACCCTCTTGGGCATGGAGTTCACCAGAGGTTCACAGGTTGCCAGTGGAGTCCTCTTCCCCTCCCCCATGATGACATCATGAAGCTGGTGGATGTTAGAGACCTTGCGTTCCTCCACCTTCCATTTGAGGATGCCCCATAGATACTCAATAGGGTTTAGGTCTGGAGACATGCTTGGCAAGTCAATCACCTTTAACCTCAGCTTCTTTAGCAAGGCAGTGGTTGTCTTGGAGGTGTGTTTGGGGTCGTTATTGTGTTTGAATACTGCCCTGCGGCCCAGTCTCCGAGGGGAGGGGATCATGCTCTGCTTCAGTATGTCACAGTACGTGTTGGCATTTATGGTTCCCTCAATGAACTGTAGCTCCCCAGTGCCGGCAGCGCTCATGCAGCCCCAGACCATGACACTCCCACCATCATGCTTGACTATAGGCAAGACACACATGTATTTGTACTCCTCATCTGGTTGCCGCCACACATGCTTGACACCATTTAAACCAAATATGTTTATCTTGGTCTCATCAGACCACAGGACATGGTTCCAGAAATCCATGTCCTTAGACTGATTGTCTTCAGCAAACTGTTTGCAGGCTTTCTTGTGCATCATCTTCAGAAGAGGCTTCCTTCTGGGAGGACAGCCGTGCAGACCAATTTGATGCAGTGTGCGGCGTATGGTCTGAGCACTGACAGGCTGACCCCCCACCCCTTCAACCTCTGCAGCAACGATGGCAGCACTCATACGTCTATTTCCCAAAGACAACCTCTAGGTATAACAGTGAGCACATGCGCTCAAATTCTTTGCTGACCATGGTGAGGCCTGTTCTGAGTGGAGCCTATCCTATTAATCTGCTGTATGGTCTTGGCCACCGTGCTGAAGCTCAGTTTCAGGGACTTGCCAAACTTCTTATAGCCTAGGCCATCTTTATGTAGAGAAACAATTCTTTTTTTCAGATCTTTAGAGAGATCTTTGCCATGAGGAGCCATGTTGAACTTTCAGTGACCAGTACAGTATGAGAGAGTGAAAGTGATAACACCAAATTTACCACACCAGCTCCCCAATAACACCTGAGACCTTGTAACACTAACGCGCCACATGACACCCAGAAGGGAAATGGCTAATTGGCCCCAATTTGGACATTTTAACTTAGGGGTGTACTCACTTTTTGTTGCCAATGGTTTAGACAATAATGGCTATGTGTTGAGTTATTTTGAGGGGACAGCAAATTTGCACTGTTATACAAGCTGTACACTCAGTGTTGTCACATGAAAAGATATAATAAAATATTTTGTGAGATACTGTATGTATATCTTGGCAGGTAAAGTTAAATGTTTCTGTGTGTAAATTTACGTTTTAATAATTAGGTTACATATTTTTACAGCTCAGTACTGATGCAATATTGATTAAATTACTTTTCTTTCTTTCTTTCTTTCTTTCTTTCTTTCTTTCTTTCTTTCTTTCTTTCTTTCTTTCTTTCTTTCTTTCTTTCTTTCTTTCTTTCTTTCTTTCTTTCTTTCTTTCTTTCTTTCGCCAATCCCTGCTGACCCTCCTCTCCTATTTCTCCCATGTGATTGACGCAGTACACATCCCACCCACACAAGCAGCAGCAGTAATAAGATGCTTTCGCCTCAGGGTTATTCCTTAATCACCCTCACTAGAGGTTCCAGGAAGCATTATACATGTACATAGTTTCGGGGGACATAGGTCGACCTGCCGCCGTAAAACTACGGCCGATGGTTGGCAAGTGGTTAAGCTCAATTCATAGGCTCTAATACAGGTGTTATGTTGGTCACCCTTATATTACAAAATAAAATATTCTGGAATAGCATATATATTTTTTTTTTTTTTTTTTTTACTTTAAATTTTATTTCAGATAAGTGAGAGAAGTATGCATAAATTATACAGTAGCAGAGCAAAAACAGTGTTTAACAACATAAGATGTTATTTTGCACAAGTACATAGATTAGGAGTTTGTCAATGAGGGCAAGAACAAATGTAGGGAATTAAGAGATTCCCAAAAAATAAGAAGTAGTAAGGAGAAAAGGAAGACAATGTGTTCATGGTCAGATAAACATAGTAACAGTATATGAACAAGAGATAACGAGTGTGGCTGTTCAGCCTGCAGTAGTGATTAATAAAAAAAGTTGACCGGTAATTAGCAGGGGATGTAGGTCATTCATCCGGTTTGGGTATTATTTTAATAATTGTGTTCTTCGAGAAAGCAGACAGGGAGAGCAGCTTGGTCATAAAGACATTGTAGATGGAGGGGCAAGGTGGGACTAAAAAGTTTATAGTATTTAGTTCCAAACCTGTCTGGATCCGGAGATTTGTGCAATGGTAGTTTTTTGATAGCCTCTTGGATTTCTGAGGCAGAAATAAGGAAGGAGATCTCTGCAAGTTGAGGCTGGAAGACTTTGGGTAAGTTCAGTGAAGAGAGGAAAGTCTAAATTTGTTCCTCATAATGGTCTGGTTTGTCTGGTCGGAGCAGAGGTTATATAGGTCAGATTAAAATTCTGCAAATTTCTTTGCAATTTGGATAGGGTTATTAATTCGGAAACTGCTGGAGACAAGAAGATAGCATCTGTTTCTGGCTATTTTGTTTCTAATTTGATTTGCTAAGTGTGAATCAATTTTTTTACCTGCCACAAAGAAATGTAATTTGAGTTATTTTAGGTAGAGGTCATATTGGGGGATAAACAATTATGCAAACTTGGGTTGCAGGTCTCTTAATTGTTTAGACCTGTCACTAGTATGTTAAGATTTATTCTGATCTTCTCATTTACGTATTAGAGTCTAGAAGTTCAGTGACTAGTTGCGTCCTTTTGTACTTCTCCTGTACTCTCAATTTTATTAATACTCCTCTCATATAGGCTTTGTGGCCTGACCATAAAGAGTACACATTGTCCACAGACCCAAAATTGCATTTAAAAAAGGAATTTAGAGAGGGGGCAAATCTTGCTGAGGACCGTGATGGACGCCTAATTGCGGAGCTCCGGTAGCAGCGGGAACATAGCAACTCATAGCTGCCCAACAGGACCTCAGAATATCCCCCTGTAGTGAAGTTAAAGCTCCTAGACATCCGTGGAGCACAAGAAGACTATGACCAGATGTAAGAAGGAGGATGGCCACCCTCAGAAGCCAACGGCATTCTTCAACCTGGGGCCTAAGCAACATGGCACCAAATAATCTTCTACACCGGTCCCTTGCTCCTCACAGCAATCAAATCAACCGGGTACAACCCAAAAAAGAAGCAGTCCACCTAAAAGTCTGCAATCCTCCCTAACCACACCAGTGTCTGGGAGCCCAGAAAAGTCAAGATTCCGGATGGTGCCTTGGATTCTGTACATGAGGTGAGCCCTCTTCATGACTCAGGGTATGACACTAGGTAATTACCAGACTCTATTGATCTTTTCCCCACAAATAATTAGCCAGTCATGGTCACCATTGTCCTTAAGGAGATGTTTCCCTAAGGAGCTCGCTCCAGTCTGACATGATCTCATGTGTGCACAAGTTCAGTACAGAATTACAAACAGTCTCCTCCCGAGTAGATCACATACTGTAGAGTTCAAGATGGGGGAATATGCATCAACAATTAACGATCTGATAGGTGCTAATGACAGTCATGAGGAAGACATGGATAAAATCAAGGCCAAACTGGCCGATATAGAGGACAGGTCCAGAAGAAACAATGTGAAGATCAGGGGGATCCCTCAATCTGTCCAACAGCTTGAGCTTCATAAATATATTGCTCAGCTATTCAACACAGTGATTTCTGATCTATCTGCCTTAGATTTGACGGTGGATAGAATTCATCGCGTACTCAAACTTTCCTATCTCTCTTCAACATACCTAGAGATGTCGTCATATTGAGACTGCATTTTTTCCACGTCTAAGAGCGACCAATGACCGTGTCAAGAAATAGGAATCAGATTACCACTCCTTACTCCAATCTTCAGTCCTGTGGTGATTTGTCACAATATGCACTCCAAAATCACAGAAACCTGAATACTATCTCTAAAGTGTTCAGAAATCATAAGCTCAGCTACAAATGGGGGTTACTGACGAAACTTAATGTGACCAAAGACGAGGCCAAACACATGGTAGATTAAGTTGATAACGGCGTGGCTCTTTTGACAACATGGGGAATTGTTCCTGAGACCTAGACCCATTCTAAACAAGCTGGAAGCCCCACTAGAGTTGACCCTGGATGGCGAACAGTGACCACCAAGAATGCACATTCACATATACTGTATAATCTGTTATTGGGCAATGTCCCTCTACTCAAGTTCCTGCATTGGAGGGTTTCCTCTGATCCAACCTGTTTTTCTTTTTTCTTTCCCCCTCCACAACTCCGAGTGGCAATGTGCCACACCCAACCAATGTCCCTCAATGTTTGACTACTTGCCATTCTTAACCAATGTTACTGTTCCTTTAAACTTTACTTTGTTGGTTTCACAGTCAGTGAAGTTTCCTTCTCTCTTCCTGTTAACCTGAGAATAGCAGAGGGGTATTCTCACAGGGTCCGGATCTTAGTACGCGTGCTTAATACATACCTCTATGGTTTGCCAATCCAATCAAAGTAAGTGATGTTAATGTACCATATACAACTCATCATTATCCACTCCTTCTGAAATGGAAGTGACTTTTCTCACCATTAACTCTAAAGATCTTAATCATCCTGCAAAATGCAGATCCCTATGTAGAGAGGCCTTACAACAAAAATGTGACATTCTCTGCGTGCAAGACACGCACTTTATTAACCACGCACCTCCTAAATGCATCCACCCTAAGTTTCCCTTTATATATACAGCCAATGCGGATACAAAAAAAAGGGAGTGTTGGTGGCGATAAGGGACTCAATGGCTTTCAAGCTCCACAATGTGTTGGCGGATCCTCAAGGCTGCAATAAAATTATGGTTTGCGACATCAACTTCACCACTTACACTGTGGCGAATATCTACCCCCCAATACCAAACAGATCAGCTGCTTTCACAAGATCATGAAAAAAATCTGCACATTACAACAGGGAATGCTATTGGTATGTGGGGACTTCAACGTGACTCTTGACCCATCCCTTGACTCCACTTCCAAGTCTAAAAGACCTCCACCCTCACTAAAGACTGTGTTGAAAACTTACGAATTATTTGATGCGTGAAGGTGTCTTAAAGCCAACGAGTGGGGCAGTTCCTTCTTCTCTAACAGCCAAAAATCGTATAGCAGAATTAATCTATTCCTTGCAGACAAGTGGTTGCTATTTAAACCCAAATCCTCAGTGATTTTTAACATCACTTGGTCAGAACACGCCTCGGTCAAGTTGGTAGCAGGGGATTCTACCTCAAATAGCCCTACTTACGTATAGCGTTCTAACCCATGGCTTTTCCAGGATGCCTTGACCAAGGCTAAGATCAAACAACAAATTAGAGAGTTTTTTTACCAAAACCATATGTCGGTCGCTAATCCGTTTGTTATGTGGAATGCCCACAAGGCATTCGTGAGAGGCATTCTCATACAACACAGGACGAAGGTTAAGAGTATGAGATAGCAGCCCATCCAAGCTCTAACATCAAAAATGAATATCCTTGATAACCAAAATAAAACATACAAGACTTTAGTAATGAAAACGGTATTATAAGTAGTAATCAGCATGGATTCATGAAAAATCGTTCGTGCCAAACCAATCTATTAACCTTCTACGATGAAGTGAGCTGCCACCTAGATAAAGGTAAGCCTGTGGATGTGGTGTATCTGGACTTTGCAAAGGCCTTTGACACCGTTCCCCACAAACGCTTACTGTACAAACTAAGGAAGGTAGGTATGGACCGTAAAGTGAGTACCTGGATAGAGAACTGGCTCCAGGGGAGAGTCCAGAGGGTGGTGATTAATGGGGAGTACTCGGATTGGGCGGGTGTGGAAAGTGGGGTCCCCCAGGGTTCTGTCCTGGGACCAATCCTGTTTAATTTATTCATAAATGATCTGGAGGAAGGGATATCGAGTACAATCTCAGTATTTGCTGATGATACTAAATTAGGCATGCCAATATCTTCTATGCAGGATGTGGAAACCTTGCAAGCGGACCTGAACAAAATAACGGGGTGGGCAACTACATGGCAGATGAGATTTAATGTTGAAAAATGTAAAGTAATGCACTTGGGGGCCAGAAACCAGAAAGTAAGCTACTCACTAGGGGGGGAACCTCTGGGTGAGTCTAGGATGGAAAAGGACTTGGGGGTACTGGTAGACAACAGGCTTGGCAGTGGCATGCAATGCCAAGCCGCCGCAAGCAAAGCCAACAGAATACTGGGATGTATAAAAAAGGGGATTCACTCCAGAAATAAAGAGATTATTCTCCCGCTCTACAAGACTCTGGTCCGGCCACATCTGGAGTATGCTGTCCAGTTCTGGGAACCGGTCCTCAGGAAGGATGTGCTGGAACTGGAGAAAGTCCAGAGAAGGGCAACAAAAATAATTAGGGGAATGGAGGACATCAGCTATGAGGAAAGACTACAAGCAATGAACCTGTTCTCTCTGGAGAAGAGACGATTGAGGGGGGATATGATATCAATGTACAAATACTGTACTGGTGACCCTAGCATAAGGAACAAACTATTCAGAGAAAGGAGATACAATAAGACACGTGGCCACTCACTAAAACTTGAGGAAAGGCGGTTTAACCTTAAAGTGCGTAAGGGGTTCTTCACGGTAAGAGCGGTAAAGATGTGGAATTCTCTTCCACAAGCAGTCGTATCAGCAGGGAGCATTGATAGTTTCAAAAAACTATTAGATGGACACCTTAAAGACCACAACATACAGGGGTATACAATGTACGGTTAAAAGCAGACACACACACACATCATAGGTTGAACTGGATGGACTGATGTCTTTTTTCAACCTCACTAACTATGTAACTATGTAAAAACAAAACCCACCGAAATTTTGACAGAGTAACTGACAAAGACCCACATTGATCTCAGACTACTTCTCTTTGAGGACTTTGAAATGGCCTCCAGGAGACTCAAGATGTCTTATTACACAAAAGGGAATAGAGCGGGGAAGTTATCAGCTAATCGAATTAAAAGACATAGATACAAACCTCATATCACCTATTTATTACATCCAAATAACCAAACTAAAAAATGTCATCCTCAAGCAATTGCGAATGCTTTTAGCCTTTACTATGGTTCATTGTATAACCTTAAAAATGATCCCAATACACCACAACCTACACTAGCTATTATTGAGGATTTTCTAAAATCGATTTAACTCCCTAAACTCTCAGAAGAACATCTCAACAATCTTAATTCTCCCATAACTGAATCTGAGGTTCCCTGTATTGTCAATTCATTACCTAATAACAAATCACCGGGCCCGGGCGGATTTACAGGAGAATATTACAAAACCTTTCAGAATATTCTAACTCCACACTTATTAGCAGTGCTGCATCTTGGCCTGGGCCGACTTGGCCCAGGCCTAGGGTAGCACTTTGCAGGGGGGAAGCAGAAAAAGCTGCACCCCGCACAAAAGAAAAAACAGCCTCCTTCCTGGTCCCGCAAGAAAAGGGTCCTCGCCAGCTCGCACTACACTTTTAGTATAGTGCCAGTCTTATGGGGTGAGTTGGGCCAGAGGGCAGGGTCCAGGAGGCAAATCAGTCTGGCACCCACATACAGTAAAGCTGTCACACTGCTACCTGCCGGTATGATAATACCAATGGGTGAGGACATTTGGACAGACTGAATGCCGCCAACCACACCTAATACAACTGGCCTGCCGGCCCCCAATAGTAATAAGTGTGGCACAGCAGCCTAATGCTATGCCTACCATCCTCTGCCCCCAGGTATGGCAGGCATCATGTCAATAATATAATTTCATTTCTTTAAACATCCTTGAGTGAGCATATTGAATAGTATCATATAAAATTAAGACTTTTAATTCTACATGATGGCAATAATATCACAATATGTCACTGGATTAGTAAGATTACTCCAATCTTAAGAAGATATTTGAACTTGTGTTTGCTGCCACTGATTATTATACCTTTTTGTATAATGACTATGGACTTCCTAGTCATTATAAAAAATAAGTGAAAAAATCCTATAATTACAAACCGTGGCAGCAAACACAAGTCCAAATATCTTAGGCTGTACTAATGGGCACTGATAGGCTGCACTGGTGGCCACTGATGGGCTTCACTGGTGACCACTGATGTGGCTGCACTGGTGGCAATTGATGGGGCTACACTGATATGCTGCACTGATGGGCAGTAATGAGGCGGCACTGATAAGACTGCACTGATGGGCACTGATGAGGCTCAACTTATGGGAACTGATGAGGCTACGCTGATGGGCACTGATACACTGGGGTTGTGATCTTTGGTTTACAGGTGACAGAACGGGTCATAAACAGGAATGGGTGTGGCCTTTACAGGAATGGGTGTGTCATATTTAAATTAGGGGGTGTGCAAGTTTAGTCAGGCCTAGGACAGCACAAAATCTAAATACACCACTGCTTAGTAGAGATCTTTGGTTTTGCTGCTGCCTCTTTATTCCCTCCAGAAATGCTTAAAGCCACGATAGTTGCACTGCCAAAGCCAGGGAAAGATCCAGTTACACCACAAAACTTTTCTTACTCAAAAATTATCTCAAAATGTATGCAAAACTATTGGCCACCAGACTAGACCAAACTAGACAAACTTGCTCGAGCTGAGCTATCAAGCACAGGTCACTTGGAGGCCTTCCAAATGCAAATGCTGCCACGACTATTATATCTATTCAGGATGCTACCAATCCCAATACCTAATTCATACTTTAATAATCTACAAATCATATAATATATTGAATAAATACCTATGGAAGGGTACGAAAGCCCAGTGTGCATTCAACAAGCTAACCAAACATAGAAAGGCGGGTGGAATAGGTCATGTCCACCTTCAAGAATATTATTTTGTGTCAATACTAGCACAAATAAAACACTGGACATCCCCGTGAACCAACACCCTGTGGGTTGAACTGGAATAATCCAAAATATCCAGGGGAAACTGACACAATTTCTGCTAACGGCACCTCACAAATCAGTCCCTTGATAGTAAGTTAGCCCCACCTATTCCAGGATTACTCCGTTCCTGGGAAACATCTTTGTAAATCCCAGCAAAGGAGTAGTACCATAATACCCCTAAAACTTTCTATATCATATCTTATCCCAGATATTAACCTCAATAACTGGAGGGAAAAAGGTCATAAATACTAGTTGGCCCAGCACTCAAAACATTTAGACCTCTACAACTGGAATATTGTCTCCCCTCCAATGAACAGTAAGTACACTCAAATTGCCCATTTATTGAAGAAGTACAGTATTCAGACACTAGACAGCATTACCCATGAAATTAGCCCAATACTACCAACATTACACAACCTTAGATAAAGGTACTTAGCTTATCTACTAGGAGAAAGATGTATGCGTTAAAACCTCTCCAATAATAGCTTGGGAGAGGGAAATAGGGAATGAATACCCTGCAAAACACTGGATGCAAACCTTGAGTACCATTTATGCCTCCACCAAGAGTGTCAACCTCCGGGAACTACATAAAAAAAAAATACTACTGAGATGGTACTTAACACCATGCTGATTGTCAACACCATGCTGATTGTCAAAAATTTACTCACATACCTTCTCAGAGTGCTGGAGGCTCTGCGGTTCACCTGGCACCTTAATTCACATCCTGTGGTCCTGCCCAAAACGACACATATTGTGGACCCAAGTAAGGAAAATCATAACCAAATTTACAGGTGTAAGCCAGGATCTATCTCCAGGCAGGGGCATAACTACAAGTGTTGCATTGGTTGCAATTGCAACTGGACCCCATGCTCCAGGGGGCCTGTGTGGCTCCCCTGTACACCTGGATTGGAGGGGCAGTGGAGGCAGCATGTGGAGAAATCACTGACTTCCTTTTTCCTCCTGTAGCTGCAGGAGGAAAATGGAGGAGATTGGTTCCTCTGTATGCTGTCCCCGGCCCTTGTGTGCTCCCCTGGTCCCACCCCCCCCCCACTGTGCTGCCCCCCCCCCCCCACTGTGTTTCCTCTCCTGCCGGCTGCTGCAGGGGATGTGTCACAATAGAGAACCATAAAGGGGTCAGTAAATATGTACAGTGCCTTGCTAAAGTATTCGGCCCCCTTGAACTTTGTAACCTTTTGCCACATTTCAGGCTTCAAACATAAAGATATAAAACTGTTTTTTTTTGTGGAGAATCAACAACAAGTGGGAGACAATCATAAAGTGGAACGAAATTTATTGGATGTTTCAAACTTTGTTAACAAATAAAAAACTGAAAAATTGTTCTTGCAAAATTATTCAGCCCCCTTACTTACCTTACCTTACCCCTTCAGCCAGCTACTTTGTAGCGCCACCTTTTGCTGCGATTACAGCTGTAAGTCGCTTGGGGTATGTCTCTATCAGTTTTGCACATCGAGAGACTGAAATTTCTGCCCATTCCTCCTAGCAAAACAGCTCGAGCTCAGTGAGGTTGGATGGAGAGCATTTGTGAACAGCAGTTTTCAGTTCTTTCCATAGATTCTCGATTGGATTTAGGTCTGGACTTTGACTTGGCCATTCTAACACCTGGATATGCTTATTTGTGAACCATTCCATTGTAGATTTTGCTTTATGTTTTGGATCATTGTCTTGTTGGAAGACAAATCTCCGTCCCAGTCTCAGGTCTTTTGCAGACTCCATCAAGTTTTCTTCCAGAATGGTCCTGTATTTGGCTCCATCTATCTTCCCATCAATTTTAACCATCTTCCCTGTCCCTGCTGAAGAAAAGCAGGCCCAAACCATGATGCTGCCACCACCATGTTTGACAGTGGGGATGGTGTGTTCAGGGTGATGAGCTGTGTTGCTTTTACGGCAAACATAACGTTTTACATTGCTGCCAAAAAGTTTGATTTTGGTTTCATCTGACCAGAGCACCTTCTTCCACATGTTTGGTGTGTCTCCCAGGTGGCTTGTGGCAAACTTTAAATGACTTGTGCAGTATACGACTGATTGTTGTCCTATGGACAGAGTCTCCCACCTCAGCTCTAGATCTCTGCAGTTCATCCAGAATGATCATGGGCCTCTTGGCTGCATCTCTGATCAGTCTTCTCCTTGTATGAGCTGAAAGTTTAGAGGGACGGCCAGGTCTTCATAGATTTGCAGTGGTCTAATACTCCTTCCATTTCAATATTATCGCTTGCACAGTGCTCCTTGGGATGTTTAAAGCTTGGGAAATCTTTTTGTATCCAAATCCGGCTTTAAACTTCTCCACAACAGTATCTCGGACCTGCCTGGTGTGTTCCTTGTTCTTCATGATGCTCTCTGTGCTTTAAACGGACCTCTGCGACTATCACAGTGCAGGTGCATTTATACGGAGACTTGATTACACACAGGTGGATTCTATTTATCATCATTAGTCATTTAGGTCAACATTGGATCATTCAGAGATCCTCACTGAACTTCTGGAGAGAGTTTGCTGCACTGAAAATAAAGGGGCTGAATAATTTTGCACGCCCAATTTTTTGTTTTTTTTATTTGTTAACAAAGTTTGAAATTCCCAATAAATTTTGTTACACTTCATGATTGTGTCCCACTTGTTGTTGAATCTTCCCAAAAAATTACAGTTTTATATCTTTATGTTTGAAGCCTGAAATGTGGCAAAAGGTCACAAAGTTCAAGGGGGCCGAATACTTTTGCAAGGCACTGTAATTTACCAGCTCCTTCCTTTTCTGAATGGACAGAGACATAGTCAATGATATTGTAAAAAAATAAAATGATAAAAAATAATACAATTAGAATACCAAAAAATAAAAACTACTGACACCAGTGGGTGAACTTTCAGGATCGCAAAGGTCACACTTGCAACTGGGCCCTGGCATTCCACTACTGTGGGGAGGCCCTAAGATGGCAGGAAGGGGGCCCACTGCAGAATTTGTGAAAGTGTCCTGCAGCGGGACTGTAATAAAGGGCCCCATAGCAAAAGTAAAGGGCCCCAGGATCAGTGGGAAGAGCCCCAGGCTTGAAGGGAAGGGTCCAGGCCAGGGGTCCCTTCATGTTTTCTTGCACCGGGGCCCTGAAGGTTCTAGTTACGCCTCCAGGAATGGGGATTCTTTAGAACAGAACTCTGTTTCCCCATCCCACAGACCCACAATTTCCCATATACTACTGGCAGCACACCAAACTATACTCAGAAACTTTTCTCATCATTTGTAGGGAAATAAGAGGCGGTTTCGCAGTGTTGGGCACCTCGGCTTAAATAGTACTCGGAAGGCTCTATTTTCTGATTTTCTGTTTCCATATATAAAGTCTTGGTAAACTCTGTAACTTCTCTTACCATGAAACAAATGGTTCTGCACTGTTGTTAGTGTAATCAACATCACTCTGACTGGTTTGTTTTATTTTTGTTTACATTTCATGTTTCATTTCTTTATTGGTAGTATATCCCTTCCATATGTTACAAAATGTGTACGCAAGACACTGTTTTGTACCAAAAATGTTGTTGGAACATTATTGGCAGGGAAAAATATATTGAACTTAAAGCTTCTCTGACCTCTAAAGAGAGATCATAAGAGGACTTGACAATCAGCTTCTCAAATAACAGGGAATAAGCCCTCCTCCTTGTTGCAGCACAGTATTATCTGAAATATGGTATACGTTTAAGACCATATATGTGACTACAATATTAAGCTATGTCTTATTACACTTTGTTTATTTTTCTCTTTTTTACATTGTAAAACTCCATAAAAAGTATTGAAACAAAGAATGAAATATAGTTCTTTGGTTTGTTTCTGGTGGTAGGGAGCATGGATAATAGACATGTTCATTTGCAAATCTTAGGCGAGAAGAATCTGCAGCCTAAGGGTACAAGGATATTGGTGCAAGTACAGCGTCACCAAGTTGTAAGTCCAATGATTAATAGGGGCTCCTAGGATAATATACAGTATCTCACAAAAGTGAGTACAGCCCTCACATTTTTGTAAATATTTTATTATATCTTTTCATGTGACAACACTGAAGAAATTACACTTTAACAGTGTAAATTTGCTGTCCCCTCAAAATAACTCAACACACAGCCATTAACGTCTAAACCCCTGGCAACAATAATGAGTACAAAGGTGATGAGGTTAAAGGTGATGGACTGACCAAGCATGTCCAAACATGTCTCCAGACCTGAACCCTATTGAGCATCTGTAGAGCATCCTCAAACCGAAGGTGGAGGAGCGCAAGGTCTCTAACATCCACCAGCTCTGTGATGTAATCATGGAGGAGTGGGAGAGGACTCCAGTGGCAACCTGTAAAGCTCTGATGAGCTCCACGCCCAAGAGGGTTAAGGCAGTGCTGGAAAATAATGGTGGCCACACAATATATTGACACTTTGGGGCCAATTTGGACATTTTCGCTTAGGGGTGTACTCTCTTTTGTTGCTAGCTGTTTAGACATTAATGACGAGGCCTGTTCTGAGTGGAACCTGTCCTGTTTAACCACTGTATGGTCTTGGGCACCATGCTGAAGCTCAGTTTTAGGGTCTTGGCAATCTTCTTATAGCCTATGCCATCTTTATGTAGAGTAACAATACTTTTTTTCAGATCCTCAGAGAGTTTTTTGCCATGAGGTGCCATGTTCATTTTCCAGTGACCAATATGAGAGAATGAGAGCGATAACACCAAATTTAACACAGCTGCTCCCCATTCACACCTGAGAACTTATAGCACTAATGAGTCACATGACACCAGGGAGGGAAAATGGCTAATTGGGCCCAAATTGAACATTGTCACTTAAGGATGTACTCACTTTTGTTGTCAGCGGTTTAGACATTAATGGTTGTGTGTCAAGTTATTTTGAGGGGATAGTAAATTTACACTGTTATATAAGCTGTACACTCACTACTTTACATTGTAGGAAAGTGTAATTTCTTCAGTGTTGTCACATAAAAAAAGATAGAATAAAATATTTACAAAAATGTGAGGGGTGTACTCACTTTTGTGAGATACTGTAGCTACCATTTTTATTGTATTCCACAAACTGTTGGGAAAACAATATAGTGTGTTTGACAGCTATTAGAACCCCTATTTTCTTTTATCCACATTAGCAAAATAGCAGAAATGACACTTATGGTGTGGGACCTTAGGGGGATTGATTTTACATAAGTGTGTCTCCTGAGCACAGAAAATGTCACACTTTTGAGAGCTTCTCTCCACATCATGATTCTTTTATCTGGACTATTAAGGCCTTTTACGTTCAGATTTTTTGGGTCATGTTTAAACCACTAAAGATGCTTGGAACAGCTCAGCGCATGTTATGCCCTGTCACGAAGTTATACATAATTGTATGGTATGCAACAAGAGCATCAAATAGAAATGTAAATTGCTAAGTAAATCAGCATAAAAAGCTAACACCTTAAAAATAATACGAAATCAAAATGAGTGGGAGTGTGTAATGAGGTTACTGGAAGAAAGGAATCTAATGTTGAGTCCCAAAGTAAGTCTCTAATATTGGCAAGGCAATGCAGGTGTTGGACCATTGTGTGTTATAGGATAGGGTCAAGTGTTACCAACTGTGGACCAGTCTCCTGGGATGCGTTTAGGTGGCTGTCAAGGAGGAAGGTTTCCACATGGAGGCAGTGGTTAAACCCCATTGGGGTGGAAGTATGGCAGCATCTTTAGGCCAGTGTAGTGTGTGACCTTGATGTGCTATACCTAGTTTGGTTGGAAAGCCTCACGAGTATGAGATTCCATCGCCATGTAGTTGGCTGGTCACAGAGGTAAAGCTTTTGTGTTGTTGCAAGGCTGCTCCCAACAGATCTGCAAAGATTTGGAATTTCGAGAAGGTATCTGGAGGTTTCTGAGATTACGTCTCTGAGAACAGAATCAGGTAAAAATGCAGGTTTAGTCAATCAACACCACCTGTGAAAAAATGGATACTATAAATAAAAACTTAGAATGTGATACAAATTCTGTGCAAAACTAACAAACATCAAAACCAGCTGTGCTGTACACCTAATAGTGATTTCACCAGACTACAAAAAAACTTAGCAAATTAGATGGTGTAGCAGTACTGAATAAATTAAACACATATATCTTAAACATAAGCTGCATGAAAAAAAATTAAAAGCCAACATTTTCTTATATATAATATATAATTTCTCCTCCACCGCTGTGTGCATCTAAATTCTTCATAGAAGAGATAAAATCGTGACACCACCACCAGGTGAATTATGCGCTCACCTCACTCCTGCTAATTACAGGCTTTACAACTCCCACCAGTCCATCTGGAATGAATGTATTTCTCCTCCTTTCCCTGATCTAATGCTCTCAACTGCTTCAGTACTCTTCATACGAACCACATGGAATACGAATGCAACTCATAGTGTTCTTCATAAAATACACTTATTTAAAATGCTCCATTTAAAAACACTCACAAGATAAAATTAAGTAAATGGCATTATCTCTGTGACTCACCAGTGGGCTGACCACACCTTTTGGCTGTCTGAGACTATCGGTCGTCACAACTTGGGCTCCTCTCTCCTATACGCATATCGCTGTGCAATTGGCTTCCTCAGTAGGATGGAGCAGACCACTAACCACAACCCCAAAAATTACATTTACAAAAAAGGTACAGTATAAATTGCTTGCAAATTACATTCATTATAGACTTAATTTTTTTTTTTTATTCTGTTTTGCATTTTTTGCATTTACTCTTTTAGCCTAAAAATTGTCTGAGATCTGCACACAAATCAAACAAATAGCACGCTGTTCAATGCAGTTTTATAAAATATAAATTAGAAGATACATTTTTAAAATGAGCAGGAAATAGCATCATTTTGCCCTTTGAGTTTGGGGCTTTGCTGTACTTCTGATACATAAGGTTATAAATAAAAAAAAAATAAATACATAAATAAAAAAATAAAATAAAAATGTTTTTCCTTGTGAAAAAATAATGGTCTTGAAAATCATCTTTTTACTTGGAGGCCAAAGACAGTTACTGCTGTCACAGGCTATCAGATGGCAGGATTTTATTTCATAATTTGACAGCAAATACAAAACTATTACTTATTCTCAGTATATTTCCTGGCCATTAACAGCCACTGAGGTATGAAATCAGGGACAGTTGACAAGACTTTTAACTGTCCATAGTTACAGTCGTGCTTTGAAACCACAACGAATGCGCTCCTCAGATAAGAGTAACAAAGACCTTTCTGGCCCTTTTCTTTAACTCCTTCTCTTTCCATCTTCAGAGAGGAAATGGCAAAGCAACAAAGACCAAAAAGACAAAAGATCAGTTCTAAATAGTAAGACTTACATGACTGCTGTCATTTGCTAATATTTGAGTAGTTACTATACAGGCTGTGAATTGTCAGTTGTGCTCTCTATCCATGTGTCACTTTTCTTTAGAAATTACAAGCTTATCTATCTCCAATTTGGTAAACCTCTGACTACAATAGCCCTTTTCTGATAATGTCATCTAGACTAATCAGACTACATTGAGTTTACCATTTTCAGCACAAGAAATGTCAGCATTCCTCTTATACATTCACTGCTCCTCTTTGAATGACAATACAGTATATGTTACTGTATGTTATGTATTCTTCTCTTATACAGCAAAAAATATATTGCCAATGTTTACCATGACTGGCTGACAGACACTGCCTGTCCTGTACATTTTCGCAAAGTTCTAGCAGAAAGTAAAACATCCAACCGCAATCCAGTCCTAGTCTTTCAGTTTATCTAACAAGTCATTGATTTACTAAAGACAAATAGGCTGTTCACCTTGCAAGGGAAGTTGCACTTTGCAAGGGAAATATCCCTAGAGCCTGTTAATAGGATAAGGTTCTCCTGACTCCCATCAACCAATTATGTACAAGCAACAATCTTTTCCTTGCATGTGTTTTTTTTTTTTTTTTCAAAGGGACATTTTTACCACAATCAGTAAGCTCTGGGGCAAATTCCCTTACAAAAGTGAACAGCCTATTTGTCTGTATATCAACTCCTTTGATTCATGTTTTAGTATCAAAAAAATAAATGGCGTTGATGGGATGTGTTCTAGAAATAGAGCTGTAAAGCTGGTACTACAGGAGCTCCAGGCTAAGGCATCTCGTTGCAGTGGATTGATGTTCTCAAGCAACTAGACCTGCATATGTGAAGTAATGAAGTCTCCTCGAACCTCAAGGAAGAAATGCCCAAAGGAAAAGACCAAGTCCTTCAGCACACCAAAGGGACCCAAGAGATCTCAACATGGTGCCTCTTTCCACTGCTGCAGAGTAGGGATGATCGAACTTTTGAAAAGTTTGGTTCGGCCAGAACATCCGAACTTCCCGAAAGTTCGGCCCGGATTTCAGAACCCCATTGAAATCAATGGGACCCGAACTTCGGTAATCAAAAAACACCATTTTTAAGCCCTAAAACCCAATAAACGCCCCTAAAAAGTGCCCAGGGTTCTGGGTCATGCCCCATTAACTATTAATCACACAAAAAAAAGTTCTTAAAAATTGTAATTTTTGATAAAAAAGCCAATTATTGAAAAAATTAAAAAAAAAAAAAAAGAGATTTTTTGATTTTTACTTTGGATTTCGTATCTGGGGGGTCTAAAAGGTGTACATGTGAAGTTTCAGCTCTGTAGCATGTCCAGAACCAGAAAAAAAGATTGTTTGTATTAGAACACTTTCTTTCAGGACAGGTAGTTAGCTTCTCTCCCAGTTTAATACAAGGAATTTTTTGGGGTTCTTTGCAGTCAGGGAAAACATCTGAACTTGTGTATAGTGGTACTGTGCACAAGTTCAGATGTTTTGCCTGCCTCCAAAACCCCCCAAAAAATGTCAGCAAAAACACACCTGGGCATTTTTTTTGACGCTAGCGTTTTTTTGGCATTTTTTTGGGTTCTTATGAGGCAGGCAAAACATCTGAACATGTGTATAGGGGGTATATATACACATATATGTCTGAATATATACCCCTAGACATATATAGGTGTGATAGTAGCAGAAATATATTACTGTAAATGATTTCATTAGTGCAAGCATTTATTTCTGCTACTATCACACCTATATATGTCTAGGGGTATATATTCAGACATATATGTGTATATATACCCCCTATACACATGTTCAGATGTCATGTCTGACATCAAACATGTCCTTAAAAAAGCACTGACAGTGGCAGCCCCTGCTGCATAAAAAATGCTTGCTGGTGAGAAGCCATAATGGTGTCCCGAAGCTATTCAGAGAAATGATAATTTCTCTATTGCGGTCACCCTGACATGGAAGGGTTTGGTCACCCTGCCATGGCAGTCACTGTCAGTTAACCCTACACTACATTACGGTCACCCTGGTATGGAAGGGTTTGGTCAGTCGGTCAGCCTGCCATGGCAGTCAGTTCCCCCTACACTACATTACGGTCACCCTGGCACTTCATACTTTCCCTACAGAAACTAAATTTTTGAAGCTAACTTAAGTGTAAAGGAGCACTCTAACTACACTAGATATCCCTTTCCTCACACTAAAAATAGCTAAATGACACTTTTTAAGTAAAATTAACAGAACTGCTTCCACTCTCTTCCATGTCCAGTATAACAATGCTAGGAATTTGGCGGGGGCGATCTTATATACTGGGGGGCGTATTCACTAATGATTGGTCTAGGGACCCCCTAGTCACTCCAATCACATTCCTAGCATTCTCCTGCCCCCTCAATTGGCTTTTGCTAATGGTTCTGGTCCAATCACGGGCTTTTAAAGCCCATTTCCTGAAGCATTGCATTTTGGGCGGTTCTGGTTACCGAATTCCGAACTTTTTGGGCAAAAAGTTCTAAATTCGGCCGAACCTCGAACACCCAATGTTCGGGCCGAACCGATGGTCGACCCGAACCGTTCGATCATCCCTACTGCAGAGTGGGACTCAGCCGCAGTCACTTCTACCCTGACAGATATGGGGACTTTAAAACAGACAGATGTCCTGAAAATCTTCTGCACCGATGGCCCCTTGACATAATCAGGCTCACACTCATAGTTACATAGTTACATAGTTAGTGAGGTTGAAAAAAGACATAAGTCCATCCAGTTCAACCTATGATGTGTGTGTGTGTTTGCTTTTAACCGTACATTGTATACCCCTGTATGTTGTGGTCTTTAAGGTGTCCATCCAATAGTTTTTTGAAACTATCAATGCTCCCCGCTGATACGGCTACTTGTGGAAGAGAATTCCACATCCTTACCGCTCTTACAGTGAAGAACCCCTTACGCACTTTAAGGTTAAACCGCCTTTCCTCAAGTTTTAGTGAGTGGCCACGTGTCTTATTGTATCTCCTTTCTCTGAATAGTTTGTTCCTTATGCTAGGGTCGCCAGTACAGTATTTGTACATTGATATCATATCCCCCCTCAATCGTCTCTTCTCCAGAGAGAATAGGTTCAGTGCTTGTAGTCTTTCCTCATAGCTGATGTCCTCCATTCCCCTAATTATTTTTGTTGCCCTTCTCTGGACTTTCTCCAGTTCCAGCACATCCTTCCTGAGGACCGGTGCCCAGAACTGGACAGCATACTCCAGATGTGGCCGGACCAGAGTCTTGTAGAGTGGAAGAATAATCTCTTTATTTCTGGAGTGAATCCCCTTTTTTATACAACCCAGTATTCTGTTGGCTTTGCTTGCGGCGGCTTGGGAGACATTATGGTTCTGCCCAGCCAGGAGCTCAGAGAGCTGTTTGCGGTTCTCTGTTCTGACCTAGACTCCCTGGCACAGAGAATAGAAGGTTCCCTAAAGAGGATGCTGTCAGAGGTGAAGCAACAGGTCTCAAGTATGGACACAAGGGTCTCAGCACTGGCATCATCTAACCCCCACATAGAACACAGGCTGGCAACACACTCTCAGACATGCAGCTACTTCCACTCAAACTGGATTATGCCAAAAAACACAGCCGACAGAATAACATCAGTATCCAAAGGAGTCCTAGAAGCTATTAGGGGGCCAAATCTCAAGGATACAGTACAGTACAGACCTCAGTCAGGTGCACGGGGTGTCAGGAAACAGATACCTCTCCACGGCAGATTCTTTGCAGAATTCACTTTTTATTGTCTTTAAAGATGTTTTTCAGAGGGCCTGTTCCCTTCTCTACGCCAGATGTACCCTCTACCCTTTTTTAGCCTCTTCCCTTTTTCCCTTCACGCTTTTCCCCTCGCGGTCATCACCCCCGGGGGTACAAAACAAGTGCTTAATGCCGTGGAATAGACCACAACACTACACTACCCAGGGACATACAGGGCCTAAACAAACCTGAAAAAGATTTAGAGTCTTGGATGACCTCTGGAGGGAAATGGCCCATGTGGAGTTCCTCCAAGAGGCACATTTTAGAGGGAATGACCATGCCACAATACATAACTTTTGGTATTCTTTGGCATTCTACAGCACCTCTCTCAAAGATGTAAGTACTCAAAGATGTGCCCTCCAAGGTGCCTTGAAAGGCACCTTGGAGGGCACAGTAGTGACTATAGTGAACATATATGCTCCCACCAATTCAAGGTATCTATAGTTTCATAGTTACATAGTTAGTGAGGTTGAAAAAAGACATCAGTCCATTCAATTCAACCTATGATGTGTGTGTTTGAATTTAACCGTACATTGTATACCCCTGTATACTGTGCTCTTTAAGGTGACTGTCTAATAATTTTTTGAAACTATCGATGCTCCCTGCTGATACCACTGCTTGTGGAAGAGAGTTCCACATCCCCACTGCTCTGACAGTAAAGAACCCCCTACATATTTTAAGGTTAAACTGTTTTTCCTCTAGTTTTAGTGAGTGGCCACGTGTCTTATTGTAGTCCCTTTCTCTGAAAAGTTTGTTCCTTATGCTAGGGTCACCAGTACAGTATTTGTACATTGATATCATATCCCCTCTCAAGCATCTCTTCTCCAGAGAGAATAAGTTCAATTCTTGCAGTCTTTCCTCATATTATTTTTGTTGCCCTTCTCTTGACTCCCTCCAGTACCAGCACATACTTTCTGAGGACCGGTGCCCAGAACTGGACGGCATACTCCAGGTGTGGCTGGACCAGAGTCTTGTAGAGTGGGAGAATAATCTCTTTTTTTCTGGAGTGATTAACCTTTTTAATACATGCCAGTATTCTATTGGTTTTGCTTGCAGCGGCTTGGCATTGCATGCCACTGCCAAGCCTGTTGTCCACTAGGACCCCAGGTCCTTTTCCATCTTAGATTCACCCAGAGGTCCCCCCCCTAGCGAGTAGCTTGTGTTTCTGATGCCCAAGTGCATTACTTTAATTTATTTATAAATGATCTAAAGGAGGGGGATATCTAGCACAATCTCAGTATTTGCGGATGATACTAAATTAAGTAGGGCAATAACTTCTATACAGGATGTGGGAACCTTACAAGCAGACCTGAACAAAATAATGGGGTGGGCAACTACTGTACATGGCAGATGAGGTTTAATGTTTAAAAATGTAAACAGGATTGGTCCCAGGACACTTTCCACCCCCGCCCAATCCGAGTACTCCCCATTTATCACCACCCTCTGGACTCGCCCCTGGAGCCAGTTCTCTATCCAGGTACTCACCCTATGGTCCATACCTACGTACCTTCCCATATGGAAGAAAAATATATTTCCAATATATTTAGGAAAAATAAAAAATGTTTTTTTAAAAAATATATTTTAAATATATTTTTCTTCCATGTGGTTTAGTTTGTACAGTAAGCGTTTGTGGGGAACTGTGTCAAATGCCTTTGCAAAGTCCAGATACACCACATCCACAGGCCTTCCTTTATCTAGATGGCAACTCACTTCATCGTAGAAGATTAATAGATTGGTCTGACAAGAACGATTTTTCATGAATCCATGCTGATTCATACTGATGATACTGTTTTCTTTACTAAAGTCTTGTATATAGTCCCCTAACATCCCCTCCAAATTCTTGCAGACTACAGATGTTAGGCTGACAGGTCTATAGTTACCTGGGATATATCTTGGCCCTTTTTTAAATATTGGTACCACGTTGGCTTTTTTCCAATAAGCTGGCACCATTCCCATCTGTAGACTATCCGTAAAGATCAAGAATAAAGGTCTGGCTATTACCTGGCTGAGTTCTTTAAGAACCCTCGGGTGCAAGCCATCCGGTCCCGGTGATTTATTTATGTAAATTTCTCTAGTTTAGTTCCAAGTCTACCTTCTGTTAACCATGGGGGTACTTCCTGAATTGTATTATTTAGTTTAGCATTACAAGCTGGGTTAGTGTAGCCCCCCAATTCTTTTGTGAAGACAGAAGAGAAGAAATTATTTAGCACTTTCGCCTTCTCTCTGTCCTCTGTGACCAGATTCCCTTTGTAGTCTTTTATGGGGCCAATGTGTTCTGGAATCTCAAGCAGTGTCCAGGAGATATGATATAGAACCCTATTCACTGACAAAAGGCCAGACCAGGCTAATCTGCAGGAGCACTGGAGCCACGGTCACTGTACTCCATTTCAGTATGTTGTTCTGTTAAATTTATGCCATGCTTCTTGTCCAAGGAAAGGTGCACTTTAAAACAGAGTTTGTCCCGCAGCTTAGTGAATTTGGTTACACTCTGCGGACTTCCATCATCCAATCATGTCAAAGCTAATTTGCATTTTTTTCAATTTTCCTTGTACATGATTATGTATTCTTTGCAACGTTAACCTTTTACTACATTCACTTTGCTCAGGGGAAAATTCCCTTGCAAAGTGCAACTTCCCATGCAAAGTTCACCGCCTTTGGTAAATCAACCCCATAATTTTTAATGTATACTGGATCTTACAAACTGAAACAATAAAGTTTGCACACAGTTTATTGTTTTAGTTAATCACATATACTTCTTGTTTGTACACTTTAGCCACCATGGATTTATCCATTTATATACGGAGTAGAAGTAGTGATATGGGTGATTTTTTAAAAAAATGCAGATAACACTCAGCACACAGATTTGGAACAGTGTCACATTAGAAACGTACAACAGTGACAAAATGACACATAGAAGTCTCAAGTGGGATCTAGGCCCAAATGATGGCATGGTAGAAAAAGACCAGAGGGATAATAAATGGACAGATTTTTTTAGTCAATGTGAACAGAAATTGCTGGGTATTATTGTACAGAGAAGAAAAAAATGCAAATTAAAAACTATTGAACAAACAATGGAGAGAATGGTGGGTACCTTACAAACCTCAAACCTACCACCCCAACCCACCCTACTGGGAAACAATGAACCAAGAACAACCAAGTTACACAAAAGAGGATGCAGAGGGGGGAATCAAACAAAGAAAGGGAAAATAAAGTGAAGATATCTTCGACCTAAGTGATTACACAGGAGGAATTGTTTGTGTTGGAGCAAAGACTTAGGCTGGCCATACACTATACAATTTTCTTGTTCAACTTTCCTTTAGATTTACCAAAACCATGTAATATAGGGTCAAACCTAAACACTTTCAATTTGTATGCAATCAGGCAGGCCCTTGCACTACATAGTTAAAGGTAAATCTAAAGGAAATTGAATAAGAAAATTGTATAGTGTATGGCCAGCCTTAAGTATGCATCAGCAAAGAATTTGGACAAATTTAAAGCCTACATAGACTTGCAAAAGTTCAGTAGGAAATTAGGTATAAAAATTACTTTTTAGAAAAACGTGGAGATAATAATGAAGGACCCCCACCTGAATTTACATGCAGTGGACTTTGTAATAAATCTACCTTTAATCAAAAGACCTCAGCACAGTAGTACTTTGAAGTATTTAGAAAAATAGTGGAGGAAGACATAAGAAAGATACCCATTATGAGAGAATTCAGAGATAAGCAAATTTGGGAAGGGATCAGAGCCATAGACACTGACTCCATGGATTAGTAAGTATTATTTTTTTTTTATTTTACAGGGGTAAGTGCTAAGAAGATTAAATGTAATGTTATTTTAGTAGCGTGAAGTTCCTCTTTAAGGCTAGGTTTACACTGCTGCAATCTGATTTTGATCCAAATTTCAGTGCGAATATTTAGGGCAACTTGGATGCAACATGGACGTGGTTTGCATATTCAATCACTCTGGAAACACACCAAAGTAGTACAGAAAGCTTTTACAAAAGTTGCGTTGATGTGAACAGTCACCATTGAAAACAATGTTATATCTATTGTCAAGTGATTCTGTGCGACTCCGGTCACAACTGATATTCCAGTAGTGTGATGGGAGTCTAAAGCCCCGTACACAGGCGTCGAAAATTGGCAGGGAATTTTCGGCCCAACGTCCGATCTGCCGATTTTCGGCTTGTTAGTATGATGCTTCCGACAACCAACTCCGACTTTTCGGCCGAAAAAAATCTGGTGTGCAGACTATAACATTTTTGTTGGCTGTTTTTCGTGCAGTCAGTACAGATTTAGACAGGGAAAAATCTGATGAGCAAGTCTGGGCATGCTCAGTGAAGAAAAAACACAAAGAAAACAAACCAACACATGACATCACTTCTGAAGTAGAATTTTGTTGGCCGAGAAAATTTGTGTGCAGTCTAGACACATTCCAACCAACAAAACACAACTTGGACAAAAGTCGGACGATCGATCGGCCAATAATCGTTGCGTGTGTACGAGGCTTTAGGGTCCTTTCACACAGGCGTTCCACCCGGCGGACTCCGTCTTGCTCAGCGGGGGATCGATCTGCTCACTGTGCTGAGATGGACCTGTCAGAGCCCCACTCTCCTCTATGGGAGGGATCGCATGAAAATGGACCGCCTGTCCAGTTTCATACAATCCCATCGGGTCCAAACCTCCAGACGGATGGAAAATAGGGTCACCATCCATCTGGATTTCACGGACAGGATCGGATCAGATAGCAGCGGGTGTCAGTGGACATGTCACTGCTGACATCCGCTGCCCCAATGGGGTGAATGAAGCATCCGATCATGTCCGCCTGAAATACTGACAGGCGGACCTGATCGGAAAGCCTGTGTGAAAGGGGCCTAACATTTTTCAAAAATAATACTTTTTTTTTGCTGCTGATGCATACATACTACCTTTACACTATAGAACAAGAGAATACTATCTTAGAATGACATATCATATATGAAATTTCAAACTATAAAATATTATTTTGCTACTGTATAAATGACCAAATTTCTCTATGTCGTTTTCTGCAAATTTGCTCTAGATAAATGATCCAGATTTTTACATTATGCTTCAGCCATCATACAGATTTCTAATTACATTCCTGTGTTGGAGACTTCTACCAACTGTTGTGAGCAGCAAGTGCAATATGGGCCAATCAGGTGCAGAATAATTAGGCACAGATGAACTTCAAAGCTAGCTGCATCCTTTAAAAGGATGAAAGTAACTGTTTTACTTGATATGTCTGATTTGCAAAGTGTATGTATTTTTCCTTCCAGACTAACAGCTCGCTGGTAGGGATTTTGCAGAGTTTGTTGTGCCTGAATTTGCATATCTGTTGTTTACTGTATTGTTTACTTTCTAAGTCACTAAAGATTTGCAATTTCTGAAGCATTGGTACTTTTTCTTTATGCTAAAAAAATGTTTTATGACCAGTTTTATACAACCAGTACCTAAAATATCTATGGATATTAAACTTTGCCAATGAACAAAGAAATCCAATTACGATCTATCAGAAGTTTCATGTTTTAATTAATGCTGAATCTGATTTATCTCAGTCTTACCCATGGAGGTAAGATAATTTGGGTTGGTCCTTTGCAGCCCTTGTTTAAAATAGTTAGGGGTCAGTGAAATAGATGGCAATATCTCAGGTGTGACTACTAACAGTAAGAGCACATTCAAACTAAACTTTATTATGTGTTACCGCTACCTATGCTAATGCATGAACCACTACAACACATTACTATTGTAGCAGGCAATAACCTGCAATGCAGCACATCAAAATGTATGATAGTAAAATACCAGAGCAAATTGGTTTCCTGTGCATTAGGGCGTAACTAAAGGGTGAATACTTACCTGCTCCATGGTCCCACACCAGCACTAGCATCTTCTTCTGAGTTCTTCTTTGGACCTTTTTATTGGGCGGTGGGAGGGTGAGATCAATTCTGCACATGCGCTGGAGCTAGTCATCCCTTCACTCAGATACAGGCCAGCACTGCAAGCTGAGCTGAGTAGGTGCAGCTCAGTTTACAGCTCAGGAGAACTAAGGTAAGGTAGGCAGGTAGAGGCATTTTATTGCAGAAGAGACCATGCATGTCTCTTCTGTAATAAAAAGCCTGCCTTCTCGCTGTTTCTTAAAACAGAACTTCAGTTCCACTGTAACCAGTTGCCAACTGCCCCATGTACATTTACTGCGGGGCGGCGGCTTCTCTACGCAGAATCACGGACTTGTACGTGATCCACTCTCACAGGCAGGGGGTGCATGCCCGCTGCGCCAGCGGCACTGTGATTTGGTTCAGAACTGATCAATTTTCAGGTCTAGGCCAATGATTTATGGCCTGGACCTGCTGATCGGTTCCCACAAATCACAGAACCTCCTGTGTTTGTGTTTACATTACACAGCCACAGGAAATTAAGTTATCTTCTCTCCTGGAGTCCTTTTTGGATCCAACGTGAGAAGAGAGAACATCAGACAGTGAGAAAAATCACTACACCGACACCAGATCACATAGTTAGGCACATTTAACCCCATCAGGTACAGTGTACAGATAATTTGCTGATTACTGTATTAGTGTCACTGGTGTCAATGTACCCGCCATATATCACCTAATAAAGTTTTAACCCCCTAATCGCCCCAGTTAACGCTTTCACTCCCTGTCACAGTGTCATTAGTACAGTGTCTAGATCTTTTATCTGATCACTGAATTAGTGTTGCGTGTGATGCCAGATATCGTTAGCGTCAATCCCAGACAGCATCAGATTGCCTGCCACATATTCATTATTACATTTAACCTTTTGATTTCCAGGAACACTTACACAGACACACTATACACCTCCATTATTAGTATAGTCTGAATGGAATAATATCTTTCATCAGCTCAGAACTATACTAGTGTCCTCAATAGTATAGTGTTCCCAAAAATGCAGCGTTAGCAGAATCAGCCCTGACACCTGCCAGCCCCTGTGTTTAGCCCCTCCACCCCCCCAACAAGTGCAGTGTCAGTAGATCACTGTCACTTCTGATACACAGTAAATAAACTGCAGTTTTAGCACTAGCAGGTACAATTTATTTGTAGCGGTTCAAACAGTCCTTGACAGCCAGGTGCTTTTTTACCTGTGAGTCACACTAGGTACCTATAAATTTAGAGGCCAAAATGTCCAAACAGAGGTACACTATTGAAGAGGCCTACAGAATACTAAGCATGACAGATGAGAGTGATGGGGAGTCCTCACTGTCAGAATCAAGCTCAATATACAAACCTGTAGAGAACAGCGGCACCCTGACAGATAGCTCTGATGATGGAGTAGAGGTTCCTGCTAAGGTCAAGAGTTTCCGACCCCATTCCCAGTCGCTGAGGTGTTACAATCGTATGATCATTTCTGTATGCAGCAGAGTGCCAGTACTAGTGCCGCTCTGCCCTTTGGTGAACTGGTGATCACCTGTGGCCTAGTCATCCTGGCCCTAGACAAACCAGCACTGCAGTAACACTTAGTGAGGTGGCGAGTCCCATAAGTGCAGTTCAAGCTGGTGTGGTGGCTAGCACAAGTAGTGTGCCGCAACCACCAAGAATTTGAATGCAGGCCATAGTGCTAGTCCTGTTGCACTTGTAAATCCTGATTGGGAGAAAGAAAAAGGGAGGAGAACTGCTCCTCAACTTTAGACTCCCTTGAGCAAGCATCAGTTGACCTGAGAGATCACAGCTAAGTAGAGAAATACATCTTCCCAAACCTATACTTTGGATGGAGATGAAGAGATTTAAGACACACGCTCTAACATTAAGGGGGTAATTATCATCAAGGGAGTCTAAAGTGGAGGGGCAGTTCTCCTCCCTTTTTCTTACCCCCCCCGCTCCAATTCAGGGGATTAACACACTTGGGAACATATCAAGGGAATATATGCCCCTACAGTACCAGTGTGAGATACAGTCAGGTCCATTAATATTGGGACATCGACACAATCTAATCTTTTTGGCTCTATACACTACCACAATGGATTTGAAATGAAACAAACAAACATGAATTGAGCTGCCACCTAGATAAAGGAAAACCTGTGGATGTGGTGTATCTGGACTTTGCAAAGGCATTTGACACCGTTCCCCACAAACGCTTACTGTACAAACTAAGGAACGTGGGTATGGACCATAGGGTGGATTACCTGGATAGAAAACTGGCTACAGGGGAGAGTCCAGAGGGTGGTGATTAATGTGGAGTTGGAAAAGGGGTTTTGATCTCTATGATGCCCTATAGTAAGGTTTTGCCACCGTCCCTGTGAAATCGTTGTGTTTTGGGTTTGGTGCCTCAAACCAAGGTTGTTGGGACTTTAAGGGCAAGAGTAAACATGGAAAGTATCATAGAATAAAAATTGAACAGTCTATTTTCAGAGAAGTTTTACAAGGTAATAGACAAGTTTAAGGTCCATCGGTGAGAGAAGTGAAGAAGTTAGAAAGGTAGGTGACAAGGTGAAAAATGGTAACTTTTGAGGAACATTTGTCTCTGTTGTTCCATGCGTGTATTTCAGGCTTGGAACTTTGTTCAGAGGAAAATGTCCCGGAGATTATCCTACGCGTTTCGGCTGTATAGGTATTAGCCTTTTTCAAGGATGTCACCATGTATCTTTCTTTTGTCTGGTCCATGTGTGAAAGGTTTTCCCCAGGTTTCTAAGTCGCATCAGGAACTAAGGCTGCTTAGGCTAAATCATATAGATTAGCTGTACTGGTAGAATCCAAAAAAGGAGTTCCTCAAGATGAGAAAGTTTGTCGTATTTGTCAGGTATAGCAGAAAAAAAAAGGGTTCGAGATGCACCATTGTCAGGGATACCACATGCAGGCATCCAGCAAGGGTGATCAGATCAGTTGGCTGCACCAAGGAATCAGGACCCAGATGGATAAAGATGTAAATAAGTTTATTAAGCAAAATTACACACTCCAATACCAACACCAGTGACCATAAACAAGTAAACAAAATATAAATGATAACAGTACAAGACAGGGACAGGAGACAAGGAAAGCAGGGAGCCAGGTACAGGAAGCAGGGTACAGGGAACAGGATTCAGGATCAGAATACAGGTTTCAGGATACAGGTTTCAGGCTCAGACAGGAACACGGCTAGCAGAGGAAATACTGAAGCACTGAGCCTCAGTGAAGGGCGGGCTTATATTCCCTCAGCAGTCCTCCTCAGGTGCAGCTTAATTAAAAGAACAGTCCAGCTGCTGGGAGACACCCGCTGGTGGGCCCTGGAACTGCGCCCCTCAGTTCCAGGAACAACAGTGCCACCAGCAGGTGACCCACGTAATGACACTGATCCTGACAGTTCCCCCCCTTTAAGGAGCGGCCTCCGGATGCTCCATTGTGCTTCTACCCCGAAAGTTCAAAAAGGTCTCCCCTCCATGTCTGTGGGTCTTCTAGCACTCTCTAGGCCAAAGTCCTTTAACTTGCCGGAAGGCGTGCCACCAGAGTCCAGCAATTGATCATGCGCCCCACCACCAGGGTCTGGAAGCCGTCTAGGCACCCCACAGGTCAAGTTCCTGAAGAGGCGTAACATTAGGGATACACCTGCCCTCATTGCAACACATGTCCCAACACTGGGACTGAAGGCAAGCTGGACATCAAGGAGGGGAGCGCCAGCGGCATGCAGGATATCCAGCAGTGGCACACCAGGCTGGGCAACAGACAGTGGCACATCAAACAGGGCGGCAGACCGTGGCTCAGCAGGCACTGGATCAGCAAACACTGGGTCAGCAGGCACCGGAACATCAAGCACTGGGTCAGCGGGCACTGGAACAGCAAGCACTGGGTCAGCAGGCACAGGATCAGCAGGCACGGTAGTGGTCACTGGAACAGCGGGCACGGGATCAGCTGGCACCGGATCAGTGGGCTGAGTAAGAGACACCGGATCAGCAGGCACCGGAACAGCAGGCACTGGGTCAGCGGGCACTGGAACAGCAAGCACTGGGTCAACAGACTGGGTAGTGATCACCAGAACAGCGGGCACAGGATCAGCTGGCACTGGATCAGCGGACTGAGTAAGAGACACCGGATCTGCGGGCACCAGAACAGCGGGCACTGGATCAGCAGGCACTGGACCAGCAGGCATCAGAACAGCAGGCACTGGATCAGCAGGCTCAGTAGGAGGCACTGGATCAGCGGGCACTGGAACAGGCTTTAGAACAGCGGACACTGGATCAGCAGGCTCAGTAGGAGGCACCAGATCAGCGGGCACTGTAACAGCAGGCATCAGAACAGTGGGCACTGGATCAGCAGGCTCAGTAGGAGGCACCGGATCAGTGGGCACTGGATCAGCGGGCACTGGATCAGCGGGCACTGGAACAACAGGCATCAGAACAATGAGCACTGGATCAGCAGGCTCAGTAGGAGGCACCGGATCAGTGGGCACTGGATCAGCAGGCACTGGAACAACATTACATCATCACAGCGGGCACTGGATCAGCAGGCTCAGTAGGAGGCACCGGATCAGTGGGCACTGGATCAGCAGGCTCAGTAGGAGGCAACAGATCAGCGGGCACTGGATCAGCAGGCATCAGAACAGCAGGCACTGGATCAGCAGGCTCAGTAGGAGGCACTGGATCAGTGGGCACTGGATCAGCGGGCACTGGAACAACAGGCTTTAGAACAGCGGGCACTGGATCAGCAGGCTCAGTAGGAGGCACCGGATCAGTAGGCACTGGATCGGCAGGCTCAGTAGAAGACACCAGATCAGTGGGCACTGGATCAGCAGGCTCAGTAGGAGGCACTGGATCAGCGGGCACCGGAACAACAGGCACTGGATCAGGGGGCTCAGTAGGAGGCACCAGATCAGCGGGCACTGGAACAGCAGGCATCAGAACAGTGGACACTGGATCAGCAGGCTCAGTAGGAGGCACCGGATCAGTGGGCACTGGATCAGCGGGCACTGGAACAACAGGCATCAGAACAACGGGCACTGGATCAGCAGGCTCAGTAGGAGGCACCGGATCAGCGGGCACTGGATCAGCAGGCTCAGTAGGAGGCACCAGATCAGCGGGCACTGGATCAGCAGGCATCAGAACAGCAGGCAGTCTCTCCCTCAGCTGGAGAAAAGTACCACCTCATCAGTGAAGCATGGTGGTGGTAGTGTCATGGCGTGGGCATGTATGGCTGCCAATGGAACTGGTTCTCTTGTATTGATGATGTGACTGCTGACAAAAGCAGCAGGGTGAATTCTGAAGAGTTTTGGGCAATATTATCTGCTCATATTCAGCCAAATGCTTCAGAACTCATTGGACAGTGCTTCACAGATGGACAATCACCCAAAGCATACTGTGAAAGCAACCAAAGTGGAATGTTATGCAATGGCCAAGTCAATCACCTGACCTGAATCTGATTGAGTGTGCATTTCATTTGCTGAAGACAAAACTGAGGGGAAAATGCCCCAAGAACAAGCAGGAACTGAAGACAGTTGCCGTAGAGGCCTGGCAGGGCATCACCAGGGATGAAACCCAGCGCCTGGTGATGTCTATGCGTTCCAGACTTCAGGCTGTAATTGGCTGCAAAGGATCGACAACCAAGTGTTAAAAAGTGAAAGTTTGATTTATGATTGTTAATCTATCCCATTACTTTTGGTCCCTTAAAAAGTGGGAGGCACATATACAAACTGTTGTAATTCCTACACCGTTCACCGGATTTGGATGTAAAAACCTTAAAATTAAAGCTGAAAGTCTGCAGTTAAAACACATCTTGTTTGTTTGATTTCAAATCCATTGTGGTGGAGTATAGAGCCAAAAAGATTAGAATTGTGTCGAAGTCCCAATATTTATGGACCTGACTGTATATGATATCTACCTTCTGGAATCTCTGAATATATAATGGGAATGAGGAGCTGACTTAGCTAGTTAACAAGATCTCTCTGGTCAGCCTCTTTCTGTACACCCCAGAGCCCTCTGGGTGTAGCCTGCACTTATCTGGTTAGCTCTAAGATAGTACTATTTTGGTTCCCCTAGCCCTGAGGAAGCAACAAGTTGTAGTGAAAACACGTTGGCCTCTGAGCAACCAACTTATAGTACTTACCTTATAACCACGATCTATGTCTTTGGAAACGTGAACTATGTGAGAAGATGCATGTTGGCACCTACACTTTTTTAAATATTTATGTAATAAAAGGTGTTTTTTATACATTATTTGTGAGTACTCCTTTCTGGTCTGTATATCGCGACTAAACTCTACGTTGTCTTTACATAATAGATTGATATAATTAAATTGAAAATAAGGAGTGTGTGTGTGCATTTATGGCTATAGATTTGTGGTCTAGTTCTGATAGATGAGGACTTTAGACATTTTATACAACCTTATATAATACCTCAGTAATCTCTCAGTAACACAACTCTTATTATTCTATAGGTGTTAAGGTATTTACTGTATAATTGGCATTTTTCTGGTACCAGTGATTTCTTCAAGGTCAGATAAAAGTCAGGCAGTTGGCAGTTGCCAAAGTTGACCTATCGAGTGGGCAGTCTTGAATGCTGCAGGGAATGATGCTTATATCATGATGTCAACTCTTTTTTTTTACGAAGATTTCTCCTGTAAGCTCATGGTTGTCAAATATTGCAACTAATTTGCTGTTTTTATCTTCGTAATACTCAGGCAAATCTAAATGTTTCCATTTTTTTTTTTTCAAATCAAACTGGACTTGGGCTTTAGAGATGTGACTGCTAATTCAAAAAGAGTCATGATTGGAATGTTTTATGCAGATCTGGCAGATGTTTATGTAGATATTTATGTGAATAAAAAAAAGCAAATTTGCGATTGTCACTACTCATGTTTATACCATGGTAGGGTGCATCATGTGTCATGGCAATAATTTGAAACCTAGAATGTCTAGTACATATTTCAGTTTATTGTTTGATGGCCAGGGGCCAATTCATGCATGGATAAAGCAAGCTTAAATAAAAACAAATTCTCACATCGCTGAGCTACAATGTATGTGCTATTTGCCATAATGATTGTTATTTTCAGGCATTTGACTGTTATTTTTGTTGCTTATTGTCTGTCATTGCTAGAAATAAATGTTGTTATGGTAAATAACAATGGTTAAAGCTCACTGAAATGGGCCTAAAGTCTATTCCTTGGTGGCCTACTTAAACTATAGTACTCGTTTTCCCATGGTTCATTTTACACATCCCAACTCATAGCGCGTAAATCAATATACATAAATCATCTATCAATTAAGACTCCTGTTGGGTTTTCATCTGTATGTTTTTAATTGCTAGATCATCTTTTCTCACCTATTTATTTCATAGTAGTTTGACATGAACTGGAAGGAAATCGAACTTCCACTTGAGAGATAATTTATAGTAATGTACTGAATTTTATTTATCACATTTATAAAGATATTATTCCTGACTTACTATAATTGAGATACAACAAGGGTTTAACGCATGTCAATGTTTTTACTGAATCTGCAAAACATGTGCATTTCTCCATCTACCTCTCTCTTATCAAACTGCTTTAATGCAAAATTTAATTCTGCACAAAATATAATAGCATTATGATTTTCAAGGACATCAAGAATTACTCTCAAGGTCACTTTCTTGATGATATGCATTCTCATTGTTCACAAAACCTCACACTTAAGTGATCCTGGAAATGACAGAACTTCATGAATTCTGTACTGTGATTGCTGTCTTGCTCTCTCTTAGGCAGCTGTAGAAGGCAATGGTTTGAGTTGATAATGCCAGCTAAATTCCACCCGCTAGGGACCATCCACAATTTGAAGATCTAATCATTTTAAAATACGACTGTCTAAGATGAGTTTGAAGAAATTGATCCTATTATATTTACAGACAGTGACATTGGCTCATGTTCAGATATTAATGGCTTTGTGTGTTTGCCATACCCTGAACAGCTACATCTTGCAAAATTCCTGGTGACCAATTTTTAATAACTTTAAAGTGAAACTCCAGGCAAATAGAACACAGATAAAATACATATACTGTATGCATAGTTTAAATCTGAACATTGTTAGCTTCAGCCTTGCACAGCTATACATACCCCTCTCCTGGTCTGAAAATACTTTTTTCTGGTTTAATTGCACACTGTGAGCTTCTTAATGGTGTGCTTTGGAAGCTGCAGTAAGTCAAGTAGAGCTAATTTCCAGACTGGGGAACATCCAAAATCATCTATCCATCTCCTCCACAGCCGAACTTTCCCTGGCCTGCCTCTTTCACTCATTGGATTTTAGTTTGTTCAATCATGAAGGCTTAGCATTACATGTTGGCATTACATAGGGTGGACTGCACAATTTTACCATCTGCCTGGAAATGCACAAATATGAAAAAACTATGTAAATTAATTAATATTTTCTCCCAAGATTCATCCCACTGTTTACATCCGACTCAAATCTCTTGAGACGAGTACTGAGATAGGTTACAGTCATGCTTTCAGGAAGCTATGTACAGCACTCTGCTAGCACCCCCAACCAGCTATGCTCTATCCACATAACTGAGCACTGGCAGTAACAATAAAGCTAAAATCTATTTAAAAGTATATACTTTAAACAATAAATAAATAAAGCTAACTCTATCAAATACACACAAAGTACACAACAGTTTTAAAGCAAGTCACATAGCATAGCTTGTTTTCATTACTGCACTGTATATCCATGGCTAAGTAAGTCTGATGCCTCAGTTTTTATGATGGCCATTTACTTTGTACATATACTCCAGAATGGTATGAAGAGTGATCAGATGAATTGCAATTAATTAAAAAGTCCCTCTTTGACATGAAAATTAAATCCCATTAAAAATATTCCAACTGCATTCGTGATTAAGGATTTAGGTCACCCAAGAAAGTCCAGCAAGCACCAGGACTGTCTCCTGCAGTTGATTCAGTTGCAGGATCAGGGCATCACCAGTGCAGGGCTTGCTCAGGAATGGCAGCAGACAGGTGTCAGTGCATCTGCAATCACAGTGAGGCAAAGACTTTTGGAGGATGGTCTGGTGTCAAGAAGTGCAGCAAAGAAGCCACTTCTCTCCAGGAAAAAAATCAGGGACAGATATTCTGCAAAAGGTAGAAAGTCATTTTCTCTGAAGAATCCCATTTCCAAATGTTTGGGGAATCTGGAAAAAACCTTGTCTGTAGAAGAAAATATGAGAGCTACCATCAGTCCTGTGTCATGCCAACAGTAAAGCATCATGAGACCATTAATGTTTGGGGTTGCTTCTCAGCCAAGGGAGTGGGTTCACTCACAATTTTGCCATGAATAAAGAATGGTACAAAAACATCCTCCTAAAGCAACACCCCAGCCACAATGAAAACTATGCCCACTCTTTGACACAGTGCACTAAGTATGTTCCATTTTTTTTTTTCAATCAAGCTATGGAGCCCAGCTTATAATCTTGCACACAAGCACACTAATTTCATAAAATTGCCCTGCCCCATAGCATGCATGTACTACCATATCTAGGGGAGAACTATATGAGATTATATTACATTTTATGTAATATGTGACATTAAAGAAGTATGGCTGCATGTGTGATCAACTTCCTTGATATTACACAAAAAAAAAAAGGGATAAAGCAGAGAATACAAATTACATACTTGTCCTCCGACAACCATAGTAATTGGCTTCCTTGAGTAACAATCAAAGAAAGAATATAAAAGGAGGTTAAAAAGAAAAGGGAAATAGATTACCGGCTATGTTTTCAGAGAGAGGATTTTATGTAAAGTTTGCAAGGATTCTAGACCCTCTCAAACTTTGAATGTGTGTCTTAAACATTAACCATTTTTTTTTCATTAAGCATTACCTACAGGTGCTTACATTTCATAAAATACAAATCTATCAGGAATACTGTCAATAGGTTCGTTAAGAAGGGCAACCCAAGCGCTCCACCATGTGTGGAACATTGTTCTCATCTGGCCACATCATAGATAACATAAGGGAGACGAACTCTGATATATTTTACAAAGGAGTTTGGGAACTAGATACAATTATAATTCCTTTATGAATTCTACAGGCCCAGTCCCTCCATTCTTCCTCATCCATATTGTTTTCCAAATATTTTCCCATGGCAGTTTATAAAATAACTTACAAGAGGTGTCCAGAAACATTTTATAGAGTTCTGAGATACCACCCCTCTGAACCATGTCCGGAAAGCATCAGTTTTCAAAGATTGTAGAGTCAGTAGAGCAGTGGATTGTATCAGTAGAGCAGTGGATGGTGTCAGTAGGGCAGAGGATGGTGACAGTAAAGAAGTGGACAGTGTCAGTAGGGCAGTTGACGGTGTCAGTAGGGCAGTGGACAGTGTCAGTAGAACAGTGGACAGTGTCAGTAGAGCAGTGGACAGTGTCAGTAGAGCAGTGGACAGTGTCAGTAGAGCAGTGGATAGTGTCAGTAGAGCAGTGGATAGCGTCAGTAGAGCAGTGGTTGGTGTTAGTAGAGCAGTGGACGGTATTAGTAGGGCAGTGGACGGTGTCAGTCAGTAGGGCAGTGGATGGTGTCAGTAGGGCAGTAAATGGAGTCAGTAGGGCAGTGGACAGTGTCAGTAGGGCAGTGGACGGTGTCAGCAGGGCAGTGGACGGTGTCAGTAGGGCAGTGGACGGTGTCAGTAGGGCAGTGGACGGTGTCAGTAGGGCAGTGGATGGTGTCAGTAGAGCAGTGGACGGTGTCAGAAGACCAGCGGACGGTGTCAGTAGGGCAGTTGACGTTGTCAGTAGGGGAGGTGGATGGTGTCAGTAGGGCAGTGGATGGTGTCAGTAGGGCAGTGGATGGGGTCAGTAGTCTTTTATTTTTGTAAATTTTTTTACCAATTTATTTTATTATTTTGTTTTACAATTTTATTTTTTATTACTTTATACAACTTTTTTTAGGAGCCAAGTTGGGAGGCTTTGGTGATATACCAGGGTTCTAAACAGACCTCTAATCTTTCACCTTGGAGCGAAAATAAGAAAGAAAGGAAGAAAGAAAGAAAGAAGATTGAGGACACAGCCAGGGCTGGTGCAAGGATTCTTGACACCCTAGGCGAAACCACATTTTGCCGCCCCCATTGGCTCTGCCCCTGACTCCACCCCCTTTTCCCTGCCCATGTATACGGTGGCAGGGGTGAAGATTTTTTGTGGCGCCTCTCTGCCTATTTCTTCAGCCATGGTCCCCAGGCCTGCACCTGCTCTTCTGGGCCCAGACTGAAGACAAATAATGGCAACACCGGCTCGCTTCCTCACGCCAGCTGTGGTCTGCAGGTATACAGACAAGCTAGGGAGGTATACTGACAGGCTAGGGAGGTATACGAACAGGCTAGGGAGGTATACGAACGGGCTAGGGAGGTATACGAACGGGCTAGGGAGGTATACGGACAGGCTGGGGATGTATACGGACAGGCTGGGGATGTATACGGACAGGCTGGGGTGGTGTACGGACAGGCTGGGGATGTGTACGGACAGGCTGGGGATGTGTACGGACAGGCTGGGGATGTATACAGACAGGCTGGGGATGTATACAGACAGGCTGGGGTGGTATACGGAGAGGCTGGGGTGGTATGCGGACAGGCTGGGGTGGTATGCGGACAGGCTGGGGTGGTATGCGGGCAGGCTGGGGTGGTATGCGGACAGGTTGGGGTGGTATGCGGACAGGTTGGGGTGGTATGCGGACAGGTTGGGGTGGTATGCGGACAGGCTGGGGTGGTATGCGGACAGGCTGGGGTGGTATGCGGACAGGCTGGGGTGGTATGCGGACAGGCTGGGGATGTATACGGACAGGCTGGGGATGTATACGGACAGGCTGGGGTGGTATACGGACAGGCTGGTTAAGTATACGGACAGGCTGGGGATGTATACGGACAGGCTGGGGATGTATACGGACAGGCTGGGGTGGTATACGGACAGGCTGGGGTGGTATACGGACAGGCTGGGGTGGTATACAGACAGGCTGGGGATGTATACGGACAGGCTGGGGATGTATACGGACAGGCTGGGGTTGTATACGGACAGGCTGGGGTGTGGGTGTGGCTTGAGTGTGGATGGGGACACAGGGGGCCCCATGATCTCCTATTGCCCGGGGGCCCCATGAGTTGTCAGTCCGCCCCTGGTTGCAGGCCTTTCAGAATGTGGATCACTTACAACAGATCCTGGACCATGTTTAAAGTGTTTGTGCCACACCTTTTTTTTTAAATACACTCATGCTTTATCCCAAAAAGCATTCTGAATCATCCAATTAGTTTCTGCAGAGGAATATTTAAACTTAACGCAACTTTTGGCGCAGATTCAGTCATTTCAAATGCAATGACTCCCTCAATAGCGTCTAGCGCCTCCACTCACTACTACAGTGAAGTCATCGTTGTGCAGGCATGTGCATTTCAGTCTCTCTTTGGCCAGTCCACTCTTCTTGGTTGCCAGGTTACTTTGATGTCACACAAATCTCTTTGGACAGCAATCTTTATGATCCCAAACCCCAATTTAGATAAAACTAATTGGTCTCATTCCCTTTTGAAAGTTGATATTAGGCTTCTTGCCAAAGCTCTTGCTACCAGGCTAAATCAAGGCATAGGAGGCCATCAGGATCAGGTCATGGTTTTATGCCCACCGGAAAAAGCTTGTGACAATATACGCAAACATGCTCTCTCAGTTGAGGCCTTGAAGAGAAGGATAACACTCATGTTCCTATTACTTGAAATACAGAAAGCCTTTGATACTGTATCATCCTGGCCTACCTGTTTCATATACTCAGGAAATGGTGCTCCGAACCCAAATTTCTTTTATAGCTTTGAAGCCTATACAATTCCCACTCTAATTTACTTTAACTATTGAACCTCTCACACAATTGATTTGGTAATCTCCAGATGTATCATGTTTGATTATTGCTGCCCATTACTAAAAATTAGACATTTTTGCAGATGCTGTCATTTTCATCATCCCCATTCCAATATTATCGCTGCCCAACCTACTCAAAATTCTATGGCAATTTGGCTCGCTCTTGGGCCGGCAGGTTAATCCTGTGAAATCCAGGGCTCTGAAAATTAGGTGTTTACTTGACAAACAGTTATCCTTCTTTCTTTGGGGCAAATTACCCCCTCACCTTCGGAATCTCAAATGTCTCCTACAAAACCAATATTCCTATCATCTGTCCTGGATGGGTCACATAGCAGCAATTAAAATGACATTCCTGCCTAAATTGTTGTATCTATTTAGAGTGTTACTAACATTAGTCCCTGCTTCTGCTTTTGGCTCAATCCAAGACTGGGTGATGCACTTTATATGGTGTAACCGAAAACCCAGATTCTCTAAATATGTCATGTAGCAAACCAGACTGCATAGTGTCTGTTTCAAATTGTTTCAAGATAATATTGAGCTGCACAGATTTCTCAACAGACTAAATACAATGTGATTCAGGAGACCCCACAGTAAATTGAGCTCCACCCTTAAGATAGGACAGGACTCTCAAACCCTATCACTCACTGCAGATCTGAGATAGTCTTGAATTTTTGGGTGTCTTGAATCTCCTGGGGCATTTAAACATTTGATTGTTTCAAAGGTGACTCAATATCTCAATTTCTTTGCCAACTTCAAGAGATTTTAAATCCTTCTCTGACCTGCAATTCTCACATTTGCCTAACTCAGACCTATTCTTGACTTACAGAACACACATTACATTCTATCCACTGCATGCCTTGAAGGGGGCAATCTAATATTCACACTCTTTGAATCAAAGTGCAAACATAACCCTCATTCAATGGGACTGATCTTCCTACTATACTGTACAATGAATAATAGCATTCTCTCTAGCCTTCTGCATGAGTTGTTCCTTAACCCCATAAAATGGGGTTTGATGATGACTGGTATAAGTTACATAGTTACATAGTTACATAGTTAGTGAGGTTGAAAAAATACATCAGTCCATCCAGTTCAACCTATGATGTGTGTGTGTGTGTTTGCTTTTAACCGTACATTGTATACCCCTGTATGTTGTGGTCTTTAAGGTGTCCATCTAATAGTTTTTTGAAACTATCAATGCTCCCTGCTGATACGACTGCTTGTGGAAGAGAATTCCACATCCTTACCGCTCTTACAGTGAAGAACCCCTTACGCACTTTAAGGTGAAACCGCCTTTCCTCAAGTTTTAGTGAGTGGCCACGTGTCTTATTGTATCTCCTTTCTCTGAATAGTTTGTTCCTTATGCTCGGGTCGCCAGTACAGTATTTGTACATTGATATCATATCCCCCCTCAATCGTCTCTTCTCCAGAGAGAATAGGTTCAGTGCTTGTAGTCTTTCCTCATAGCTGATGTCCTCCATTCCCCTAATTATTTTTGTTGCCCTTCTCTGGACTTTCTCCAGTTCCAGCACATCCTTCCTGAGGACCGGTGCCCATAATTGGACAGCATACTCCAAATGTGGCCGGACCAGAGTCTTGTAGAGCGGGAGAATAATCTCTTTATTTCTGGAGTGAATCCCCTTTTTTATACATCCCAGTATTCTGTTGGCTTTGCTTGCGGCGGCTTGGCATTGCATGCCACTGCCAAGCTTGTTGTCTACCAGTAACCCCAAGTCCTTTTCCATCCTAGACTCACCCAGAGGTTCCCCCCCCCTAGTGAGTAGCTTGCTTTCTGGTTTCTGGCCCCCAAGTGCATTACTTTACATTTTTCAACATTAAATCTCATCTGCCATGTAGTTGCCCACCCCGTTATTTTGTTCAGGTCCGCTCGCAAGGTTTCCACATCCTGCATAGAAGATATTGGCATGCCTAATTTAGTATCATCTGCAAATACTGAGATTGTACTAGATATCCCCTCCTCCAGATCATTTATGAATAAATTAAACAGGATGAAGAAGTTAATTCACAGCTGTTTGCACATCTGTAAAAGATTCAAGGAACAGTCTAATGCCAACGTTATATCTACAGGATTTATTCTCTAGGTCATCTTTTTTGGATAAGGCTTCCTCCAAAAATTACTGATACAATCAAGTATCAGTTCTGCTCACTGTGGCATCAGGATTATTCTCTATTGTATGTATATGGTTTCCAAGCTCTTTAAATTCTTGCTTAAGCCTCGTACACACGCAACGATTGTTGGCCGTGAATTTTCGGCCAATGTCCGATCGGCCGATTGTCGGCTTGTTAGTATGATGCTTCCGACAACCGACTGCGACTTTTCGGCCGAACAAAATCTGGTGTGCATGCTGTGCAGACAAATATCAGATGAGCAAGACTGGGCATGCTCAGAGAAGAAAAAACACACGGAAAGTTAACCAGCACATGACAGCACTTCTGAAGTTGGTTGTTGTTGGCCGAAAAAATTTGTGTGTAGTCTAGAGCACATTTCAACCAACACAACAACACTGGACAAAAGACGGCCGATCGGTCGGCCAACAATCGTTGCGTGTGTACGAGGCATTAATTTCTGCGGTTATATGTCTGACAACCTTTTCCATGTCTTTCTCCAAAAGTGTGGAAAATCTTTCTATAATAATTATCCCTTAACGAGGAGGTAGTTGAGAATTAAAGAGGAAGTAAACCCTCTGACACTTTTACCTATAGGTAAGCCTATATTAAGGCTTACCTATAGGTACTGTAAATATCTCCTAAACATGCACCGTTTAGGAGATATTTACCTTACATGCAGCCAGTGACGTCACTGGCGCATGCGCTCTGAAGGAACGGCTGCTGGTGCCGTTTCTTCAGAGCCCCGTGCCGTGACCGAGTGACGTCACCGCGGCTCCGGCCAATAAGATGGCCGGATGCCGCGATCCCAGAAGACGGGCGACTGGACATGTCGCCCGTCATCCAGCTAAGCGGGCGGCACGTCGGGGGCTCATTCTTAGGTAAGTATTTCATAATGAGCTAGTATGCGATGCATACTAGCTCATTATGGGTTTCTCTTTCAGGTTTCAGAAAAAAAAAAAAACTTTCGAGGGTTTACAACCTCTTTAACTGAGAGAATTTCTGGTTGGCTATTAGGCTGCTCTGGCTTGTAATGATTTCCCCTATTGATTTGTATAATCAGGAGGCTTTGGAAAGGCAAAGTGGGCTGGTGACTGGGCAGAAGGGAGAGGGTTCTTATCCATAGCAGAGTTGGTGTTCCCTGTGAATGATACAGAGGTCTCCTGCTCATTGGTCAGAGTGGAGGCACTGAGCAGTGCAGCAGTCTCCATGTTGTCTTCTTTTGAGGCCGGTATCTGATCCTCTTGGACCCAGAAGAGGGCAATTTCAGGTTGCCTTTGGCCATGGGGAAATTGCTCAAGAAGTTCTGTGTTGGTGCGTGCTGAGTTTAGGCTACAGGGTCTCCTGTGTGTGGCAGTATTCAGCAAAAATGATCAAATAGTGTGTGATTGCTCTGCTGAAATAAATTAAAAACCTCTAAAAACATCAATTATTATATATACACAGGAATTCCCTCAAAGGGAGTCCCACTTAATGAATAAATTAAATTCATACATATGATACAAAGTGCCAAAAGTACAAAATATCTACCTATCCACCAACTAATAAAATGTGAACAATCATGGTACTTTGTATCATATGTATGAATTGTATTTACTGTATATAATCATTGATGGTTGATGTTTTTAGAGGTTTATCATGTACTGTATTTCAGTAGCACAATCACACACTATTTATTCATTTTTATTGGTGTGGGAACACATACAGTGGTTGCAGCAGCTGTTTGTTAGCAAAATACACTCTGTTGGCAGCGAGCAGCTTTTAAACTTTACAGTATTCAGCAAAAGTCACCTGTCACGTTTCAGAGCTGAGAATAAAGCGTCTGCCATTCACAGCCTCACTCATAAGTAGTCAGGTTGAAAAAAGATACAAGTCCATCTAGTTCAACCAATAAAAAAAAAAAACACAACCATACAATCCCATATACACAATCCTATACCCACAGTTGATCCAAAGGAAGGCAAAAAACCCCAGCAAAGCATTATCCAATTTTCTTCAGCAGGGTAAAAAAACTCCTTCCTGATCCCCCGAGAGGCAATCAGATATTTCCTGGATCAACTTTACCTTTAAATGTTAGTACCCAGTTATACAGTATTATGTACATTTAGGAAATAATCAAGGCCTTTTTAAAAGCAATCTACTGAGCTGGCCATAATCACTTCTGGAGGGAATCTGTTCCACATTTTCATAGCTCTTATTGTGAAGAAACCTTTCTGTATTTGGAGATTAAATCTATTTTCCTCTAGACCTAAAGAGTGCCCCTTTGTCTTCTGTCATGACCTTAAAGTGAATAACTCAACACCAACTTTACTATATGGGCCCTTTATGTATTTGTAAATGTTAATCATATCCCCCCTTAATCTCCTCTTCTCAAGAGGGAATACATTCAGTTCCTCTAATCTATCCTCATAGCTGAGCTCCTCCATGTCTCTTATTAGTTTGGTTGCCCTTCTCTGCACTTTCTCCAGTTCCACAATATCATCTTTGAGAACTGGTGTCCAAAATTGAAATGCATATTCCAGATGAGGTCTTACTAATGATTTGTACAGGGGCAAAATGATATCTCTCTCTGGAGTCCATACCTCTCCTAATACAAGAAAGGACTTTGCTTGCTTTGGAAACTGCAGCTTGGCATTGCATGCTGTTATTAAGCGTATGATCTACAAAAACCCTCAGATACTTCTCCACCATTGATTCCCTCTGATGTACTCCCCCTAGTATATATGATGCATGCATATTCTCAGGGGCATAACTACAGGGGTTGCAGGGGTTGCAATTGCTACCGGGCCCCATGCTCCAGGGGGCCCGGTAGCAAACCAGTGGGTGAACTTCCAGGATCTCAAAGGTCACACTTGCGAGCGGGCCCTGGCATTGCACCACTGTGGGGAGGCCCCAAGATTGCAGGAAGGGGGCCCACTGCAGAACTTGTGAAAGGATCCTGCTGCGGGACCATAATAAAAGGCCCTGCAACGAGAGTAAAGAGCCCCAGGATTAGTGGGAAGAGCCCCGGGCTTGAAGGAAAGGGCCCCGGCCAGGGGTCTGGGGGGCCCTTCATCGTTTCTTGCATCGGGGCCCTGAAGGTTCTAGTTACGCCTCTGCATATTCTTAACCCCCAAGTGCAAAACTTTACATTTATCAACATTAAACCTCATTTGCCACATAGTTGCCCAATTGAGGTTGGCTTGTAAATTGAAAACATCTTGTAAGGATGTTATTCCACGGCATTGCAAGGTGTCATCTGCAAAGACTGAAATTGCACTTATAATCCCAAACCCTATATAATTTATAAAGTTATTAAAAAGTAAGGGGCCCAACATTGAACCTTGGGGTACACCACTGACAACTTTAGACCATTCAGAGTAAGAATCATTAACTACTACTCTCTGAATTCTGTCTTTTAGTCAGTTTTCTTTCCATTTACAAACTGACTTTCCAAGCCGGTAGACTTTACCTTAAACATTAGTCATGTGTGGGGAACTTTTCAAATGCTGTTGCAAAAGTGTTTAATTACCTCTTCATAAAAAGAAATCAGGTTTGTTTGACAAATTCTGTTTTTCAATTAATCTATACTATCTGTTGCTTAAAATATTTTTTTTCCAGCAAGAACTCATCTATATGGTCTTTTATTAAAACTCTCCAGTATCTTCCGGGCTATATAAGTTAAACTAACAGGTCTATAGTTACTTGGTAAAGACTTTGATCCCTTTTTAAATATAGGCACCACGTTGGCCTTACGCCAATCCAGTGGTACTATTCCAGTCATTAACGAGTCCCTAAAAATTAGAAAAAATAGCTTTGAAATGATAGCTCAATTCTTTTAGGATTTGTGGGGTTATGTCATCTGGTCAATGTGCGTTATCCACTTTTATTCTGTCTAAATATTTCTGGACCATGTCACATTTGAGCCATTGTGGATCATTTGGGGCTATGTCAATATATTTCCAATTATGGACATGAGCTCCCCCATGCTCCTTTGTATACACAGAGCTGAAGAAAGTATTTAATACATTTGCCTTCTCTTTGTTCCCAGTCACCCACTCCAGATTTTTTTTGTAAAGGGCCTACATGCTCAGATCTGACTTTTTTACTAATAATATATTTGAAACATTTTTGGGGGATTTGTCGTATTATCTTTTGCAATCTGTCCTTCATTTTTAATTTTTGTGTCCTTTATTTCCTTTTTTACATATTCTGTTATATTCTTTATAACATTTAAATGATGATCGTGTTCCTTTGTTTTTTAGCCTTTTAAAATGATTGCCCATGGGAATATACTTTGCAGTGAGTTCACATACACATACTCATGGGCTTAAAACCTTTTTCTTAGTCCACTATTTCAGATTTAAGTGCGCTTTCTGCACATTCAAATGTTTTATTTATATTGAAAAGATAAACTTTGTCCAGATTTGCACCACACCTTGAAACCTTGCTAGGCTGCAATCTATAAGGAAGAGAGTAACCAGATTCCATTTTGCAATTAAACATTTAGACAAATTTCACAGTTGTGGTGCACAGCTTTTAATCCTTTTCTGATAGGTCACTATTTCGAGAGGTGAGAGCAAGTAGATTGCAGCTGGAAATATGATTTTTTTTCCTAAACTGAATAAGTAAATTTTAACAGATTTGTTTTGCACTACAGCTTTGAAGTTGGTCTTAGAAGGCTGCTGTATGTGAGCAAATGAGAAAACTGATTGTATCTTAGAAAAAAAAGTTGAGTTCTAGCATACGGAGTCTCAGGGATTGTAAGAACACACGGGACCATTTAATGAAATTGGAGAAGAGATGTATGTTTTTTATTTTTATTTTAGAATTATACTTACCTAGGTGGATGCAGAACCGAGTGATTGAACACTGCTAATCGCTCAGTTCTCACAGCTCCGTGATCAGAGAGCTGCTGACTGTTTCTCTGCTCCCTCCTCACTCACTGGAGTGCTGGGCTGTGGAGGGGGCAGGAGTGGATGGCTCAGGCTCTCAGTGGCTCGCTGACAGGCTGAGCCAGGTGCCACTCCAGGCATGTGGGCGCTTCCTGACTCCATGGTTGTAATGATGCCCAAGCCTGGACCTGCTCTGTGACATCAGCAGAGAGCGAACTTCAGCCCACTCTCTGTTGAAAATGGGTCACAAGAGTGCAGAACGATCTGCACTCCTTGTGACAGGAGGGGGGTTGGGGGGCTCGTGGAACCCAGATTACTTTAGAGAGGTCAGGAAACTCCTTGTCCAGCTTCCCCGGCCTCTCTTATGTTTAAGTCACCCTGTGTCTATTAGGGGCACAAGGTGACCAAAAACCCCAGTCAGGTCTGCACTAATCAGACTCGCTATACAACCACACCAGACACAGCATTTCCTGTTACCCTGGTTATCCTGGGTTCTATATGTGTGGTTTGTGTTGAAAGAATGAAGGGCCTCTTCACAATAATATTTCTGGACAATGTCCCTTAAGAGATATATAGAGATAGACAATTTGACTTTTCAGATTGCTAGAATATTGCAGGAGTGTCTCATAGACCCTTGCTAGATAGTGAGGTGGGTTGGGGTATGTTATTGTTAAGTACCTGTATTCCATTGTTCTATTGTTTCTGTCTGCCTTAAGATCAATCTATTATGGGATGTATATGTGTATGTGGTCTGGCTGCCAAGGGGGAGGGGGGTTGTCCCAAAGTGTATATCTCTTTGTGCCTGTGTTTGAATAAACAGTTTTATTCTGGTTGACTTCATAACTGGTACTGTCTAGTTTTTGGGGTAACTATAGCCAAATTCACGTATCTCATGTTCCAGAGCTTAGGAAGCAGCTTCTTGGCGGAGATACCTAGTTTCTGGAGTCCATCACATTGGTGGCAAGAGGTGGGAAACTCTGATATCTATGTTCATGACTGGGAGGAAGCCGTATACTGAAGGAAGTCCACAAACACAGCATGGGTTGCTGTTCCGTTACACTCCTGTGATCCATATGAGAAGCATGGCCAAATGAGCTTTGGTTGTACTTCTCCTTTAACCACTTGCCTACTGGGCACTTATACCCCCTTCCTATCCAGGCCAATTTTCAGCTTTCAGCGCTGTCACGCTTTGAATGAAAATTGCGCGGTAATACTACACTGTACCCATATGAAATTTTTATCATTTTTTTCACAAAAATAGAGCTTTCTTTTGGTGGTATTTAATCACCTCTGGCTTTTTTATTTCTTACAAAAAAAAGAAAAAAGACAGAAAATTTTGAAAAAAAAAAGTTTCTTATTTTCTGTGAGTAAATTTTGAAAATAAATACATTTTTCTCCTTCACTGATGTGCGCTGATGAGGCGGCACTGATGGGCGCTGATAGGCTGCACTGATGGGCACTGATGAGGTGGCACTTATGGGCACTGATGAGGTGGCACTTATGGGCACTGATAGGCGGCACTGATGAGCACTGATAGGTGGCACTGCTGGGCACTGAGAGGTGGCACTGCTGGGTACTGAGAGGTGGCACTGCTGGGCATTGAGAGGCGGCACTGACAGGCAGCAGTGATGGGCACTGAGAGGCGGCACTGATGGGCACTGAGAGACGGCTCTGATGGGCACTGAGAGGCGGCACTGATGGGTGGCACTGATTGATACTGACGGGTGGCACTGATCAGCGCTGATGGGCAGCACCATCAGTGCGCACACTCGGTGCCCATAGTGCTGCTAGTCAGTGCCTAGATGAGCAGGCACTGATGGGCACTGACTGGCAGCACTATGGGCACTGATGGGGGGCACTGATGGCGGGCACTGTGGGCAGTTGTTGCATTTTTTCCCCCTCTTCTGTAATCAGGGCACTGGTGATCAGTGCCCTGATTACATTCCTGTGATTCCTGTGTGTTCCTTTACCGGTGTTCGGGCTCTCCTCTTCCTCACACTGCAGTCTCCGTGTGAGGAGGAGAGCTGGAGATGAGAGATGATCTCATATGTTTACATATGAGATCATCTCTCATTGCACGGCCCGATCACGTGGTAAATGGCCGCTGTGATTGGCCATTTACCACGATCTGTGATTGGCTGTGTCCAAGGGACACGGCCAACACAGATTTTCCCCGATGCGCGCTCGCGGGAGTGCGCGGGGAGCCTGTTACTGGGAGGCCGTTTAAAGACGGCCTCCCGGAAATTCGAGTCCGCGCTGTAAAAAAACTCTTAAATGAGCATATAGGAAATAATTTTTGACATGAACAGACACACCAATACAGGTTGAACTGGATAAACTGATGTCTTTAGTCAATCTTACCAACCATGTAACTATGAATTATTTTTTTTCAAGGGAAAAGAGGAAAAAATATACAGATCTACAGCTCAGCCTTTAGGCAACCTTAATCACATTTGCAAATGGAGCCTTAAGACAGTATATGCAGGGGACCCAGTGATTAGCTGTGGGTGGCAACCCCATTGAAAGCAATTGGAAGCTGGCCAAACCTGCAGCTAATTGAAGTCCCTCAATTATAGAAGAATTACCTGCAAATAATCGGCCCTGGATTCAAAAAGTCTGTATCTCCATAAGAGATTACATGTGGCCATGTTTAGCTGCAGGACCTCTAAGCCTTCCATTGCTTTCAATATGGATGCTGTCCACAGATAATTGCTGAAAACCCCTGCTGGGTCTCCTGCATGTAATCACTAAAAACCCCATCTGCAAATTGAATGGAACCTTATAACTATTCATTATAAAGGTATATACAGCTTCATATTTCATCTGGAACAAAAAAAAAGCAAACAACTTTAAATTAAAATCTAATACAGAAAAATGTTAGCAATTTCAAACACACCTTTTAAAGTAGAGGTCCAGTTTTTTTCTAATCATGCTTAAACCTGATCCTACCTTCCACCTCACTCTTATTTTAACTATCCTGTGAAAGGTAAAGTAAAGATTTCCTCCCACAATTATATGTTGTTCAAGTGCAGCCCAAAGGGTAGTTGGAGATGGGGCAAACCTCTCTTTTAGGCATCCTCATTTGAAGTCTCTATGACGAAACGCGCCAGTATGTAAGCACGCTGTCTCCGTGGATACTCCAGACGCGAACGCTGCACTTCCGGAACTCGCCGATGAATGACCAGAGGATTTCAGCAGACGCTGTGAGGTAGCGTAGCGTCTGGTATCCTTAAATTATATACACGGATATACATGCTTATGGATATTTGATTTGATGTAAGCAGATTTGGATGGGGGGAACCGGATGTGTTTAGTATATGTTAAATAAAAGTTTTAAAACGTTATCACACTATCGGTGTCCCACATATGCTTCCCCCCATTGGTTGCTTGGTCTCATTTGACCCGGATGTCCGAGGGAAAAGCAAGAGGCTTCAGATCGGATCAGGGGAGGCAGTACAACCGAAGGAACCATGACTGGCCATTAAGTGATGAGGAGGTCTTGGAGTAAATATTCAAGTGCCTATGATCTACTGTGGATTTGGTGAGTGCCCATTGCTACGGGGTGCACTGGAGGTGTGGTGAAGGATTTTAGTCCATTCTTACTTATCCAAGCACTGGGAGTACCACCGTTTGTCAAGCCGCATTAATTTGAATTAATTTGAATTTATTGGACTTGTATTAGGTCAGACTCACCTAATTATAGCAGTACATGGACCATATCTCACTCCCTTCTCAATAATTATTTATTACGGACAATAGATTATTATTGTCTGATATGTGTAAGCATATTCAGCGCTGCTGAGTGTGATTGATGCTGGAATCTGTGGGACGCTAAAGTGTTGGTTACATTTTTTTCTTTACTCTTTTAGTTGTGCTAGGATAGAGGCTGTGTAGTAGTCTCGTAGATGTGTATGTCCCACACCTCCTGCTTTTCTGAGTTTATTAAGTCTACTAAAGACACATCGTGCTCTTTTCCCCAACCATATATTGTGATTGAGAATGGACTGTATAGAAGAGAAGAAAGAGTTAGGTACAGGAATGGGCAGCGTTCTGAAAAGATACAGTAATTGTGGGAACACTTGCATCTTGAAGGCCTTCCAGGCCAAGATAGCTCATACTTTGTCATGCCATTCAGCTTGGAGCAAAGAGAATGTAGAAAGAGGGTGTAATTTTCTTTAACTAGTTCAGACATTTTAGGTGTGAGGGTGATACCTAAGTAGGAAATTCCTATGTCCTTCCATATATATGGAAATCTTTGGCTGAGGGCCTGTTTAGTTTAATTAAATACTTCTAAATCCAATACATATGATTTAGTCTCATTAACCTTGTAATAAGATACTTTGTTAAAAAGCTGCAGTGCTTGATGTACCAAAGCCAGGGAAGTTTCAACGTTGGTGAGCAATAGTATAAGGTCATCTGCGAATAGACTTATGGTATGGGTATCATCAATGACCTTAAATTCCTTTATATAGGGATGGGAACAGACATATAAAGCCATAGGTTCCGTTAACCACTTGCTGACCGCCTGCCGCATATACAGTGCCTTACGAAAGTATTCGGCCCCCTTGAACTTTGCGACCTTTTGCCACATTTCAGGCTTCAAACATAAAGATATAAAACTGTAATTTTTTGTGAAGAATCAACAACAAGTGGGACACAATCATGAAGTGGAACTAAATTTATTGGATATTTCAAACTTTGTTAACAAATAAAAAACTGAAAAATTGGGCGTGCAAAATTATTCAGCCCCTTTACTTTCAGTGCAGCAAACTCTCTCCAGAAGTTCAGTGAGGATCTCTGAATGATCCAATGTTGACCTAAATGACTAATGATGATAAATAGAATCCACCTGTGTGTAATCAAGTCTCCGTATAAATGCACCTGCACTGTGATAGTCTCAGAGGTCCGTTTAAAGCGCAGATCGCATCATGAAGAACAAGGAACACACCAGGCAGGTCCGAAATACTGTTGTGGAGAAGTTTAAAGTCGGATTTGGATACAAAAAGATTTCCCAAGCTTTAAACATCCCAAGGAGCACTGTGCAAGTGATAATATTGAAATGTAAGGAGTATCAGACCGCTGAAAATGTACGAAAACCTGGCTCTAAACTTTCAGCTCATACAAGGAGAAGACTGATCAGAGATCCAGCCAAGAAGCCCATGATCCCTATGGATGAACTGAAGAGATCTACAGCTGAGGTGGGAGACTCTGCCCATAGGACAACAATCAGTTGTATACTGCACAAATCTGGCCTTTATGGAAGAGTGGCAAGAAGAAAGACATTTCTTAAAGATATCCATAAAAAAGTGTAGTTTAAAGTTTGCCACAAGCCACCTGGGAGACACACCAAACATGTGGAAGAAGGTGCTCTGGTCAGATGAAACCGAAATCGAACTTTTTGGCAACAATGCCAAACGTTATGTTTGGTGTAAAAGCAACACAGCTCATCACCCTGAACACACCATCCCCACTGTCAAACATGGTGGTGGCAGCATCATGGTTTGGGCCTGCTTTTCTTCAGCAGGGACAGGGAAGATGGTTAAAATTGATGGGAAGATGGATGGAGCCAAATACAGGACCATTCTGGAAGAAAACCTGATGGAGTCTGCAAAAGACTTGAGACTGGGACGGAGATTTGTCTTCCAACAAGACAATGATCCAAAACATAAAGCAAAATCTACAATGGAATGGTTCACAAATAAACATATCCAGGTGTTAGAATGGCCAAGTCAAAGTCCAGACCTGAATCCAATCGAGAATCTGTGGAAAGAACTGAAAACTGCTGTTCACAAACGCTCTCCATCCAACCTCACTGAGCTCGAGCTATTTTGCAAGGAGGAATGGGCAAAAATTTCAATTCCCACAATTGTGATTGGCGCTACAAAGTATTAACTTAAGGGGGCTGAATAATTTTGCACGCCCAATTTTTCAGTTTTTATTTTGTTAAAAAAGTTTGAAATATCCAATAAATTTCATTCCACTTCATGATTGTGTCCCACTTGTTGTTGATTCTTCAAAAAAAAATTACAGTTTTATATCTTTATGTTTGAAGCCTGAAATGTGGCAGAAGGTCGAAAAGTTCAAGGGGGCTGAATACTTCCGCAAGGCACTGTATACTGCAGCAGGCAGGCTCGGCTGCGCGAATCGCGTACCTGTACGCAGGAGCGCTCCTTTTTTTTTATAAAAAATAAAAATGACATAAATCTTTCCCCTAGTTTGTACACACGATAAGTTTTGTGCAAACTAATCAAAATACGCTTATTGGGATTTTTTTTTACCAAAAATATGTAGCAGAATACAATTTGGCCTAAAATTATGAAAAAATCTGATTTTTTAAAAAAATTTTTGGGAATGTTATATAGCATAAATAGGTGAAAAAAAGGGATGTAACGATATCGAAGATATTGCGATATCGTATCGTCGTGGTCGTCACGATATCGCTGTGGTCGTGTCTTGATATCGTCGTGGTTGGGTTACAATATTAAAAGGACAGGTGTCCGTCAAAAAGCAAGAGGAATAAACACAGTCCCACGGAACAAATCATTGTTAACTACATAGACCAGAGTTTAAGGATTTTTTTTTACTGTTTTTTTTTTCTTGCAATGTAGATATTTTGATCTTTCTGATGAAAAACGTGAACATAAGCTAAATGATAGGTCAGTGTTTTTTTTAAAGGCTTTTTGACTGACTATTTTATTTAAGTTTAAGTTATGTTCCTAAATACCAGTTTTAAAAGGCTGCCTTTATTTGCCTTGCACATTTAAACCTGACTTAACTTGATCTTTGTTTGCACTTAAAGGGAATTGCCTATTGTTTGTTTACAATTGTTCTAGCTGCTTCTTAACTTGAACATTGCACAGAAGAATCAGTTATGCAACCAAATATTACTATACAGAATATTGATGTTCCTGACTACAACTTGCACTTTAAAAGCACTATGTGATCAGTGTTTTATGTTGTCATGGATCCATAAATACAACAATAATTTGCCTGTTGACTGGCAAAAGCAGAATAAATGTCGGTATTTTTTCGCTATTATCATCACAAACACTATCATGAGCTATTTAACAATACCATGAGCTTTTCCACAATATCGCAATAAATATCGTACCGTGAGGTCAATATCGAAATTGTATCGTACCGTGAGATTTTGATATCATTACATCCCTAGTGAAAAATATTGGGTTTTTTTCAGAATTGTTTATAGCACAAAAAATAAAAATCACACAGGTCATCAAATACCACCAAAAGAAAGCTCTATTTGTTAAAAAAATGACATCAATTTTGTTTAGGTATAGCATCGCATGACCGCAAAATTGTTTGTTAAATAATGCAGTGCCGAATCGCAAAAAATGGCCTGGCCATTAAAGGGGGCAAAGCCTTCCGGTCCAGAAGTGGTTATTAGATTATAAATAAGCAGGGAAAATGGGCACCCCGGCTGTGTCCCATTAGTTATTTTAAATGAGGTTGAAATCATGCCCAAATTATACACTTGGGCAGGTGTGGTTGAATATAGTGCAATGATGGCCGAGTGGATCTGACCTTCAAATCTGAACTTGGTCAAAACCTGCGCTAGATGGTCCCAGTGTATTCTATCGAACATCTTCTCTGCATCCAAAGCGAGGGTGGGTGTAAGATATAAGGAATCTTAGTTTTATGTCTATGGCCTCTAAGGCAGTTAGCCAAGAGTTTCCCAGCCTTATTACCATTTGCATAGTAAGACATTTTAAGCAGTTTAGAGACTTTTTCAAAATTATCAAGTAAAATTAGTCATAGAGTTTTGTTAATTGATCAGAGATATATGGGGAGGTATCAGTTTTGTTTTGGGCTTTTAACACATTCATTTTAGAAGTAATTTCTAGAGATGGCCTTGCGGTTCCCCCAGCGGTCGGTTCGCGGCGAACTTTGCTCGTTCGCTGTCCGCCGATCATGCGAACATATGGCGATGTTTGTGGGAGCCATATTCTTTTACATTGTGAAGAACTTTGACCCATGACACATCCATCAGGTGGTACAGGACAGCCAATTGAGACTTTTCAGCACATGGACATACCCCCTACCTTATAAATAGACCTGATCTGGCTGCCATTTTACATTCTGCCTTTTGTCGGTGTAGGGAGAGATTTGCTGTGTGGAGCAGGGACAGACTGTCAGTGACACAGATTGCTCGGTAATAGGTCCACAAAAGTCCTTTTAAGGACTAGTATAGGTGTACTGTCTTAAGCCCCGTACACACGAGAAGGAATTCGGCTGGGAAATTTCGTCCGAAGACCGATATGCTGATTTTCGGCTTGTTAGTATGGTGCTTCTGACAACCGACTCCGACTTTTCGGCCGAAAAAAATCCTGGTGTGCAGGCTATATAATTTTTGTCGACCATCAAAACACGTCCGATTTTCATCTCATTAGTACAGATTTCGATGGGGAAAAATCTTATGAGCAAGACTAGGCATGCTCAGAGATGAAAGAACACATAGAAAGCAATCCAACACATGACATCACTTCTGAAGTAGAATTCTGTCGTGCGGGAAAATTCGTGTGCAGTCTAGAGCACATTCCAACCAACAGACACGCACTCTGGACAAAAGACGGATGACCGGTCGGCGAAAATGTGTGCGTTTGTACGAGGCTTAAGTGTCTATATTCTGTCTTTTGTCAGTGTAGGGAGAGGTTGCTGTGGGGAGCAGGGACAGACTGTCAGTGACACAGATTGCTCGGTAATAGGTCCACAAAAGTCCTTTTAAGGACTAGTATAGGTGTACTGTCTTAAGCCCCGTACACACGAGAAGGAATTCGGCTGGGAAATTTCGTCCGAAGACCGATATGCTGATTTTCGGCTTGTTAGTATGGTGCTTCTGACAACCGACTCCGACTTTTCGGCCGAAAAAATCCTGGTGTGCAGGCTATATAATTTTTGTCGACCATCAAAACACGTCCGATTTTCATCTCATTAGTACAGATTTCGATGGGGAAAAATCTTATGAGCAAGACTAGGCATGCTCAGAGATGAAAGAACACATAGAAAGCAATCCAACACATGACATCACTTCTGAAGTAGAATTCTGTCGTGCGGGAAAATTCGTGTGCAGTCTAGAGCACATTCCAACCAACAGACACGCACTCTGGACAAAAGACGGATGACCGGTCGGCGAAAATTTGTGCGTTTGTACGAGGCTTAAGTGTCTATATTCTGTCTTTTGTCAGTGTAGGGAGAGGTTGCTGTGGGGAGCAGGGACAGACTGTCAGTGACACAGATCGCTAAGTAATAGGTCCACAAAAGTCCTTTAAAGGACTGGTATAGGTGTACTATTGTTTGGTGTGCAGTATATAGGGGTGTAATACACTTATAATATACTTTCTAATATAGAAAGCAAATTATAGTGTATTTGGGTACTGCAGAAATTTTGCTGCGTTAACTCTGCTACACACAGTGACAAAAGTTACTAGAAAATATTTTTCATAACTGGTGTGATAAACCAGTGGCCCCCTAAAACGACAGATTGAAGCGGGGTGTTATACTTTCATAATAGTGTTTTTGGGTACTGCAGAAATGTTGCCTCTTTTGCTGCGTTAACTCTGCTACACACAGTGATAAAAGTTACTAGAAAATATTTTTCATAACTGGTGTGATCAACCAGTGGCCCCCCAAAAATGACAGATTGAAGCAAGGTTTTATAATTTCATAATAGTGTTTTTGGGTACTGCAGAAATGTTGCCTCTTTTGCTGCGTTAACTCTGCTACACACAGTGATAAAAATTACTAGAAAATATTTTTCATAACTGGTGTGATAAACCGGTGGCCCTCCAAAACAACAGATTGAAGCGGGGTGTTATATAACAATATACTTTCATAATAGTGTATTTGGGTACTGCAAAAATTTTGCCACTTTTGCTGCGTTAACTCTGCTATACACAGTGACAAAAGTTACTGGGAATTTTTTTTAAAAACTGGTGTGATAGACCAGTGGCCCCCTAAAATGACAGATTTAAGTGGAGTGTTATATACCTTCTTCCACATATATTGCTCTTCTCTAGAGACTTTTGTCACAGGGTCATCTAAAAAATTACAGGCAGAGGAAGAGGCAGGCCCTTCCGCAGGGGTGGTAGGTGTAGGGCATGAGCACCAGGCCGGAGCCAAAGTGGGAAGTTGCAGAAGGTGCGTTCGATTACATGAAAGGACGCACCAGACTTGGTTGAGTGGCTCACTCAGCCTTCCTCTTCTGCACCCTCCTCTCTATCTGCACCCTCTTCACTCTCTGCTGTGTGCAAACGCAAAGACACCACCACCAACACCACCACCATATACCCTCCGCTTGAGTCACAGGAATTATTTTCCAATCCATCACAAGACATTTGCGATGCGCAGCCATTGTTGGCATCAGATCAGGAAGAGGAGGTAGCAACAGCCGCCACTCAGCAGTCTGACGACAGTACCCAGATCAGCCCAAGGAGGTTGGTCCCCTAAAGGAGCAGTGATTTTAATGATGCTTAAAGTAAAAAAATAAAAATGAAAAATTCCTTTAAATATCGTGCCTGGGGGGTCCCCTTAATGTGCCTTTAAAGTGGGGCATCTGTACAATGTATGTAGCCCTATAGTATATAGTCTATGAGAACGCCCACTGGGAGGGGTGAAACGCATCAACGAGATTCCGGCCTGTGCAGCAACGTCAACATCACTTCCGGGCTGTTGAAACGCAAGCAGAAGTGTGTTGGAATGCACGCCACTTTCTCCTATGGTGAACACATGGTGCTGCTAATAAACCAGTCTCTAGGAGCTCCTAAATAACTAATCGACATGCTTATAAAAGTTTGATATATTGTAAGTGCATATTTTTTGGATTCATTTAATAAATGTTTTGAACATACTGCACTATTGGAATCTTCTCTATGTTTCCATGCCGAGTATTGAGAAATAGGAGATATTCAAGGAGCCCCATCCTCCACACTTACCAGTCAAAGCTTGATAAACCCCTATGCAGTATTGCCCTGGGGTCCTTATTCTCTGGTAAGTGAATTCACTTTGGGGGGTGTGAATTGCAGAGTCACCTTGCACAAAAGTCACATGGATGCTATGAACTAATGAGCACTATTCACAAACTTTCACTGGACACTTGCTTAACCACTTGCCGACCGCCGCCCGACTATATACGGCGGCGGTCAGCCCCTCCCAGGCAAAGTGACGTACCGGTACGTCACTAGCCTGGGAGCGAATAGAGGGCGAGCGCGAGCCGCCGGAGGCACACTCCCGCCCCCGCTCGTACCCAAAGGAGCCGGCGCGTGTGACCGTTGGACCCGATATCTGCCGGTCACTGGTGATCGTCGGGTGGAGAGGGAGAAAGGCAGGCGGCTAATGTAAACAAAGCCGCCTGTCACTCTCCCCTGTGTAAAAGCACTGATCACTCGGTCCTGCTATGTAGGACCATTGATCTGTGCTGTTACACACAAAGCCACATCCAATCACAGTAAGAAACACGCCCCTAGGGACACACTTAAACCCTCCCTCTCCAATAAAGTTAACCCCTTCCCTCCCAGTGTCATTTTTACAGTAACAGTGCATATGTATAGCACTGATTACTGTAGTAATGTCACTGGTACCTCCAAAAGTGTCAAAAATGTCAGTCAAGGGTCCGATCTGTCCGCCGCAATGTCGCAGTACTGCAAAAAAAAAAAATTGCAGATCGCCGCCATTACTCGTTAAAAAAAAAACAATAAAAATGACAAAAATCTTTCCCTTAGTTAGTAAACGCAATAACTTTTGCGCAAACCAATCAAAATACGCTTTTTGCGATTTTTTTTACCAAACATATGTAGCAGAAAACAAATTGTCCTAAAATGATAAAAAAATTTTGATTTTACATTTTTTTGGGGGGGAATTTCATATAAAAAAATGTGAAAAATATTGTTATTTTTGCAAAATTGTCGCTCTTTTTGTTTATAGCGCATGATCAAAAAAAATCGCACAGGTGATCAAATACCACCAAAAGAAAGCTCTGTTTGTGGGAAAAAAGGACACCAATTTAATTTGGGTACAGCATCGCACGACCGGGCAATTGTCCGTTAAAGTCACGCAGTGCTGAATTGCAAAATGGGCCCTGGTCAGGAAGGGGGTAAAATCTTCTGGGGCTTAAGTGGTAAAAAAAATTTTTTGAATAATTTATTTTCTCCTAATACATTTTTTTTTTCCAAAATGTTTATTGAAGAAAATAATGGTTAACAAACAATTAACAAACATTATACAATGAGTATGATGTCGTAGATACCAGAAGTTAAAAGTAATAACATTAAGTATGTGTTATCAAATATGTAAGATAAAGTTCAGATAAATGCAAATATATTCAGTTCATCAAACAACAAAGGGTAATTCAATGGTATTGGGGGTAGCTTTATTATATTGTAGAATATGATGTAGCCTGAGTGGGGGTCAAGGAGAGGTCCCTGTGACCAGCATAGGGATAGTAGAAGAGAAAAGAGAAGAGAAAGAAGAGAGGGGTAAGAGAGAGAGAGAGAATAGAGCAAGGAAATAGTGGAGAGGGGGTGGGAGGGAAGGGAAGGCCATAGGGAAGGGGGAAGGGGGAAAGGGAGAGTCGCCTTGAGTGAGTGGTATAATTTTGTGAAAGGAAAGCCAAGCATAATGTTATTTATTCGTCATTTCTGTTGACGAATTGGTTGTACTCTTGTGAATGCTTGTAGATAATCCAATCTTCCCAAGTTTTAGTGTATCTGTTTGGAGAGTCATGAATTGTAGAAATGAGCTCTTCCATCTCTGAGATTTTGTTGATTTGGGAGAACCAAGAGGTAAGGGATGGGGTTTTTGAGGTGCCCCATAGCCTTTGTACACATAATTTGGCAGCATTGATCATGATCATAGGAAGAGATTTGAAGTATTTAGGGTAGGGTTTGGAGTAAAAGTGGAGCAGAAATTGTGCTGGGTGTAGTTGCAGATCTAGAGAAGTGACTTTGTGAATGTATAGTCTGACCATGCTCCAAAACGGCTGTAAACGAGGGCAGGACCACCATATATGTATTAAATCAGCATGTGATTGCTTTCACCTCCAACATTCATCTGGTATGTTTTTATTAAATTTGTTGAGTATCAGGGGTGTGCGATACCATTTTGTAAGTATTTTGTAATTGTTTTCTTGAATAGAGACATTTGCAGATCCCTTCAGGATGTTCTGAAATATTTTTTCCCACTGTGTGTCTGTGAGGGGAATCTGAACATCTGCAGACCAGTCATCAGTAGAGTTGAGCGGACACCTGGATGTCCGTGTTCGGCGGGTTCGGCCGAACTTTAAAAAAAAGTCCGGGTCCGTGTCCGGGACTTTTGCCGAACTTTTCCCGGACACCGAACCCCATTGAAGTCAATGGGGACCCGAACTTTCAGGCACTAAAATGGCTCTAAAACACCAAAGGAAAGGGCTAGAGTGCTGCAAATGGCAGCAAAACGTAGTTAAGAGCATGGCAAGTGCTCTGCAAACAAATGTGGATAGGGAGATAACTTAAAACAACAAAAAAAAACAGAAAAATAAAACAATGTTCTTCATCTCTGAATGACGAGGCCCATATGGAGTAGAAGGGAGGTTGAGGTGGTGGTGGATGTGGCGGTGTCATAGGCGTGCGCACAGGGTGTGCCGGGTGTACCTGGGCACACCCTAATCACCTAGGGCACATTAGCACTATCGCTCTGTTTGCCAGTGAGGAGATGGGAAAGATCTCCCTCGGACCTGCTCTGCTCTATTTCACTTTGCAAGCAGGGAGAGTAATGTATAGGGGCCATGTACATGTAGGCAAACACATGCATGTGTATTTAAACTTTGGGGTGCACACCCTAATGCAATAGGCTGCGCACACCTATGGGCGGTGTAGGTGGAAGCGGCGGTGGAGGAGGACCAGGGCTGGATTAAGAGCATCATGGGCTTGGTGCTAAGGATTTTGAAGGGCCTTAAGGGCCGTGCCTTGGCATGCACCCAGAGGAGGAAGGGTGCAGCCATGCATGCCTAATTCAACATGGGATGCTGTCTCTGAAGCCCATAAACACATCCATGCATCGGCAACTGTCCCTCCTTGTCTGGCCTTCGTGCTGTGTGGGGAGGTTCTGAGGGAGCTGCCTGGGGAAGCGAGCATAGAAGCCAGACTTCTGTGTTTACAAGTGACAGAAGAGCGGCAACAGTGAATATGGCCAACCCGGGGCCTATATAAAAGGTAGGGGCCTGGAGCTGCAGCTTCAATAGCCCCTACGTTAATCTGGCCCTGAGGAGGGCGAGGTAGCCAACACTGCTTCTTTTCACAAATTTTAAATGAGGGTACACCCCAAAAGAGTGAGAAAGAGCAAAAATGGAACAATGGGTGGGTAAGGTCGGTATCCATTGCTATTCTGCACAAGGTACGGAAAAGTCCCGTGGGATCCATGCCTGGTTCATTTTAATGAACGTGAGCTTGTCCACATTGTCTCTGGACAGGCGGCTGCGCTTGTCTGTTATAACGCCCCCAGCCGTGCTAAATACCCGTTCAGATAATACACTGGCTGCAAGACACGCCAGCACCTCCAAGGCATAAAGGGCAAGTTCAGGCCATGTGTCCAATTTGGAGACCCAGAAGTTGAAGGGGGCAGACCCGTCATTCACTACATGTAGGCGTGTGCACACATACTGCTCCACCATGTTGGTAAAATGCTGCCTCCTGCTAAGACGTTCCATCTGAGCTGCTGGTGCTGCTGTTTGTTGTGGCGTGCTGACAAAGCTTTTCCACATTTCGGCCATGCTAACCCTGCCTTCTGAGGTGCTGGCGGTGCCCTGGTTGCATTAGTGACCTCTTCCTCCTCCTCCTCCTCTGCCTTGTGCTTCCACTGTGGCCCCGCTGTCAGGTGGGAATGCCAGCAGCATCGCGTCTACCAGCGTGCGCTTGTACTCACGCATCTTGCGATCGCGCTCCAGTGAGTGAATTAAGGACGGTATGTTGTCCTTGTAACGGGGATCCAGCAGCGTAGCCACCCAGTAATCAGCACAAGTTAGAATGTGGGCAACTCGGCGGTCGTTGTGGAGACACTGCAGCATGTAATCGCTCATGTGTGCCAGGCTGCCCAGAGTCAACGAAAGGCTGTCCTCTGTGGGAGGTGTATCGTCCATGTCCTCTGTATCCCCCCAGCCACGCACCAGTGATGGCCATGAGCTGGCCTGGGTGCCACCCTGCTGTGAACATGCTTCCATCTCCTCCTCCAGCTCCTCCTCCTCCTCATCCTCCAGAACTGTGCCCCTGCTGGACAATTGTGTCCCTGGCGTTTGTGTTTGCAGGAACCCACCCTCGGAGCCCCTTGCGAATGACTGCCCTGAAAGCCTTGGAAATGTTACCTCCTCATCCTCCTCCTCCTCCTCATCCTGTGCCACATCCTCTTCCATCATCGCCCGAATTGTTTTTTCAAGGAGGCATAGAAGTGGGATAGTTAAGCTGAGAACGGCGTCATCGCCACTGGCCATGTTGGTGGAGTACTCAAAACAGCGCAACAAGGCACACAGGTCTCGCATGGAGGCCCAGTTATTGGTGGTGAAGTGGTGCTGTTCCGCAGAGCGACTCACGCGTGCGTGCTGCAGCTGAAACTCCACTATGGCCTGCTGCTGCTTGCACAGTCTTTGCAGCATGTGCAAGGTGGAGTTCCACCTTGTGGGCACGTCACATATGAGGCGGTGAGCGGGAAGGCCGAAGTTACGCTGCAGCGCTGACAGGCGAGCAGCAGCAGGGTGAGAACGCCGAAAGTGCGCACAGACGGCCCGCACTTTCTGCAGCAGCTCTGACATATCGGGGTAGTTTTAAGGAACCTCTGCACCACCAAATTCAGCACATGCGCCAGGCAAGGGATGTGCGTCAAACCGGCTAGGCCCAGAGCTGCTATGAGATTTCGCCCGTTATCGCACACCACCAGGCCGGGCTTGAGGCTCGCTGGCAGCAACCACTCATTTGTCTGCTGTTCCATGCTCCTCCACAACTCCTGCACGGTGTGTGGTTTGTCCCCCAAACAGGCAAGTTGTAAAACTGCCTGCTGTCGTTTACCCCTGGCCGTGCTGAAGTTGGTGGTGAAGGTGTTACGCTGTCCGGATGAGGAGGCGGTAGAGGATGAGGAAGCAGAGTAGGAGGAGTTAGGAACAGGAGGCAAACTGAAGCGCCCTGCAATCCTCGGTGGTGGAAGGACATGCGCCAAATTGCTATCTGCCTCAGGCCCATCCGCCGCTGCATTCACCCAGTGTGCCGTTAGGGAGATATAACGCCCCTGACCGTGCTTACTGGTCCACGTATCGGTAGTTAGGTGGACCTTGGCACAGATGGCGTTGCGCAGTGCACACCTGATTTTTTCCCCCACTTGGTTGTGCAGGGAAGGGATGGCTTGCCTGGAAAAGTAGTGGCGGCTGGGCACGACGTACTGTGGGACAGCCACCGACATAAGGTTTTTAAAACTGTGCGTCTCCACCAGACGGAATGACAGCATTTCAAAGGCCAATAATTTTGAAATGCTGGCATTCAGGGCCAGGGATCGTGGGTGGGTAGGGGGTACTTCCTCTTCCTCTCAAGTGTTTGGGAGATGGAAAGCTGAACGCTTCCACGGGACATTGTGGAGATGGTTGTTGGTGACCCAGGTGGTGGTGTTGCTGACAGATCCTCTGTTTGCGGGGTGGCAGGTGCCGGTATCACTACAGATGTGGCTGGAGCGGCCGAGACTGCAGCAGAAGAGGAAGCAGGATGAGCCAGAGACGTTTCTTGATTTTGAAGGTGTCTACTCCACTGCAGCTCGTGCTTTGCAGATGCCTGATCATGCAGGTTGTGCTCAGGTTGAGAAGGTTTATGCCTCGCTTCAGGCTCTGATTGCACAGGGTGCAAACCACTCGTGTCCTGTCATCAGCACATTTTCTAAAGAACTTCCAAGCTAGAGAACTCCTTTGAGCTGACTTTGGTGCGCTCGTTCCCTTGCTGCATTGGGCAGTAGCGGGCGTAGTGTCTAGGGCACGGCCGCTCCTCGTCTGCACCCTGCTCCCTCTTCTGCTGTGCTGGTGGCTCTGTGCGACCACCGCCTCTTCCTCCAAACTACTCAGGTCACCTGCATGACATTCATTCCATGTGGGGTCGAGGACCTCATCGTCCTCCACATCATCTTCCACCCAGTCTTCACCCCTGCCCTCCTTGTCGGTCTCCACAATGCTGAACGCCACAGCAGTTGGCACCTGCGTTTCGTCATCATCGGAGACGTGCTGCAATGGTCCTTGCATGTACTCATCTTGAGAAATAAGTGGTTGGGCATCGCTGCACTCAATCTCTTCAACTTCTGGGGCAGGGCTAGGTGGATGGCCCTGGGGAAACCCTGCTGACAGAGTCCTCAAAAAGAAGAAGAGACTGCTGTATGGATTGGGGCTCAGACTGCTTGCCTGATTTCCAAGGGGGTGTGGTGAAAGACGGTTGGACATTGGCTGCAGGTGCCAACTCTGACCTTTCTGCAGTAGACTGGGTGGGAGACAATGTGAAGGAACTGGAGGCACTGTCAGCAACCCAATCTACTATCGCCTGTACTTCTTCAGGCCTCATCACGTCCAGAGGCACATTATGCCCTACCAAATACTGATGCAGGTTCTGTCGCCTACTCACACTTGTGGAAGGTGTTTCACTTGTGCGTGTAGCTGGCACATATCGACCACGTCCTTTCCTTGCAACAGGAGCTCTACCAGCAGCACCCCGACCCAGGCCACGGCCCCTATTTGACGGTCTCCTCATATTTCTGTAATTTATGATCTTGCCCTAGAAAGGTGTTTATTGAATAGTGGAACAAAACAACAACAGTATCGCACGGGTGTATCTCACAGTCAAATATGCAAACTATGCCGCAATTTAATGTTTTTTACCCCAAAAGGGTGTATATTGAATAGCGGAATAGGAAAAAGGATAAAAAAACGGTGTATCTCACACGTACAAACACAGACTAGGCCCCGATTCAATTTTTTTGTACCCTAAAGGGAGGATGAGGAAGAGGAGTAGGAGGAGTTGGGAACAGGAGGCAAACTGAAGCGCCCTGCAATCCTTGGCGGTGGAAGGAGATGCGCCAAACAAATTTAAAAGGTGTATCTCACACGTACCGATACAGACTATGCCGTAATTTAATTTTTTTACACTCCAAAAGGGTGTATATTGAATAGCGGAATCGAAAAAATGTTATAATATGGTGTATCTCACACGTACAAACACAGACTAGGCCCCGATTACAATTTTTTGTACCCTAAAGGCAGGATGAGGAAGAGGAGTAGGAGGAGTTGGGAACAGGAGGCAAACTGAAACGCCCTGCAATCCTCGGCGGTAGAAGGAGATGTGCCAAACAAATTTAAAAAGGTGTATCTCACATGTACCGGTACAGACTATCCCGCAATTTAATTTTTTACACGCAAAGAGGGTGTATATTGAATAGCGGAATAGGACAAATTTTACAAAACGGTGTATCTCACACGTACAAACACAAACTAGGCCCCGATTACAATTTTTTCTACCCTAAAGGCAGGATAAGGAGTAGGAGGAGTTCGGAACAGGCAGGAGGCAGACTGAAGCACCCTCAAATCCTCGGCAGTATGAGATGCGCCCCAAAAATTGGAAAGGTGTATCTCACACGTACCGACACAGACTATCACGCAATTTAATTGTTTATACCCAAAGGTTTTGATTAAATAGCGGAATAGAAAATATGATCCAAAAAAAAGTGTATGTATATCACACGTACACAACCACACTAGGCCCCAATTACTATTGTTTGTACCCCTAAAGGCAGGATGAGGAGTAGGAGGAGTATGGAACAGGCAGCACCCTCAAATCTTCAGAAGTATGAGATGAACCCCAAAAACTTGGAAAGGTGGATCTCACACATACCAACACAAACTATCCCGCAATTTAATTGATCCCCAAAGGTTTTTATTGAATAGCGGAATAGGAAATATGATCAAAAAAAGTGTATGTATCTCACACGTACAAAACCACACTAGGCCCCAATTACTATTGTTTGTACCCCTAAAAGGCTGAATGAGGAGTAGGAGGAGTATGGAACAGGCAGCACCCTCAAATCTTCAGAAGTATGAGATGAACCCCAAAAACTTGGAAAGGTGGATCTCACACGTACCAACACAGACTATCCCGCAATTTAATTGATCCCCAAAGGTTTTTATTGAATAGCGGAATAGGAAATATGATCAAAAAAAGTGTATGTATCTCACACGTACAAAACCACACTAGGCCCCAATTACTATTGTTTGTACCCCTAAAAGGCTGAATGAGGAGTAGGAGGAGTATGGAACAGGCAGCACCCTCAAATCTTCAGAAGTATGAGATGAACCCCAAAAACTTGGAAAGGTGGATCTCACACATACCAACACAAACTATCCCGCAATTTAATTGATCCCCAAAGGTTTTTATTGAATAGCGGAATAGGAAATATGATCAAAAAAAGTGTATGTATCTCACACGTACAAAACCACACTAGGCCCCAATTACTATTGTTTGTACCCCTAAAAGGCTGAATGAGGAGTAGGAGGAGTATGGAACAGGCAGCACCCTCAAATCTTCAGAAGTATGAGATGAACCCCAAAAACTTGGAAAGGTGGATCTCACACGTACCAACACAGACTATCCCGCAATTTAATTGATCCCCAAAGGTTTTTATTGAATAGCGGAATAGGAAATATGATCAAAAAAAGTGTATGTATCTCACACGTACAAAACCACACTAGGCCCCAATTACTATTGTTTGTACCCCTAAAAGGCTGAATGAGGAGTAGGAGGAGTATGGAACAGGCAGCACCCTCAAATCTTCAGAAGTATGAGATGAACCCCAAAAACTTGGAAAGGTGGATCTCACACGTACCAACACAAACTATCCCACAATTTAATTGATCACCAAAGGTTTTTATTGAATAGCGGAATTGGAAATATGATCAAAAAAAGTGTATGTATCTTACACGTACAAAACCACACTAGGCCCCAATTACTATTGTTTGTACCCCTAAAAGGCTGAATGAGGAGTAGGAGGAGTATGGAACAGGCAGCACCCTCAAAACTTCAGAAGTATAAGATGAACCCCAAAAACTTGGAAAGGTGGATCTCACACGTACCAACACAAACTATCCCGCAATTTAATTGATCCCCAAAGGTTTTTATTGAATAGCGGAATAGAAAATATGATCAAAAAAAGTGTATGTATCTCACACGTACAAAACCACACTAGGCCCCAATTACTATTGATTGTACCCCTAAAAGGCTGAATGAGGAGTAGGAGGAGTATGGAACAGGCAGCACCCTCAAATCTTCAGAAGTATGAGATGAACCCCAAAAACCCCAAATATCATTCAGCTCTGCTGCAGGCCACAATTTAATTTTTTTTAACCCAAGGCTGTATATTGAATAGTGGAATAGAAAAAAAGCACATGTGAACTGAACACAGCAGTGTATGATCAGTCACTCAGCACAGCACAGCTGAAGGAAAAATGCTGCACACAGTGCCTGATAGAAAAATACTTTTCTCCCTCCTCCTTAGTGGGCAAAAAAGATTGTGTTCACTGCACCCCAAAAAGATTGTGTTCACTGCACCCCAAAAAAATTGTGTTCACTGTACCCCAAAAAGATTGTCACTGCACCCCAAAAAGATTGTGTTCACTGCAGCCCACAGACAGCAAAATGGATGTGGACCACTGACACCTGCCTATCTCCTATCCCACACCACACAGCAATATCGATTGTAGTTTGTAGAACACACTGTCTGACCCTAAAAATCAGCAGACTCTGTCCCTAAAAGGATTGATAAGATCGTAGATCGGGTGACTGCAAACCCCCCCCCCCCACACAGCAATATCGATTGTAGTTTGTAGAACGCACTGTCTGACCCTAAAAATCAGCAGACTCTGTCCCTAAAAGGATTGATAAGATCGTAGATCGGTCACTGAAAACCCCACCCCACACAGCAATATCGATTGTAGTTTGTAGAACACACTGACCCTAAAAATCAGCAGACTCTCTCCCTAAAATGCCTACAACTCGCCCTGTCTAACACACTCTGACCTGTCCCTCAATTCTATCCGGACACAAATGTTTTTTTTTTCCTGTCTGTCCCTAATCAGCAGCCAGCACCCCAAAAGGATTGTGTTCACTGTACCCCAAAAAGATTGTGTTCACTGCACCCCAAAAAGATTGTGTTCACTGTACCCCAAAAAGATTGTCACTGCACCCCAAAAAGATTGTGTTCACTGCAGCCCACAGACAGCAAAATGGATGTGGACCACTGACACCTGCCTATCTCCTATCCCACACCACACAGCAATATCGATTGTAGTTTGTAGAACACACTGTCTGACCCTAAAAATCAGCAGACTCTGTCCCTAAAAGGATTGATAAGATCGTAGATCGGTCACTGCAAACCCCACCCCACACAGCAATATCGATTGTAGTTTGTAGAACACACTGACCCTAAAAAAATCAGCAGACTCTGTCCCTAAAAGGATTGCTAAGGTCGTAGATCGGTCACTGCAAACCCCACCCCACACAGCAATATCGATTGTAGTTTGTAGAACGCACTGTCTGACCCTAAAAATCAGCAGATTCTGTCTCTAAAAGGATTGCTAAGATCGTAGATCGGTCACTGCAAACCCCACCCCACACAGCAATATCGATTGTAGTTTGTAGAACACACTGACCCTAAAAATCAGCAGACTCTCTCCCTAAAATGCCTACAACTCGCCCTGCCTAACACACTGCGACCTGTCCCTCAACTCTATCCGGACACAAATGTTTTTTTTTTCCTGTCTGTCCCTAATCAGCAGCCAGCACGTTGATGTGTGCTCTCTCCCTGAACTAAACAGCAGAATGACGCCGCAGCGGCGCTGCCTCGAACTTATAAAGACTTGGTCACATGCTTCAGACGGCCAATCACAGCTACTGATACATTTGTAGGCATGGCTGGGATGGCTTAGGCACACCAGTTAAACGCTTGTTGATTGGCTGTTGAAAGCCCGCCATGAAAAGCGTGCCAAAGCATGCAAAACCCGGAAATAAAACGACCGAACACGGATTTTTACCCGAATATACAGTAAAGTTTTCGGGTCCGTGTTCGGGTAACAAAAATCCAATTATTCGGTACGAACACGAATAATACAGTCCGTGTTCGCTCAACCCTAATGGTTATCTATTTTTTGATCACTGGGTGATGAGCAGCAGCAACAGTTTTTGATAAGTTTTGTTAGATATTCACTTAGCGCAGGGAAGACTCTTGAGTCATTTATTGTAATTAGTGTTGAGCGAACACGGACTGTATTATTCGTGTTCGTACCGAATAATTGGATTTTTTGTACCCGAACACGGACACGGACACTTTACTGTATGTTCGGGTAAAAATCCGTGTTCGGTCGTTTTATTTCCGGGTTTTGCATGCTTTGGCGCTCTTTTCATGGCGGGCTTTCAACAGCCAATCAACAATCGTTTAACTGGTGTGCCTTAAGCCATCCCAGCCATGCCTGCAAATGTCTCAGTAGCTGTGATTGGCCGTCTGAAGCATGTGACCAAGTCTTTATAAGTTCGAGGCAGCCGCAGCGGCGTCATTATGCTGCTTAGATTCAGGGACGGAGCACACATCAACGTGCTGGCTGCTGATTAGGGAAAGATAGGCAGGAAAAAACCATTTGTGTCCGGATAGAATTGAGGGACAGGTCGGAGTGTTTAGGCAGGGCGAGTTGTAGGCATTTTAGGGATAGAGTCTGCTGAATTATATAGGGTCAGTGTCTTCTACAAACTACAATCGATATTGCTGTGTGGGGGGTGGGGTGAATCTGCACTCAATCCTGATCTACGATCTCTTCTCAATCCTGTTAGGGACAGAGTCTGCTGAATTTTAGGGAAACTGTGTTCTACAAACTACAATCGATATTGCTGTGTGGGGGGTGGGGTGAATCTGCACTCAATCCTGATCTACGATCTCTTCTCAATCCTGTTAGGGACAGAGTCTGCTGAATTTTAGGGAAACTGTGTTCTACAAACTACAATCGATATTGCTGTGTGGGGGGTGGGGTGAATCTGCACTCAATCCTGATCTACGATCTCTTCTCAATCCTGTTAGGGACAGAGTCTGCTGAATTTTAGGGAAACTGTGTTCTACAAACTACAATCGATATTGCTGTGTGGTGTGGGATTGGAGATAGGCAGGTGTCAGTGATCCACATCCATTTTTCTGTGTGTGAGCTGCAGTGAACACAATCTTTTTGGGCTGCAGTGAACACAATCTTTTTGGGCTGCAGTGAACACAATCTTTTTGGGCTGCAGTGAACACAATCTTTTTGGGCTGCAGTGAACACAATCTTTTTGGGGTGCAGTGAACAAAATCTTTTTGGGGTGCAGTGAACACAATCCTTTTTGGTGTGCAGTGAACACAATCTTTGTGGGGTGCAGTGAACAAAATCCTTTGTGGGGTGCAGTGAACACAATCTTTTTGGGGTGCAGTGAACAAAATCCTTTTTGGGGTGCAGTGAACAACATCCTTTTTGGGGTGCAGTGAACACAATCTTTTTGGGGTGCAGTGAACAAAATCCTTTGTGGGGTGCAGTGAACACAATCTTTTTGGGGTGCAGTGAACACAATCTTTTTGGGGTGGAGTGAACAACATCCTTTTTGGGGTGCAGTGAACAAAATCCTTTTTGGGGTGCAGTGAACAAAATCATTTTTGGGGTGCAGTGAACACAATCTTTTTGGGGTGCAGTGAACACAATCTTTGTGGGGTGCAGTGAACACAATCTTTTTGGGGTGGAGTGAACAACATCCTTTTTGGGGTGCAGTGAACAAAATCCTTTTTGGGGTGCAGTGAACAACATCCTTTTTGGGGTGCAGTGAACACAATCTTTTTGGGGTGCAGTGAACACAATCTTTGTGGGGTACAGTGAACAGAATCTTTGTGGGGTGCAGTGAACACAATCTTTGGGGGGTACAGTGAACACAATCTTTGTGAGGTGCAGTGAACACAATCTTTGTGGGGTGCAGTGAACACAATCATTGTGGGGTGCAGTGAACTCAATCTTTGTGGGGTACAGTGAACACAATCTCATACTGAAGGTTTGAGGGTGCTGCCTGTTCCATACTCCCCCTACTCCTCATCTAGCCTTTTAGGGGTACAAACAATAGTAATTGGGGCCTAGTGTGGTTGTGTACGTGTGATATACATACACTTTTTTGGGATCATATTTTCTATTCCGCTATTTAATCAAAAACCTTTGGGGATCAGTTAAATTGGGGGATAGTCTGTGTTGGTACGTGTGAGAGAGATCCACCTTTCCAAGTTGTTGGGGTTCATCTCATACTTCTGAAGGTTTGAGGGTGCTGCCTGTTCCATACTCCCCCCTACTCCTAGCCTTTTAGGGGTACAAACAATAGTAATTGGGGCCTAGTGTGGTTGTGTACGTGTGATATACATACACTTTTTTGGGATCATATTTTCTATTCCGCTATTTAATCAAAAACCTCTGGGGATCAGTTAAATTGGGGGATAGTCTGTGTTGGTACGTGTGAGAGAGATCCACCTTTCCAAGTTGTTGGGGTTCATCTCATACTTCTGAAGGTTTGAGGGTGCTGCCTGTTCCATACTCCCCCTACTCCTAGCCTTTTAGGGGTACAAACAATAGTAATTGGGGCCTAGTGTGGTTGTGTACGTGTGATATACATACACTTTTTTGGGATCATATTTTCTATTCCGCTATTTAATCAAAAACCTCTGGGGATCAGTTAAATTGGGGGATAGTCTGTGTTGGTACGTGTGAGAGAGATCCACCTTTCCAAGTTGTTGGGGTTCATCTCATACTTCTGAAGGTTTGAGGGTGCTGCCTGTTCCATACTCCCCCCTACTCCTAGCCTTTTAGGGGTACAAACAATAGTAATTGGGGCCTAGTGTGGTTGTGTACGTGTGATATACATACACTTTTTTGGGATCATATTTTCTATTCCGCTATTTAATCAAAAACCTCTGGGGATCAGTTAAATTGGGGGATAGTCTGTGTTGGTACGTGTGAGAGAGATCCACCTTTCCAAGTTGTTGGGGTTCATCTCATACTTCTGAAGGTTTGAGGGTGCTGCCTGTTCCATACTCCCCCCTACTCCTAGCCTTTTAGGGGTACAAACAATAGTAATTGGGGCCTAGTGTGGTTGTGTACGTGTGATATACATACACTTTTTTGGGATCATATTTTCTATTCCGCTATTTAATCAAAAACCTCTGGGGATCAGTTAAATTGGGGGATAGTCTGTGTTGGTACGTGTGAGAGAGATCCACCTTTCCAAGTTGTTGGGGTTCATCTCATACTTCTGAAGGTTTGAGGGTGCTGCCTGTTCCATACTCCCCCTACTCCTAGCCTTTTAGGGGTACAAACAATAGTAATTGGGGCCTAGTGTGGTTGTGTACGTGTGATATACATACACTTTTTTGGGATCATATTTTCTATTCCGCTATTTAATCAAAAACCTCTGGGGATCAGTTAAATTGGGGGATAGTCTGTGTTGGTACGTGTGAGAGAGATCCACCTTTCCAAGTTGTTGGGGTTCATCTCATACTTCTGAAGGTTTGAGGGTGCTGCCTGTTCCATACTCCCCCTACTCCTAGCCTTTTAGGGGTACAAACAATAGTAATTGGGGCCTAGTGTGGTTGTGTACGTGTGATATACATACACTTTTTTGGGATCATATTTTCTATTCCGCTATTTAATCAAAAACCTTTGGGGATCAGTTAAATTGGGGGATAGTCTGTGTTGGTACGTGTGAGAGAGATCCACCTTTCCAAGTTGTTGGGGTTCATCTCATACTTCTGAAGGTTTGAGGGTGCTGCCTGTTCCATACTCCCCCTACTCCTAGCCTTTTAGGGGTACAAACAATAGTAATTGGGGCCTAGTGTGGTTGTGTACGTGTGATATACATACACTTTTTTGGGATCATATTTTCTATTCCGCTATTTAATCAAAAACCTCTGGGGATCAGTTAAATTGGGGGATAGTCTGTGTTGGTACGTGTGAGAGAGATCCACCTTTCCAAGTTGTTGGGGTTCATCTCATACTTCTGAAGGTTTGAGGGTGCTGCCTGTTCCATACCCCCCCTACTCCTCATCTAGCCTTTTAGGGGTACAAACAATAGTAATTGGGGCCTAGTGTGGTTGTGTACGTGCGAGATACATACACTTTTTTTGATCATATTTCCTATTCCGCTATTCAATAAAAACCTTTGAGGATCAATTGAATTGCGGGATAGTCTGTGTCGGTACGTGTGAGAGAGATCCACCTTTCCAAGTTGTTGGGGTTCATCTCATACTTCTGAAGGTTTGAGGGTGCTGCCTGTTCCATACCCCCCCTACTCCTCATCTAGCCTTTTAGGGGTACAAACAATAGTAATTGGGGCCTAGTGTGGTTGTGTACGTGCGAGATACATACACTTTTTTTGATCATATTTCCTATTCCGCTATTCAATAAAAACCTTTGGGGATCAATTAAATTGCGGGATAGTCTGTGTCGGTACGTGTGAGATCCACCTTTCCAAGTTTTTGGGGTTCATCTCATACTTCTGAAGCTTTGAGGGTGCTGCCTGTTCCATACTCCTCCTCCTCCTCATCCATCCTTTTAGGTGTACAAACAATAGTAATTGGGGCCTAGTGTGCTTCTGTACGTGTGAGATACATACACATTTTTTGATCATATTTCCTATTCCGCTATTCAATAAAAACCTTTGGGGATCAATTAAATTGCGGAATAGTCTGTGTCGGTACGTGTGAGATCCACCTTTCCAAGTTTTTGGGGTTCATCTCATACTTCTGAAGCTTTGAGGGTGCTGCCTGTTCCATACTCCTCCTCCTCCTCATCCATCCTTTTAGGTGTACAAACAATAGTAATTGGGGCCTAGTGTGTTTCTGTACGTGCGAGATACATACACTTTTTTTGATCATATTTCCTATTCCGCTATTCAATAAAAACCTTTGGGGATCAATTAAATTGCGGGATAGTCTGTGTCGGTACGTGTGAGATCCACCTTTCCAAGTTTTTGGGGTTCATCTCATACTTCTGAAGCTTTGAGGGTGCTGCCTGTTCCATACTCCTCCTCCTCCTCATCCATCCTTTTAGGTGTACAAACAATAGTAATTGGGGCCTAGTGTGCTTCTGTACGTGTGAGATACATACACATTTTTTGATCATATTTCCTATTCCGCTATTCAATAAAAACCTTTGGGGATCAATTAAATTGCGGGATAGTCTGTGTCGGTACGTGTGAGATCCACCTTTCCAAGTTTTTGGGGTTCATCTCATACTTCTGAAGCTTTGAGGGTGCTGCCTGTTCCATACTCCTCCTCCTCCTCATCCATCCTTTTAGGTGTACAAACAATAGTAATTGGGGCCTAGTGTGCTTCTGTACGTGTGAGATACATACACATTTTTTGATCATATTTCCTATTCCGCTATTCAATAAAAACCTTTGGGGATCAATTAAATTGCGGGATAGTCTGTGTCGGTACGTGTGAGATCCACCTTTCCAAGTTTTTGGGGTTCATCTCATACTTCTGAAGCTTTGAGGGTGCTGCCTGTTCCATACTCCTCCTCCTCCTCATCCATCCTTTTAGGTGTACAAACAATAGTAATTGGGGCCTAGTGTGCTTCTGTACGTGTGAGATACATACACATTTTTTGATCATATTTCCTATTCCGCTATTCAATAAAAACCTTTGGGGATCAATTAAATTGCGGAATAGTCTGTGTCGGTACGTGTGAGATCCACCTTTCCAAGTTTTTGGGGTTCATCTCATACTTCTGAAGCTTTGAGGGTGCTGCCTGTTCCATACTCCTCCTCCTCCTCATCCATCCTTTTAGGTGTACAAACAATAGTAATTGGGGCCTAGTGTGTTTCTGTACGTGTGAGATACATACACTTTTTTTGATCATATTTCCTATTCCGCTATTCAATAAAAACCTTTGGGGATCAATTGAATTGCGGGATAGTCTGTGTCGGTACGTGTGAGAGAGATCCACCTTTCCAAGTTGTTGGGGTTCATCTCATACTTCTGAAGGTTTGAGGGTGCTGCCTGTTCCATACCCCCCCTACTCCTCATCTAGCCTTTTAGGGGTACAAACAATAGTAATTGGGGCCTAGTGTGGTTGTGTACGTGCGAGATACATACACTTTTTTTGATCATATTTCCTATTCCGCTATTCAATAAAAACCTTTGAGGATCAATTGAATTGCGGGATAGTCTGTGTCGGTACGTGTGAGAGAGATCCACCTTTCCAAGTTGTTGGGGTTCATCTCATACTTCTGAAGGTTTGAGGGTGCTGCCTGTTCCATACTCCCCCTACTCCTCATCTAGCCTTTTAGGGGTACAAACAATAGTAATTGGGGCCTAGTGTGGTTGTGTACGTGTGATATACATACACTTTTTTTGGATCATATTTTCTATTCCGCTATTCAATAAAAACCTTTCTAGGGCAAGATCTTAAATTACAGAAATATGAGGAGACCGTCAAATAAGGGCCGTGGCCTGGGTCGTGGTGCTGCTGCTAGAGCTCCTGTTGCAAGGAGAGGACATGGTCGATCTGTGCCAGCTACACGCACAAGTGAAACACCTTCCTCAAGTGTGAGTAGGCGACAGAACCTGCATCAGTATTTGGTAGGGCATCAAACGCCCCTAGAAGTGATGAGGCCAGAACAAGTTGAGGCGATAGTAGATTGGTTTGCTGCTGACAGTGCCTCCAGTTCCTTCACATTGTCTCCCACCCAGTCTACTGCAGAAAGGTCAGAGTTGGCACCTGCAGCCAATGTCCAACCGTCTTTCACCTCACCCCCTTGCAAATCAGGCCAGCAGTCTGAGCCCCAAGCCATACAGCAGTCTCTTATTCTTTTTGAGGACTCTGTCAGCAGGGTTTCCCAGGGCCATCCACCTAGCCCTGCCCCAGAAGTGGAAGAGATTGAGTGCAGCGATGCCCAACCACTTATTCCTCAAGATGAGTACATGCAAGGATCATCGCAGCACGTCTCCGATGATGACGAAACGCAGGTGCCAACTGCTGCGGCGTTCAGCATTGTGGAGACCGACAAGGAGGGCAGGGGTGAAGACTGGGTGGAAGATGATGTGGAGGACGATGAGGTCCTCGACCCCACATGGAATGAACGTCATGCAGGTGAACTGAGTAGTTTGGAGGAAGAGGCGGTGGTCGCACAGAGCCACCAGCACAGCAGAAGAGGGAGCAGGGTGCAGAAGCGGAGCGGCCGTGCCCTAGACACTACGCCCGCTACTGCCCAACGCAGCAAGGGAACGAGCGCACCAAAGTCAGCTCAAAGGAGTTCTCTAGCGTGGAAGTTCTTTAGAAAATGTGCTGATGACAGGACACGAGTGGTTTGCACCCTGTGCAATCAGAGCTTGAAGCGAGGCATGAACCTTCTCAACCTGAGCACAACCTGCATGATCAGGCATCTAAGTGCAAAGCACGAGCTGCAGTGGAGTACACACCTTCAAAACCAAGAAACGTCTCTGGCTCATCCTGCTTCCTCTTCTGCTGCAGTCTCGGCCGCTCCAGCCACATCTGTAGTGATACCGGCACCTGCCACCCCGCAAACAGACGATCTGTCAGCAACACCACCACCTGGGTCACCAACAACCATCTCCACAATGTCCCGTGGAAGCGTTCAGCTTTCCATCTCCCAAACACTTGAGAGGAAGAGGAAGTACCCCCCTACCCACCCGCGATCCCTGGCCCTGAATGCCAGCATTTCAAAATTATTGGCCTTTGAAATGCTGTCATTCCGTCTGGTGGAGACGCACAGTTTTAAAAACCTTATGTCGGTGGCTGTCCCACAGTACGTCGTGCCCAGCCGCCACTACTTTTCCAGGCAAGCCATCCCTTCCCTGCACAACCAAGTGGGGGAAAAAATCAGGTGTGCACTGCGCAACGCCATCTGTGCCAAGGTCCACCTAACTACGGATACGTGGACCAGTAAGCACGGTCAGGGGCGTTATATCTCCCTAACGGCACACTGGGTAAATGCAGTGGCGGATGGGCCTGAGGCGGATAGCAATTTGGCGCATGTCCTTCCACCACCGAGGATTGCAGGGCGCTTCAGTTTGCCTCCTGTTCCTAACTCCTCCTACTCCGCTTCCTCATCCTCTACCGCCTCCTCATCCGGACAGCGTAACACCTTCACCACCAACTTCAGCACGGCCAGGGGTAAACGACAGCAGGCAGTTTTACAACTTGCCTGTTTGGGGGACAAACCACACACCGCGCAGGAGTTGTGGAGGAGCATGGAACAGCAGACAAATGAGTGGTTGCTGCCAGCGAGCCTCAAGCCCGGCCTGGTGGTGTGCGATAACGGGCGAAATCTCATAGCAGCTCTGGGCCTAGCCGGTTTGACGCACATCCCTTGCCTGGCGCATGTGCTGAATTTGGTGGTGCAGAGGTTCCTTAAAAACTACCCCGATATGTCAGAGCTGCTGCAGAAAGTGCGGGCCGTTTGTGCGCACTTTCGGCGTTCTCACCCTGCTGCTGCTCGCCTGGCAGCGCTGCAGCGTAACTTCGGCCTTCCCGCTCACCGCCTCATATGTGACGTGCCCACAAGGTGGAACTCCACCTTGCACATGCTGGAAAGACTGTGCGAGCAGCAGCAGGCCATAGTGGAGTTTCAGCTGCAGCACGCACGCGTGAGTCGCTCTGCGGAACAGCACCACTTCACCACCAATAACTGGGCCTCCATGCGAGACCTGTGTGCCTTGTTGCGCTGTTTTGAGTACTCCACCAACATGGCCAGTGGCAATGACGCCGTTCTCAGCTTAACTATCCCACTTCTATGCCTCCTTGAAAAAACAATTCGGGCGATGATGGAAGAGGATGTGGCACAGGATGAGGAGGAGGAGGAGGATGAAGAGGTAACATTTCCAAGGCTTTCAGGGCAGTCATTCGCAAGGGGCTCCGAGGGTGGGTTCCTGCACACGCAAACGCCAGGGACGCAATTGTCCAGCAGGGGCACAGTTCTGGAGGATGAGGAGGATGAGGAGGAGGAGGAGCTGGAGGAGGAGATGGAACCATGTTCACAGCAGGGTGGCACCCAGGCCAGCTCATGGCCATCACTGGTGCGTGGCTGGGGGGATACAGAGGACACGGACCATACACCTCCCACAGAGGACAGCCTTTCGTCGCCTCTGGGCAGCCTGGCACACATGAGCGATTACATGCTGCAGTGTCTCCACAACGACCGCCGAGTTGCCCACATTCTAACTTGTGCTGATTACTGGGTGGCCACGCTGCTGGATCCCCGTTACAAGGACAACGTACCGTCCTTAATTCACTCACTGGAGCGCGATCGCAAGATGCGCGAGTACAAGCGCACGCTGGTAGACGCCATGCTGCTGGCATTCCCATCTGACAGCGGGGCCACAGTGGAAGCACAAGGCAGAGGAGGAGGAGGAGGAGGTCGCCAATGCAACCAGGGCACCGCCAGCACCTCAGAAGGCAGGGTTAGCATGGCCGAAATGTGGAAAAGCTTTGTCAGCACGCCACAACAAACAGCAGCACCAGCAGCTCAGATGGAACGTCTTAGCAGGAGGCAGCATTTTACCAACATGGTGGAGCAGTATGTGTGCACACGCCTACATGTAGTGAATGACGGGTCTGCCCCCTTCAACTTCTGGGTCTCCAAATTGGGCACATGGCCTGAGCTTGCCCTTTACGCCTTGGAGGTGCTGGCGTGCCCTGCAGCCAGTGTATTATCTGAACGGGTATTTAGCACGGCTGGGGGCGTTATAACAGACAAGCGCAGCCGCCTGTCCAGAGACAATGTGGACAAGCTCACGTTCATTAAAATGAACCAGGCATGGATCCCACGGGACTTTTCCGTACCTTATGCAGAATAGCAATGGATACCGACCTTACCCACCCATTGTTCCATTTTTGCTCTTTCTCACTCTTTTGGGGTGTACCCTCATTTAAAATTTGTGAAAAGAAGCAGTGTTGGCTACCTCGTCCTCCTCCTCAGGGCCAGATTAATGTAGGGTCTATTGGAGCTGCAGCTCCAGGCCCCTACCTTTTATATAGGCCCCGGGTTGGCCATATTCACTGTTACCGCTCTTCTGTCACTTGTAAACACAGAAGTCTGGCTTCTATGCTCGCTTCCCCAGGCAGCACCCTCAGAACCTCCCCACACAGCGTGAAGGCCGGACAAGGAGGGACAGTTGGCGATGCATGGATGTGTTTATGGGCTTCAGAGACAGCATCCCATGTTGAATTAGGCATGCATGTCTGCACCCTTCCTCCTCTGGGTGCATGGCAAGGCACGGCCCTAAGGCCCTTCAAAATCCTCAGCACCAAGCCCATGATGCTGTTAATCCGGCCCTGGTCCTCCTCCACCGCCGCTTCCACCTACACCGCCCATAGGTGTGCGCAGCCTATTGCATTAAGGTGTGCACCCCAAAGTTGAAATACACATGCATGTGTTTGCCAGCAGGGAGAGTAATGTATCGGGGCCATGTACCTGTAGGCAAGGAGAAATAGAGCAGAGCAGGTCCCAGGGAGATCTTTCCCATCTCCTCACTGGCAATGCTATGTGCCCTAGGTGATTAGGGTGTGCCCAGGCACACCCAGCACACCCTGTGCGCACGCCTATGTCACCGCCACATCCACCACCACCTCAACCTCCCTCCTACTCCATATGGGCCTCGTCCTTCAGAGATGAAGAAGAACATTGTTTTATTTTTCTGTTTTTTTTTGTTGTTTTAAGTTATTTCCCTATCCACATTTGTTTGCAGAGCACTTGCCATGCTCTTAATTACGTTTTGCTGCCATTTGCAGCACTCTAGCCCTTTCCTTTGGTGTTTTAGAGCCATTTTAGTGCCTTAAAGTTCGGGTCCCCATTGACTTCAATGGGGTTCGGTGTCCGGGAAAAGTTCGGTAAAAGTCCGGGACACGGACCCGGACTTTTTTTTAAAGTTCGGCCGAACCCGTCGAACACGGACATCTAGGTGTCCGCTCAACCCTAATTGTAATGTATGTAGCCCATTGCAGCAAAACTGACATTTCTAAATGAAAAAATGTAATTTAAACTTGCTTGTGGCTGTAATGTATTGTCGGCTCCCGGCAATGCAGATTAAAAAAATGAAGAAAATGGCATAGGTCCCCCCAGTACATACCAGGCCCTTCTGGTCTGGTATGGATTTTAAGGGGAACCTCACACCAAAATTTTAAATAAAAAGGGTCCCCCAAGCTGTTTTTACCCGAAATATTTTTAGTTTACATTTTTTTTTTACAATTATTTTTTAAATTCAGCTCTCAGCAGGAAAGCCTTAATTGACTGCGCTCGGCAGGAACATCCCGCTAAGTGCCGAGAAAGTTCAGGTGGTAGGCGAGTACCTGGATGGGTAATGCTTAGGCCAAACTTATCCTCTGCCCAAACCGTTCACCCATTCCTAATGGTGCCTGAACACTGTAACCCCTCACAGTTACTCTTGCTGGGTGCAGGAACAGGCCCTGCTGGTAAAAATTAGAAACAATAATTGAAATTACATGTACTTGTCATACAGGTGCAGAAAAATTGGGCCTTGGGTGTTGGTGGTGCCTGAACACTGTAACCCCTCACAGTTACTCTTGCTGGGCGCAGCCATAGGCCCTGCTGTTAAAATTAGAAACAAAAATTGATATAGGTGCAGAAAACTTGGGCCTTGGGTGTTGGTGGTGTCGTAAACCAAAAACATTGTTTGAAGCTAGCATAATCAAGATTCAGGAAGAGGATAGGCAGCATAGGCAATCTTCAAGGGATCCCAAATCCCTAGCAAATTCAATAAGTTACATCAGCATCAGGGGTTTGATAGCTGCTGTTGATCCAGGACTAAATTAATTTTGATAAATATCAGCCTGTCAATGGAGTCTGTGGACAGATGCACTCTTTTATCCATCACAAAACCTCCAGCAGCACTGAATGTCCATTCGTAAAGCACACTGGAAGCAGGACAGGCCAGTAGCTTGATTGCATATTGAGCAAGTTCTGGCCAGTGGTCCATCTTCAAGACCCAGTAACCCAGTGGATGCTAAATTGGAAAGGTCTCCAAGTCTGCTATTGCCCCTAGATAATCCTGCATCATGTGCTGCAGATGCTGCCGATGGTTGCTTAAACCTAACAGCTCTTGGCGCTGAGGACTAAAGAATTGTTTAAAGGCATCGGTCAGCCGGCCGCCTTCTCCACCTTTCCTCTTTTGACCGAACACCGAACAGAGCCTCAGAAACACGTTTTCCAGTGTCTGGAAAGGTGTTACACACATTTTTATTTAAAGTCTTCCTCAAGATGTTTTTATCCTCTGCTCCCTCTGCAAAGGCAGGATAGGCTCAGCAACCTTACCCTTGTGACATGGATAAAGAAGGGTTGCCAACCAGTAAGGATCCCTCTCCTTGATACCAAAAATCATCGGGTCCTTTTGCAGGCTTTTCAGCATCAGGGAGCCCATGCAGAGTAAGTTTGAGGAGGCATGAGATTCTTAGTCCTCTAGGTCACTAAGGATGACATTGTCAGGAGCAACCTCGCCCCAGCCACGTACAACTCTGGGGGTTTCTGGGGAATGAAAACCATCCCTTAAAGACTGCTGTATGTTATCCTTGTTGTGGAATTTTTCCTCAGGTACAAAATACCTGTTACCTGTTAGTCAGTGATACCACATCAGACAATATATAGCTATATATATAATGAGATCAGACAAGACTCAAGATGGCTGAATCATAGTGACCTGATTTATTACAGCATTGCTGGAGTTTAAATATACTCAAAAATGGGTTTGTCATTACAATCTGACGTGCAAGAAATGGGTTGTTATTAACATCTTTTGTCCAATCAAAGTTAACAACTAATTATAGTAAACATTATGTCAATCTAGATCGTGATTCTCTTGTCATCAGGGAATTTTCGGTGATGAAGCTCAATAAAAGTTTCCAAGGGACTTTTATTAGAAGTTATTCTTATTGGCTCTGCGGTCAGCTGTCCAGACAGAGTTCCTTTTATGACAGATACGGGAATATTTGATGCGGTTCAGGAATATCTCAGCTTATATATATTTTTAGCTTTTGCGAGCTCAGTGACACATGTAAAGAAATCAAAGACAAAATGAGATTAATTAACTTGAAAGACATTTTGTTTAAGATAACCATTTTAAATGCCAGTCAAGGCATCCTGCATATCCAGCAAGGTATCCTGTAAAGGCCAATAAGGTCAAGGTATGCCACGTCATCTTCCCCCTCTTGAGAATTTATTGATCAGGCTAACTACCTATCCGCTTATCAGATTCCTCCAAGGGAGCAGCCCCTTACGCTTGGGACACTGGCCCAGACGGCAAACCTCAGTGGGGGGTGTCCGAGTCTTGGTAAGGTTCTGAGGCGGAGATTACTTCATACATGGGGGTTTGAGGTGACAGATGTCTCATTACAGCATGCTCAGCATCATCAATCACTTCTTATTTCCGTATAGAGTTGAAATAGGTTGTCTCCTTGGCCTTGGTAACCTTATCAACCAAGCACGTAATTATTTTAATTCAACAGATAACTAGAGATCATAATTATCATAAACATCAATATAAATACACCACTTTCATTATTTTAGGAGATAAGGCAAAACCTCCAAAAGACTGTGTTCATTGGAAATAAAGAGGTTGTAGTACCTGTTACTGTGACACACTGAGAAAGTAAACTATGGGCCTTATTGCCACAGACACAATAGATTCCCAACCCTGAATGTGACCACCCTGGGGTGAAAATGGGTATTAATAACTTTTCTGCATAATACCCCAGTTTCTGTCTGAACAACAGAAACCTGAGGGCTTCTCCTAGGTGAGAAATGTCCATATTGTCATTTAATATGGCTCATATTTTATGTTTAACAGTTTCATTTCTGTAATGCATGCAAGTTTCATTTCATGGGCTGTTCACAGTCAGCTGTGGGCAGGATATGTTTATCAGTGCTTGTGAACAGTCCACCCTTCCTACATCAGTTTTTTTCCATAGAACACTATACACACTGTAGGATTCTTGAAACCTGCGACTTTTGGGGGAATTAACATGTCCTTTCGTGCACTGGTAATGTTTCTATAGGATTTTGAAAACTCTGTCTGATTTAGATCCTCTAATGCAAGTGGGTTTACTAGCACAGGTATAGTCTGGGACTCTGGGTGTAATTGTGGACATATCTAGCACCCTGAGTACTCTGACTTCCTGGCTACCTGGTATTTAAACTTAACAGTACATTGGGCCTTAGGTGGTCTGTCTCTTTTATTGTCCTGCCCCTTCATTATACCCAACATTCTCATACATATTAAAAATTAAAAGAAAATCATTGTACCACCTTTTTTCAATGACTGGCATGAATCCATGTATCCCTTCTACCTTGAGGGATGTTGGTGTAACCAATTGCACTCTTAGTAGCCTTACTTTGTGACTTTTAGTATCCTCATTTGGATCTGGTAGGGATGAAAACACACTATTATGCATTTTGTCAATTGCTTTTAAAGCGCTGCAACACATCTAATGGGATCTGAGTGTGTGGCTTGCAATTGCTGTGGTAAATAGAGACCTGCTTCAGGTACCCACACCTCTCTTGGGAGTGTTCCTGACAAAGGAAAAAACGTAAAACAATCTACCTGTTTCTGCTATTATTTTACTCAACTTGTTTTTTTGTTTTTTTTTCATACAACCTTTTGTACCTTTTCGCTACTCTGTGAATGATATGGAGTGTGAAAGGCTTTCTCTATATTTAGTGTGGATTGGACCTCTTGTAGAAACTTTCCTTTAAAGTGAGTACCCCTGTTACTTTCCATAGTTTCTGGGATTCTATACCTGCACATTACCTGGGGCAAAGGCCTTTTTCCTGTGGTTTATACTGTACCCCTAGAGACTGACCAGGCCTCAGGCCATCCTGAAAAATGTCTATACAAACTAAAACATGTGTATAGGGACCAGACTGTGGGAAATCAATGTAATCTATTTGAACCCCTTATAAAGGACAGTCTGACTTAGGCGGTGCTTTTATGGGGTGCTTATAGCTCTACCAACATTGTACCTAGCACAGGTAAGACAAGAAGCAGTATATTTTGCAGCCACTGCAGGAAAACCTGGTGCTAACTAATTACCAAGGTGGTCATTAGAGTCTTTGAGATATGACACGATCCGTGAGCTGCGGCTGCCTCCCTCAGGTATAGGGCCTGAGATCAGACAGAAATGCTCCTCCATCCTCCAGCAACCAGTTACATCCTGTGTTGCACTGTTCTTCCGCCACTTCTCACGCTCCTGTGAGGGGGCTTTTTCTGCAATGATATCAAGATTGCCATACTTACAGGAGTTGGTTGCTTTCCTACGAGTGTCAGTACCCGGATAGGGACCTGTTCCAGTGCAGCCTTCTTCGCTGCTCTGTCGGCCCTTGCGTTTCCTGCAGCTTCTTCTGTGTCCTCTCTTGCATATGCCTTGGGTTTTTCTAATAAATGGCCACCTTGGTGGAACACTGGAAGACTAAGAACAGTCTCTATTATATCTGCATGCTTTATTGGCTTACCAGCTGAGGTCAAAAAGTTACAAGCTTTCAAAAATATGACCAAAATCATGTCAATGTGAATGTTAACTCTTTAAAATTCACAGGCCTTTGCCAAAACCATCAGCTGCTTGTGCTTAGAACTTTAGATTTAATGCCTCTGCATTCCTTTTGTTTATTTATTTATTTATTGCTGTTACTACTGCATACCCAGTTACAAGCTTACCCTCCTCTGTTTATAAACATGATCCATCACTGAATCCCCTGCCATGTATTCTCCGTGGCTGGGTCATTACTGCCTTGTTTATATCTTTGTACCTATCACAGATGGCATCTCTCTGCTCCTAGATATAGTCTATGGTGCTTTTGGATATGTGCTATTGTTTGTATTTGTATCTGCTGAATATGATATAATGTCATCGCTTGTTAATGTTCATTTTCTCTTATCAATAAAACGTTTATTGAAAAAAAAAAAAAAAAATAAACATGATCCATCTACATAAAGGGTCTCATCAGGGCTTTAGAGAGGAGCCTTTTTTTTAAGGGCTCAATGATTCAGATTCTGCCATCATCAGCTCAAAACAGTCATGGGGGGTATTTAACAAACATTTTTTCTTTTTTTTTTCCCCTCCCCCCTCTAGTGTCTGCTCCTGTACTGGAAGTAAACTGGCTTAAATACATTGCACATGTTTTATCCAGCAGCTCTTTTGCAGGCTGCGGCCCGCACACAGCTGAGGATCATTTTATCACTGGGTCAAGCTGGCAAGAGACATATGCTACATACTGGATTAATGGGCACTTCATCTGAAACTGAACACTGAAATTTTAACTCAACACAAACATTTTTTTTTTTTTTTTTTTTAAAACGACTTCCCTTTTCCTTTGAAGCCAGGCAGGAAACTACTCCCACCCCTGCTACTGTTATTCCTACTGTAAACCTTTCGGCTGCTTCTGATGGGACATGCGGACACAGGTTAGCTGAATACCTTATTTACTGTCTATCTTCTGGGGGAGAGGGGGTGGTTGCAATTCTTTGCTCTAATGTCCTGTCTTTTCACTATTTGTAGTAGGTCACTTTTTATACACCCATAATGACAGGAAGTAATGTACTTTTATCTTTCAAACAAATATCCTCTAAAACTTTGTCCCGAATTTCAAAAATCTGATCAGAGGTTCCCCTTTGGTTACGGAGGATGCCCCTGAAATACCACTTAAATACCATAATTATATAAAAAGTTATTCTATTTTAAAAACTTTTGGCTCAGTGCCAATAGGGTTCAATGGTCATGTTAATTGCGGTAACCCTTAATGTCTAAACAAAGATTCCTGGTTTAAAGGGCAACATATTATTTTTCATCTTAGTTTTTTTATTTAATAGCAAATAACCCCAAAAATATCATATTCATTTATCATATAAAGAAACAATATTTTCTCCGTGCTTACAAACTCCGAGAAAATACTTCCCCTTTTTATATCAAAAACACAGAGCCTGTTTCAAAGACATACATTCTGTCTCAAAGAAACCACAACAGGCTTATGAATTAAAGGGCAATGATCATCCTTACATTCTACTTATGAATACAAGATTGCTGTGTTTTCTCATGAAACAATTCAACACACCCCAACTCATTTACAATACATCAATACTCATTCAACTTCATACTCTCCTGCTTCCATATTTCTGCAACTGATTTTAAGTTTGTTCTTGCCAAATCTGTTTCATACACTTTACAAAAATTTGCCATATCCTATCTTATCTTATCCTATAACTAGGATTATTAGCTGTCCAACTACAGAACATTTTAATTGGCTGTGTAGCCCAAAAACTATGCTCCCAGAGCATTTAATCTTCGAATGCAAACTCCCTGGTCTGCCCCATTTATCTGGTAACCCTGTTACCCATCACTCTAAGGCCATGGTCCTAATGACCTTTTTTATCGACCCCCTGGTCCGTATCTACGGAAACCAAGTTTCCCATTTCACTGTTATCCAAAAAAATAGAATAACTGCTTATAACCTCCAAGTTCTCTGTGACCTGAACTTCGGCCCTAAGCCGGTAACCTCTAACTTCCAAGTTCTCTGTGACCTGGACTTCGGCCTAAGCCGGTGACCTCTAACTTCCAAGTTCTCTGTGACCTGGACTTCGGCCTAAGCCGGTGACCTCTAACTTCCAAGTTCTCTGTGACCTGGACTTCGGCCTAAGCCGGTGACCTCTAACTTCCAAGTTCTCTGTGACCTTGACTTCGGCCTAAGCCGGTGACCTCTAACTTCCAAGTTCTCTGTGACCTGGACTTCGGCCTAAGCCGGTGACCTCTAACTTCCAAGTTCTCTGTGACCTGGACTTAAAAACAGCCTATTACCATATGCATATGTTTACATATATACCAGAACATAAGAATAGAAACCTTTAGATGTATATGAAATGTCAGGCTAAACAATAATATACATTCAATGCTTGCTACGTCTCAAATGGACACTCTGAAATGAGACCGCTTTACCAGAACACAACTGGGGGTCACGTTCCTGCGTGTCCAAGACACCCACAGTGGTGAGGGTTGACCCAACCTCACCTTTCGCAACAAATGTTAGTAGCAATATATACACCGACTAAGGGTTTAGGTTCTTTAAGAGGGTATTACGTCAAAAATAAACAGAGTTACCTGGACGTCATTGGATGGACTGAAAAACATTGTAAGCAGACAATGGGCTTACCTGGCCAGATATTTTCAATGTATCCAATGCAGTCCAGATGTCTCACTCCGTCCGCAGATGACGTCACCTCTCCTGGCTGGCTCGCCAAATTGTTGTGGAATTTTTCCTCAGATACAAAATACCTGTTACCTGTTAGTCAGTGATACCAAATCAGACAATATATATAGCTATATATATATAATGAGATCAGACAAGACTCAAGATGGCTGAATCATAGTGACCTGATTTATTACAGCGTTGCTGGAGTTTAAATATACTCAAAAATGGGTTTGTCATTACAATCTGACGTGCAAGAAATGGGTTGTTATTAACATCTTTTGTCCAATCAAAGTTAACAACTAATTATAGTAAACATTATGTCAATCTAGATCGTGATTCTCTTGTCATCAGGGAATTTTCGGTGATGAAGCTCAATAAAAGTTTCCAAGGGACTTTTATTAGAAGTTATTCTTATTGGCTCTGCGGTCAGCTGTTCAGACAGAGTTCCTTTTATGACAGATACGGGAATATTTGATGCGGTTCAGGAATATCTCAGCTTATATATATTTTTAGCTTTTGCGAGCTCAGTGACACATGTAAAGAAATCAAAGACAAAATGAGATTAATTAACTTGAAAGACATTTTGTTTAAGATAACCATTTTAAATGCCAGTCAAGGCATCCTGCATATCCAGCAAGGTATCCTGTAAAGGCCAATAAGGTCAAGGTATGCCACGTCATCCTCTACATCCATGCTGCCACAATCCTCCTCTTCCTTCTGTGTGTTTTGTGGCCCCGCAGGAATGTTATCTGCATAAAGGGGGGCTTTGTGAAGAAAGGAAGTCCTCCTCTTCCTCCCGCTGTTCTGACTCAATTGCCCTGTCTATGATTCCACAAAGCGTGTGCTCCAGCAGGAAGACTAGAGGGACAGTGTCATTGAAGCATACATCGTCACGGCTCACCAACCTTGTGGCCTCAAATGGTGACAGGACAGTGCATGCATCTTTTATCAGCAGCCACTGGCATGGCAAAATAAATCCAAGCCTGTCCTTGTGCCATACTCACACAGGAACTCATTGATGGCCCTCTGCTGTGTGTGCAGCAGCTACAGCATTGCCAGGGTTGAGCTCCACCTGGTGGGCATGTCACAAATGAGGCGGTTGGTGGGCAGGTTGAATTCATGTTGAATGTCAGCCAGCCGAGCATTGGCATTGTAGGACTGCAGGAAATGGCCACAGACTTTTCTGGCCTGCCTCAGAAGATCTTGTAAGACCTGTTCAAGAAACACTGCACCAAATTCAGGACATGTGCCAAGCAAATTCTGGACATGTGCCAAGCATTCACAAAAAAGGGCAGAGTCTACCAGATGAAAAGGCAGCAATTGTAGTGCTAGAAAATTGGCCAAGCTAGCATTTAGAAGCTGAGCATGTGGATGGCTGGGACACCGGACGCAACGTGACCACGCCCCCTTAGACGCCGGCTCAGCAACTACACGCGGGACGCCGCGGCTTTTAACGATTCTGCTCGTTTTTACTGAAAATATGTAAGTACAATTCTGAATAAATATATACTGTGCTTTTATACTGGATTACGCTATGTGCTTTTTTACTCTCCTCCCCACGCATATGGGTCTGAATATTATTGGAGTTGATTGTGAGAGTCCATGATACATCCCCTGACATTTGAAGGAATGATCAGAATGAAGATCTGCATTTAAGCGTTTGTGTCCTGTCCATTAGGTTGGGGGCCCATGCTTTTTGGTAAGCAGCCAATTTGAATTATACCTCACGGGTGTTTTTCCTGCCTTACCACCTCCTTGGAAATTCAACCTTGGGATATCAGCCTTCTATTCTTCATCGTCCACTCTGGGACTTGCATTTTGAATCCTAGACATTCTTTTATTGGACTTTTTTCACCTTGATGCACGTTTTGATACACAATTTATGTCATTTGTTTTGTGTATATCACATTTATTTCTTAGCTAATACTTTGATGTTAGCGCTACACGTTGTTCTTGTAAGACCTTGACGGTACCTTCCCTTCAACGGCCCCTCCTCCACGGAGCAAAAAATGGTTTCTGAGGAAAGCGAGCATGGAAAGCGTGGAGAAGGGCTGGGAGCATGAACATCAGTGGAGGGAACCCAGGAGCGCTCCTCAGGACCATAACCCTTCCAGTGCACCAGGTATTGAACCTGACCTTGGAACAGACAAAAATCCAAGATGCTGCTACTCTCATACTCCTCATGATTGCCCACAGAAATGGAACGGGGATGAGGAAGAGAAGAAGGAAAGCAATTCCAAACCAGTGGCTTTAAAAGTAACACATGAAAGACATTGGAAATACGCATATCAGGAGGAAGAATAAGGGCATAGGCCACCTAGTTTACCTTACAGAGGATGCAAAAAGGTCCAACAAAACAGGGTGCCAGTTTAGTAGTGGGTACCCTGAGAATGAGATTACGGGTCGACAATCACACCCTCTCGTCGACCTGGTACAAAGGGGCAGATAAACGTATCTGCTCTGCCTGGAGCTTCTGACGCTGTGCAGAGACCTGTAAAAACTCTTGAATCTACACCAAAGAGGAACGGAGTACATGAAGATGATCCTCCGCAGCCAGGATGTCCAGTGGCAAGAATGACTCAGGCAACACAATGGGTTGGAAGCCATAATTGGCCATGAATGGAGACATTCCGGAAGAGGAGTTGATGGCAGAATTCCTGGCAAACTCTGCCCAGGGTAGCAGATCAACCAAATTGTCCTGATGGTCAGGGATATAGCAGCAGAGAAATTGCTCCAGAGCTTGGTTGGAATGCTCAGCGGCACCATTGGACTACGGATGGTAGGCCGAGGAGAAGGAGAGTCGAATATCCAACAGGGAGCAAAAGGCGTGCCAGAACATGGAGACAAACTGGCTCCCACGGTCTGAGACAATCTCTTTTGGCAACCTGTGTAAGTGGAAAACCTCCCTGGCAAACACCGAGGCCAGCTCCTGAGCAGTAAGCAGCCACCTAAATGGAACACAGTGTCACATTTTGGAGAACCGGTCGACAACCATGAGGATAATCGTGTAACCTTGAGACGTGGGAAGTTCCACAATAAAATCCATGGCCAGGGACACTCCTCACTGGAAATGGGATGCAGAAGGCCCAAGGGAAGGTGCCACGGAGATTTGTTCTGGGCACAGAACACACAAGCAGCCACATACACAGCAACATCAGTGCGGAGAGATGCACATGATCAATCTCTAAATCCATGGGATCACAGGTTAGCAAAAATGCCTTTAACTGTGGGCAGGAGGTCTTTAGTGCCCATTGCCTCTGGCAATCCCTGCAACCTTATGTTGTTCTGACAGTTGCGATTAAGTAGGAATAGTGTATAGATATATTCTTCATGGATATCCAGTCACTGCTCCTAGGCTGTCTGGCAGGCATGCTCCAGCTCATCTGTCTTAAAGCAAGATGCCTCAGATCCATTTTAATAAATTGGAGCTCTGTACAATGGTCTTGCTCTTTTTGCTCCATTTTGGTGCAGATAGGAAGGGTCTGTAGATAGTCACGGAGGTCCCAGTCATCGTGTCTGTGGCTATCAGCAGGAGAGGAAGGAGGTGAAGCAGCAGAGCGGTCTTCCCATAGAGCCCGTAAATGGAATAGCTGGGCTGGGGATTGGTGACAGTGAGCGGGAGTGAACTAAGGCAGAGCAGCATGGAGCTTTGGTGGCCATCTTGGTGGTGGATCGTGATGACTGGGCCATACCATCCGAGGAGTGGAACTTCAGAATGCTGTGTCGGGGACTCACAGGAAGCAAACTGGCTGCTTCTGCTGCAACCTTGACGTCCCATGCTGTAACGCTCCGGCGTTTGTTTAGTGAACTGGATTTGCAGCTGCAGAATTTCCACTCAGTAGTCATGTAGAGATGTATTGAATCACCGTATCCAACTCTCCAGACTCATCATTGTGGCCCAGCCTGCCTCAGCATGCAAATATACAGACACTCAGATAAGATGTTCCTGGAGTGATAGGTTGTATACGATAGTATAGAGGTGATGTGCTGAAAGGACAGGCGTGAGTAGTGATAGCAATGATAGGCACTCAATAGTAATGTTCAGGAGTGTTAGCAGATGGTGATAGATAGCATGCAGATAGGTTAGCAATCATGTACAAGTAACAGGTGGTAGGGGACAGCAGATGAATGTACAGGAGATGCTAACTTAGTGCAAGGGTATAGATGGTAGTAGACTCAAGAGCTAGCAATCTATGTAACAGTGCAGATGATAGAAATAGTAATGCATAGATAGCAACAGTCTTTAGTATGCAAGAGTAGATAGTGTAAGTTGATAGGAAGGAATCCCCTGCGGGGTACTTATCACTAGTTGGTTTAGAGAGGTGAGGGGTCCAGTAATGAGATAAGGATCAGGTAGCGAGATACAGGATCAGTAGCGAGATACAGGATCAAGTAGCGAGACTCCGGTCTATCCAGATACTGGGGAAATAGCTGGAGGCTTCGGCAGCGTCAGACAAGGCTGTATAACAAGCGGTAGGATCAGGTAGCGAGATACAAGATCAGAAAATGAGATACAGGATCAGGTAGCAAGATACAAGATCAAGTAGCGTCAGGCATAGCTGCATACAGGTGGCTTGCACGAACGCCTTGTGATGACGTCATGAGAGTTAAAGGGACAGGTAGCTATATGCGTTCCACCTACCTGAATGGTGGAACGCAATGCGGAAATAATGGGCTGGAAGGGTGCCGAAGGTACCAGAATCTTACACATGCACAGCAGGGAGAGCTGAGCTAGTTGGCAGGTGAGCAATAATTTCCCCAGGTCTCGACAAGAGCTAAGATAGCTGGCTGCTTCTATATCCATTTGCAGGCCACGCCCCATGTTTTGTTTTGTTTTTTTATGTCAAATAGCTTCTTTGATATTTCACTAATCTTTGCAATATAATTACTTTGTTTAGAGCAAAAAAGTATTTTGAGGTATTTGTGACTAAGTTGATTTCACTTAGTGTGCCTGCAGCTGGTTTTCACAACTTTATTTGTTTGGTTTCTTTGACCACTTGCATGGTCTACTATCTCTAATACCTGTCAACCTATAGTGGCTGTGACAGGTATTTATCAGCTCAATGTGTTTCCCGGATTTTGAAAATTCTGCTTCATCAAGAGCTAAAGGGTAATTTTGCTCTAGATTAGAAATCTACTCATTAAATAAATACAGCAACAACTCATATGTAATATAATTCTCGCAATGCAATGCCCAAGCACCCCTATCTCATAGGACTAGGCATCTGAGAGTGGCAATCATCCCCAGAGGTGTAGTAAGTGGTATGTAGGGATGATCGAAGGGTTCGGGTCGACCATCGGTTCGACCCGAAAATTGACTGTTCGAAATTTGGCCGAATTCCGAATTGTTTGTGGAAAAAGTTCGGAATTCGGCAACCAGAACCAACCAAAATGCAATGGGACAGGAACTGGGCTTTAAAAGCCTGTAATTGGACCAGAAACATTAGTAAAAGCCAATTGAGGGGGCAGGAGGATGCTAGGAATGTGATTGGAGTGACTAGGGGGTCCAGAGGCCAATCAGTAGTGAATACGCCCCCCAGTATATAACATAGCCCTGCCAAATCTCTAGCACTGTAATACAGGGTCTGTGGAAGAGAGTGGAAGCAGTTCTGTTACTCCTGCTTCAAAAGTGTCATTTAGCAATTATTAGTGTGAGGAAAGGGATATCTAGTGTAGTTAGGGTACTATATACCACTACAGTATAGTTAGATTCAATAATCTAGTTTCTGTAGGGAAAGTGTTAAGTGTCAGGGTGACCAAAGTGTAGTGTAGGGTGAACTGACTCTGACTGCTATGGCAGGGTGACCAAACTCTTCCATTTTAGGGTGACCGCCATAGAAAAAAGATTGTTTGTCTTAGAAATGCAGTAGAGCAGGGATAGGGCTCCGCTACTTTCACACCTGGCCGTTTTTGTTGCAGGCAATTATTGACCTTTTTTGTGGATGTCTTTGGAGGCAGGCATGACATCTGAACTTCTGTGTAGGGGTATATATATATATACACACACACACATATATGTATATATACACATACACACATATAGGTGTGATAGGAGCGGAGCCACATCCCTGCAAATAATTTCATTAGCGCAGGCATAAGGTTCTGTTACTTTCACACCTATATGTGTGTATGTGTATATATACATATATGTGTGTGTGTATATATACCCCTATACAGAAGTTCAGATGTTATGCCTGCCTCCAAAGACGCCCAAAAAATGCCCAAAAAAAAGCCTCCAACAAAAACGCCCAGGTGTGTTGTTGCAGGCATGTTTTTGGGCATTTTTTGGGCGTCTTTGGAGGCAGGCATAACATCTGAACTTCTGTATAGGGGTGTATATATACACACACACATATATGTATATATACACATACACACATATAGGTGTGATAGGACCGGAGCCACATCCCTGCAAATAATTTCATTAGCGAAGGCATAGGGTTCCGTTACTTTTACACCTATATGTGTGAATGTGTATATATACATATATGTGTGTGTGTATATATACCCCTACACAGAAGTTCAGATGTCATGCCTGCCTCCAAAGACGTCCACAAAAAAGCCCAATAAACGCCTGCAACAAAAACGGCCAGGTGTGAAAGTAGCGGAGCCCCATCCCTGCTCTACTGCAATTCTAAGACAAACAATCTTTTTTTTTTCTGGTTCTGGACATGCTACAGAGCTGAAACTTCACAGGTACACTTTTTAGACTCCCCAGACACTAAATCCAAAGAAATCTCATTTTTTTTTTTCAATAATTTTTTCAATAATGGGCTCTCTATCAAAAACGACAATTTTTAAGAACTTTTTTGCGTTATTAATAGTCCCTGGGGCAATACCCAGAACCCTAGGCACTTTTTAGGGGAATTTATTGGGTTTTAGGGCTTCAAAATGGTGTTTTTTGATTACCGAAGTTCGGGTCCCATTGATTTCAATGGGGTTCTGGAATCCGGACCCGAACTTTCGGGAAGTTCGGGTGTTCTGGTCGAACCAAACTTTTCAAAAGTTTGATCATCCCTAGTGGTGAGTACAGAGGAGAGGAGGGAAGACACCATCACCAGCATCTGGCGCATAACATGCAGGACAACCAAGATTTATGGATTTAATTATTAATTTCTAAAAGATTAGAGGCCACCTTACTGTCGCCACAAATACCGATTGGTGATAAATTATTTTGAAAATATGTACTTACAGAAAGTTATCTTACTCTAATAATCACATTAGAGCACTTTTTCCCTTTTCTCAGGGTGGTTTGTATTATGCAAACTTTCCTTCTTGTACTGTATGTTTCTGCTGAAAGGCCTCAGCAGGGAATACCTACACTACGAACCAATTCATCACTTGTTCGAACCAGTACACGGTCTATTGTCTACAATGGCTGTTCAATTTGTTACATGTCGGCCATACTAAACACACTTTACAGAAAAAAGTTGGGAGAACACAGGAGGTTTATTCAAGAGGACTCTACAAAACATAGTGTGCCCAGCATTTTTCTCTTAAACATAACAAAGACATCAGGAAATTGAAAGTTATGCCCAGCTATCTGACAGATAATGAGAAGTTCCTGCAGCTTTGAAAAAAGGAAACTTACTGGATGCATACGCTGGACAACTTTGCTTCAAAGGGGCTGAATGAAGACTTAAATGTATATACAGTAATGTAGTGAGTTTTTGCTCTTTAGTTTTTATGTTGTCCTGTTTCACACCAAAGTGCATATATTTGTGCTGGTGAATCTGAAATTGCACATGCACACACCTTTTTTACCAATTTTTAATTGCTCAGGCTTTATATCACACAGTGTTTTATAAATGTGATTGTATGTTATTGATATACAGTATACTCCTTTCACCGAGGCTTTTAGTACTTACTACATTACATTTCATTTCATAGTACCTTTTTACATTTCTTGCATTTTATTTTTTTTGTTTTTTTGTGGTTTTGTTTTTGTTAATAATATTATCATATTTTTTTCATCAGTTTCATATATGTTACTTTACTGTTGAGTCATTTTGATCATGTTTTAAATTGATGGTTTTTATATCCATTGCACTGGCTATTCATCATTTACGATTGCTGCTAATAATTTATTATTATATTATGACAAGAGCCGGATTAGAACATCATGGGCCTGGTGCTGAGTATTTTTTGTGTGCTTTTTTTTTTTTTTTTTGGGCCCTGGATTATGAAGCCCCTTGACCTGTGTCAGAGACTCAATACCCTGCACAACGCTTCTTGAGCACACTGATGTGCTGTCATGAGTCTGCAACCTAAAGGGTTAACCGAAGGCAGACTAATTGCAATAATTGGCAAACAGGCTGCCTTATTTAAACAGCCCAGCAGCACTGCACTTTGCTGTGTTGTCTTCAGCTCTCCTGTATCCTGTGCCTGTTATATCTGCTGTTCCTGTTTATCTGACCCGGCTTGTCTTTGGATTCCGATTGTTCCTGTTTACCTGACCCGGCTTGTCTTTGGATTCTGATTACCTGCTGCCCGCCCTGACCTTGGCTTGTCCTGACTATTCTCCTGTCTCGTCCTGATCTGTTTACCTGCTACCGGCTATTTGTCCTGGACCTGTTCCTGGCTCTCCCAGGGAATCCGGGGGACCGCGACCTGGTGTTAGCAAGCAGCCAAATCCATCCCCACCATCTGGGGCCCTGGTGAAAACCGGCTAACACTTAGACTCCGCGCCTCTGGTGACCCTGTGCCACGCCAGTTACCCGGTAAGCCACTCCTCTTACGTCAGGCTCTGCCACGTTACCCCGTGACAGTACAACACAGCCATGACTGAGCCTGCTAGAGGAGCCTCTCCTATGGACGACATCTGCCAGCACCTTGCGGCCCTTACCCAAGCCGTTAAGTCCCTGCAAGAGGGCTATACCCAGCTGGAGGGACGCGTTCAGTCCCTAAACCCCTCCACGGACCCTACAGTTCCTGCTGCTTCCATGGCTCCCTCCGGGAATCCCTCCGGTCCGACGGTGGTGATGCTGCCTCCTGAGCCAAGGGTCCCTACGCCGGAAAGGTTTTCTGGGGATCGGAGCAAGTTTAGAGCCTTCCGCAATGCCTGCGATCTGTACTTCTCCCTGCAACCCCGAACCTTCTCCTTGGAAGCAACCAAAGTGGGGTTCATCATATCCCTGCTTCAAGGTGAACCTCAGTCCTGGGCTCACCGCCTGCTTGAAGAGCGCAGCGACCAGCTGGACTCCATGACGGCTTTCTTTAACGCAATGGCGCAGTTATACGAAGACCCGCAGCGCACTGCTACCGCAGAAACCGCGCTCACTTCACTTCAACAGGGCCGTAGAGCCGTAGAGGATTACGTCACTGACTTCAGGCGTTGGAGTACAGACACTCACTGGAACGACGCAGCCTTGCGACATCAGTTCCGCCTGGGTCTTTCAGAAAACTTGAAAGATGAACTGGCCCGAGTGGGTATACCCGAGACCTTGGAGGCATTAATCACCCTGGCCATACAGATAGACCGCCGGCTCCGTGAGCGTAGAGCAGAGAGGTCCACGCAGCAGATCCGCCCAGTCTGGATGTTGCCACGGGTTCCTAATCCCATCCACACCTTCTCCTCCGGTGCCCGTTCCAGCAACACTGCTCCGGTTACTTCTGAATCGGATACGTCAGAGCCGATGCAACTTGGGCTTATGCGTCCTTCCTTATCAACAGAAGAACGCTCACGACGACGTCAGAACAACCTGTGTCTGTACTGCGGAGAGGCCGGACACTTTGTACGCTCATGCCCAGCAAAGATGCGTAAGTGTCTTTCTATATCCCCCTCAAGTTATCCAGTTTCTGTCAACAATACCACTCACCTGGCTCTCTCTATCTCATTCCAGCTCCCAGAAGGCCAGATTCCGGTCACCGCTATTATTGATTCCGGGGCATGCAGCTGCTTCATTGACCTTACCTTTGCTGCCCATCAACGCATCCCACTTCGACCCAAGTCGCAGGGACTCTCCATCTTCCTAGCGGATGGGTCCCACATCAAGTCTGGGCCAGTTACCCAAGAAACCCCTCCATTGCCCGTGGCCACTCTCGAAGGGCACAAGGAGTTGTTGTGCCTGGATGCCATCTCTTCTCCCTTGTTTCCTGTTATTCTGGGGTTACCCTGGTTGCAGGCACACAACCCGCAGATTAATTGGACTTCTGGAGACGTCAAGTTCCAGTCCCCTTACTGCCAGAATCATTGCCTGCCAGTACGCCATAGTGCTCCTAGCACCCTACTCTGTATGGACGCTGATAAGGAGATACGTTCCTCTGTCCCAGTATCTTATCACGAATACTTGGACGTCTTCAGTAAACAGGGGGCTGAGACCTTACCCCCCCACCGCCCCTATGATTGTCCAATTGAATTGCTTCCGGGGGCCGAGATCCCTTTCGGACGTATCTTTCCTTTATCGGAACGAGAATTGGGTACCCTTAAAGACTATGTGACGGAGAATCTAGAGAAGGGATTCATCCGACCCTCTACTTCTCCGGCAGGAGCTGGGATCTTTTTTGTGGAGAAAAAAGACCATTCACTTCGGCCATGTGTCGATTACCGTGAGTTAAATAAAATTACGGTCAAAAACCGGTACCCCCTACCCTTGATTCCTGAACTCTTCCAGAGACTAAGAACCGCCTCTGTATTCACCAAACTGGACCTACGGGGAGCCTACAATTTGGTCCGTATTAGGGAGGGGGACGAATGGAAGACAGCATTCCGCACCCGATTCGGGCATTATGAATATTTGGTGATGCCTTTCGGGCTCTGCAACGCCCCGGCCACCTTCCAGCACTTCGTCAATGACATCTTCAGAGACTATCTGGACATCTTTATAATTGTCTACCTGGACGATATCTTGGTCTTCTCTTCCTCACTGGCCCAGCACCGAGAACACGTTAAAAAGGTACTCCACCGACTCCGGCTACACCGGCTCTATGCAAAACCCGAGAAATGCGAATTTGAACAGCAGAGTATCCAATTCCTCGGGTTAATAATCTCCTCTGAAGGGGTCAAAATGGACCCTCAGAAGGTCTCCGCCATCCTGGATTGGCCCGCACCGGTGGATAAAAAGGGGATTCAGCGTTTCATAGGATTCGCAAATTTCTACAGGAAATTTATCAAGGGGTTCTCTTCCATCATCGCCCCTATTACCCTGCTCACCAAACAAGGTACCCGCTTCCACTGGTCTCCCGAGGCGCAAGTCGCATTTACAGCCCTGAAGGAGCTGTTTACTTCTGCCCCTATCCTCAGCCACCCGGATCCCGCCCTGCCTTACATCCTCGAAGTTGACGCCTCGGAAATCGCAGTAGGAGCAGTCATCTCCCAGCGTCAAGGTCTCAAGGACCTAATTCATCCGGTAGCCTTCTTCTCCCGTAAGCTTTCTCCTGCGGAGAGGAACTATGATGTAGGGGATCGGGAGCTCCTTGCCATCAAGACCGCCCTGGAGGAGTGGAGGTATCTATTGGAAGGGGCGGCACATCCCATACTCATCTTCACGGATCATAAGAACCTGGAGTATTTGAGGACGGCCAAACGCCTGAGACCTCGCCAAGCAAGGTGGGCACTTTTTTTTTCCAGATTTACGTTCCATATAACGTACCGACCGGGTTCCAAGAATACCAAACCAGATGCTCTCTCTCGAATGTACGACAGCTCTAAAGAAATCATTGTACCTGACACCATCTTAACACAAGGTAACTTTCTGCTATTACAGTCTGACCTTCTTACCGCTCTGAGACAAGCCACAGTAAATGCTCCCCATCCTGCTGGAACTATACTGGTACCCAGAAATGGACTGCTATGGAGAGGGGATCAAATTTTCGTTCCAGAAAGTGCTCGTGTGTCCATCCTAGGACTGTGTCATGACCACCCGATGGCTGGTCATTTCGGGATCCATAAGACCCTGGATCTTGTGCAGCGCACGTTCTGGTGGCCCAACTTAGAGAAGTGTTGTAAACAATATGTTTCCTCCTGTACTGTTTGCACACGAAGCAAGGCAACCCGAAATAAGGCATGGGGCCTGCTCAGACCACTACCAGTCCCTGACAGACCATGGAAGATGATTGCCATGGATTTTATCGTGGAACTTCCTCCATCAGACGGTTATTCTGCAATCTTCGTGGTAGTAGACCGTCTGTCGAAAATGGCTCACTTCATACCACTAAGAGGTACACCCTCCGCGCTTGAGACGGCGCAGGTCTTCATCAGAGAAATTGTAAGACTTCACGGGGTCCCAATGAACATTGTGTCGGATAGAGGTGTCCAATTTACTTCCCGCTTCTGGAGGGCTTTATGTGATTCACTGAAAATCAAGCTGTCAATGTCCTCCGCATACCATCCCCAGACTAACGGGCAGACTGAGAGGACCAACCAGACCCTCGAGCAATATATCCGATGCTTCACCACCTTTGTTCAAGATGACTGGGTCTCGCTACTACCATCAGCAGAGTTCGCATACAATAATGCCAAACACTCGGCTACAGGTCAGTCCCCATTCTATGCTAACTACGGGTTTCACCCATCTTTCTTGCCCTGCTTTATTCCTGAACCTACAGTGCCAGCAGTCCGGGATATCTTGGAGTTCCTTAAGGAGAACAACAAAATCTTACAGGATGCCATGACCAAGGCTCAGTCCTCCAATAAAGAGTTTTTTGACAAAAGAAGAAGAGGTGAGTTGGTTCTCCAGCCTGGCAACCTGGTATGGTTAGCCACCACCAATCTCCGATTGGCATGCCCTTCCAAAAAACTGGCACCCAAGTTTATTGGCCCGTTCCCTGTGAGGAGAAAATTAAATGAGGTATCTTACGAATTGACGCTTCCCGATTCCCTCAAGATCCATCCAGTCTTCCACGTTTCACTCTTGAAACCTGCAGTACCTGATTCCTTTCCTGGTAGAAGTTCGGAACCACCTGCCCCTGTCACAGTCAACGGGGACGAAGAATTTGAGGTGGAGGCCATCCTAGACTGCAGAAGGCGGAGGAACCAGCTACAATACCTGGTTAAGTGGAGGGGCTACGGTCCCGAAGAAAATTCCTGGGAACCGGTACAGAATTTCCATGCCCAGGACTTAATCCGGAAATTCTTCCGCAACCATCCCCACAAAAGGAACCTTTTGGGCACCCGGAGGTTGCCCTTAAGGGGGGGGCAATGTCAGAGACTCAATACCCTGCACAACGCTTCTTGAGCACACTGATGTGCTGTCATGAGTCTGCAACCTAAAGGGTTAACCGAAGGCAGACTAATTGCAATAATTGGCAAACAGGCTGCCTTATTTAAACAGCCCAGCAGCACTGCACTTTGCTGTGTTGTCTTCAGCTCTCCTGTATCCTGTGCCTGTTATATCTGCTGTTCCTGTTTATCTGACCCGGCTTGTCTTTGGATTCCGATTGTTCCTGTTTACCTGACCCGGCTTGTCTTTGGATTCTGATTACCTGCTGCCCGCCCTGACCTTGGCTTGTCCTGACTATTCTCCTGTCTCGTCCTGATCTGTTTACCTGCTACCGGCTATTTGTCCTGGACCTGTTCCTGGCTCTCCCAGGGAATCCGGGGGACCGCGACCTGGTGTTAGCAAGCAGCCAAATCCATCCCCACCATCTGGGGCCCTGGTGAAAACCGGCTAACACTTAGACTCCGCGCCTCTGGTGACCCTGTGCCACGCCAGTTACCCGGTAAGCCACTCCTCTTACGTCAGGCTCTGCCACGTTACCCCGTGACAACCTGTATGGTACATTAAAATTTTATCTACAGTCCTGACTTCCCTAATCACCACTTGTGCCTAGGCACTCCTTCCCTTACCACCCACCATGCCTGGAACCCCTTCCCTTACTATCTACTGTGTCTGCAGCCCTCTTTCCTTACCATTCACCACAGCTGCAGCCCTCCTACCTCACTGCCCACCATGCCTGGGATCCCCATCCCTCACTATCCACAATCCCTAGGCCCACCTTTCTTCACCAGCTACTGTGCCTGCAGCCCCTTTTATTTATCACTCACCAAGCCTGCATCCACCTTCCCTCATCATCTACCATGTCTGCACCTTTTTTTCTTTACCACCTACCAAGCCTGCAGCTCCCTTCAACACTGTATTGCACGGCACACACCACCCCTCCTTTTTCTTTAATACCACAGCAGTTTTTTATGCATTCCTATTAAAATCTATGGGGCCATAAAAGCACCAAAATAAGTGCTTGCACCTTTTTCCAAATCACACAGAAACGTGCTGCTTAGCAGTGAATAGGCTTCATAGTCCCATTATTGGATTCCTTGTGTCATTCACTGTTGCACCACATCTGATGCACAACAAATTGCACAGGTGTGAATGAGGACTAAAACACTGTTCCAGTGATCCCACACACATAGGCAGGTCAGGAGTTTTGCCTTTACTGGACGTATGCTTGTTGAGGCTCTGTGTCTTATATTAATTCCAAAGTTATATTATATCTATTTTATGTAAATTCCATACGAATGGCAGCAGCATTAAATTTGCCTCATTGGTCCATCTAATCACATAAACCTGCAGATGTTGTTATTTCTAGTTTCAATATATCTTTATTTGGTTTAACAATAAAAAACAAGCAAATTCAGTAAGTTGTTATTTTGAATATGGCACATATATTCATTTTCACAAATGTTGTTTATGCAAAGAGTTAATATTTGGTGTTGACCCTTCTTTTTCAAGACCTCTGCAATTCGCCTTGGTATGCTGTCAATCAATTTGTGGGCCACATCCTGACTGATGGCAGCCCATTCTTGCATTATCAATGATTGGAGATTGTCAGAATTTGTTTTTTTTTTTTTTGTTTTGTTTTTTTTTTGTTTACCTGCCTTTTGAGGATTGGCAACAAGTTCTCAATTGGATTAAGGTCTGGAAAGTTTCCTGGCCATGGACCCATGATTTTTATGTTTTGTTCCCCAAGCCACTTAGTTATCACTTTTGCCTTATGGCAAGGTGCTCCATCATGCTGGAAAGGGCATTGTTCATCACCAAACTGTTCTTGGATAGTTGGGAGAAGTTGCTCTCGGGGAATGTTTTTGTACCAAATCAATCTTTATTCATGGCTGTGTTCTTAGACAAAATTGTGAGTGAGCCCGCTCCCTTGGCTGAGAAGCAATCACACACGTGAATGGTATCAGGATGCTTTAGTGTTGGCATGACACAGGACTGATGGTAGTGCTCACCTTTTATTCTCCGGAAAATGTTTTTCCCACATGCTCCAAACAATCAGAAAGGGGTCTCATCAGAAGAAATTACCTTACCCCAGTCCTCAGCTGTCCAAGCCCTGTATCTTTTTCAGAATATCAGTTTATCCCTGTTGTTTTTCCTGGAGAGAAGTGGCTTCTTTGCTGTCCTTCTTGACACCAGGCCATTCTCCAAAAGGCTTTGCCTCACTGTGCGTACAGATGCACTCAAACCTGCATGCTTCCATTCCTGAGCAAGCACTGCATTGTTGGTGCCCCAATCCCACAGCCGAATCAACAAGTGAATATATGCACGATTAAATTATTTATTTTGGACTGGTTGTTATAAACTGTTTTGACACATGTATGATATATAGTACACAAAAAGGTGGTCACACCATCCCTGTTTTGATATATAAAAAATGACACTATGTATTTATAAATACTACTTATACAGTTAATCTGGAAAGTATTCACAGCGCTTCACTTTTTCCACATTTTGTTATGTTGCAGCCTTAGCCTGATGCTTCCGTCTCGCTACTCTACCATACAGGCCTGATTGGTGGCGTGCTTCAGAGATGGCTGTTTTTCTGGAAGGTTCTCCTCTCTCCAAAGAGAAACACTGGAGCTATGTCAGAGTGACCATCTGGTTCCCTGACTAAGGCCCTTCACCCCCGATCACTCAGTTTGGCCGAGCGGCCTGCTATAGGAAGGGTCCTGGTGGTTCCAAACTTCTTTCATTTACAGATGATGGGGGGTACTGTGCTCATTGGGACTTTCAATGCTGCAGAACTTTTTCTGTGCCCTGTGCCCTGTGCCCTGATACTATCCTGTCTCGTAGGTCTACAGACAATTCCTTAGACTTCATGGCTTGGTTTGTGCTCTGACATGTACTGTCAACTGTGGGACCTTATAGACAGTTATGTGCCTTTCCAAATCATGTATATTAAACTGAATTTACCACAGGTGGACTCCAATCAAGTTGTAGAAATATTGAGTGTCATGGCAAAGGCTGTGAATACTTATTTACATGTGATTTGTTTGCTTTTTTTTTTACTAAATTTGCAAAGAGTTCAAACAAACTTCTTTCACGTTGTCATTATGGGGTATTGTTTGTAGAATTTTGAGGGAAATAATGAATTTAATCAATTTTGGAATAAGGCTGTAAGATAACAGATTGTGGAAAAAGCGAAGCGCTGTAAATACTTTCCAGATGCACTGCATTTGGGTAATTATAGTATTATACTATAGGAGGGAGTGATAATACCCAGCGAGTCAATATTGTGTGGAGGTTGTTTCACTATAAATCATTTTGTTCACATTTACTGTTGTATGTATGTTCATTTTGGAAACACTATAATTTTTTAGAATATGTTTAACTTTTGCACCCTTTGAGAGGGCAGAATGAACTCTGAGACGTTCCTTTTATAATGTGTATCCAGTAGAGTGGCAAATCAGTGATTGTTCTTTTCCTTGATGCAACAAATCCTGGGGTCCTTTTGCAGGCACTCGAGCATGAACGAGTTTATCGACCACAAATTACTGAAGGTAGAAGAACCTTCCTATCAGCCAAAAATATCTTGTTGTGGGATTGTTTTTAACAAGATATTTGTGGATGATAAGTATTAGGGGTCACTAACACTATGGGGTTGATTCACTGAAATAAGAGGGTGCAAAATCTGGCACAGCTGTGCATGTTAACCAATCAATGTGAAGATGGTACAGCGCCACTAAATAAAATAACTAACTAAAGGAAAAGAGGTGAACCAATGTCCATAAGTCCATATAGAGGAAAAAGATTCAAATGCTGAAAATGTAGCCACAGATCCAACAAAATTCTTGCAAAGGAAGTTTCTTGGCTGAGATCACACAAAAAGAGGATGTACCCTTACCAGATAGTTGGACCCCCTGTTAAGGAAGGTCAAACAGGCGTGCGAAATCAGTCACCAGAAACGAATAGGCAACCCAATTCCTCTCCGAACAACCACAGAACATCCGGATAGGACCATGGAACCGGTAGACCTCAATGGACTCCAGGTGTACATAGGGGATGACCTCCAATAATACAAATGGGGGCGCACATGGTGAAGTATGTACGGATTTTATTAATAAAAGAAGGTAAAAAACTCACATGTAACTGCTTGATACAGGCATGTTAATCGATTGATTGGCCGCGGCTGGAACAGCGTGACTGCATGGGGGCTAGCGTACCTGACGCGTTTCGTCCTGCAAAACGCCTTTGCAGGACGAAACGCGTCAGTTACGCTAGCCCCCATGCAGTCACGCTGTTCCAGCCGCGGCCAATCAATCGATTAACATGCCTGTATCAAGCAGTTACATGTGAGTTTTTTACCTTCTTTTATTAATAAAATCCGTACATACTTCACCATGTGCGCCCCCATTTGTATTATTGGAGGTCATCCCCTATGTACACCTGGAGTCCATTGAGGTCTACCGGTTCCATGGTCCTATCCGGATGTTCTGTGGTTGTTCGGAGAGGAATTGGGTTGCCTATTCGTTTCTGGTGACTGATTTCGCACGCCTGTTTGACCTTCCTTAACAGGGGGTCCAACTATCTGGTAAGGGTACATCCTCTTTTTGTGTGATCTCAGCCAAGAAACTTCCTTTGCAAGAATTTTGTTGGATCTGTGGCTACATTTTCAGCATTTGAATCTTTTTCCTCTATATGGACTTATGGACATTGGTTCACCTCTTTTCCTTTAGTTAGTTATTTTATTTAGTGGCGCTGTACCATCTTCACATTGTCTTTTTGGTTTGATATACTTTGTACTAGCAGCCTTTTTAGCTCATTGTTCTTTGTGCGCAGCTTTCCTCCATTAATGTTAACCAATCAGCTTCTAACTTCAGCTTATTTAAATAAGCTTTGACAAAAAACCTGGATGCTGATTGGTTTATATGCAGAGCTGCACCAGATTTCACACTTTCTAGTTTTAGTAAATGGATCCCTATGTACAGTAAGTGCTACATTGCTCCTTTGGATTGAATCAGTATATCTATTTTTTTATATACTGTATCTTATATGTGTGTTTCCAGCATACAAAATTCGACTCCAGTTTTGATGAAGATAGTATTCTTAAAATTTTTTTGGGCAGTTCCTATCTTATTCCAAAGTTTTTTTTATGGTGGGAAGAGTAGGGGAGGCTCATGTTTGTATACAGTACAGAGTTGGGATACAAGCAAAAGAACAAGGTGCCCCAGCCTAGTGCATTACTGTAGACTCTTTATTAAATCAAACCAAATAGCAATGTACTCAGAACAGTATATGATAACATGTATATAACAAAATCCAGTCCCAATGCTGAATGCGTGTCCATCCACAGGGGCGTAGCTTATGCGTTTCGAGGGCAATGCCCTCTTCTTCAGCTGACCCATAAGATGTCAGCCATGATGTTTTATATTGTTTCATTTCAATGATTGTTAAAAAAAAAAAAGATATTGTTGCTTTTATTAAAATATGGTTTTATTGTAACTGTAATTTCAGTTTGTCCCATGAATCTCTGCCCCAGTGTGGCTCCTGTCCCTCAGGAGTGCACACTGGGAAACTGCATGGCAGCCTTTTACCTGAGTCACAGCATAGCCCCTTGGTCACTTGTGGGAAACTGAGCATTAAAAAAGAAGGGTGGAGGTTTCTGGCCTGTCACCATCACCAGGTGTCAGGGTGAATGGCGGCACAACCAGCTCAAGTAGTGTGCCCCATCCTTTGTCATTTTTGGCTACCAGCAAGGTAAACCAGTAGGCCATGAACAAGATATAATGTCCCTGCCCAAACTATCTGGACCACATGTTTGTGGTCAAGTGGACCCTGCACCTGGTCGCATGGTCCAATAGAAACATCATGTGGGGGGATGGTCATAGCCTTACCGGTAAAAAAAAACGATGGCCAGAAACCTGAAACTGCAGTACAGCACAGACTGCAAATTCCATGAAAGAGGAAGACTGCACCAGCTGGAATGGCTGCAGCTGTAAAGCCAGCAATTCTGCCAAGCTTGAACAGAGGCACTGGGTATTGGCGTAATTGGAAATATACTTTTTCTTGCATTCCAGCAGGTCTGGCACATAAAGCTGCCTGTTCAGTGCAAAAGTTGGAGATGGCAAGGAGGGGTTAACAGGATCAAGCTTGGTTCACCCGCACTCTGCGTGGCTCAATGCTGACTGTCACATACCTTTTAGTGGAGCTCGAGGTGATGAGGTTGGCCGGCCTCTTACACAATTCCTATCCCACCCCAGCTGCTGGAGACAGAGACTGCTAGGAAAGTGGAAGGGTGCAGATACCAGGAAGTTGGTGGAGCAACATTGACTTGGAGATGCTGAGGTGGGATAAGCAGAAGCGAGGTGAAGTCAGGTCACAAAATGTGTTTGGTAACAGCCAGGATGATATAGAGTCCTACCTATATAGGTGTAGAATTACAATCAGAGTCCATGTCAGGGGTGGGCAATGTAGTGGCAGAGAGGTATAAATAGCAGGTAGAATCTTAGACCGGGGTCAGTAACATGAATCTGTAGCAGACATAAGCAGACAAGGGGAACCCGAAGAAGAGTCAGATGGAACTAGGTCAGTAACACGATCAAGCAGGCTTTCGGGAACACAAGTCACAAGATAAAACTGAAGACCATCCAGCAATGATACTAGGCAGGCTTCTGGTTTAAATAGGCCCTTGGACACCAAAATTTGTGGGCACGGTTGAGGTGCATTTGACACTGTGATGCTTTAGAGGAATACATTGCACCAGGAAAGTATGGGATGCTAGTAGACATAGACGTCAAAAGACTGTTGGGTCGCTTCAAATAACAGTGATGCAGGTGAGCCTACATTCGGGTGACAAGACGTCCCCGCTTTCCGGGGACAGTCCCCGGATTGAGGACACTATGCCCGGTCCAAGTCTGTCCCTGGTTTTGTCCCTGGATTCAGGACCAGATTAATGTAGACAGGGCATCCCATGCTGGCTGAGAAACAGCCTGGTGGCTCAGATGCAGATGCCCCCTGCTGGACAATCTCACCGTCGCTCCTGCTGCTGTTCAGTCGAGGAGAGGCAGAGCCAAAAAATGACTGTTTAGAGGGCTGAGAATGGGAGATGAGTAGATGGGGGGGGGGTCTTTTGGGGGAAGGGCTAAGAAGGGGTGGCTGCAGAGATAATCTGTGAGAGAAGGGTGCAGAGGTGAGCTATGGATGTGGGGCAGAAGTGTCCTCTGTGCAAAGCAAAGCTCTGACCCTGTACTCTATGCCTAACAGCCTCCTGTACATTATGTAGTCCTGTACTCAGCGCTCTGCGTATTATGTAGTCCTGTGCCCAGCTCTCTGTGTATCATGTAATCCTGTATCCAGTGATCTGTGTATTTTGCAGTCCTGTGCCCACCGCTCTGTGTATTATGCAGTCCTGTACCATTTGCCAATAAAAAAAATTAAAAATATATCCCCGGATTTAATTTTAAAAATCTGGTCACCTTAGCCTAAATTCTATTTTCCTTAGACCCATAAACTGAAATTCATTGTAAAGGATCAGTGGGAATATACAGCAGCAAGCTATAGAGTACTTTACTGTATACACCACCCATTTAATCTCTGTAATAGTTTACTGCACTATAAATGCCTTATTTAACTGTTCATCAGACTTATGTGTTATATAGTATTTTAACTCATTTTATTACACAAAGCTGTTTTAGTTTATGTATTTCTTGGAATGACTTGTCCAAAAGTCCTGGCTCAGACATCACTGCATTTTAATAGCACTAAGTTCAGGACCTAGATACTCTAATATCTAGAATTTTAACTGCCCTGTTGTTTATTTTTTTCTGTTGTATGTGATTAATCATTTTCATGCTGAACAACATAAAACATGTCTAAGGGCTCAAAGATATGTTTTTAGTGGGTGAATTTATTCTTTAAAAGGATAAAACTGATAATTAATGCACATTAACAAATAGATAGGTAAAAATTTAAAGTATTTTCTTCCATTTGCACAAAAGCACTGGTTTAATCAACTGAGGGTGTAATGGGATTTTAAATGATTTTTGAAAGAAAAAATTGGCAAGGCCATTTTTTTTTACTTATAAACTGTCTTTATATGTCTCTCTAAAAGCTTACAGATGAAAATGTAGCAGAAATGTATGTAGCTGCTCTAGTTTCATTTTATTGCACTTCTAGCCAAATTAGTTTGTCTGGGGAATTGGAATAACAGTGGAATAAAAAGCTTTTCGTTTCTTTTTTTATTTCGTACCAGTAGGAAAGTAATAAAAAAATATATATTCTTTTAATTAGTGGCAGCACCAACTGCAGTTAGTAAGCAAAGAAATGGTGGCAATAGATTATCTATCTATCTATCTATCTATCTATCTATCTATCTATCTATCTATCTATCTATCTATCTATCTATCTATCTATCTATCTATCTATCTATCTATCTATCTATCTATCTATCTATCTATCTATCTATCTATCTATCTATCTATCTATCTATCTATCTATCTATCTATCTATCTATCTATCTATCTATCTATCTATCTATCTATCTATCTATCTATCTATCTATCTATCTATCTATCTATCTTCAAGGTCTGAGCAAATATCAAATATTATATCCCCCTTATAATAATTAGAATAACATTTTCCAGGAATAATAGGAAAGGCTGGTGTCACGTACCTGGTCCTGAAGCCGAAATGCTGAGAGGGCTCTCCTTGCGGCTGAGTGCTCAGTGTCCCTGAAGGTGGTAACAGGAAGCACGAAGCCCAAAGTAGCAGGGATTGCCAGCTGTGCCCCAGATGAGGGTTGGTGGTAGGTAGATCTCTCTGCAGGTGAACACCAGAGGAGGTGAGCACTAGGACCCAGGAGTGCTGTGGAAGTTGCAGACTGCACACGGCTGGAAGTAGTTTGTAATGGAGAGTGCAGCTGGCAGGATCAACAGGTAAGTACTGGAGGCAGGTTCTGCAGGCTGGGTACAGCAGGTGGGCACCAAGGCAGATCACAGCAGACAAGGCACAGCCGAAGGCGTAGTCGGGGACAGGAGCAGAGGTTAGTAAGCCAGTGGCCAGCAGATCAGATAGCAGAGTCGTGATTAGGCAAGCCAGGGTTATACACAGGGCAGACGACAAGAGAAGATCTGTGAACAATCCGAGGTCAGAGCTGGAAGCGAGACAAGAGGAATTCAAGTACAAGCCGGGTTGACAACAGGTGATCAGAAGCAGCAGCAAACACAGGAACAGGAAGCAGGAAACAGGAAGCTGAAGACCAGTCAGCAAAGTTCATGTGCCACAGATATCCTTTTAAAGGCCAGAGGGTGCTGGGATTGGATGTCCACTTTGTGCGCTAGCACGCACACGTCTTCGCCCTAGCAAACGTGCGTTTGCAATATGTGTGTGCGTATTCATGCGGGCGCGGCCATGTTGAGAATTGGCTAATGTGCCAGGTCTATGAGTGACCATTCCCTGGCTAGTTCCCTGACAGCTGGTGTGCACCCTCCTCCCCTAACCATACCAGGCCTTTAATATTGGGAGGGTTTCTTGCAAGAGGGGACAGTAAGGCCTCTCCCCTTGCAAGGCACTTTGTTTCCAAGCAGTGGCGGCCGGTGTACTGAGGGCACAGGGTCGCCACCCCCCCATCCATGCGTCCAGCCCCCTAATCTGCATGCAGGGGCGCCGGACGCATGGAGTTCAATGGGGCTTTTTTTTTTTTGGCATCACCTGATTAGAGCCAGAGGCTCTAATAGGGAGATGCAAAGGGTGGACCCAGGGTGCAGAGCAGTGCGTCCCGAGCTCACCCATTGTGTGACAATAGCGTATGAAAATTCGCTATTGTCACACCAATCCTCCTCCTGGCCAATAAGGAAGCGCGTCCGATACACGCTTCCTGATTGGCCGCAAGGCAAACCCCATGCCATTGGCTGAGGAGAAGGTAGGAGCGGGAGGACTGGAGGAGACGCCTTGAAGGGGGCACGCACGCTGATCTCTGCATTGGGGGAATGTATGCTGGTCACTGCATTGAAGGGGGCACGCACGCTGATCTCTGCATTGGGGGAATGGTATGCTAGTCACTGCATTGAAGGGGGCATGCACGCTGATCTCTGCATTGGGGGAATGGTATGCTGGTCACTGCATTGAAGGGGGCACGCACGATGATCTCTGCATTGGGGGAATGGTATGCTGGTCACTGCATTGAAGGGGTCACACACTCTGATCTCTGCGTTGGGGGAATGTATGCTGGTCACTGCATTGAAGGGGCACGCTTGTCACTGCATTGAAGGGGGCATGTACGCTGGTCACTGCATTGAAGGGGGCATGTATGCTGGTCACTGCATTGAAAGGGGGCATGTACGCTGGTCACCGCATTGAAGGGGGCATGTACGCTGGTCACTGCATTTAAGGGGGCATGTACGCTGGACACTGCATTGAAAGGGGGCATGTATGCTGGTCACCGCATTGAAGGGAGCATGTGCGCTGGTCACTGCATTGAAGGGGGCATGTACGCTGGTCACTGCATTGAAGGGGGCATGTACGCTGGTCACTGCATTGAAAGGGGGCATGTACGCTGGTCACCGCATTGAAGGGAGCATGTGCGCTGGTCACTGCATTGAAGGGGGCATGTACGCTGGTCACTGCATTGAAGGGGGCTTGTACGCTGGTCACTGCATTGAAGGGGGCATGTAAGCTGGTCACTGCATTGAAAGGGGGCATGTACGCTGGTTACTGCATTGAAGGGGGCATGTACGCTGGTCACTGCATTGAAGGGGGCATGTACGCTGGTCACTGCATTGAAGGGGGCATGTACGCTGGTCACTGCATTGAAAGGGGGCATGTACGCTGGTCACTGCATTGAAAGGGGGAATGTACGCTGGTCACTGCATTGAAAGGGGGCATGTACGCTGGTCACCGCATTGAAGGGTGCATGTACGCTGGTCACTGCATTTAAGGGGGCATGTACGCTGGTCACTGCATTGAAAGGGGGCATGTACGCTGGTCACCGCATTGAAGGGAGCATGTGCGCTGGTCACTGCATTGAAGGGGGCATGTACGCTGGTCACTGCATTGAAGGGGGCATGTACGCTGGTCACTGCATTGAAGGGGGCATGTATGCTGGTCACTGCATTGAAAGGGGGCATGTACGCTGGTTACTGCATTGAAGGGGGCATGTACGCTGGTCACTGCATTGAAGGGGGCATGTACGCTGGTCACTGCATTGAAGGGGGCATGTACGCTGGTCACTGCATTGAAAGGGGGCATGTACGCTGGTCACTGCATTGAAGGGGGGAATGTACGCTGGTCACTGCATTGAAAGGGGGCATGTACGCTGGTCACTGAATTGAAAGGGGGCATGTACGCTGGTCACTGCATTGAAGGGGGCATGTACGCTGGTCACTGCATTGAAGGGGGCATATACACTGATCACTGCATTGAAAGGGGGCACGCTGGTCACTGTGCATTGAAGGGGGGCATGTACGCTGGTCACTGTGCATTCAAGGGGGCATGTATGCTGGTCACTGCATTGAAAGGGGGCACGCTGGTTACTGTGCATTGAAAGGGGGCACGCCGGTCACTGTGCATTGAAAGTGAGCACGCTGGTCACTGTGCATGGAAAGAGGGCACGCTGGTCACTGTGCATTGAAAGAGGGCACGCTGGTCACTGTGCATTAAAAGGGGGCACGCTGGTCACTGTGCATTAAAAGGGGGCACGCTGGTCACTGTGCATTGAAAGGGGGCACTCTGGTCGCTGTGCATTGAAAGGGGGCATGCTGGTCTCTCTGCATTGAAAGGGGGCACGCTGGTCTCTCTGCATTGAAAGGGGGCACACTATACCTTAACTACTGAAGGCCCTTTTCACACTTTTGCGACCTCAAAGTCACGCAATTTTTTACAGCTTTTTTGCCGCAAAGCAATGCCTATTACATTTTTCTGTTTGCGCCCCCCCCCCCCCAAGACAGGGGCCTCATCCCAACATCATGTTTCCCAAAAGGAATGTTGAAGCTGTAGGGAGGACTTATCAGAATCTGGAACCCCTTATTACTCAGTCACAAAAAAAGGTGAATATGTAAAAAAAAAAACAACGACACTATGAAAAAGTTTATAAAAAAAAAGTCCCTCAGTGTAAATCCAATGTGAATCATGGTGTCCAGTGATGTAGATAACCTGCTGAGCAATTATGTTGACGTGCTCACACGATGGCCCACCACCTAACAATGTTCATACACCTCTATTACTAAAACGGAAAATTGAATACTCACCTTTCCGTAATTTTCCTTTCCTGGTGCCTATCCATGGCAGCATACATATGGTGGTTGCTCCGCCCTCAACCAACCCACAGGACCTCCTTAAAGCTACAAAAGTAAGAACTGCCCCCCCTACGCCATTCTTGTAACTAGACTCAAAAATGCAGACTACATAAAGGGAGGGCGTATGCTGCCATGGATAGTCACCAGGAAAGGAAAATTACGGAAAGGTGAGTATTCAATTTTCCGTTTTCCTGGTGCCTCCATGGCAGAATACATATGGTAAATAACTTGCTCATAGGGAGGGATACTGCACAGAAATATAGTTTATTAGGATTCACAAAACCGCCAATTGCAGCGCTTTCTTCCCAAAATCACGGGAAGTTAGAGCAGCTGGATCCAGGCTATAATGGACCATGAAGGTATTAAATGAGGACCAACTGGCTGCACGACAAATTGTTTCCGGAGAGACATGTGCTAGAGCTGCCCAAGAAGAGGCTATCCCCCGCGTAGAGTGAGCATTGATTGCTTTAGGCACTGGAAGACCGCTAGCCCGATAAGCCCTTTGAATCAGACGTACGATCCAGCTTGCGATAGTTCTTTTTGATGCTGCCAAGCCCTTTCTACCTCCGTCTGGAATGATAAATAGGCGTTGCTCCCTACGAAAAGATTGCGTTAAATCAATGTACCGACGTAGAGTTCTTGCAAAATCCAGTTCATGCAACTTTGATGTAGCTGGATCTTCTTCAAAGGCTGGGAGAACCCATTCCTGATTAAAGTGGTAGGTAGTTGGCACTTTAGGTACGAATTGATGAATTGGTTGTAGGACGACCCTATCTGGGAAGAACATAATATATGGATCTTGAGCACCCAAGGCTTGAATTTCAGAAACCCTACGGCCTGAAGTGACAGCTACGAGGAAAACTGCTTTAAGAGTAACATCTTCCAGAGAACAGTCCTCAGTAGGAGCAAATGGCAGTGCTGCTAGAGTATCCAGCACCAAGGGTAAATCCCACTTAGGGTACAATGTTTTTCTAGGTGGTCTTAACCTCAGTACTGCCTTCATAAACCGCTCTATCAGAGGATGTAAGGCCCATCTGATGTCTGTCAGAGCTGATAAGGCTGAAACTTGCACTTTAAGGGTATTGAGCCCCAAACCTACATCCAGACCTTTCTGTAGAAACAGTAGAACATCCTGCACAGCTGGCTTCAATGGATCAAACTTGTTGGATTCGGCAACTTCTGAAAACGTCTGCCATACTCTGTAGTAGGAGCTATTGGTGGACGATTTTCTGGCTTGGAGCAACATCTGGGTTACTTCATTAGAGCAACCTAACTCCTCCAACCTCTTCCTTTCAACTTCCAGGCCCTCAGATCCAGGATTTCTGAATGTGGGTGGATGTAGTCCCCCTTGCGACAGGAGACCGGGAATCTTCGGAAGGACTAGAGGGTTGCAAACAGACAGCTGGGTCAACAGAGTGAACCAAGGCCTTTTCGGCCAATAGGGAATCACCGCCAGGATGGTCACCTCCTCCCCTGTTAGACGTTGAAGGAATCTTAGAATCAGAGGGGTAGGAGGGAATGCATACCCGACTCGGAACTAAGGCATCTACTCCTGCTGAATTCTGGGCAGGGTATCTTGTGAAAAAACGAGGTGCTTTGGCATTCTGGGGGGATGCAAATAGGTCCCACTGAGGACTGCCCCAGTGTTGACAGATCCATCGAAACACACAGTTGTCCAGGGACCACTCGTTGTTGTTGATGAATTCCCTGGACAGGAGATCCGCCAAATGATTCTGGGAGGCTGGCAGATACGCTGCTCGGAGGTTTACAAGGTTCTCCTCGGCCCATGCTAAGATCGGGGACACTTCGCGTGACAATGAGCTGCTGTGGGTCCCCCCTTGGTTCTGGACGTAGGCTATCGCCGCCCTGTTGTCCATACGTAACAGGAGGGAGTTGCCCGCGAGATGAGGTGCCAAGTGCGATATAGCTTCCCAGGCTGCCCTCAGCTCCAGAATGTTTGATACTACATCCTCCGAGTCGAACTGCCATCTTCCTTGGATCAACTGGTCCCTGAAGTGTGCCCCCCAGCCCAACCGACTTGCATCGGTTGTAAGTGTGATCCATGAGATGGGGCCAAGATGGCAATGATTTTGAAGGTTGGGCAGCTTCGTCCACCACCATAGGTTGGACTTCATTGATACTGTGATCAACACCTCCTGGGAAAGGGACCTTCTCCACTGGGATAGAAACCCCTGTTGAAAAGCACGGAGATGCCAGTGGGCCTACTTTACCATCGGGATACATGAGGAAAAGGTTCCAAGGAGACTCAGACATTCCAATTCCGACATGGCTTTGCTCGCCAGGGCCTTCTTCACCTTCCCTGTGATTATAGGAATCTTCTCGGGTGGCAGTGACAGTGCCCTCCTCCGTGTGTTCGAACAGTGCCCCTAAGTATATCATCTTTTGGGCTGGAGTAAGCTGGCTCTTCGAGTGATTGATTAGCCATCCGTACCTCATCAGTGTGTCCAAGACTTATTGAACATGGATCTTTAGGAGTTTTTTGTCCTGCGACAGGATGAGAATGTCGTCTAGATAATGTAAGACACGGACCTCCTTCTCCCGGGGGGGTGCCAGCATTGCCACCAACACTTTGGTGAAGGTTCTGGGGGCTGTGGATATGCCGAAAGGCAAACACTGGAACTGTAGGTGAAGTTCCCCTATCTTGAACCTGAGGAACGACTGGAAGTCGTGAAGTATTGGTATATGCAGATACGCATCCTGAAGGTCTATAGAGACCATCCAGTCGCCTGGTTGCACAGTTAGGATAACCGCGTTTAGGGATTCCATCTTGAACCGCTCAAGGCGGATAAACTTGTTCAACTGCTTCAGATCTAGAACTGGCCTCCATCCTCCCGCCTTTTTGCGTACCAAGAAGACTGGGGAATAAAAGCCTAAGAATCTTTCCGACTCCAGTACTAATACCACTGCCTGCTGCTGAATTAGCGTCTGTACATATTGTAGCAGAATCTTGCGCTTCTCTTCGGAGTTTGGAATCCTGGTGGGTAGAAAACAAGAACGGGGCGGTTGGCGCTTGAACCTCCAAAAATGCCCCTGAAGGATCGTGGAGGTTACCCAACGATCCGAGCAAGTTTCCACCCAAACCTGAGAGAATGCCCTGAGACGGGCACCCACCGGGCCGGTTTGGGTGGGCAAGAAGTCAAAAAGACTTCTGGCCTTCCTGTGTCGAGGTAGCAGCCTTCTGTTTCCCCATCTTCAGGAAGGTAGCCTGGGAGCCCTTCCAACCTCTTCTGTATTCTCTCCCTGGACGGTATGTTCTGGCTTCTCTGGCTTTTTGCTGGAAAACCGCTCTTGCTGCAAATTTCTTCCTTTTATTCCTATCCTGAGGAATCAGACCGCTCTTGCCCCCTGTGACTCTGGTAATGGCTGTATCCAGCTTTTCGCCAAATAGGGCTTTCCCATCGTAGGGTATGCGGCACCACGTCTGCTTAGAGGAGGGATCAGCCGCCCATGGTTTTAGCCAAAGTGCTCTTCTTGCCGTGACTGAATATAGCATGGCCCTGGCGGAACATTTCAGAGTGTCAATGGCCGCTTCTGCCACAAAATCTGACGCCAATTTTAACTCATCCAGAGCCTTCACAATCTGGTCTGTGTCTAAGCCTTGCTGGAGGGCCACTTCTATATTGTCAGTCCAAGCACGTGCTGCTCTGGATACTGAGGTCAAAGCCACTGCCGGCCTGAAAGCCCCCCCGGCCGCCTGATACGCCTTCTTTAGATCAGCATCGATTCTTCGATCTAAGACATCTCTAAAGGAGACGGCGTCCTCTAAGGGTAAAGTTGTGTTCCTGGCCAATCTCATGACCGATGCGTCCACTGACGGCATGCCATCAAATAGTTGGGCGTCCGATCCCGCCAGAGGGTATAATTTACTAAAGCGGTTGAAGGCGATTGGTCTCCTATCAACCTTCCGCCATTCACCTGTCACCAGATCCCTTATCTCCTCCATAAGTGGGAAGGTAGGAGGTTTTTTCTTGAGGTGGGGGAAAGTATTTCCTGGACAGGGGGCTCAGGTGATTCTTCCCATTCAATTGCGTTCTTGACCGCTACCACAAAGGGGCCGATCAACCCAAAATCAAAGGTAGACACATTCTCCTCCGCTGTGTCCCCTTCGTCCTCTGAGCTGGAGTCGGAACCTGCCATTTGGACTGGAGTCTCAAGGGATCCCCCACTTGTGGTCGGGGCCATCAACTCCTGGGACAAGTTCAATTCTCGAATTGAGTCCTTAATCAGCTTCTTCATTGTATCAATGGACTCTTGCTTTTCTTTTTTTCGATCCCCCGTGGCTTCTAGAAAGCATGTTTCGCAGACCAGTTTTCCCGGCAGAGCTTGTCTGCCACAGACCCAACATGCTTTGTCCCCAGGCCGGATGGAACTGTGTTGTCTGTCAGATCGATGGGGTGATCTGCGAGATTTGTGTGATGTGCGAGGGGTAGACGAGTGATACTGGTCATGTCTTGAGCGGCTGTGGCCTCTGGACCTCCTCGCTGGTGAGTCCCTGCGGGATGATCGGCGTTGCGGGCTGCAATGAAACATAGGAAATTTTGATGTTTCATACGCCCGATGCTCTTTTTTTTATTTTTTTTAAACTTACCTGAATGGTGCAGCCCCTTACCTAGCGGAATGTTGAGGATCTTTTTGTGCCACTGGACTACGGGAGATGGCTGGGATAAGAGAGATACAAAGGGTAAGAAGAAAAGAAAAAGTAAATGGAAAGGTCCCAACCTAATAGCCCCACCCCTTTTTTATTATAAATAAATATATTTTCAAAAAGAGAAGTGAGAAAATAAAAAGAAGCTGCAATACCTCTGGCTTCCATCGGGAGGCAGCAGCACAGGCAGAATTGAAAGCTTCTCCTCAGCAGCAAGGGAGATGTTATGCTTCTGACATCCGCCCTCAGAATGAGAGAGGCTGGCCCTATAAATACATGTACTCCTATGGGAGTACCAAGATGGCCGCCGATGGCTTCATCTGTCTACTGGGCATGTGCAGGTGATGTCATAGGGCGGCGCCATCGATCCGCCCCCAGAACAGTTGTGATCCTGCAGGCTTGAGGACAGAAAAAAGAATGACGTAGGGGGGGGGCAGTTCTTACTTTTGTAGAGTTAAGGAGGTCCTGTGGGTTGGTTGAGGGCGGAGCAACCACCATATGTATGCTGCCATGGAGGCACCAGGAAAGAACCATACACACAATTAAAATATCATACAAAAATACCCCTTTCAAAGCGATCGTATGATAATCTGATCGTTAGTACACAGCTTTCCTCCAAAATTTCCAGATGGGACAAACACGAAAATTTTTCACGTATGATACCATATCGTATGATTTTCATTTAATCAGTACAGTTTTCATCTGAAAATACTATACAAATATATTACATCACTTCAGAATTGTTATCCTGTAGTAGGAAAATTTTTGTATCCTAATGACTAATTATTTTTCGATATGGAGACTAGCATGCAAAAAAAAAAAAAAACAGGCGATCCTTCGTCTGATAATCTCATCGTGTATACTAGGCTTAATGCAAATCAAAGATACTCAGCCAGCTGCTGTATGTAAACAAAGCATCCATTCTTTGTCTTAGTCTTAATTGCCGAGATTTTCTGAGGGCATAAGGTTGTTATTTGTAAATCTGATTGACATATTCCTTTTTAAATGCAATAAACTATGTAAGTAAATACCTATGTAAATATGTAATTGTTGGCATTTGAAGTGTTTCTAAAATTTCATACTGGTTCCTTGCTTGATAGATTTTTTATTTTAATAGATTTTCTTTAATTAAAGATATAATTAATAACCTGCTTTATATATTTTTTTCTCCTGTCAGTAAACAATACATATTAATCTTAGGACTGTTAGTGAAATATACTCAATTAGGTAAACAAATGTAACATTTTAAGCCTTTTTTTATCCACTTTGATATTAAAACATAATATTTGCAAAGGACAAATACAAATGAAATAAGCCATGTGGGTTTAAATTTACTTTTGAGTTATTGAGTTATTGCTTTTCTCTGGTTCCTCATTTATTGTTTAACTGTTTAAGCTCCAGGGCCATTTTTACAATTCAGCAATGCCTAAAGGACTTTATTATTGTACTTACTGTACGATACTAAACTTAAACCTATATTTATTTAAATATGTGGAGCAAAATTATGTCTTTTAAGAATTTTTTAAATTATTCCTAAACCACTGAACAAACACTATATACTGTATATTGCAGCTTACTGGTCCACAGATGCAGTGGCTCCACCAGTTTTCTTATTCTCAGGCTTTTTCTCCTTTCTCATTTGATAAAAGATCAAGTTGTTCATTCTGTGTCATTTAATATTTATTGATTGTCTGAATATGGATCTATACTTGTTCCAAACATGTTTGAATCCACTTCGCTACCTCTGCTGGAGGTCTTTTTCAAGATTGGCTATTCTTTCAGTAAAATAATACTTTTGAAGATGAGTTTTTGTGGGCCAAAATGTAGTATGATACATTTATTTAGTGAAAAAAAAAAAAAATTAGTATATTTTATTTAGTCTGTGTAAAGGTTTTAGAGTCTACAAAGTATGGTAACTTATATTTGAAAATTGACCGATTCTGATGTACTGACTATTTAGTTTATTGAGGTCCTAAAATGCTAGGACAGTACAAAATCCCCAAAATGACTGCCCAAGGTATGTTGTATTTAATAGGAGGCATGGTGAGTTTTTTAAAGTACTATTTGTCACAATTATTTAAATACGAAGACGTTGCTACTAAAGTTGTGCTTTGTTTTGCTTTTTTTCACAAAGTTGTCATTTTATTAAGCTATTTCTCACACACAGCATAGACATACTTACAAATACACTCCAAAACACATTCAGCTACCCTTCTCGGGTATGGGGATACCACGTGTGTGAGACTTTTTCACATCCTAAATATATAGCCGGGCCCAGAATCCAGGGAGCACCTTTGGGCTTTTAAGGAGCATAAATAACTCATCTAATTTCCTGAATACCAATCATATTTTTCAAGTCTCTGAAGTGAAAGAACAGGAGAAACTCCTATAAAATGACCATATTTTGAACTTCAAACATCCCAAGGTATTTCCTGAAAGGTACAGTGAGTCTTTGTGCCACAAGTTTTTGGAAAATGAAAATGTATTTTTTACACAAAATTGTCAACTAATGAGTTATTTCTGAAAAGCAGCATGGGCTTATTTAAAATTATACCCCAAAACACATTCTACTAATCCTCCCAAGTATGGTGATACCACATCTGTGAGACTTCTGCTTCCCATCCAATTTTATTGTGTGGCCACAAGTCTTCTTCAGAGACCTAAGATTAAATAGTCTCCTCCCAGTGCTAGAGTCACCAGTTAAGCATCTCTTCTCCAGGGAGAATAACTTTAATGTGTGTAGTTGTTCTTCATAACTGAGGTCTTCCAGTCCCATCTTTAACTTTGCTGCCATTTTTTGGACGTTCTCCAGTCCAAAAACATCTTTCCTGACAATCTTTAAGGACCTAGATCTGAACCCAGGACCTCTGTTGCATCTGACGGTCTCTCTTCCTGCTTAGCCACCTAGGATGTTGGACAGCACTCTACCTGATAACTTGGACAAACTTACTATCTTGCTTCTGGTGAACCTTTAACTTCTTGCTGCTCCCATGAACTTCCTATTAAACCTTGTCTTGGCACTCCTGTTTGGCAGATCCTTATGCTCTTTCCTAGCTATTATCTTGCTCCTTATGCCCCTACTGCTGTCTGCATCTTCATTTCCATTCTGAATGACCTTTTGCTTGTTCCTCAATTATGCCTACGCTTGATACCTCTGGCTTGTTTACTCTTCTTCTTGATTCCTACCTGCTACAACTTCTACCATGCTCAAATTGCTCACCTCTTGGTGGGGCAAGCCTGAGGACCATGACTTGGCACTAGCATGCATCAAAACCCATCTCTACCACCAGGAGCTCTGGTGAGGACCGGTTTATTGCTTAGACTCCACACCTTGAGTGAGCCCACCTCACCAGCCAGGGGAATATGCTTGTGTATATATACTGCTAGTTTCTGTGTGATACTTTCTACTGCTATAGCAGCCACTAGCCTCAAAGTCTGACCCCTGACTGTGACAGGATTAGTGACCAGAACTGTACTCCATACACAAGATGTGGTCGAACCAGAGTTTTATATAGTGCTAGAATTATGGTTATCTCTTAAATAAATATCCTTTTTAAGGCATGCTAATAGTCTATTAGCCTTGCTTGCTGAAACTTGGCATGGATGCTATTGCTAAGCCTGTGATCTCCACAGGCCCCCATATCCTTTTCCACCCTTGATTCCCACAGAGGTTCTCCCCCTTGCATGTAACTTGCCTTCATATTTTTAGCTCCCAAGTGCATTACTATCATTTTTTCTACATTAAACCTCATCTGCCCATTAGCTGCCCACCCCTCTATTATACTGAAGTCTTCTTGTAAATTTTGTATATCCTGTTGTGAAGTGTGTGCCCTGCTTAGCTTTGTATCATCAGCAAACATGTAGATAGAACTGGTATGTGTAAAGGGAGCGCTGATAAATGAATCAATTAAAAAAGCTGCAACTAAAATCCGATTACCCAGTGAGGATAATTAAGTGTACAAATGATTAAAATGTGTAGTGCGCTAATTCTGTGAAACTTATAAACATAAATATGTAAACAATAGTGACACCAATATCATAAATAAATAGGATGAGATCTAAAACATAAAAGTCCATAAAGATCATATAAGGTCCATATATGTAACAGTTCACAGCGGATGTAGTTAGTGATGGCGCACCTCCTCCCTGACGCGTTTCCTCCAAGCGGACTCCTGTCTCCTGTCTCAGTAGAAGTCCGCTTGGAGGAAACGCGTCAGAGAGGAGGCGCGCCGTCACTAACTACATCCGCGGTCCGCACTGCAGGCGTCCACGGATCTTCAGGGTTCCAGCAAGCTTATTATATTGTCTTAACTGTAAGTGCATCTTTGATTATCAGCAATAAAAGTTATAAGGATAATGCACTATTAGTCCCCCCTTGTTTATTTTTGGGAAATCACCTGTGAACACCTGGATGAAGTTTCACTTCCAAGGGACAGCAGGGAGCCGCAAGCTTGGGGGACGGTCATTACAATTGGTCTGAAAGACATCCATACACCTTAACTTTTATGTCATCTGGTAAGAGTCTTATCTACTCTCAAACTGGCCACGAGGTGGGTAGAGCTGGGCTATCTATTTCACTGCACGCATCTTTTCGTTTGGAGATATATTGCACCTTATTTTTCACCCGTCTGGTAAGGGGAATACCTGCACTTTAAACAAGCACCTTGAAACACCTTTTCCTCATTTGTTTTCATTGAAATCACTTGTTTGGTATTGGGATCTCTTCATTCAAGGACTTATGTAAACTGTTACCTACAGTGGGTACGAAAAGTATTCAGACCCCCTTACATTTTTCACTCTTTGTTATATTGCAGCCATTTGCTAAAATCATTTAAGTTCATTCTTCTTCCTCATGAATGTACACATAGCACCCCATACTGACAGAAAAACACAGAATTGTTGACATTGTTGCAGATTTATTAAAAAAGAAAAACTGAAATATCACATGGTCCTAAGTATTCAGACCCTTTGCTGTGACACTCATATATTTAACTCAGGTGCTTTCCATTTCTTCCGATCATCCTTGAGATGGTTCTACACCTTCATTTGAGTCCAGCTGTGTTTGATTATACTGATTGGACTTGATAAGGAAAGCCACACACCTGTCTATATAAGACCTTCCAGATCACAATGCATGTCAGAGCAAATGAGAATCATGAGGTCAAAGGAACTGCCTGAAGAGCTCAGAGACAGAATTGTGGCAAGGCACAGATCTGGCCAAGGTTACAAAAAGATTTCTGCTTCACTTAAGGTTCCTAAGAGCACAGTGGCCTCCATAATCCTCAAATGGAAGACGTTTGGGACGACCAGAACCCTTCCTAGAGCTGGCCGCCCGGCCAAACTGAGCTATTGGGGGAGAAGAGCCTTGGTGAGAGAGGTAAAGAAGAACCCAAAGATCACTGTGGCTGAGCTCCAGAGATGCAGTCAGGAGATGGGAGAAAGTTGTAGAAAGTCAACCATCACTGCAGCCCTCCACCAGTCGGGGCTTTATGGCAGAGTGGCCCGACGGAAGCCTCTCCTCAGTGTAAGACACATGAAAGCCCACATGGAGTTTGCTAAAAAACACCTGAAGGACTCCAAGATGGTGAGAAATAAGATTCTCTGTTCTGATGAGACCAAAATAGAATTTTTTGGCCTTAATTCTAAGCGGTATGTGTGGCGAAAACCAGGCACTGCTCATCACCTGTCCAATACAGTCCCAACAGTGAAGCATGGTGGTGGCAGCATCATGCTGTGGGGGTGTTTTTCAGCTGCAGGGACAGGACGACTGGTTGCAATCGAGGGAAAGATGAATGCGGCCAAGTACAGGGATATCCTGGACCAAAACCTTCTCCAGAGTGCTCTGGACCTAAGACTGGGCCGAAGGTTTACCTTCCAACAAGACAATGACCCTAAGCACACAGCTAAAATAACGAAGGAGTGGCTTCACAACAACTCCGTGACTGTTCTTGAATGGCCCAGCCAGAGCCCTGACTTAAACCCAATTGAGCATCTCTGGAGAGACCTAAAAATGGCTGTCCACCAACGTTTACCATCCAACCTGACAGAACTGGAGAGGATCTGCAAGGAGGAATGGCAGAGGATCCCCAAATCCAGGTGTGAAAGACTTGTTGCATCTTTCCCAAAAAGACTCCTGGCTGTATTAGATCAAAAGGGGGCTTCTACTAAATACTGAGCAAAGGGTCTGAATACTTAGGACCATGTGATATTTCAGTTTTTCTTTTTTAATAAATCTGCAACAATGTCAACAATTCTGTGTTTTTCTGTCAGTATGGGGTGCTATGTGTACATTCATGAGGAAGAAGAATGAACTTAAATGATTTTAGCAAATGGCTGCAATATAACAAAGAGTGAAACATTTAAGGGGGTCTGAATACTTTTCGTACCCACTGTATATGGACCTTATATGAACTTTATGGACTTTTATGTTTTAGATCTCATCCTATGTATTTATGATATTGGTGTCACTATTGTTTACATATTTATGTTTATAAGTTTTACAGAATTAGCGCACTACACATTTTAATCATATGTAGATAGAACTATTTATTCCAATTTGTGTATTCTTTATGAGCAAGTTAAATAGAACTGGTAGGCAAAATAAATGCTTCTGCGCTTGAGAGTTGCTAGCAACTAGGTACGTAGAAGAGTACCTCCCCTTGTCTAGCCGCTGTGTCGGCTGTGCTGCCACTCCAAACAGGTCAGGGAAATCCAGATAGACTCTAAAAATGATAAAAAACACAGAGGGTGCACTTGCCTAGCGCATTACCTTTGAAACAATTTATTAAAAAAAGAAAAATCTGTATTCATCTTACTCACAAACAGAGGACGTGTTCAAGCGTGATAAAAAAAAAAAATATATATGTATATATAAATAAAACAGTCCACCAAAAGTCCATGCAGCATATTCTACTGATTGGAGACAGTTGTGGGATGTAGTTCTCCAAATGCAAGTGATGCATTTGGAGGGTGACCCCTCTTCTTCAGAGCTAAACTTGGAATGCGAGTAGCTGGTCTTTAAATCATCACAGTGTCTCATGGCCTCCGATACAGACCCCTCAAAGGGCGGGCCAACGGTGTTGGATCATATAATTGGATGGATTTTAATACATATGCAAACACCCAAAAAAAAAAAATTATATATATTAATATATGCAAATCTGAACTTAACAGTGCTCAAACTTCCACATAAATACCCCATGTTATGCACCTGGACGGATAGCCTATTTTTCTTACCTTGTTTAAAGGCTATATTTATGATAACTGCAGCTCCCACTAGGACCAGATACTCACAGATAAATGATAGTGCATCAAATAGTCATTGCATACCCTATAGTATATAATGTCAAAGGGATGTGTGAGGGTTCCCAGATCCAGCTCTGCCTGGTTGAAGACCTGATGTTCATGCCTATGTAGAGTGTTGGCTCTATTACGCGAAACGAGGTACCTGTACATTGTTTTGTGTAATAGGCAGTGGGGGCATGTGGCTAATTGGGGAGCCAACTAGCGGGTCCGGTCGACACAATGTCCACCAGCTACCCATGATCATTCCCCATAGAGACAAAACAGCGGTCTGCCTATCTAAACAAGGCAGACCGCCGTTCTATCAGAGATGGGCACAGCGATCCTGTGTTCCTGCTAATTAGGAACACAGATCTCTATGTACATCTAGTTAGAAAGTATCCCCTAGGGACACACCATTTGATCACCCATGGTGTTAACCTCTTCCTTGCCAGTGTGATTAGTACAGTAACAGTGCATATTTTTAGCACTGATTACTGTAGCAAAGTCACTGGTCCCCTCTAGGGATAATCGAACTGTTCGAAATTCGGCCGAATTCCGAACTTCTTGCTGAAAAAGTTCAGAATTCGGCAACCAGAACCGACCAAAATGCAATGGGACAGGAACTGGGCTTTAAAAGCATGTGATTGGACCAGAATCATCAGTAAAAGCCAATTGAGGGGGCAGGAGGATGCTAGGAATGTGATTGGAGTGACTAGGGGGTCCAGAGTCCAATCAGTAGTGAATACGCCCCCCAGTATATAAGATAGCCCCGCCAAATCTCTAGCATTGTAATACAGGGGCTGTGGAAGAGAGTGGAAGCAGTTCTGTTACTCCTGCTTCAAAAGTGTCATTTAGCAATTATTAGTGTATGGAAAGGGATATCTAGTGTAGTTAGGGTACTATTTTCCACTATAGTTGGATTCAATAATCTAGTTTCTGTAGGGAAAGTGTCAAGTGTCAGGGTGACCGTAGTGTAGTGTAGGGTGAACTGACTCTGACTGCTATGGAAGGGTGACCAAACCCTTCCATGTCAGGGTGACCGCCATAGAAAAAAGATTGTTTGTATTAGAATTGCAGTAGAGCAGGATAGTGGCTCCGCTACTTTTACACATGGCCGTTTTTGTTGCAGGCGTTTATTGGGCTTTTTTGTGGACGTCTTTGGAGGCAGGCATGACATCTGAACTTCTGTGTAGGGGTATATACACACACACACACACATATATGTATATATACACATACACATATATAGGTGTTTAAGTAGCAGAACCCTATGCCTGCGCTAATGAAATTATTTGCAGGCATAGGGCTCCGCTCCTATCACACCTATATGTGTGTTTGTGTATATATATACATATATGTGTGTGTGTGTGTATATACCCCTATACAGAAGTTCAGATTTTATGCCTGCCTCCAAAGACGCCCAAAAAATGCCCAAAAAAAATGCCTGCAACAAAAACGCCCAGGTTGCAAATGTCAGTTAAAGTAATTGAGTGCCATATCACAAAAAATGGCCTGGTCATTAGGGGGTAAAACCTTCCGGTCCAGAAGTGGTGAAAAGGTTGGTCTGGCAACAACAGATCTTCATTAAACCATGTTGTTTGCTACTAATGGTACTATTTTTATCAGCAAATTATCCAATATGGTACCCTTTAATTCCTTCCAATAGTTTACATACTATTGATATTTGGCTGACTGGTCTGTAGTTTCCAGGTATATATATCAGCCCTTTTTTGAATATTGGTGCCACACTTGCTTTTTGTCAATCAGCTGGTACCATTCCAGTCAGTAAGCTTTCTGGTCTGGCAGTAACATAGCATAAAAAGTTGTTTAAGGATTCTGGAGGATACAGTGGTGATCAAAAGTTTGGGCACCCCAGGTAAAAATTTGTATTAATGTGCATAAGGAAGCCAAGGAAAGATGGAAAAATCTCCAAAAGGCATCAAATTACAGATTAGACATTCTTATAATATGTCTACAAAAGTTAGATTTTATTTCCATCATCGACACTTTCAAAATTACAGAAAACAAAAAAATGGTGTCTGCAAACGTTTGGGCACCCTGCAGAATTTATAGCATTCACTGCCACCTTTGCAAGGCTGAGACCTGCCAGTGTCATGGATTGTTCTCAATCATCATCTGGGAAGACCAGGTGATGTCAATCACAAAGGTTTTAAATGCCCAGACTCATCTGACCTTGCCCCAACAATCAGCACCATGGGATCTTCTAAGCAGTTGTCTAGAAAACTGAAACTGAAAATAGTTGACGCTCATAAAGCTGGAGAAGGCTATAAGAAGATAGCAAAGCGTTTTCAGATGTCAATATCCTCTGTTCGGAATGTAATTAAGAAATGGCAGTCATCAAGAACAGTGGAAGTTAAAGCAAGATCTGGAAGACCAAGAAAAATATCAGACAGAACAGCTCGCAGGATTGTGAGAAAAACAATTCAAAACTCACGTTTGACTGCACGATCCCTCCAGAAAGATCTGGCAGACATTGGAGTTGTGGTACACTATTCCACTATAAAGAGATACTTGTACAAATATGGTCTTCATGGAAGAGTCATCAGAAGAAAACCTCTTCTACGTCCTCACCACAAAAATCAGTTTTTTGAACTTTGCAAATGAACATATAGACAAGCCTGATGCATTTTGGAAACAAGTTCTGTGGACCGATGAGGTTAAAATTGAACTTTTTGGCCGTAATGAGCAAAGGTATGTTTGGAGAAGAAAGGGGCACAGAATTTAATTAAAAGAACCTCTGTCCAACTGTTAAGCACGGGGGTGGATCAATCATGCTTTGGGGTTGTATTGCAGCCAGTGGCACAGGGACACCTCACAAGTAGAAGGAAAAATGGATTCAATAAAATTTCAGCAAATTTTGGATGGTAACTTGATGGCATCTGTGAAAAAGCTGAAGTTAAAGAGAGGATGGCTTCTACAAATGGATAATGATCTTAAACACACCTCGAAATCCAGGGGGGATTACATCAAGAGGCGTAAACTGTATGTTTTGCCATGGCCTTCACAATCTCCTGACCTCAACATAATTGAAAATCTATGGATAGACCTTAAAAGAGCTGTGCGTGACAGACAGCCCAGAAACTTCAAAGAACTGGAAGACTTTTGTAAGGAAGAATGGGCAAAGATACCTCAAACAAGAATTGAAAGACTCTTGGCTGGCTACAAAAAAGGGTTTACAAGCTGTGATACTTGCCAAAGGGGGCAGTACAAGATATTAACTCTGCAGGGTGCCCAAACTTTTGCAGATGCCATTTTTTTGTTTTCTGTTATTTTGAAAGTGTAAATGATGGAAATAAAATCTAACTTTTGATGACATATTAATGAATGTCTAATCGGTAATTTGATGTTTTTTGGAGATTTTTCCATCTTTCCTTGGCTTCTTTATGCACATTAAGACAAATTGTTACCTGGGGTGCCCAAACTTTCGATCACCACTGTAAGCCATCTGGTTCTGGTGATAAGTTAAGTTTTTCAAATTTTAACACTGGTCTCTGTCGACCAAAGGGTACATTCAATACAATGTTATTAGCAATGTTAATATACAATGTTACTAGCATTGCTTTCTTGTTTATTATACCCCTCCTTTTTATACATGTAGGAGAAGAATATATTTAATGCAGTTGCCTTTTCTCTGTCACATGTAGCCATCTTTTATGGAGCCAGTAAATTCCAACCTTAATTTTTTTACTATTAATATATTTGAAAAACTTTTTGGCAGTTTTTGTTTACTCTCTTCTGTAATGTGTCTCTCATAATCTTTTTTAGCTGCCCTGGTTTTACTCTTGCATTTCTCATTGCATTCTTTGTAGTTTTGGAATGATGATGCTGACTCTTTGGCTTATATTTTGTAAAGGACAGTTTCCTTTCATTTATATGCCTTTTTGCATTAGCATTAAGCCACCCTGGTGTCAATTAGTATGGAGCACAGATTATGAAAGATGGTACTTTTGAAATTTAGTTTTCTTATGCTTCCCCTATGTCTCCATTTCCTAAAATTTATGACAAATGTACTTACTCCGAGATCACTGTTTCTTTAAGGATAAGTTCACCTTTGGGAACATGTTACATGTTTCACCCGATTTTAGGATGGAATATGTAACAGTGCTGCAGCTGCCTCCCGCTGCCTCCCTCCCTGTGGCAGTAGTACAGGGAGAAGTTCCCCTTACTAGCTGCCAGTTTTTTAAAGTAGTTCAGAGGCAGAGCTCTGTGCCTGAATTAACTACAAGGCCCAACAATCTAAGCAGCTGTTGGCTTGTAGTTCTCATGGTAGTCATTGAGTGTTCCTGTCAGGAAATATCAGGTTACCTGTATGGAATGTATACACTGACAGTGTGCAAGAGACCTGCATGGCATCAGGCATCAGCTTTACCAGACTCCTGCAACAAAAAATAACGAATGCACAATTTTTTACCTGCAAAAAATGTGCATTTATTATTATTTTTCAAAAAGTGAGCTTATCCTTTAAGTTATCCCGTACTTCCACATTTGCACTCAGCTCTTAGTTGTTTGTAAATAGTCCAGTAGAGAAGTATTTCTAATTGGGCCTTCCAACATTTGACTAATGAAAGTGTCCTGCATCATGTTCAAGAAATGAAAAGTCTTAGATGAGTGTGTAGTTCGTCTGTCCAATCCATATTGAGAAAATAAAGCCCACCCATGATTATAACATTGCCCTGCCTCCCTGCCATCTGTAACTGTAAAAGAGATTGGTCTCCTCCTTATCATTAAGGTTGGGGGGTAGGTTATTGCACCCTGTGTACCCTCAAAATTAATTTACCATTTGTTTTGTCCCTTTGAAGCCCCAGCCACAAGGGCTCCACCTCATCACTAGCCGCATTAGTGATGTCATCCCCATATTCACTTTTAAATGGCTCTTCACATAGTTCTAGTTCTTCCATTTTATTAACCAGCCTTCTAGCATTTGTTTAAATGCATTTTCTAAACATTTATTAGATTAAGTAGGAAGTGTACAAATACAACGTGTTGTCGACAATAGCAATCGATCTGATCACAACATGAGTGTTACATTTTCTGGATTGTTAGAGTTAGTTATCAAGTGTTATCAAGTGTTAACATCACACAAGTGTTAACCACTACAATACTTGGCACTTTCACCCCCTTCCTGCCCATGCCAATTTTCAGATTTCAGTGCTGTCACACTTTGAATGACAATTGCAAGGTCATGCAACACTGTAATCATATTACATTTTTATCATTTTTGAGACAGATAGAGCTTTCTTTTGGTGGTATTTAATCACCATTTGGGTTTTTATTTTTTGCTAAATAAATATACAAAGACCAAAATTAAAACAAAAATGTTTCAATTAGTTTTTTTTATAACATTTTGCTTCTTCACTGATGTGTGATGATGATGAGGCTGCACTTATGGGGACTGATAAGGCAACACTGATCGGCACTGATAAGCTACACTAATGGGCACTGATGAGGAGGCACTGACAAAGCAGAAATGATGGGGAGTGATAGGCGGCACTGATGGGCATTGATAAGCTACACTGATGGGGCTGCACTGATGATTAGGGCACTGATAATCAGTGCCCTGATTATCAGTGTAAACTCTGTATTCACTATGCCATGTCAGATCGACTTTGATTTCCTTGCACGCTGTCTCTGGGTGAGGAAAGGTGAGCTAATAACAGGCAAGTCTGTTTACATGTGACCAGCTGTGATTGGACACAGCTGACCGCATAGTAAGGAGCCACTGTGATTGGTCCTTTACCCTGATCTGTGATCCAATGTGCCCCAAGGCACACAGTGATCACAGACACTTCATGATGCGAACCCCAGGGGGCACGCTGGAAATGCGTTCTTGAGAGGACATCCAGGGATGCCTTTTCTGAACAGGAGAGTCACACTGTAGCCATATATTGGCTATAGCATGGTAGGAAAGAGGTTATTAAGGAACAAATATGAGCTATACATTCAATAAAAACAATCCTCAGACCATTTAGGAGAAATAGGCTAATATGCTCCAAATCTAAAGCAGAGTGTAACAATCCAAAAATAGTCTTTGTAACAAGAGGAAACTAGTAGAGGAAGGAAAATAGGAAATAAGTGGGATAAGGTTAGGTAAGGGAAATCTAGGTATGAGATGAAGGGGTTAAGCAATGATCGTTCAAATTTCAGTGGGAGGGAATTATCGACCCAAGATTGCCAGATCTTTGGTTGCATTAATGCTTTTTAACTTTGTGCCAGTACACATTATTTTATCCCTGACCCCTCTCCCCCCAGCTTTGCCCACATCCACACACTCTGATCCTTGCTCACTTGCTCCTATACCTTTTACTGATTCCTTCCCCCACTTCCTAGTTTAAAAGTTCTTCCAATCTTCTGGTCATCATCTCCCCCAAATAATTTGCATCCTCTCAAATTTATGTGCAGTCCATCTCTGCTATTACTGCTATAGAGTTGGTAATTGATAAAAGTCATCCAAGTTCTCCATGAACCCAAAACTCTCCTTCCTACACCAGTTTCTCGATCAGTTGTTTACCTCTCTTAGCTCCTGCTGCCCTTCTGGTTTGGTTTGAGGTGCAGGCAGTATTTTTGACAATACTACCTTGAAGATCCTTTTCTTTATTATAGCACCTAAATCCCTAAATTAAGTTATAAGGGCACTCCATCTTTCTCTAACTTTGTAATTTGTATCAATATGTGTCATGGCGGCTTGGTTCTCCCCAGCCCCACCCAACAATCTGCCCATCTGATCTGCAATGTGCCAAACCTAAGCAAACAACATACTGTTACAAATTGCCTTATCAGTCCTTCTAAAGATTTAGTCCCCTACCACCAGTATCTCAGCCACGGAAAATATTGGGATTCTTACCGCCGGTCTCCCGTGGCCCATACCAAAATGGCGGCAGGGCCAAATAGCCACAATCCGCGGCTAGCCCTCTAGCGCCGGCTTCCACTGCATCATCTTCAAACAGCTCGGCTACTGCCCATATGGAAGAAAAATATATTTCCAATATATTTAGGGGAAAAAATATATACGGTACATATATTTACAATATATTGGCTTACGCTAATATATTTTAACATGTATTCCAAAAATGTACATTAAAATATATTTTCCAAAGGAATATATTTAAAAATATATTTGTTAAATATATTTTCCAGATATTTTGGAACATCTAAGAAAATGCATTTAAACATATATTTTTAAATATACTTGTAAATGCATTCCAAAAATGTACTTTAAATATATTTTCCAAACACATATATTCGAAAATATATTTTTAAAATATATCCATCAGTAATTTAAACATATATTTTAAAGATATATTTATCCATATATTTGGAAATGCATTTAAAAAATGTAGATTCAATTTATTTTGAAAGACATAAATGTATTTTTAAAAAATATTTATCAGACATTTTTAATATTAAAAAATGCATTCAAACATTTATCTTTAAACATCTTTGTAAATGCATTCAACAAAATGTAATTTCCAAATAAATATACTGGAAAATATATTTTAACATACATTTTTAATTAATATTTGTAAAATTGAATTGGAAAGTACATTAAATAGAAAAAAAAAAAGAAAAACACCTATAACATAGATAACATTCTGAATACATGTATCTGAATACATGTATAAGAGACCTACTCCCATTTTAATACAGTTTGTTTTACTCTTTTAAAACTTAAAAATAATCAAAACCAAAAGATTCAAATAACATTTTTTTATTTTTATAAGATTTCAAACACAACATCCATTTAATACAAAACAAATACACTGCAGATACAGATATAACATGACCTGGATGAATAGAAACCTTCACAGACATCCAACTTCACAGTCCGAGGATCTTGTCTGCTTACTGGAAGTCGGCTACAAAGGCCTGCTTTGCAATAAATCCAGTAATAAAGGTGACAGCAAATAAACTAGATCTTAGCGCAGCACCTCCTATATTTGGACATCATCCATTTAGGTCATATGGGTTCGTTGGCAAGCCCACTACAGCGTAGTGCGCATTTGTTGTTTTAATAAACACACATTTATTCTTGAGGGATGAAGCTGGTATTGCCACAAGATGGCCAGGAACTATGTTCATGGGAACTAAATGCCCAAGTCTGACTTCTTTGTCCCTGCTAATAGCAGCACGATCACGAGCAATTGACAAATACCTGCCAATTGCAAAACAAGTACTGGAATTATCCAGTACAAGATAAGATTCAACAGTAAAGAAATCTCCATTATTTAAAATTGCTGTGTAACTATTCCGCAAAGTTGTTCGCTTGTTTGAGCTTGCATGGAAAACCTCTTTATTTACTGCCACGCGATTGTAGTATCTTGCGATCGTATTTTGTTTAACAACTTGTATTACACTGTGCAAAGCAATAAAATGTGATCGTCGCACTGGACGCATTTTGCAAGGACCAAGAGCCTGGACTGAATTATCCAAGTAACACACTTCTTCTTTGCTGTTGTCTTTCATAATTGTATACAATCTCTGAATAGGCATGATAGCACGATGCATGATTTCTTTCTCATAAAGAGGCATACATCTGATTCTCAGATATGAATTGCATATCTGCAGGACAACAGCATTTGAGCTTTTTATCAACCGTAGCAGTACACCATTAAATGCTTCAAACTGAAATGCAGACTGTGCCCATAGTGGACCCCAATTCGTCACAGCCCGAGTAATATGAACACAAGAATGTATGTTGAAAGAAACATGCTCAAGCCCATAGAGTGTTTCCATGTCAGAAACAAACTTTTCCAACATTTGTTGTGCACTGGCTAAATCCACAGTACTTACACATTCACTGGAAAGCAATCCAATTCCGCCAACAAGCCTGCACCAATGCACAAAATATTGTTCATGCATTAGTCCCCACAGAACAGGTACACTATAGTATAACAACCATGCAAGCCACTCATGCGCCTTCCAAAACTTGCGCATGTCTATAGATCGCGGTACACGTGCAAAATTGCATGGAGGTTGTATCTGCAGCAAACGCCGATTTATTTCATTACGCTGCATCCCCAAGTAGAAGTCTTCGGAATGGAACTTGGTATCGAACCAGAGTGTTGCTAGTTGCCTTACAACCCCTAAAAGTACACAATGCATGTATTCTGGTACCACACAGTCAATAACATTGAAATAGGGCAAGTCAAACAAGACTGAAACCCCTTTTACACCAAATACTGGTTTGCCTTGATGTGTAGCCATCTCTGCATGCTGAAGAGTTTCCTGTGCCTGTCTTAGATTTGGTCGCTCAAATTTATAGACCCGTGTAGTGCCCCTTCCTCTTTGGACAACTTCACCTTCTTGCAAACAGAAACCACAACCATAAGCACCATTAAATTGGTTAAATTTTTGGACTAAGGGGCGGGCAACAGCATCAGATATGAAAAGTAGTGCAAACACCTTCATTAACATGGTTTCACCATTATATTTCCAATGAAATCCATCTCTTGATAAGTTTTTTATTTCATTGACAAATGGTGTGAGGATGACACTCATCGGTGGCTTATCAGACCGACCAAACCACAGGGAAGCCATTAAAACATTACTTTTACGGACTGACAGGGGTACTTCATTAATGACACACAAAGTAGGCCACATACTGGACTTAGATGACTTGAAAACTGGGACACCATCACAGTTGAATGAAAGTGTTAGAAAACTACCTTGGATTTTTTCTGTAATAGAGCGGTATATACCGTCTGTTATCCTTTATGAAACCACTGTTATTGGTTTCACGGGTTGCACAGATAATATTGTACAAATCAGTGTTCTCTAACATGGTCTGCAATTGTGTCTTAATTGGTATGTACATAAAATAGGCATGATTTTGTTTGTTATAATCGCAGCTGTACATGGAACCACAAAAACTGCAGCTGCACATGTCTGAATCAGTTTTACCAATGTAGGTAAAGCAGTCGGTACAGAAATAATGTGTTTCAATGTCTTGTTTTTTAAAAGGCTTGTTTAACAGGAACTTGGATGCAGGGACAATGTTGCTTCCATTTAGAGTGTTTATCAGTGCTGCTATGTCTTCAACAGCAGAAAATGTTAAGCCATGTTTCTGCTGAAGAGCTTGCATCAAAAGTGCACCTTGCTCTTGCGTTACAATGTGATCATTCTGGCTATTGACAGTACTGTCCTCAATTGTGTTTTCTGTTGTCGTGCATGAAGAAAACATACAGGTTTCATCATTTTTGCTGACAGTAGTTGCACTAATATTAACATCAGTGTCCTCTGCTGTAGTTGAATCTTGCTCTTCGTCACAGAGTGCATCTGCATGAAGGTGGACTCCAGCCACGTTGCTGCCATTCCCTTCTTCTACCTGTTGATGGTCATTATCTTTTCCTGTAGCAGAACTGGCAACACTGTCACTCCTTTCTATAAAACAAACCATAGTGTTATTGAGGTGTATTTAAGAGCATACAAATAGCATTAACAAAATGCACAAATACTAATACTAGCGGAGTATCCCTTATTCAAAAACTGATATAAAAAATTATGCAAAATGTGTTGTATTATCTAACTTTTCTAATGGTCCAGTGTACACAAAGTTTGCTTCATGTCCAAAATTATTCTAAAAGTCTGTAGCTACGTGTGAATATATGAAATATAAATTACTTTTTTGTTTACACTTTGAAGTACAGTGTAGTGTGTTTATTTACCATTTTACTTTTAATTGGTGAAGGAGTAGGGGTGACAACTACCCCTTACTCATTCCTTGGGGGGGGTTGGTTTATTCTCTCTCAAGGCCAGGTTCCTCAGCACTCCCCCTTCCCACCAAACCTCTGGTAGTTGGGATCTTGGTGCTGTCAGTAGGGGGGGGGGGGGTAATGTTTGTCCAGAGGCGCCACCCCTCTGCTCCTTGCTTTGGTGCTGCATAGAGGCATCAGCATCTTATGTATGCAGCGTTGAGGCCTTTAATCACTACAGGTGATACATACTAATGGATTTATTTGATGAGCAGCCACTTGCTTATACTGACAGCTTTGGTCTTTAAGGTGGATCCCACTGAATTACTATTACCTTCATGGGGATTGGGGGCTTTGAGGATGCTGATGTTTCCATGCAGCATTTGAGTGGGGAGTGGAGGGGCAGCACTGTCAGCTGATGTTTCCATGCATCGTTGGAGTAGAGACTGGAAGGACGCCACTGTCGGCTGTTTTATTGTAGCGGGAAGTGGAGGGGCAGCACTATTGGCTGATATTTCCGTGCAGTGTTAGCACGGGGAGTGGAGGGGCGGCACTGTTGGCTGATGTTTCCGTGCAGCACTCTCAGGTGGGAATCCCTTTTCGCTGACAGTGCTGTACCTGCAGAATTGAAATTTCGAATTATTGCAGAGGTGATGGAGATTTGGAGGAATCTATTTAATAGACTGACAAGTTGTGCCGCCCCTCTACTCCCTGCTGCCCCGCAGTTATGGCCTTGGTGACATTGTGGGGAATCCGGCCCTGGTTTCCACAGATATTTCCTATGAGATTTCTTTAATTCTTACTATGAGGGATATAGAAAAGACCCTTAAGTTTATATCCAAACATGCACAAATGGAGAGCTCTATTCACTTTTCATGTCATGTCTCATTCAGCAGTTATAGTATAATAATGTTTTTGTAGTATGATTGTACCTATAATGTTGGTATTGACAAAGAAAACATATTGTACCTTTGTTGTAGATAGGCATTCGCTTTTGACCTGATGATCCATTGGTAGCATCATCAACTATTCCAACAAGATGTTCATGCTCAGCAGTTCTGTTTTTTTAATAAGAAAGCAGAGTCATTATTATTTTAATACTCAATTATATGGTCATGAAATTTTTCATTACTACACCCTCCAATAACGTGGCTTACCTGACTCTCCATCGTCGTATAGTTCGTTTAGGAACTTGAA